>NW_027397110.1:7685357-8285357 GCF_003265705.2 Callorhinus ursinus | reverse complement strand
GAGACTAGGTCAGAGGAGGATGAACATGAGAGGTAAGAGGAGTGAAAAACATAGAAAGGAAACCGGCAAAGCGAGGGGTCACAGAAGCCCTGTATCCGCAGCCTGTGCCTAAAACAGTACCTGGCCGGGGCTAGGGTTCAGTAATCACTGGTTGAATGAAATCAAGAGATTATTCCAAAGAGGGAGGGAACAATGCTGGGAGGCCCAGTGGGCTGAGGGCATAAACTCGTTGTTGGATTGGCAGAATGGATGTTGCGGCGATGGGGCAGAATTATATTGGAATGGATTGAATAGAGCATGCACGGGAGGTAAGAAAGTGCAGATAGCATTTTTTTAAAAATCACTTTAACAAAATTTGGCTGTGAAGGGAGTAGAGAAATGGAGTAATACCCAAAGGGGGATCTAGGGGTCAAAGGAGAATTTTTGTTTGTTTCTTAAGAGAGGTCATACTAGAGCTTATATATACACAGATGGGAATGATTGAGGGAAAGTGTGTAATGGGTGATGGAGGAAAAAGAGGGGATAATTATAAGATTGGAGTTTATAAACAGGGAAGAAGGAATGGGATTGGCGCCTAAGTGGAGGGATTGTTCTTCAAGAGGAGACGGTCGGTCACTTCCTTTGAAACAAGGGAAAGAAGGGAGAACGAACGGGTGCAGATTCAGGTAGGTTTGTACAGCTGCTCATGAAAAGATGACAGATTTCTAGGTTTAGTTTAGGGTTTTGTAGTTTTTAATGAAGAATCAAGGACACTAGCTAAAAGGGGCATGAAGGTTTGTAGAGGAGGGAAAAATGAGTAAGAGAGAGCCTTCTTGAGGAGGGGAAGAATTAGAAAGCCAGTTTACCAGTGAAATCTAGTGGGATTACTAGTTAAAACTGAGTGCCCATTTAGTGACCTTTAATTTATGGGGAAAGTAATCTGCCTAGTTGAATGCTTTTTCATCAGTATTTTTGGTACGGAGGGGGCAGTTTCTTGAGTTCTGGAATTATGGAGTTTGAAAGAAAGAGACCTTGGAAGAAAGTTGAGGGTTTTAGCAAGGAAGTGATTATAACTTTAAGTATGAAATCTAAGCTAGATAAAAAGAAAAGTGGAATCTGGAGAGGGAAGATGGGGTGGGATTGAAGGTCTCATGGCAAATGAAAAGTTGTTTTCATGGGGCACTCAAGCAAGTGAACTAGAAGGATCAAACTGTGGATTGAGTTTGGAGGAGATGAAAGAGGGATTGAGTTTGGTTTGACAGTGGGAGTGTGCGGTTGAGGCAAAGTGAAGAAAGTCCTTGGAGCTGAGCAGTGTACTGAACAAAGAGGCCAGAGTGGTTGGCTAGGTCACCCATTTGGATGTTGAAGTTATGTTGAGTGTGATGACTCATTGTGCTGGAGAGTTTAACACTGAGCCAGATGTGCTAAAATATCAGATAGTGATAAGTGTTGTACAAAGAATTAAAATTGGGTTCTGAGACAGGAAAGGGATAGACAGCTCCTTCAGACTAGGTGGCCAGGACAGGCCTCTCTGAGGTGGTGATATTATGGTTAGATCTGAATGGTAAGATGGTGAGTGGAGGAAATAATCCAGGCTGAGGGAGCAGCTGATACAGACAAACCCCTCACCTTTGAGAAACAGAAAGGAGGCCTGTGAAGCAGAGCTTATTGGACCAAGAAAGAAGAAAATGAAATGAGGCTGGAGTGCAGTAGGAGCCAGATAATGAAGGGTTTTGAAAGTCACAGTCAGGAGCTTAAGTGCCATGATGTGGTAGGCAGCCTCTAAGATGGCCCTGAGGATCCTCCCCTCCTCCTATTCATGCCTTTGTGCCGTCCTCTCCCATGTGGAATAGGTTGACCTGTGTAACCAATGGGATATTGAGGCAACGATGGTACATAATTTCCGGTGCTGGGTTGCAGCTTTTGCCTTGCTCTCTTAGGCCACTCACTGTGAGAGGGCAGCCTTTTGTACTGTGAGGATATTGAAGTAGCTGTGGAAGGTTCATGTGGAGAGGAACTGAGGCCTCCAGCTAACACCCACCATGGGAGGGAGCCCTGTGGAAGGAGATTCTTCAGCCCTAGACAGACCTTTAGATGACTGCAGCCTCTCACATGTACTTCATTCATAAATATTCTGGTGTGTATCTCGAAAAGATAAGGATTCTTGGGGCGCCTGGGTGGCTCAGATGGTTAAGCGTCTGCCTTCGGCTCAGGTCATGATCCCGGGGTCCTGGGATCGAGCCCCGCATCGGGCTCCCTGCTAGGCGGGGAGCCTGCTTCTCCCTCTGCCTCTGCCTCTCTCTCTCTCTCTCTCTGACTCTCATGAATAAAATAAATAAAACATTTAAAAAAAATAAAAAATAAAAAATAAATAAAAGATAAGGATTCTTAAAAAAACATAATATAGTTATCACATCTAAAAACTTAATAATTCTTTAATATCACACCAAAAAATCAATATTCAAATTTCCCCTGATTTTATAAAGTTGATTTGTTTGTATCAGGGTCCAAACAAGTACCAACTTACTGTTTGGTTAGTATGTTTCCCAAGTCTCTTTTTATCTGTAGGGTCCCCTCTCTTCTCTTTCTTAAGTTATCTTAAAAAACACACTTGGCCATCTGTTGTATAGTTTCTCACCTTCTAGATTTTGCTAATTTCATCCCCATGGTATGTTCAACATGTTCTTCTATCTTGTTTTTCGTGTAAACTGGTAGTTGAATCTAGAGGCTTGATCTAGTTCAGGTTCTTTTTGTTTGGCAAGAATACTTCGTAGGAAGTGGTGTTTACTTCTGTCAGGAGGCATGTAAGAGCAGTTGTCTCATATTACTGTGGTGTTCACAGGTATTGAAGAGCAATGCCTAGCTATGTTAATTTACTTTGCAAAATGGTGGCATTCTAATTTTGTCATTTCTCTCTTAATTAGCTGGAGAAACTTTCCCATATCAATTCTGTGGTTAATCTCAGGTACACTTCATTGAGGAAACGCAGGTTAAATGCTTGATTCTTTCCCTTTTCTTGCCAGTTTTGATAATAATAACATGATTCCTAGCATCAATGGTCCAAAGGAGAACAGTGGTATTTTTAAAAACACATATCATTATGGACTTAAGCGTTTTTAAGATTTTTAATAGATGTGAGTCCATTGCAGTGATTTTTTTAAATTGATGCTTCCTATTGTCCTGTTCTTGACTAGTGGGAGGAGCCTCTTCAAGTTGACTTTTGAAGATTTCTTATACCATCCTTGCTTTTTGATAGGGCAAGATGTCTAGACTTACCTTGTACATTTTCTGTCCCAGTCCTGCAGCAGCTGTTTCTTCCAGGCGCTCTGGTTCCTTTCAGTGGGAAAAGCTGTATGTGAATTTTGGGTGCTTGGTCATATGCAGCAGACTTTCTAGTAGTTGCTAATCAGAATCTATATGGAGTTCAAAAAAGGTGTTCTAATAGATAGAAATTTTATTCTTTTTCTTAATGTATGAAAATAAGAAACAGTGTTTTTGTTCATTTGTTTGCAAGGAAATAGGAAAATGAAGGCTTTGGGACGCCTGGGTGGCTCAGTCGTTAAGCGTCTGCCTTCGACTCAGATCATGATCCCAGAGTCCTGGGACTGAGCCCCGCACTGGGCTCCCTGCTCCGCGGGAAGCCTGCTTCTCCCTCTCGCACTCCCCCTGCTCGTGCTCCCTCTCTCGCTGTGTCTCTCTCTGTCAAATAAATAAAATCTTTAAAAAAAAAAAAGAAAGAAAATGAAGGCTTTATTTTTTTAAAGGTTTTATTTATTTATTTGAGAGAGAGAAAGCACAAGCAGGGCAGAGAGGAACAGAGGGAGATGGTACTCCCTGTGAGTAGAGAGCCCGATGTAGGGCTCGATCCCAGGACCCCCGGATCTTGACCTGAGCCAAAGGCAGACGCTTAACTGACTGAGCCATCCAGGCACCCTGAAAATGAAGGCTTTAGGCAGAAAAAAAATTAAATGACGTTTTAACTTCCCTTTTAAATTGTGTGTCCTCTGTCTGCCATCCTTAATTCATTATGTCCACTGAAGAGAAATACTAATAAGCTTTTCATATTTCTGGCTACATAAAAACCAGGTAGTGTCTAAAGATTATCATTATAGCATTTGGTTGATATATTTCTTAAGTCTCTTTTATTTCTAGATTCCACTATGGGTCTTCTTCTTGGATTTTTAGGAGGCTGTATTTTTTTTTTAAGATTTTTATTTTTATTTATTCATTTTTTTATTAAAGATTTATTTATGGGGCGCCTGGGTGGCTCAGTCGTTCAGCGTCTGCCTTCGGCTCAGGTCATGATCCCAGGGTCCTGGGATCGAGCCCCACATCAGGCTCCCTGCTCAGCGGAGAGCTTGCTTCTCCCTCTCCGTCTGCTGCTCCCGCTGCTTGTGCTCTGTGTCTGTCTCTCTCTCTCTGTCAAATAAATAAATAAAAATCTTAAAAATATATATTTATTTATTTGACAGAGAGAGAGAGAGACAGCGAGAGAGGGAACACAAGCAGGGGTAGTGGGAGAGGGAAAAGCAGGCTCCCCTTGGAGCAGGGAGCCCAATGTGGGGCTTGATCCCAGGGACCCTGGGATCATGACCCGAGCCAAAGGCTCTCTCAAATAAATAAATAAAACCTCAGTCGGCTAACGATTGAGCCACCCAGGTGCCCCAGGAGACGGTATTATTTTATTTTGAAAATTATTCCTTCATCATAATACCCTCAGCTTATGCTACATCATATATGAAAAATTGTAGCTTTTGTGACAGGCATAAGGAAGCCTTGTTTCTGGACATTTTGATCACTAAAACTCACTTTATTACATATAGAGAGGGAAATACATTATACAATTAGAATGTTTGTGTATTTAAATTATAAATCAAGTTAGAGGGAATGGAATAATGGCCCCTTATAAGAAGACTCTGGAATGTAGATTTTTTCCCGTGTTTAACAACTTGATCCTTCCCACTTTCCAGTATTCAAGATCTAGTTCAACAGTTTTATATATGATGCATAAGTTTTTCATTCACTCAAATATTTATGGAGCACCTGCTCTATACTAGACATGGTACTAGGAACTGGAGGTAGAGAAATAAGCAAAACATATGCTGACCTCCACAGAACTTTTTATCTACTGGGGAAAAAGACAATCAAACAGTTATATTACTGCATATGTAATGCCAAACCCTGATAAACGCCTTTTAGGAAAAATACAGGTAGCTGTTAAGAGTAAATGATTAGGGGATTTGTTTAATCTGGGAGGTGAGGGAAGGCCTCTCTGAGAAAGTAACATTTAAGCAAAGATGGGAAGGAAAAGTAGGAGTTGACCAGATGATTATTTGGAGCAAGATCATTCTGGCAAAGGGACTAATATGTGTGAAGGTGTCGAGGGAGGAAAGAGCTTGAAGCCTTGGAGGAACTGAGAAAAGCTGGTTTACCAGAGACAGAAGAGGAAGGCAGGGGGATGGGAGAAAAGCTACAGATGCCGGCAGGGCTGGGTCTTACAGGGCACCATCGACTTCAATTTCCCTTAGAGATTCAGAGGTATGGCCACTTAACTGTTGGTGCCCTAGACTCCAAGGACCAGATTTCCACATGCTACTTCCCAGGACACCTTGGTCCTTCTCCTGGGGAAAGCTTAACTTCCCGGGAACTTTTTGACTTCAGCTTCTCTCCCCACTACTTCTTGAAGTTTCTTTCTTAATAAAGGAATACATTATACCTGCTTATTTTGTACTTAAGAGTAAAAGAGATTTTTATTATAAACAGAATTATTTTTGGCTAATCTTCAGAAGACATTACTCCAAGAATGTACTCATATATAATTGTACCTTTAAAAGATTTTGATATCTTACCTGATCCTCGTAGCAACTATATAAGGTAGATATTTATTGCTTTCCTCATAATATAGAAAAGGATATGAAACTGAAAAATTAGATAATTCCCCAAGGTCCACTAATAAGTAGTGAGATGGTAACTGGACACTGCATCTTCTAACTACAAACCAGTGGTCTTTCTGCTCCTTTCCTCCATTACTTTGAATGCAAGGGTTTCTAGCATATTTTGATGTCAGTATTTGCAGTCTGTAATTTTTAAATAGAAGAATAAGTCACAAAAGCTTAAAAAGAGATTATGAGAGATGATGGAAGGGAAATAGGGTAGAGGGGACAGAGATAGGAACTAGAACTGCTTCGAATATAGCTTATTTGTAGATTTGACTTCATGCAATGATTTAAATGATTACAAGGCAAAGTTAATTTTTTTTAAAAAGTAATCTTTAAAAATTGAAAATAACAAGAAACAAAGAACCTAAAATTTAAAACTCAGTAATTTGAGTTTTATATCCTTAGTGGTATCTACTGTAAGGATAAAAAAAAAGAACCGCAAAAAATGACAGCAACAACAAAACCCATATATTATTGGTGATGGTGTCAGTATCATTATTCTTTAGTCTGAGATTGCTATGTGTGTATTGTCAGATGATACGTATGAGTAATTGTGTGACATTTTATCATTTCCTGTGTTGTTGATACCCAGAATCTCAACAGGGGTGAAAGGAGTTACAGATATAAAATAAAAGAGGTTAATTAAAACCCTGTTAACTTGATTTTTTAAAGACTATTTTTTTTAGAACAGTTTTAGGTTCACAGTAAAATTAAGCAGAAAGTACAGTGTTCCCATATACCTCCTGCCCAGCCCTCCCCAGCTGCACCAGCATCCTGCATCAGAGTGGTTCATTTGTTCTAATTGATGATCCTACATTGACATTTCATTATCATACAAAGTCCATGGTTTACATTAGGATTCACTCTTGGTGTTGTACAATCTGTGTGTTTTGACAAATGTATAATGATGTGTATTTACCACTGTAGTGTAGAGAACAGTTTCATTGCCCTAAAATTCCTCTGTGTTCCCCTACTCGTCCTTCCCTCTTCAAGAGCCCCTGACAACCTCTAATCTTTGTACTACCTTCTAGTTTTGCCTTTTGCAGATGTCATATAGTTGGAATCATATATAGTACATAGATTTTTTTAGATTGGCTTCTTTGACCTAGTAATATACCTTTAGGTTTCCTTCATGTCTTTTCATGGCTTGATAGCTCATTTATTTTTAGCACTGAATAATATTCCATCGTCTGGCCATATCACAGTTCATGTATCCATTCACCTGCTGAAGGACATCTTGGTTACTTCCAAGTTTAGGCAGTTATGAATAAAGCAGCTGTAAGTATCAGTGTGCAGGTTTTTTTGTGGATATACAGTTCCTTTGGGTAAATATCAAGGAGTGTGATTGCTGGATTATAAGACTCTGTTTAGTTTTGTAAGAAACCACAAGCCATCTTCCCAAGTGGAAGATATTCCATATTACATTCCTTCCAGCCATGGATGAGCATTCCTGTTGCTCCGCATCCTCTCCAGCATTTGATATTGTCAGTGTTTTGTTTTTGGCCATTCTGATAGGTGACTAGTGGTATCTTATTGTTTAATTTTTGATTCCCTAATGACATAGAGGGTTGAGCATCTTTTCATATACTTACTTGCCATCTGTATGTCTTCTTTGGTGAGGTGTCTCCTTCAAGTCTTTTGTTCTTTTTTTTTTGAGAGAGAGAGAGCTGGGGGAGGGGCAGAGGGAGAGGAAGAAGCAGACTCCCTGCTGAGCAGGGATCCTGACCTGGGGCTTGATCCCAAGACCCTGAAATCATGACCCAGGCTGAAGGCCTAACTGACTGAGCCACCCAGGTGCCCCCACCTTTTTTTTTTTTTTTTAAGATTTTATTTATTGTTGGAGATAGAGAGAGTAGGGGGTGGAGGGCAGAGGCAGAGGGAGAGAGAGAATCCCAAGCCGACTCTATACCTGGAGAGCCCAGTGCAGGGCTTGATCTCAAGAGCTCAACGGGACTGAGCCGCCCAGGTGTCCCCTTTTGTTCATTTTTTAACTGAGATTTTCATTTTCTTATTGTTGAGCTTTAAGAGTTCTTCGTATATTTTGGATAATAGTCCTTTATCAGATAAATCTTTTATAAATATTTTTTCTTATTCTGTGGCTTGTCTTATTCTCTTGATTAACAGGATTTCGAATTGGAAGTTTTAGTGTGAACTCTTGATAGATTATATCTTTAAAAAACTGCCTAACATGTTACACTGAAAAGGCCTAGAAACAATAATCAACCCAGTTAGCAGTATGTAACCCTAATGCCTGAATTTTGATCTTGAAATACCAATTCTCACTAAAAGAAAGCAGGATTCCTTGGATAGCTGTTCCAGGCCTGCAGCAGGAATTATACAAGTTAAACGTAGAATTTCTTGTTATACCATATAGCAATGTAGTCATCAAAGACCATGACAAGGGTCACATCAAAAGGATGCAAGAGCACACACACATGAAGAGACTCCCTTTGGCCAATGATGAGACAATTAGAATACCAATAAAAACATTAACTGAAAAGGTTAAGAGTTCATAATGATACTTTAAAAAACTTTTTGTTTAAAAAACAAAAGCTTATTGATTGCCATTAGCTAGTGCTACATCAAGCATATGCCTTCCTTTTCCAATACAAATTGATCTGGTTTCTAGATCTGTGTACTAATTTATAAGAATTACAGAGGACAGAACAACATATTTTACTTTCATTTCTTAGAAGTGAATGTGAACTACAACTGAACTGTCCTTGAGAGGGATTAAAATTTCCCCCATGGTGGTTACTTAAACAAGAAGTATTCTTTAACATTGAATTGGTTGGAAAGGCCAGATGTTGAGTGTAAAACATATCTGATAAAGGAGGTTTAACCTGCAGCTGGAATAGAAGCATTCTTCTGCAGGTGTTTTTGAAATGTTTTCAATTTTCTTTTCCACTCTGGATTTTAATTACCACTTCCATGTAGTTGAGAGGAGATTATTGCTAATTTCATGTGATCTTGGAGTTCATCTGTTTTAGTTGGTCTTAGTGCTGATAACACTGCAATGTGTGTCAGTGCAGTATAAGCATCGCCACTCTTCCCAGACATTTTGATTTGGTTAGATAATCTCAAATCACTCTTGAGCTGCTAGCTAGAGTGCTGTCATTTAATGATATCATACACCCTGGAATTATTTACAATTATATTATCACAAAGAAAAGGGAGACTGTACTTCGGTATTAGAATAAAATTGTTGTTCTTCGGATTACTGCAGTAGCCTCATAATTCTTCCTCCTATCGCTACTTTTATCAATTAGGGATAAATTAGACTGCATGTAATGGAAAATCCAAGTTTTCTTGAACCAAACAGAGATTTATTTTCTCTTACACAACATAATATTGAGAAGTAAGTAGTCCAGGGCTGTTACAGTCAAAAACAAATACCCCAAGTATTTGTATTTTATCAAGCTGATTGTCTTAGAAACACAAACATGACTACCATACTGACTTCAGAAAGTACTGTCTGTTGTATTGAACATGTTGGTATCCATAATAAATAGTCAACCACTAAGTACGCTGATCATGGCCCTAAACTTTATAAGACTTCAGATTCCAAATCTTTAGACACAGGGTACTACTGAAATGGTCAGTTCTTTCTCAGAAGGTCTGCAAGGACAATTGTCAGCCAGAAGGTGTGGGTTAGAATAAAGCTGATATTACCCAGCTAGGAAGTCTAGGAAACCCTTGTTGCTATGGATGAGCCGAGAAGAGGCTCTGTTACTCAACCATAGCGTTGTATTTTTGAGAAGCATCCAGATTTCCTGCAAAGACATGATTTTTCTCTTAACAAACCCTGAGTCAAACTTGCGCTGGTGTATAGGTCGTGTGACATCACCACACCTTGACAATGGAGTGAGTTGGGCTTGCAAGATGAACAGTGGGACTGGATCAGGGTGTTGTCTGAGTACTCAGTGGTCCATCCACATTGCACCCCAGCCAAAGAGATCACAAACTGACTCTCCCTCTTGTGTCTTCTAAGAAATCTTGTCTCAATATTCTGCTCCAGAACAATTATAACTATCATATCCATGTGTTACACAGGATGGGGGATATATGCCAACAGATGGTTATGAAAACTGAACATTGGGGCGCCTGCGTGGCTCAGTTGTTAAGCGTCTGCCTTCGGCTCAGGTCATGATCCCAGGGTCCTGGGATCCAGCCCCGCATCGGGCTCCCTGCTCCACGGGAAGCCTGCTTCTCCCTCTCCTCCTTGCTCGTGCTCTCTTGCTATCTTTGTCATTATCTCTGTCTCTCTCTCTCTTTCAAATAAAGAAATAAATAAAAATCTTAAATAAAAAACCCCAAACATTATTTCTTAATATTTATTAGCCAAAAAACATGTTACATTTTGGTTTTCAGTGGTGGGGTTGTATTGATCAGCCCATACATTAGCATGTGAACTTACTTTCCTACAAAAGCAGTTGAAGGACTCTATTAATTTATTTGAGCAGCTCTGTCAACATTGTCCTTTTTTTTAAATATTTTATTTATTTATTAGAGAGAATGAGATAGAGAGAGTACATGAGAGGGGGGAGGGTCAGAGAGAGAAGCAGACTCCCCGCTGAGCAGGGAGCCCGATGCGGGACTCGATCCCGGGACTCCAGGATCGTGACCTGAGCCGAAGGCAGTCGCTTCACCAACTGAGCCACGCAGGTGCCCTGTCAACATTGTTCTAAAAGGAACAAATTAGAATGCCATTCCAGTGTACCTATCACAATAAAATCTTTGATAATGGTAGGAGAGGTTATCAGATGTGGCACCAGACTTCATCAGGGATACAATGAAGGAGGGAGAACAGACACCCTGCCTAACCTGCCCCATTAGGGGAGTTTACCCTGGTGATGGGTAAGGGTGTCGCGTGACATAGCTGGACCATCCTGGCATCTGACTGAGGAGTTTGGACTATATTCTCTATGGGCTGGGAGTCTTTGACATCAGATTTACTTTTTATTATAAGAGCAATTCATGTTTATGAAGTTTATGAAGTAGGAAATGGAAAAGTCCCCCATCTCACTCCTCAAAGTGCCTGTTTTTAAAGGTTGTTGTATATCTTGCCAGACTTTCCCCCTATACTTTCATGCTGGTTTATAATGTATATATTATATTATACACTGTATACATTACATGTATACCTATAGTATATGTAATGTATAACATATTTGTGTTATATGTATATAGTTGGCCCTTGAACAACACAAGGGTTAGGGGCACCAATCCTCCATGCAGTCAGATATCCATGTATAACTTTTGATCTCCCCAAATATATAAATTTATATTGTATATGTTATATATTATAGCTATATATATATATATTTACCAATAAGGAATTAAACTATACATATGTTTTATGATGGCTCTTCATTTAATCTAACAAGATGTTGTGAACATCTTCCATGTTACATTGCCTCCTTCTTTGTAATGGCTGCAGAATATTCTTTTATTTCTATTACCAGTCTCCAAGTGGTTGACATTAAGACATTAAGGTGGTTCAGGATTACAGTTCAAGATTGCAAATAGTACAGCAGAAGGAGCAATAAGCATCTTTATACAAATATATTTGTATACTTGTAAGTATTTTTGGTAGAATTCATTCTTAGAAGTGGAATTGCTGTATGAAAGATGCATATTTTTTACATTTTGGTAGATGTCATTTTGTGCTGTAGAAAGGCAGTTTATATACTACCATCAATATGTGATAGTGCTGCTGTCCCCACACCTGGCCTTGTCAATCTTCTTAATCTTTGCCAGTTTGCTAAGTAAAAAAAACAAAAACAAAAAACAAAACCCCAACTTTTTAAAAAAAGTATTAGATTTATGTTTTTTATATCCTTTGTATTTTTTCTTTTGTGAATTGTGTTTTCCTTTGTGCAATTATCTAATTAGATTTGTTCTTTTTTTTCTTAAAGTTTTATTAATTTAAGGAATCTTTATACTCATCATGGGGCTTGAACTCATGACCCCGAGATCAAGAGTTGTATGCTCCACTGACTGAGCCAGCCAGGCGCCCTGTGTTCATTTTTTTTCTTCAGAATATGAGAGAGGGGCGCCTGGATGGCTCAGTCGTTAAACGTCTGCCTTTGGCTCAGGTCATGATCCCAGGGTCCTGGGATCGAGCCTCACATCGAGCCCCGCATCGGGCTCCCTGCTCCTCGGGAAGCGTGCTTCTCCCTCTCCCACTCCCCCTGCCTAGTGTTCCCTCTCTCACTGTGTCTCTCTCTATCAAATAAATAAATACAGTCTTAAAAAAAAAAAAAGAATATGAGAGACCTTTTTACCTGTTGTGCATTACAAATGTTTTATTAGTATGTCTTTTTATTTTATGATCTTTTTTTAGTCCTAGAAAAGTTTTCAGATTTTTATGTAGTAAAATTTATTAGAAATTTCTTTTAAGCCTTCTGGGTGAAATTATCATGCTTTTAGGAAGACCTTCTCCTATTGAAGATGATAAAAATATTTTTATGATTATTTCATCTACTACTTTCATATTCCTTTTGGATTTTTAATTAAAGTGTTTGATTTACCTGGAATTTTATTTTGGTGCATGGAGTAAGATGCACAAAGTGAGGAATACGGCTTTCCACTCTCCATTTCCACAACAACTAGTCAGTTTCTCCAAAACCATTTATTGAATAATAATTCATCTCTTCTTCTTTTTTTAATTTTATTTATTTGAGAGAGAGACAGAGACAGAGAGTTTGCACACAAGAGAGAACACGAGCAGGTGCAGGGGCAGAGGGAGAGGGAGAGGGAGAGGGAAAGCAGACTCCCCACTGAGCAGGGAGCCTGACTGGGGCTCAATCCCAGGATCCCAGGACCCCAGGATCATGACCTGAGCTGAAGACAGACACTTAACCATGAGGGGCTGAGCACCCTTCATCTTTTCTCCACCAATTTCAAGGTCCACCCCCCCTTTTTTATCATAATTTCCCATATGTGGTGCATTTCCTCCTAGAGCCCCAACTGTGGAATCAACCAGATTAATATATTGGATGAGGACTGGTAGAAGGGAGATTGAATGTAAGCAGTGTAGAGGGTTGTGATAGCAGAAGTGAATAGCACTTGAAAGAGCAGTTTGGAGAACAGTTCTTTTTGGATAGGTTGGGTTGGAGATTGGAGGGACATTGTGGTAGAAGTTCTCAGCAGGTTCTGAAATTCTCTCATCTTGGTCCGTTCCTTCCTCTTTTGCTCTTTCTATACCACTAAAAATCAAACTTCAGCCTACATCAGAATCACCGGAGGGCTCATTAAAAACAGGTTGCTGTTTCTGCCCCCAGAGTTTCTGATTTGATACATCTGGGTAAAACCTGAGAATTGACATTTGCATCTAGTTCCCAGGTGATGCTGATGCTACTGGTCTGGGGACCACACTTTAAGCACCACTGCTCAACACCAGGTCCCCTTCACTTCCATCTTAGATATTCTAACAGTCTCTAGTTTGACTGCTTTTCCTAGTTTTCTTGTCCTTTACCGCTTCCTGACACCAATTAGGATTGTAGTGGTGAGTAGAAGTGGAGAGAAAGGAATAAACCTGAAAGACATTCCAAAAGAAAGGTTAATGGTCTTTGGAGACTGAGCACATATGAGGGACAAAGGAGCAGGAAGCAAAAGAGGCACTTTCTAAACACTGCCACCAGTTTTACTCTTTCAAAAACACTTCTTTCATCTTGTTATTTCCCTGTTCAAGAATCTGCAGTGAGATAAATCTAAAATGAGATTTATCTGAATAAAAGACAATTGACAATTGACACCCAACCAGTGTGGTTTCTCCTGCTTTGTCTAAGTCAAATCTCATTATGACAAATGACGTTGCAAATAGCTCTCTGCATTACCAAATACTTTCAAGCCCGAGCCAGTGACCTACTTTAAGCAATATCCAATTTAGCAATTCCAGTTCAGCAAAATAATTTGGATAGGATTTTAGGACTTCTTGTAGAATTTAATCTGAAGTACATTTGTATAAAGAACTGCTGATTTCTGCGGGTTAATTTAAACTCTATTTAGAAATCCTGTTTATCGTATGTATAACGTTATTATTTTTTTTTATCTCACTATACACTATGCTTTCTGTATTTGCCTTTTTCTTATGTTTGCCATTTGGCTATAAGGAGTGAGGGGCATTGTGCCAAATATTCCTGTTTACAATTATAAATGCAGATGAGGCCAGAATGTGTGTTTGTACAGGTGGGGTGATATAAACAAACGATGTGAAAGCCTATTTATCAAGATCATTGTTTTGTTGCTGCTGGATTGGAAAATAAGTAAGGAGGTGGCAGTTTGGGTTTTTTGAGATATTTAGTACGTGACATTTAAAAGTTTTTTTGTTTTTAAAAGCTAACTTTTTCCGTTATGCTGTATGCTTGTGTTCTTTGGTCCCATGTGGGGGTGATATTTTAAAGATGTGAGAATTATAGCTAGATGCAAGAGTGCCGAACATTTCTGTTATTATTTTTTAATTTTTTTTTAAGATTTTATTTATTTATTTGACAGAGATAGACACAGTGAGAGAGGGAACACAAGCAGGGGCAGTGGGAGATGGAGAAGCAGGCCCCCTGCCGAGCAGGGAGCCTGATGTGGGACTTGATCCCAGGACCCTGGGATCATGACCTGAGCCGAAGGCAGACACTTAACGACTGAGTCACCCAGGCGCCGAACATTTCTGTTTTTAAAAAACACCTTTATTGAGATATAATTTACACACCATCAAATTCACCTATTTTAGGTGTACAATTTAGACATTTTTAGTAAATTTACACCGTTGTGTAATCATCACCACAACATCATTTTAGAACATTTCTGTCAGCGCAAAGAGACCTTTCATACCTATTTGCTGTCTGTCATTCCCACTCCCAGCCCCAGGCAACCAGTAAATTTACTCTCTGTCCCTGTAGATTTGCCTTTTCTGGACATTTCATGTACGTGGAATCACACAACATGAGATCTTTTGTGAGTGGCTTCTCTCACTGAGCATCATGTTTTCGAGGTTCACCCCACTGTAGTTTGTATTAGTAGCTTGTTCCTTTTTTGCTGCTGAGTAGTTTTCCACTGGGTGGATGGATCCATTTTCCAGCTGATGGACATTTGGGTTGTTTCCACTTTTTGGCTATTATGAATGATGCTGCTGTGAACATTCACATAGGCAAACGTTTGTTTTGATATTACCTAAATCGTTAATAACCAATTGAGAAAATTGGGGAATTTTTTTGCAAAATGTTTTAATTATTACTGCAATATATGCAAATTATTATTAAAAATAAATATTTAATGTTTATTTTTAAAATAAAGATCTTATCTCAGACCATATGAGATTGCATTTTTACATTATATTAATTCCTTATTACTCCCTAAAGCCCTTTCCAGACTTGCAACTCAACAATAATCCTGTTGTTTTATTAAGGCAATAAAACCTCATATAATAGAGCGTCACACTTAAAAAAATACATTTTCATAGTTATTATCATTTGAGACTCACAAGAGGTAGATAGGACAAGTATTATTACTTGTCCCTCATTTATTGCTGCCAAGGGGAGTCTACACCCATATTCTGAGGTAATTGCTGTAGGAATCTGTCAAGACTATGCTTCCAGGTTGTGGCATACACAAGGGTAGGGCACCTTTCAGCACCAAAGGACTCCTTTTATATGTGATATAGGTACCTGTTTGGAGTCTTGGTGGCTTATTCATTCCACAGATATTCACTGAGTATCTACTACATGCCAGGCACTGTGCTAGATGTTAGGGATTGAGGAGTAAAAGATTTAGTCTGGTCTCAAGGAATAAGGGGCTGTATAGAGGAAAATAAACTAATACTGAGCCATGGGAGCCCAAAGGAAGAGTATCTAATGTGGAGGGGCTTCAGGGTATAGGCAGGTTATCAGAGTGTATTGATAATAATCATAGTAGCTAATACCTAGTTAATATTAGGTAATAATAGTATCAAGTACTTTGTGCTTACTCTGTCTTACTTTGCATATATTTACTTGTTTATCCTCAAGCTACCCAGTGAGGCAGATGATATTTTTATCCTATTTTATAGATGTGGAAACTATAAAACTAAAGTTTGGTAACTTGACCAAGGACACAGAACTAGTAAATGGCACATCTAGAATTTGAACCAGACAGTGTGTCTGTAGAGTCTGGGTCTCCTAAAAAGGTTTCTCACAGGTGATGATACCCAGGCTGTATCTTGACTGACAGTTTGTACTTAGTCTGGCAGAAGGGTGATTGGGGTGTGTCAACATGGTTTTCTGGACAGAGAAATATCATGAGTAAATGTAAAGGTCGCACCTGCTTGAGAGTGAGTGCGGCAGACTACTTGTAAACAAAAGGTGGATGGCAAGAGATGAGACTAGGAAGACAGGGCTTGGTAGTGATGGGCCGGGATGCCTTCTAAGGAACTTGGGTTCTATGATCTAATTTTTAAATTTATACAAAAGATACCACTTTCCCCTTTGAATTAGTTCTGTTTGCATTCATTCTTATATTCTGTGAAATATATCACACAGCCAGAAAAGTGCATAGAATACAAATGTAAAACCTAGTGAATTATTTGTTTTTAAATAATAATTCATTCTGAGGTCAAGAAGTAGGACATTACAGGGATGCAATAGCCCTATCATAGTGACCCTTGCCAATCACAGTCCTCCCTTCTCACCTGTAGGTAACTGCTCTCCTGATTCCTTTCCTTTCTTTTTCCTTTTACAACCTGGGTACCTCTAAACATTATAGTTTTGGCTTATTTTGAACACAGAGTCACATGCCATATGTTCTTTTGTATCTGGTCATTATGTTTGCACGATTCATCCATGTTGTTGTGTGTGGCTGTTGTTCCTTCATTTTCCTTGCTGTATGGTATTCCATTGTATGAATATGCTAGAAGGTATTTATCCATTCTACTACTGAGGATACTTGGGTTGTTCCCAGTGGAGGGCTATTATGGATAGTGCTGGTCTGAAGATTTTTTTTTTTAATTTTATTTATTTATTTGAGAGACAGAGAGAATGAGAGAGAAAGCACATGAGATGGGGGGAGGGTCAGAGGGAGAAGCAGACTCCCTGGTGAGCAGGGAGCCCGATGCGGGACTCGATCCCGGGACTCCAGGATCATGACCTGAGCCGAAGGCAGTCGCTTAACCAACTGAGCCACCCAGGCGCCCTGGTCTGAAGATTTTTGTAAGTGTCTTTTGGGTGCACATACGCATGAATTCTGCTGGGTATATATACCTGGGAGTAGAATTGCTGGATCATAGAGAAGAATAATGGTGAATTGTATTCCAAAGTGGATATAACAATTTACATTCACACAATCAGTCTAAGGGAGTTCCTGTTGTTCCATATCCTTGGTAACACTTGTTATTATCAGACTTATAAACTTTTAGCCATTCATGGGGTGCCTGGCTGGCTCAGTCGGTGGAGCCGGGTGGCTCTTGAACTCAGGGTTGTGACTTTGAGCCCCATCTTGGGTGTAAAGATTACTTAAAAATAAAATCTTTAAAAAAATAATAAATAAGTAAATTTTTAGCCATTCTGGTATATAATGGTATATCATTATGATTTTCCTTTGTATTTTTCATTATGGTTTTATTTTGTCTTTCTCTTACTTCCTAATGAGGCTAGACACCTTTTCATATGTTTTGTTGGCCATTTAGATAATGTAGTTTTTGGTTTTGCTTGTTTGGTGATGTGCTTCATCTGGTCTTCTACCCATTTTCCTATTGAGTTATCTTGATTTTTTTTCTCCTTGTTAGAATTCTTTGTTATTTCGAATATGAGCCCTTTGTTGGTTTTATATAGCCTACTTTTTCATTTTCTTGAGGCTGTCTTTTGATGAACAAAAATTCTCAGTTTTCATGTCAAATTCATCTGTTTTTTAATAATAGGTGCTTTTTTGTGAGCTGCTTAAGAAATCCTTCCCTACCCTTAGGTCATGAAAACATTATCCCATATTATCTTCTAAAAGCTTTATTATTTATTTTTCATATTGAGTTATAGAGTTGTCCTGGAATTGATTTTTGTGACTGGTAATTCTTAATTAACTTGTTAATGCCCCTGCCTTCAATGTATTTTTTGTATTTTCTTCAGATTTTCTGGCTATCCTCAGCAGGATGGTTGGTCCAAATTACCCAGTTTGCCATTCCCAGAAGCAGAAATCTTTTAAAGTTTTACTTTCACTTTGACTTAAAAAAGGATCTATTCTGGTCTGTAAGAGTGCCTTAAGAAATATGTTTACTAAAAAAGGTAATAAAGACTGAAAAACTATATAGATTCATGGTTTTCATATAATTGTTTTTTGAGAGATCAAAAAGAAGCTTCTGTTTCATCTGTGCTTCTCTCAGCTATAAAATACTTTTAGATAACTTAAAGCTTGCTATATAAAATGAACAATTGTACCTACTGCAGGATCATTTTAGAACATAATCATAGCAAAATTTTACCTTAAACATATATATACTATCAAACATTGATTTGATGATAAAACAGTTTAACCGTGGTAATGGCCACTCCCCCGCCCCCCTTTCTCTGTCTGTCCATATATTTAAAACTTTTTTGGCCAGAGATGGACTGTATGCAAACCACATCCAGAATGCTTTTAGTTTGTGCCACAAAATATGAAGAAAATGTTTTCAGTTTATGGCAACTAGATCCATGACATATGATGCTCCAGGAACTGTTTTTACAGTGCACAAGATGCACAGGAACAGAATCGCAAACTCACATGATTATTGGCAAGGAAAAAACTGGCTACGTGGCTGATGTTAAATTTGCTTTTTAAGACAAGCCAGATCAAGAAATGTCTGAAGAATTTGAGACTGTAGCAGTGAGATGATTTTGCAGTTAGTAAACACAGCCTCGGGAAGCCATGGCAAGGCAGTTTCTTATGAGCCATTTACAGCTTCTAGGAGGAGAGCACAGTGTGGGCGCTCGAGAGGAAAACCTGACGTGGCCTCCAGGGAATGTTGCCGGGGGAAGTAGAGCCTCTCCCGCGTGCGCACGCGCACACACACACACACACACACACACACACACACACACACCAGATAGTGAGGGAGAAGCTCCTTGTCCCTCTGTCAGGCAGAACCCCACCTGGACCTCCTGATTCTGTCTCTGAGGTTCACAGTGGAGGAGGTGAGCTTGGTTGTAGCCAAGATGTTAGGAGTAAGCATTGCGTATGTGGAAGTTAAGGCTCCCGAGCCACACGCTTCCTTCCTGCTTATACCCTTATACCATTTTCTTTCTCTTTTACAATTAGTACTTACTCAAAGTGTGCTCCATGGATCCTCCCACTCCCCATCCAGACCCTTTCAAGGGGTCCATGAAGTCACAGCCATTTTAATAATACTGACATGTACATGCCTTTTAAACTCATTCTCTCACGAGTGTACAGTGTTTTCCAGAGACATTGTGACATATGATACTGCAAAAGACTGAATGCAAAAGCAGATACGAGGATACAGCTGCTGTCTCATAAGCCAGACATTGGAGATATTTGCAAAAATGTAAAACAGTGGTACTTTTCTCAAATTTTTTTATCCTCTAAATATTATTTTTAATTTAAAAATGTTAACATGTAGTAGTGTATTAATATTTTTAAAGGGAAGCTTATGAATAAGTATCTTAAATTTTTCATAACTTTAATTTTTAGTATGGGTACATATTGATATTTATAACCCACATAAACAAACACTCTTTGAGGTCCTTAATAATTTTTCAGAATTGTAAAGAGATCCTGAGACTATAAAACATTTGAGAATCACTGCTTTAAATCCCGTTGATTTTGTTGGAATCCTAGTTTCTCTCTGAAGGCTGTCCTGATTGTCTAGCCCACTGTTTTCTCTACACTGTCCTAACTTCTGTGCCACCCAGCTTAGTGCTTTTAGTTCTTGTGGAATTGCTTGCTGTGCTGATTTTCTTCTCCTTTTCAATAGTGTAAGACCTCTGAGGACAGGGATCATCTGTTAAATGAGAGTTTTTTGAGGTGTCCATGATGTACATTGCTGAGCACAGCATAAATGGTGGTTATTGGTTAATGGTTATTCATACTGTTACCATCTTCAATATAAATATTAAAATTTCCCTAACTCACTGGTTTTATGGGTGAACCAATATGCATTTATAATTTTGTGAACTTTAATAGAAATAGCTATTTGATTAAAAAAAAGCCTACATAAAATTAATATACAATATGGAAAAAGAATAAAGGCTTTTGATCATGGTCATTAATAAATTGGGTACAAAAGCTGAACATGTTAATCTGTTTAATTCTTATGTGACCAACAATGGCAGTAAAATCTGGCCATGGGCCCTTGCTCTGAAAACGTGAGCATCATGCTGGGCGCTTAGTAAGCAGTAAAGTTGGCCGAGTTGACTCTGCTGTTTCAGTAGCTGCCTCTGCTGTTCCTGTAGCCAGCAGTCATCATTCCCTGTGATCCCCACCCCCACCTCCAAGTGGTTTGTGCTTATGTTTTGGTCTTCAGAAGGTACTTGCTGAAGCCCTTAGGTCATCCTGGACTAAGCTAGAAGGCATTAGTTGACCAAACTGGTTAAGTAGCTGAAAGTGAGCACATACCCTTTCCTTCATCCCTGCTTCAGACTGAGTTTGTTTTTCTTAGGCAACCATCCTTGACTTACAGGGTACATGAATAAATGTAACATCTTTGTGCCAGGGACCTGCTGTCAGTCCCAAAGTTTCCTTCACAGCTTCTCTCTGGAAGTCTGGGGGTCCCAGACAGGTAGCACTCTGCCCTGAGAGGCCTGTCCTTTGCACTAGCGCTGTTTAAATGCTGATGACACAGTAGTAAATAAGATTTAGATGCTGCCTCCAGGAGTCTGTACAACAACAAGCCTGGTGGAAATATATACCAAGTATAGTCACTAACTCAGAGGAAGGACCCATCCAGACCACCTGTGGCAAGAGTGTGGCATTAAGAAAAGCTTCATAGAAAAGGTTTCCCTACACCTGCATCTTGAAGGTGGGGAAGAAATTTGCCCTGTGAGTAGGAAGGCAGTCCAAGTAGAAATAGCACATACAGAGTCACTGGCACATGAAGCCATGTGGTGTTTAAGGAAGACTGAAAACAATGTGACTTTGTGAGACGAAGTTGAGAAGTGAACAGGTACTGGGCTTTATACACCGTGTAGTGAGAACTGGATTTTGTCTTGAAGATGGATGGAGCAAAGGCTGTGTGGGATTGTACTTTATAGGCAATTCTGATGGCAGTGGGGGTAGGAAGGTCTTGAGGGTAAGAAAACCATGGGAAAAAATGGAATAAATTTAGTGAGAAACTACCGGAACTAAAGAAAGCAGTGGCTATAGGAATAGGGAAGAAAGTACATCCTGAAGTATTTGGGGATTAGAACTGACAGAGTTTGGTGAGAGGAAGGTACTGATGATGGTGCCAGATTTTTTATTTGAGTGGGACGATAGTATTCCCAAGTGGGGCAGAAGGAGAAGAACACAGTTTGAGGGAAGACTATTTGGTTTTAGATATGTTGCATTTTAGGGACCTGTGGAACGTGAGGCGAAGTGCATTGACGTTAGGCAGTTTATAGAAGTTTTGAAGATTGTAGGAACGATCAGTATTAGGGAGATTTGGGAGTCATCAAGACATGGATAGTAGTTGAATCTATGGGGGAAGATAAGGATGTGTGTGTATAGGAAAAAGAGAAAGGGAAGGGTGTGACTTCCAAGGAACATACCAGTAATGAAAGGACAAGCAGAAAAAGATTCTCCAGGTAAGAGTCTACAAAGAAATGGTCTAAGAAGGTGGCACAAGTAATGAATTTGGCTCCTTCTGTGGGGTAAAGGGACTAGACATGATCCATGACAGTTTGGGGATCAGAACTAGACTCAATCCTTGAGGCCAGGAGTGAGTTTGGTTCCCTCACCGCAACCCATGTCTCCCTGTCCCCCATGTACAGAGGCAGTAGCTCCTCACCCAGCACCATTCTGCTCGTTTGTGAATCTGAAAATCAACAGCATTGACAAAGGCCTTGGGCTGGCTGCAAACCCAGGGAGATAGGAGGACCTAGACACAGCTAAAAGACCGGCAACTAAAACAAGGTGCCTCTGGCTCAGTGACTGGATCTGCAGTATCTTTTTTTTATTTTTATTTTTTAAGTAATCTCTACATCCAACGCGGAGCTCAAACTCACAACCCTGGGATCAAGAGTCATATGCTCCATCGACTGAGCCAGCCAGGTGCCCCTGGATCTACAGTATCCTTGATAGCAAAATAGAAAAGGAGCACCCAAATGATAAGATTTTCAGGTCATTCTGATTTTTAAATGTGGAAGAGAGGTTAAAACAAAACAGATGAATAATAGCCATTGTATATGATAATGGGATTGATAGGGGAAGATATCATATTGCAATGATTAGTAAGTGAATGAGAGGTAAGGGCGTTGTGACCACAAATATAAACTTCTTTTTGAAGAAACTTGACTAGAAGAGGAAAGGGGAAGGAGGGCACAAAAACTAGAAGAGATTTTAGGATTAAAGGAGATGGTTTTTGGAATGTGCAGACTGGAACATTTTATAGAACTTCCAAAGTGTTGAACTTAAGTAGAGGTGACCTGAAACTGCACAGGTAACATTTCCAGATCCTGGAACAATCATAACGCTTGTGTATTGGCAGCTAAATATACCCATCTGCCTGTAGCAAAGTTACCTCCACCTCTGTTGCTTGGGCTTTCGATATTATTATTTGTATTACTTAAATAGGTTCCTTCTTGCCCACTTGGGCTGGGCACCCCGCTTATAGAGCTGGATGTGCGGTACCCTCCTGTCTGCCCTGATTCTCCTGGCATCTGTGCTCACCTCCTGCAAAGGCTCCCTTGCTGGTGTTCTGCTCCACCTCACATCTGCTGCTTCGCTTAAGGTGCCTCTTCTGGACATCTTGCTTGAAGTCAGGCCAGTTGCCAGTGATGTAAGCAGTCAGGGCTTTCAGTGTTACTTGTGACTCAGTTAAAAGTTTGCAATATGCTTGACCCCTGAGCAACGCAGGGGTTAGGGGTGCCTGACCCCCTGTGCAGCCGAAAATCTGTGTATAACTTTGGATTCCCCAAAAACTTAACTAATAGTCTATTGTTGACTGGGAGCCTTACCAATAAATAAGCAGTCGATTAACATATATTTTGCATTTTATATGTATTACATACTGCATTCTTACAATAAAGTAAGCTAGGGAAAAGAAAATGTTCTTAAGAAAATCATAAGAAAAAAATACAATTATAGAACTGTCCTGTAAAAAAGTCTGCATAGAAATGAGCCCACACAGTTCAAACCCATGTTGTTCAAGGATGAGCTGTGTATTCTTTTTTTTTTAAATATTTTATTTATTTGTCAGAGAGAGAGAGAGAGAGAGAGCACAAGCAGGGGGAGTGGCAGGCAGAGGGAGAAGCAGACTCCCTGCTGAGCAAGGAACCTGATGCGGGACTCCATCCCAGGACCTTGGGATCATGACCTGAGCCAAAGGCAGGTGCTTAACCAACTGAGCCACCCAGGCATCCCTCTTTTTTTTTTTTTTTAAGATTTATTCTGTTATTTTAGAGAGAGAGCATGCGTGCGTGAGCAAGGTAGGGGGTGGGGCAGAGGGGGAGAGAGAGACAGAGAGAATCCCAAGCAGATTCCCTACTGAAACTGGAGCCCAATGCAGGGCTCGATCCATGACCCCAAGATCATGACCTGAGCTGAAACCAAGAGTCAGACACTCAACCAACAGGCGCCCCTGAACTGTGTATTCTTAATAGTCTGCATCCCAGAATTATGCCTGGAAATTAAACTGATAACAGTGGTGAGTCCTGGGTGAGGGTAGGGGGAGAGGGGACCGTGATCAAGGGCCTTATCGTATCACTTGAATTTTTTAAAATGAGAATTAAAATTAAGCCTAAAAGTATCAGGCTGAATAATCAAGTTTGAAAATTAAAACTATGCCATATTAGAGTAGTAAAGTGAATATAATTTATTGGAAATGTCCTTCTTTCAACTTGCCTTATTCCCTAGGAAAGATGTGGGTCTGATTACATCCCATGAGTTAGATTAGGTACCGGGCTTGGAGGAGCTCTTGAGGTCTCCTTGCAGTTTACCAGGGCCTAGTAGTGATTTAGTCCAAGACCCACGAAACCTTCCCAACCGCGTGTGAATCTCAAGCCCAGTCTGGTTACTACTCTGCAAGAGAACAGAAAACTGGAATGCTTCAAATAGTTATTGCTGTGGTTATATACGATCAGATAGTAGGATTACAGAACATTTCAAAATGATGTTTTGAAGGAATTTGCCATTACTCATACCTTAGAAGGAAAATAGTGCTGTGGATAACTTCAACTAGATAATTCCAAATGTTGATTTTAGAATCAAATGTTATGTTTATCTTGAGTACAAGTGCATCTGATAACAGAGGTTCACAGCCCTGCAGAGAAACTAGGGAAACTGTTCTGTAAAAACTGGTTTCCAGAGTGCTTGAAGCTGCCCACTTTCCTTCGCCTGCCCCTCCTCTGCTTCAACTCCTTCTCTCCTCACTGAACCCAGGCAGGCATCTGAGCCCACCTGCCAAGCAGGCAAAGGACTGAGCTGGCCACTGTGTCCTTCCAAGCTTATCTATTAACAAGTTATATAATGATGGGCTACTTTATGAAGTTGGTACAGAATTTAGACCACTGGTAAGTCTAGAGAAGTCATGTTTAGCCTGGGCAGAAACTAATCAGAATAGAGAACTGAAAATTAGTTAGGGTTATTCTCTTGATGATCTGTAGGTGACAAAAAATGAAAGAATTGAATCTTTCTCCAAGGTGCTGAGGGTCACACATAACCACATAGCTTACATCCTTCATGATGGCCAGACCCATCTGGGAAGTTCCAGCCAGCTTCTTCAGCTTTCCCTCGTGCCATTTAAGTGGGGAAAGCTCCACACTGAAGTACCGAGTTATCGGGAGCATGTCAGGATTCAGTTCATCTTGTTTATTGAACTCCTGCTGGATACCA
Organism: Callorhinus ursinus; assembly: GCF_003265705.2. Taxonomy (NCBI): domain Eukaryota; kingdom Metazoa; phylum Chordata; class Mammalia; order Carnivora; family Otariidae; genus Callorhinus; species Callorhinus ursinus. The sequence goes on along the minus strand of NW_027397110.1, from coordinate 8,260,452 downwards.
AATTCTAGGTATGTAAGACACAGAGAGCCCTTGTTGTCAGGGAGCCCTTGACAAGAATCCCCTGTTGAGTGTAGACAGCAGACCCTCAGACACTACCAATATTATATGGTATATCTCAGAGGAGGGACACTTAGTGCAGCCAAGGAGGGTACAGAAAACTTTCAGGAGATAATTCCTGAGGCAGATCTTACAAGAGGAGTAGACGGGAATTAAGCCAAGGGCCCGCAGCAGACATGAGTGCATGTATTTTGGGCAAGGAAACCACGCACAGTCCCCACGAGAAGGCTATGAAGTGATGATGGGGCTAGAGAGATCTTGAATTTTACCCTAAAGGTAATGGGTAATTATTGACTAAATCTTGGCAGCAGTCTACTCAGAGGTCACATTTGCTTTTTAAAAAGGAAGATGGCTGGGACAACGGTGTGTATAGTAGGAGGATAGGGATAATAATTAAAATATCACTAATACTCATCATAGTGTAATTCCATCTGAGATTTATTTATTCAAACACTGTTAAAAAATGAGCAAGGGGAGAGGTGATGACAGATAAGAGAGCAGCAAGATGCTTTCAAGATTCCCTGAAGCACCCCCTCAAACACTAAGACATGATGTAGAACTAAAGCTATAACTCAGAATCTGCAGCTGTGGGGAATGGAATGCGCTTTCTTGGACAGACACATTAAGTTTTTGTGAAACTAAGGGCCCAACTTCCAAATAGTGACAGGCATTCTGACAGCAGTGCGGATGCTAATCACAGATGAGTTTCTGTAGGGCTTGTCCAGCATTGTTTTGACCACTTTTGCACACACACAGAGGTCCAACCTTGAGCAGGATCTCCTTCTGGCATTTGTTTCTGCCACTGTAAATTGAAGGGACTGGCTTGGGACCTTTAAATGTCTAATATTAAGTGGCTTTCATTTCATATATATTTGTATATCTATATGTTCACATATGTAAGTATGTATTTCATATATATAAAGAGAGAGACATTCCATCATGAGATAAATAAAATTTTCACTGTGTCTATTAGCAACTTGCTATGATCCGGTTTGATTTGAAGAGGCCATTCCAGCCATTATTTGGGAACAGACTGGGGAGGAGCAAGAATTGGGGCAGGAGACTAGCTAAGGGGCCTCCACTAGCAAGGAGTGATAATGGCAACGGAAGTGAAGAACTCACATGCCGTGAATCAGAAATGACAGGATTGCTAAGGGGGCTGTGAGAGGCCTGGGATAGGGTGAGAAATCCAGGATGAACCCGAGGTTCTGACCCAAGCAACTGGGCAGAAGATGGTGCCCTTGATAAGACAGTGGAGACGGGAGAATGAGATCTGGGCAGGGGATGAAGAATACCGTTTGGGATGCGTTGAATCTGAAGTGATCATGAGATATCCTCATGTCAAATGGAGAAGCTGAAAAGGCAACTTGGCATTTTTCTGGTAGAACAGATAAGGTAAAATCAATAATAAAGTTTTAATATAGGTTTTAGTGTTTCTTCAGAAGGTATTTCAGTTCACACTGGGTATTTTTTAAGATTGATTTAGAGAGAGCTCCAGCATGGGGAGGGAGAGGGAGAGGGAGAATCTCAAGCCGACTCAGCGCTGAGCGTGGAGCCTCCCAACCCTGAGATCATGACCTGAGCTGGATCCCACAACCCTGAGATCATGACCGGAGCTAAAATCGAGTCAGACATTCAACTGACTGAGCCATTCAGGTGCCCCTCAGTTCACATTCTTAATAACCACTCACCTTTATTGAGCATGTGATTGGTGCCCTGCCCTATGCTGTTTTATGCATATTCCATTTAAACTTCCACAGAACCCTGTGAGGAAGGTGCTGTTGTTCTCAATGTTGAATGAGGAAGCTGTGTCTTGAGAGGTTAGGCCACTGGCCCAACAGTCAATAGTTGGTAGATGGAAGAGCCTGGATTTGTAATAGGCTCCCCGATTCAGAACTGTACCCCACTGCTTCCCATGCATCTTACTATGAGCACGCAGCTCATTGTGATTTTTCTCTCTTTTTAGGGTTTTGGTTTTTTGCACTGAATGTAGTCTAGACTCATCTTCACGGGCTTGTGTTGCCCCAGGATACTGTCAAAGGTAAGTTATTAAAATTTCATTACACCATGTATTAGCAGTGAAATGGGAGAGTCTTCATCTTAAAAAGAAGAAGAGTACATTTTGACGTTATTGCTCCTTTCCTGAGTTGTTCCATGAGGGTATTTAAAGTGGCCATCACATCAGCTCTTTGCATTTCTACTTCAGTAGGTCCCTTTAAAAAGCACATCAATCCAAATGATTGATAGTGACATTTGGTGCCTCATCCTTTTATAAAGCTAGAATTTGTTATTAGGGTTTAGCAATTCCACAGTTTTCTGTGAGCGTATTCCTAGTTTCTCTGCCTCTAATCTGTCCTTACTCCAGTCTATCGTCCACATTACTGCCAGGACTAGCTTTCAAAATGATATATTTACTCATGTCACTCCTTTGCTCAAACAGCTCTCACGGCTCTCAGTTGCTACAGATGCCATCCTACAAACTGCTTTTGAGAACCTAACTCCAATCAATGTTTTGGGCTGCTTTTCTAGTGCACCCCTATCTGTTGTGAGCCCTACTGGGCCGTTTTCTATTTCCCAAATATATAGTTCTTTTTCATGGCTTTGTGCCTTGGTCAATGCTTTTCTCTTCACTTGGAGTTTGGAAGAGGGGAGAAGAATGCAGCTATCCGCTGCTCTTTCTCGTATCCCAGGCCACCTTGGCCACCTTTCTCATCTGTATTCTAGGTGCACCCGTTACTATGACTATAATAAAGCATTCAGTATTTTACATTAGCGTTATCTGTCTCTGTCTCCTTTACTAGTCTGTAAACACTTTGAGACTTCTTGGAAAGGAACTAACTGGTTTTTTAGTGCCTGTTGGCTGTTCCTGGACACCTTGCTGAGTGCTATGCATATATTATTTCATTTAATCCTTGTAACACCTCCTCCTGACAAGTTTTACGGATGAAAATAATGAAGATTAGAATGTTAAGTGCCCAAGATTACACAGCTAATAACTGACAAAGAATTATGAATGACTCTGCTCCTTCAAAGCCAAAACTTGTTCTGCTGTAGTACTCTGGCCGAGCACCATCTGGTGTGTGGTAGGGATCCAGGAAGTATCTATTGAATTGATATCTATTGCGGTTTAAATAAAAAGGACTTTAGTTGATGAATTTGGTCATTCCTACATAGAAATTTATTGACTATGAAATGCCAGGTATACAGTTTTAGATAAATGTTGAATACAGACATTAACAAGATACAGTGTCTGGTGTCAAAAAGTTGACGGTGTCATAAGGGAAGCATCTATGTAAGCAAGTAAAACCAGTAGAGCATTATAGATCATATAACAGAATTCAGACAAGATCCACTGGGGACACTGAGGGAAGAATCGCCAGTTCTGCCTAGAGATGGATCAGGAAATACTTTGTAAAAGCTGAGTCTTGAATGATGAGAGTAGGGTGTTCTCTGGTGGCACCAGGGGAGGGAAAGGCAGAAGGAGTAGTATGAACAAAAACATGGAAACTGGAAATAATCTGGCACATTTGTGAAACTGTAAGTAGTTCATTATGACTGGAGCAAAGGGAAAAAGAGATCTGGCTGATGGCACTGGAGAGACAGGTGAGGGCTAGATCCTGGAGAGCTTATTTGCCAGCTTTTAGAGAAGACCGAGCATTCGTGCGGTATGATGTATGGTTTTACTCATGTTTGTCGTTAACATTTGTTGAGTTCTGTTCCGTGTGTGCTGCAGCAACACCAGGTCAGTGGTCACTTAATCACATACGGCAAGCTGGTGACAGCTCTGAGGTGAAATCATGTGCCAGAGCAGAAATCAAATGCTTGTGTTGTCACATCAGCTTTGACAGCTTTACTACCACTTGTTCGCCCCCTCCAGTGAATTTTCACATAAGTGCACTTTGCCTTGACTTTATCATCACTCTCTTAGCACCAATACACTGGTCCCTTTGTCACTTCCCGAGTGGAACCCCTAGCTCAACCACATACTTTTCCATGGCCTACTTTATTCTCCTTCCATTTTGTCAGAAGGGCAGTAAAATTCACTTAGACCCTTACACACAGCTCTAAGCCATGGCTTCACAAGAATGTCAGCAAGGCTTTTTCAAGAAACACCTTAAAAAATATTAAGAATAGTTCCAAAACCACACACACACAAATGAGGACAAATTAAAGAAAGGAGAAATAGAAAAATAGGTATGGTAGGACATATAGTAAGTAGGCAGACTATATGGTATTAATCAGGAAAGATTTTTAGAAATAAAAATTGACTGGATATTAGAAGGATAGAGATGTGGATTGGTGGTGAGGGGAAGGGTTTTCAAATCGGGTATGAACTGCATAAACAGAAATTAAATTTGAAACTAATAATACAATATGTGTTAATTAAATTGAATTTAAATAAATTTTTTAAAAAAGAAATTAAATTAGCAAATTGTGTGGAGAGAATAGAGAGAAGATTTGCCTGTGTGAAGTGGGGGATAGTGTGTGCATGGGGAGTAGCTAGAAATAGCGTTGAAAAGTTTATAAACTAAAAGTCTGCTGTTCGTATTATGGCAATGGGATAATTGGGAAGATGAGACTGATGTAGAAAACTTAATTCTGAAGAGGAGACGTTCCAGATATAACCTGGAATTGAAGGGGACCTGATAAAAAACATTCTCTCCCCTGAGCAAGTTCTGAACCACAGACATATAGGATGAAGGAGTAAAGCAGGTGGAGATCAGACTTTCACTTTTATTACTAATAAAGTTGACATAGAACTGGGCTTGTGTCTAAAAGCAAGTCGGCTTTCTAATACTCAGCTCTGAAACTTAACAGATTTCCTCACCCAGAAGTACTAGTCAGGGATAGACCCGCCTTCTAGAAGGAGCAGAGCAGAATAGTTGCCCCCACAGGAAAGGGCCTAGGGGGGTGCTGGACTATGCAAGCCCAGTTTCCCCTTCCAAACTCACTGACTGGACAAGTCACTTCATCCTGACGGCATGTCAGGAATTTAAGGCCAATAGTAGTAAAGGGATATTGCCTCCCATGGAAGGAAGCATTGAGAGTGGGCGAGTTTTCCTCCCCTAACACACAAGAACTCCTGTCTCCTGGCACATTGGTCTTAAGTAGTAATCCCAGTCATGTCGGGTGTGTCGTTCCCCTTTAGGACAGAGGGGTTCTCAGAACAGTCCTGCTCCCACTTTTAAGAGGACAAACCCCCACTACCACCCACTCTTCTCTTGGATATTTTCTTGGGCAAAATTGATATGCAAAATAGATTATGCCTTCAGGAGATCCCAAAATAGATCAGAACAGTATATAAATTATATGAACTCCAAGGCTATACAAAATTGTTTCAGCACTGTCCCCATAGCCACCAGATTCAGAAAGTAAGCCTACCTCCTGCCCATGAGCAGTAATTTCTGATAAAAGTACGTTCTCAGAATGCTGTACTCAGTCTTGCCACGTTGCTATCTGAGGGAAGGAGGATGGGTGAGGTCCTCTTGGTTTGAGCCTCTCCAGGATATCCAGTTAGCCCATGCCAGTGTACAGAATCCACGACTTGGACACTTCCACCCGATTTGGAAAAATCTGCCAGCAGGAGGTTAAATTTGGAACTGGGCCTTTACCGTATCTCAAAAAAACCCAACCAATGTACACTGTCTTCTGCTTTAAAGATTAATACTTGAAGTATCACCTTCTTTTTGCAATTTTTAGGGATTTATAGTAGTGGCAGCCCCAATTACCAAGTTCTTTCCCTTCATCTGTAAGTTCCCTGCCTCCCTGCCTTCTATGAGTATAGTGAGACATCTCTTTAATTTCCATTTCCCGTTTGGATTGCCTGTGTAAGCTGAGCACAAACAATTTAAACATAGAACTTCACTGGTTTTGTAGCACATGTGTCGTTTGAAATTCAGCTGCCTTGCAGCTTATGTGCAGCAAATAATTGTTCTACTCATTAATATCTAAAAGACCTGTATGAAGAAAGTCTCTTTTCCCTAAAGTCTAATTTTTGCCTCAGCCATGCCTGCTTAGGAAAAGCTGTGCCTGCATAATTCAAGGTCAGGCAGCAGCCTTCTGTACTTTGAAGCCAACCAAGCCTGCTAATGCCCTGTTCCCTTTGCTGAGGCCAGCACAGCGGGCATTTGCTTGCTAGGCCAGAGTGGCCGATGAATGCTGAGGTCACTTGCACAGCTGACATTTAGATGAGCCTTCAGTACCACCACCACAACAGACTGTGGCTTCTTTCCTTGCTGTCGCCAGCAAAGCCCCCAAGCCTGTGCTAAGGCTTGTGTGCCTGGTGTATTCAGCCTTGTCTCTATAGAAACAGCCACTTACCTGAAGACAAAGTTACCATAACTACAGTCATCACTAATGTCAAAATACAGTGTAGCCTGTGGTTTATAAACTTCTAATTGGGCTTAATTGTGTAAAGCTGGTGTGTGACAGTAAAAATGCATGTGGCCTCATGTAAACCTCTACAAGATTGAAACACGTTGCTCCCTCGTTAAAAAGACCAAGGCCCAAAGTCCTGCCCCAACAGAAACCTTAGAAATTCCACATGCATTTTGCTCCCCAAATTTTCCTTCATGTGTATTTATCAAAACTTTAGTCTCACGTACCAGATATTAGGGTCTTTGAGAGACCCAATAAATAGCACTCTTTCCCTTGGCTGAGTTCTATAGCAAGTGAGAAATAAAAGAGTAGGGCATTTGAGAGACCGAAGTATCATCTCTGTTACTAATAAAGCTATATTGGAGAATATGGTGTACATCTATAGGCAGGTGAACTTCCTAGCACTGAACTCAATATTCAACAGGCTTACCTAGTCCCAGGTAATTGTGAGGGGCCTGCACTTAGGGGAACAAGAGCAGAGGAAAGTGCATGCTCCCTGGGGACAGCTGGCTTCCAAAAGGAAGAGAAAAGGGCTGAGCTCACGTGCCCTGTTTCTCCAATCTCACCATTCAGAAAGGATCCTCCGGGGTGGAACCTGTACATGTGGAGAAGAGCCAGGAGGAAGACCTCGGGAGAGGTGAAGGAGGTTCCTCTTTCCAAGCACATTCAAACGGAAATGGCACAGAAATCATTGGGGTGTCTTTCTCTGTCCGCTGTCCATATAATGCATCATTTTTGAAATACAGTCTGTATTTCTGTAAAGTATAATGAGAGCTTAAGGACATTTGTGAAGCAGTTTGCATACAACATCCTTCTAGGTAGCTTCCTGACTTTTTCCAGTGCTGTCAATTTAATTTTCATAGAAAGAGCAAGTTTATTTTTGCACAACTGTCATAAACAGATGAGGGGCAAAACGAGCTAGAGAAAGCCTGTTTCCCTTGCGGTGAGCATCTGTTTCGCACTGGGAATGGGCAGTGTCAGTTCATCTGGAGTGAGTGAATGGGGCTTGATTAACAGAGCTCCCACTGTACCAATTTTACATTTCATGTCACATAAATACACATTGGTTCCCAAAAAACCTCATTAGGTGAGCACAGTAGATATTTTGATACTCCTCTCTCACCCAGCAGATGAGGAAACAGATTTCCACACCGTATCTCCAGGCTGCTGCATTTATAAAGAGAGTCTCTGCACACACACATCCTGGGGCAAGCTTCTTTTTAGCTTTTATATTTTGTAGGTATGAACCTTTTATATTTTTTTTAAAGATTTTTATTTATTTGACAGAGAGAGACACAGTGAGAGAGGGAACACAAGCAGGGGGAGTGGGAGAGGGAGAAGCTTCTTTAAAATCTTTTAAAAAAATAAAATAAAATATTAGAAGGATTTTTAAAACATTGATTACCTGTAATGTGATGGAGATTTGTTTTGTGTCAGTTTGAGTAGTTATTCCTCAGGAATTACATATTGAATGAAAATTTGAATGTTACATACACTTTTAGTAGTTTCCTTTTGGTACATTTTAATTCATAAAATTTTAGCCCAACTTGATTCATTTTATTCTTAGAGGAAAAATTACTATTTTTTATTGTTTTGCCCTAGGACAGCCTGTTCTCATGTAAAAATAAATTAATTGATATTTAGTTCATTAAGCAAATCCTCTTAAAAAAGTGGGACCCACCATTAGCGTGTACCATAATTTCAGTTAAAAAATATACCACAAATATTGAACATAAATGATAAACCCAGGAAACCCAGGCAGTTTCAATAGCCTATTGTAATATGCAGGCAGTATGACCTGCTACAGCCTAACAGCTGGCCCACTGCTTGAAGTAAGTGGGCATCCTTTCTGACGGGTCACCGTTTGTACTGTATGAATTGCTGAAGATTTTCACTGTCACCTCTGCCAAAAATCAAGAAAAAAGAAGAAAGAAATCTAGAACTGTTTAATACCCCAGTATCTTCAACATTTCCTAACTATCCTCCCCTAAGGTAGGGAAAATTCCCTCCTACCTCTCTCCTCCCCTTCTTACCAAAGATGTGCGCGCGCGCGTGTACACACACACACACACACACACACACACACACACATTACTTAAGGTTATTGCCTCCTTGGTGATCCAGTTTCAGTCTAATCTTTGAAAAATTCATTTTTGCACTGAATTCCTTTTTTTTCTCCTCTTACCTCTTTTAGGCAGTATTTGTGTGTTTCTGCAGAGTTTTGCACAGAGTCTGTTCCCATGCAAACCAATGAGGGAGAAGTGTCGGAAGAAAGCAGTTCCAAGGTCAGTGAATTACTAAAGATGCAAACACTTTGGGTAGAAATTAAAAACAGGCAGTGGGTGAGTAGAGTGGGTGTTTTGTTTTAGGTGAATTTAGAAACTATCTTGATTTAGATTAAAACCTAACCTAAGGTTGAGAAGATTTTTTTTTCTTCTTGATAGCCATTTTTGTTGTGCTCCATGACCAATTTAAAACAAATTTTACTGAACTCATAGAGAACTTTATGCTTCGTTTGTGCAATGGTAGCACTTTATCTTTTAATGTTTTGTTGTGCAAGTTCTGCATTCTCATTTTAAGAAATTAAAATGAGTCAGAAATGTGTAAGGTAAAAAGTAAAAAGCCTGTCCCTTATTCTTGCTGCACAGAGATGTCATCAATAATTTTTAGACATTTTTTACTATTAATCTTTAAACGGTAATTTGTTAGGTTTGGATTTTCAAGCTAAGGCGTGAATGAATGTTAACCATTGGCAAACCCTGCATATGAATTGTTATCTGTGTGCTTATGTACATCTCTATATCTGGCTCCATGTCCTGACTCTCCTGGGCTTTTTCTCTGCCTGGTCATATTGGGACCCTCAGTGTCACCTTCATGTCTCTCTCCTTTCAAAGTTGTCCCTAGTCCTTCCTGAATACTCCAAGGGTATCTCACACTGTGTCCTGGACAGTGCCCAGTCTGCTGCCCTGGACCTTCCTGAGGGGAGTCTTTTTGCTGCTGCCAGTGCTACTGGTATTCTCTGTGGGAGGGCTTTTTTCCCCTGGTCACTAGAATGCAGTTTTGTATGACCCAATCACTTTCTCGCAGAGCATTCTACTGTTTTAGTGAAAGCCGCTATTGTAAATACTGAAAGAAGACAAGTTGAGAGAGTTAGTATTAATGTAAAACTTCAGAAGCCTTTGAATCCTTTGGAGACACAGTGACTATTCCTTATATTTTTCCCAAGGACCACTTCAGGGCTTATTTAATTTCCCTGCTGTGTATGTAAAAGAGAAAATTGAATAGCACTAACACAGTTACCCATGAATCTGTCTCATTGTTCCACACTTTAGAAGTTAAATATGAAAATTATGTTCTGTAAAAAGTCTTTGATGACATATCAGGAAATCCAAAGGCGAGGATATGGACTTCATTGGCCTGATTCCCTTAGAAGGAGACTCGTGTGATCTAATTTATTTAGTATTTATGTGCCTATGTTGTCACACTGATCTGAAAACAGAAACTGTTTTGTCTGTTATGTGTGGCTTTGACTCACTAAATGCAGTGATCGGTTTTCTTAGTGCCTGGTCTAGCTATTGCACAGTGGAACTGTGCATCATGAGGTAGTCTCCAGTTCTACTGTAGATTTACTGACACATCTTGGATTATAGCTGTTTATTTATGCTGTCTCTTTTTATTCTTTTATTCTTTTAAATTGAGGTATTATTAAAAAAATACACCTTTATAGTCATTCAGTTAATTATTTAATTCACAAACACTTATGGGACACCAGGTATGTGCTGATGATCCCAGGTATGGCGTGCAGAGTTACATAAGGCAGGGTCTCTGCATGTTGGGAACTTGTAGTGTAGTTGAGGGAGGGAACCATACCATAAGGGCAATGATAGTGGCATTAACTGTGTGGTATTAGGAGCTAGGTCAAAGTAAAGAATTCCTTCTGGATAAGCTTCATGATAGGTGACACTGGAGTTTTGTTGGAAAAATAAGGGGTTTTTGTTCATTTTTATTGGTTGGTTGGTGAGTGGGTGGGTGGAGGTGGGAAGGGCATTATAAGCAGAATGAGGCATATGTCGCATATATAAATGGTGAGGTCTAACAGGAGATGGTGAAAAGATTTGAGTGCATTTCAGATATCTTGCTGTGTATTAAACCACACCAAAAATTAGTGGTTTAAAACCACTATCACAATCTCTTGGGCAGAAGAATTCCAAATAATTTATGTAGATATGTCACCCTCAAGGATGTGGAGCCTAAGTCCCCATTCCTTAAGTGTGGCTTCACATAGTGGGGAAACCTGACAAACAGCATCTCAATCAGATGGTCAAGGTCTACATAGACAGGATAAGTCATTTTATAGTACATATCGTTGATGTGATGGGCTGAAATGGTACCTTTCCTCAGTGGTCTTCTTCCCCAAAACCCGTTGTCCCACTCTGATCATGAGAAAAACATCAGACAGATCCTGATAGAGGGATGTCCTACAAAAACCTGACCAAGACTACCCTCGAAACTGTCAAGAGAAAACAAGATACGTCTGAGAAACTGTCACAGCCAAAAGGAGTCTAAGGGGACATCATGACTAAATGTAATACAATATCCTAGGTGAGATCCTGGATTAGAATAAGAATGTTAGGTAAGAACTAAGAAAATCTGAATGAAGTATGGATTTTAGTTAATAATAATGTGTCAATATTGGTTCATTAATGGTGACAAAGGTCCTGAGATAAGATATTAATAATAGAGGGGAAAATAGATATATATATAAATCACCACCACAGCTTTTGATTCTCTCTCATGATCTGTGATTCACTGAGCTCTATAGGGCAGTTCTGCTCCAAAGTGGTGTTGGGGGGCTGTAGTCATCTGGAGGCCCAACTGGCCAGAAACATCCAAAATTCCTCATTTACATGGCTGGCAGCTGACAGCTCAGCTTGAGGCTGTTGACCTAAGCATCAAGGATCTCCTCCATATGACCTCTGTACATGGCTTGGAATGTTTCTCACAGCATGGCGACTGGGATCCAAGACAGAGTACTGCAAGCATGCAGAAGCTGCAGCCTTAGAAGTCAAACAGCTTTCCTTTCCCCACCTTCTGGTGAATTAAAGCCAGTCCCAGGGCTACCCCAGATTCAAGGGGAGGAGAAACAGATTCCACCTCTCAGCGGGAAGACAAGGAGAAAATTTGAGGTCATCTTTAATAGTGATTAGAGTGTTGGGTTCCAGCTGAAGAGGAGGGAATGATGGAGACCATTATCTAAGATTATCTTAGGCTAAGGAGTTTAAAAAACAGGCAATAGGTTTCTAAAGCATGGAGGGTGAGATGTGCATTTTACTTTATGATTTGCTCTCATAACAACTAGTGTTAATGTAGAGGACACACTAGAATATCTGCATCTCGACAGTCAAATTCTCTATAAAGAAAGAGAATCTGATTGGCCCAACCCAGCCTGTGGCCTGATTTCCATTAGGTCTTGAGTTCTCCGAGTCAGGTGGCAGGGACCACAGACAAGGAATAGATCCCACAAAAGGACATATGAAACAGGAGGCAACAGCCAAGACTCCTGGGACAGTCTCCAGTCAATGCTGATATAATCTTCTGCTATATTTTTTACCAAGGATGGATCAGAATTTTTAATTTCAACTCCACAGCTATTTCTCACTTTACATTTAGTATAATTTAGGTTGATACTCTAAACGAGTTGGTGTTGGCCTACTAGTTGTAGAGATTCTGCAGCTATAGGCTTGGAATGTTTATTTTTTAAGTGAAATCTGGCAAGCATAGAAAAAATTATCATAAAACTGAGCAGTTGAGTATTTGTGATCTCATTCTCTGTACTTCTTTGTATAGTTAAGCATTTTATAATAAAACAAAAACAAATAGGGTGCCTGGGTGGCTCAGTTGGTTGGGCGACTGCCTTCGGCTCAGGTCATGATCCTGGAGTCCTGGGATCGAGTCCCACATCGGGCTCCCTGCTCAGCAGGGAGTCTGCTTCTCCCTCTGACCCTCTTCCCTCTCATGCTCTCTATCTCTCATTCTCTCTCTCAAATAAATAAATAAAATCTTTAAAAAAAAAGTATTTAAAAAAAACAAACAAAAACAAATAAGCTCTAGAGTTTAAGAATTATAGCTATGGATTTAAGTGCCCATGTGTCTTTTTTAATTACCATAAATAAAAAACAGGAAGCAAACATTTTAGCTATAATGTTCTCTTTACTGTTATCAAAGTAATAAATGAATAAACGTAGTCTTTGTCTACAAAGAATAAAGTGATCTATTAATTGGCTTTATATCAAAGATTTAAATGAGACAATTTAGACTAAGTCTTTTGCTTTTTTTTAGAAAGAGAGTGAGTGGGGCGGGGCAGTGGAGGGGGAGGGATAAAGGGGGAGGGAGAGAGAGAATCTTAAGCAGGCTTCAAGCCCATCGTGGACCCTAATGTGGGGCTTGATCTCACGACTCTGAGATCATGACCTGAGCTGAAATCAAGAGTCAGATGATTAACCAACTTTGCCACCCAGGCGTCCCAAGTCTTTTGCTTCTTTAAGTTTGGGATATCTCTATCTGAGACTGAATCTGATTTAGCAAATTATAACAAGATTTTATGGCTTTTGGTATTTTAAGAGCAGACTGGGAAAGAAACTATGCAGGATAGGTATTTTTCCCATTTGTCTTCATAGCTGGCAAACGACATAAATTGGATTGGATTCCAAGTCTCACTCCAAAGTCCATGCTAAGTTCAGTCCTCCAACCTGAAGAAGTTATATGAAGAGTAATCAATTCTGTTTACTTACATCAGAGAAACTTCTTAGAAAGGTCGCCTGGTGTAGAAGAATGCATACAAGGAGAGTGGGTGCTTTGTGCATATGAATAATGCTGCTGTGAACATTCCTTATAAGGTTTTGTGCCTTCATTTCTCTTGGGTGAATAACCAGGAGTGGAATTGCCAGGTCATATGGTAACTTTGTGTTTTATTTTTTGAAGAACTGCCAAACTGTTTTCCAAATGGCTGTACCATTTTATATTCCCACCAGGAGTGTATAAGGGTTCTAATTTGTCCATATCCTCACCAGTTTGTTATTGTATGTATTTTTTATTCTAGTGGATATGAAATACTATCTCATTGTGGTTTTGATTTGTACCTGGCATGCTTTTTTAAATGTAAGTGCAAAAATTATAATAAGATGAAGGTGACCAGGCCTGCCCTGGACTTTCTGAAACAGGATCTCAAGAGTTGAGAACCTGGGATCTCTGTTTTCCAAGTGCCCCAGGTGATCCCTAAGCCAGTAGTGCACAGACCACAGCTGAACTAAGGGCACTCAGAGGAGGCAGAACCAGTGAATTCTTAAAGTTGTCTCTGAAAGGTAAGACATACAGAAACTTCAGAGGAGGGTTGCATCTGGGAAGGGAGGAAAAAAGATTGAATTTGGAAAGGGCTGGCTACACAGGGGCCCTAAACTCTTCACTGTATCTGTATTTTTATTTCTTTAAAAAAAGAGGGAAGACGAACCATGAGAGACTATGGACTCTGAGAAACAAACTGAGGGTTCTAGAGGGGAGGGGGTTGGGGGGATGGGTTAGCCTGGTGATGGGTATTAAAGAGGGTACGTTCTGCTTGGAGCACTGGGTGTTATACGCAAACAATGAATCATGGAACGCTACATCAAAAACTAATGATGTAATGTATGGTGATTAACATAACATAATAATAAAAAAATTTTTAAAAGGAGAAATCTGAAGCAAATATAAAACAAATACATTAAATCTGGTGGTTACATGGGTGTGTTTGTTATTTTATTCTGTGTACTTTTTTCTATATCTTAAAAAATTTCCCTAATTTATAAAAATAGAAAATTCTGTTTTCTCTCCAGCCCCAACCATCACATTTGTATTCCATCTAGCAAAAAAGAGAGAATTTGTCACTTACCTTGAAAGACTTCATGAAAGTTGCACATTCAGCTGTGCTTTTATATTTCTTTGACCAGAATTTAATGACATGGCCACAATAAACTTCAAATGATGTTAGCATATGTGTTAGCTAAAATTTATAGGTTCTGTTGCTAAGGAGGAAGTGCTTCTATGTCTCAAAGTCAACCACATTATCCAGTATGCTGCTATTATACTGGTCTTGCCCATCCTGAAGTTGTACAATTGATTCTTTTAAACCTAGAATTTTTAAAAGGGTTTTTCAAAAGACTAATGTAATTCAATGAGGGAAAAAAAAGTTCTTTCTTTTTTTTAAAAGATTTTATTTATTTGAGATAGAGTGAGAGAGAGAGCACAAGCAGGGGAGAGGCAGAGGCAGAGGGAGAAGCAGACTCCCCACTGAGCAGGGAGCCTGATGTGGGACTCGATTCCAGGACCCTGGGACCATGACCTGAGCCGAAGGCAGACACTTAACCGACTGAGCCACCCAGGAGCCCCATGGAAAGGAAGATCTTTCAATAAATGGTGCTGGAGCAACCAGATAACCATATGGAAATACATGAGCCATGATTGCTATGCCCCACACCATACATGAAACCTAATTTGAGTTGGATCAAAGACCTAAATGTGAGGGCTAAAACTGTAAACTTTTGGAAAACAACATAAGAGCTGTCTTTATGAAAAAAAAGAGAGAGAGAGATGTCTCTATGACCTTAGGAGGATTGCAAAAAGCACGAACCATAAAAAAGAAGAGTTGCTCAGTTGAATTTCATTTAAGAAATTTAAACATCTGCTAATATGCCGACAGCATTAAGAATATGGAAAAGCTACTTGCAATAATACATTTATCTAATAAAAGTCTCAAATCTAGAATATATATAGAATTCCTAAAAATCAGTAAGCAAGATCAAACAACGGAAAAATATATACAAAAGACATAAATAGTTATTTCACAAAATAAGGTACGCAAATGGCCATAAAAATAGGTTTTCAACATTATTCATAAGGGAAATGCAGATTAAAACTAATGTGATATTGGGGTGCCTGGGTGGCACAGTTGGTTAAGCGCCAACTCTTGGTTTCGGCTCAGGTCATGATTTCAGGGTCATGAGATCAAGCCCAATGTCAGGCTCTGCGGTCAGCACCGAGTCTTCTTGGGACCCACTATTCCTCTCCCTCTGCTCCTCCCCCACCTCATAAATAAATCTTAAAAAAAAAACTAATGTGATATTATTACATACTCAATAAAGTTTGAAAGACTGAACGTACCAAGTGTGGCAAGAATGTGGAGCAACTGGTACTCTCATACATTGTTAGAGAAGAGTATAAAATGATACAACTACTTTAGAAACTGTTTCTCAAATATCTAATAAAGTTAAACAGGAGCATCTGGATGGCTCAGTTGGTTGAGCGTCCAACTCTTGATTTTGGCTCAGGTCATGATCTCGGGGTCCCAGGATTGAGCCCTGCATTGGGCTCCATGCTCAGTGGGGAGTCTGCTTGAAGATTCTCACTCTCTCCCACTGTGCCCTTCCCCCTGCTTGTGCACTTTCTCTCTCTCTCTCAAATTTAAATAAATAAATCTTTATACAGGGTGCTTGGGTTACTCAGTCAGTTGAGCGTTGAACTCTTGGTTTTGTCTCAGGTCGTGATCTCAGGTCATGGGATGGAGCTCTTCCTCAGGCTCTACGCTCAGCATGGAGTCTACTTGTCTTTCTCCCCCCGTACTCACTCTCTCTCTAAAATAAACAAATAAAATCTTTAAAAAAATGTAAGCGTATGCCTAACCTATAACCCAGACATTCCACTTCTAGGTGTATACCTAAATACACATGACTGCATAGGTTCACAAAAAGACTTAAGTGAGAACATTCATGGTAGCTTTATTTGTAACAGCCCCAAACCAGACATAGCTTAACTGTCCATCAACAGGTGAATGAATAAACAAATTATAGTATGTTTGTTCAATGAAGTAGTACTAAGTTTAAAAATTAGACTTTTTTTTTAAGTAGGCTTCATGCACAGCATGGAGCCCATTGCACGGCTCAAACTGACAACCCTGAGATGAAGCTCTTTTAGCTGAGTTCTGTTCAAAGAGATGCACTTGAGCTAATGTCTCAATGATGTGAAGGAAGCTTTCATGTAACAATATGAGAGAAAAGGTTTCTAAGTCAAAGACATAATTCAAAGGCTTTAAGATTGGGTGAGAGAGAAGAAAAGAAATGGAGAGTGTAGTCTAGCATAAGGCAGAGGAGATTTTCAAAAGGGTGGCTTTTTGAAAGATGGCTATTATAAACTGTTACTTAGAGGACAGGGAGAAATAGGGATAGTAAGTGCAAAGGATATTCCACTTAGTAATAAAAAAATTATTAAGAATTGAAAGCAGTGGGATGCCTGGGTGGCTCAGTCGGTTAAATGTCTGCCTTCAGCTCAGGTCATGATCTCAGGGTCCTGGGATCGAGTCCCACATCAGGCTTCTTGCTCAGTGGGGAGCCTGCTTCTCCCTCTGCCTGCCACTCCCCCTGCTTGTGTTCTCTCTCTCTCTCTATCAGGACGAACACTGAGTAATGTATAGAATTGTTAAATCAGGGGCGCCTGGGTGGCTCAGTCGTTAAGCGTCTGCCTTCGGCTCAGGTCATGATCCCAGGGTCCTGGGATCGAGCCCCACATCAGGCTCCCTGCTCAGTAGGAAGCCTGCTTCTCCCTCTCCCACTCTCCCTGCTTGTGTTCCCTCTCTCGCTATGTCTCTCTCTGTCAAATACATAAATAAAATCTTTAAAAAAAAAAAAAGAATTGTTAAATCAGTATATGATATACCTGAAACTAATATAACACTGTATGTTAACTGTACTGGAATTAAAATTAAAAATTAATTAAAACAGAAGAAGAAATCATTGAAAACAGGGACTTTATCAGATATTTGCATACCTATGTTCATAGCTGCCTTAATTCACAGTGGCCAAGAAATAGAACCAACCCAGTGTCCATTGAGAGATGAATGGATAAACAAAAAGCGGTATATCAGTGTGCATGAACCTTGAAGACATTATGCTTAGTGAAATAAGCCAGTCCAAAAATTTGACCTAGAGTGGTCAAAGTCATAGAAATAGAGAGTGGTGTGGTGGTTGCCAGGGACTGAAGGGAGAGGGGAATGGAAAGTATAGTTTGGGAAGATGGAAAAAACTCTGGAGATGTATGGTGGTGAGGGTTGCATGCTAATGTGAACATACTTAATACCGCTGAACTGTACATGTAAAAATGGTAAAAATACCACAATTTTGTATAAGACTTTATTTTTTAAGTAATCTCCTCACCCACCATGGGGCTTGAACTTACAGCCCTAAGGTCAAGAGTTGCATGCTCCACCAACTGAGCCAACCAGATGCTCCTAAAATAACACAATTTTTTAACGTTATTGGGACTTCTGCTACTGGGAAAAATGCTCCTAAAATAACACAATTTTTTAAAGTTATTGGGATTTCTGCTACTGGGACAGAATTCACCTTCCCACTGGAAATAATCACTTAAAAATAGACAGAAAAAATAATCTATATATCTGAAACAACAGTTTAAAAAACATTGGACATTAAGTAATGAAGGGCAGTGATTACCAAGAAATGGAAAACAAATAAGGTGAGTCCTCTGACTACCCCAGCATATTGGCTTGAGAGAGATTCCAGGCTGCAGTGCAGGGAAGGTCATGATTTCAGGGTCAGGCAGCCTTGCTGAGGGTCTGGAGAGACTAAGGCACCTAGAGATCTGGCCAGAATACGGAGAGGGGAGAGTTACACACAGAGTGAACTCTGGAGATCTGTGGAGGGTTCATCCTGAGTATTCAGCAGAATACTTTTGGGCACATGCATATGAGGAGACTATTCATGGCTGGGGCAGGGTGGGGGACCAATCCAAGAGGATTAAAGGAAACCGTGCCCACAATATTGCCTCTTTCTATACCCTGGAAAACCTCATAACTCATGCAGCATTAGGTAGAGCCCTCAGTAGTGGCACTAACAGAGTCCTCACCTCATTGATAGGGAATGATTAGCCCTGAACTAAACACTACTTTGGTCCAGCCTAGCACATCCTAAAAGCAAGAGACAAAAGGAACAGACTGTTCAAAGTAATCTAACTGTGTCCCACAACAAAGCTCAAAAATACTTACAGGAATCCAGAATATTCAGTACTCAGCAAAGTAAAATTCACAATATCTGGTATCTAAGCAAAGATTATCAGACATGTAAAAATTAGGAAAATAGAGACCATAGCAAAGGGGAAAAAATCAATTAATTGAAGTCAACCCACAAGTGACGCAGATTAAAATTAGCAGACAGGCATATCAAAATACTTGTTACAACTGTATTTCAGATATTCAAAAAATCATGTAGAAAAATGAAAGATTTTTTAAGAAGACTCATTTCTGGAGTTGAAAACTATAATGTCTGAGATGAAAAATATACTGGATGAGATTAGTGGCAGATTAGACATTGCAGAATAAAAGATTAGAGAATTTAAAGTCATACTAATAGAAAATATCCAGCACAAAACACAGAAAAAAGAGTAAAGAGCAAAATATGGAAAGATGATCAGTGTGCTATAGACAACTTCAGGGAACCTAATATGCATGTAATTATAGTCTCTGAAGAAGAGGGAAGGGAGCAGAAAAAAAAATCTAAGAAATATTGGCCCCAAATTTGATAAAAACTGTAAACCCAGAGATCCAAGAAGGTAAATGTTCCTGAAACATGAAGAAAACACACCAAAGCATATCATAATCAAATTACTCAAAACCAGTGATAGAGAAATCTTAAAACCAGAGGACAAAAGACACTGTTAACAGAGGAACAAAGATAAGGATTTCTCTATGGAAACAATGCAAAGAAGACGACAGTGGTCTATACTGAAAGAAAAACTGTTAACCTTGAATTTTGTAATCAGTGAAATTTCTTTCAGGAATGAAGGCTAGATAAAATCTGTTTCAGACACACAAAAGCTGAAATAATTCATCATCAGCATACCCTTCCATACTATAGGAAATGTGGAAGGGAGAAGGAAGGGGATGCCAGAGGGAAATACAAATCTATGCAAAGAAATGAAGAGCTCAGGAAATGGAAATGACATGGGTAGATACAGAAGACCTATTACTTAAATCTCTTTAGAAGAGAATTGATTGTTTGAATAAAAGTTATGCACACGTTGTAGGTTTATATCTATGTAATGTACACTAACAGCAGCCTAAAGGCTAAGAGGGTGAAGATGGAAGAATACTATTGTAAGGTTCCAAGTTATATGTAAATTAGTATAGTGTCACTTGAAGAGAAGGGGATACTTCCCACTCCTTCTGTGAGGTCAGCATTACTTTGCTATCAAAACCAAAGACTTGGCAAGAAAAGAAAATTACAGAATAGGATCTCTCATGAAGTAGGTACAACAATTCTAAACAAAATTTGAGCATATGATAATACATGACCAGGTGGGATTTTTCCCAGGAATGCAGGGTTGGTTGAGCATTCAGAAATCAATCAGTATGTAATTCATCACATTAACAAATTAAAAAAGAAAAACCATATGATCAACTCAACAAATGCGAACAAAGCATTTGACAAATGCCACATCCATTCCTGATAAAAACTGTCAGCAAACTAGGAATAGAAAGGTACTATTTGACCTGATAAAGGGCTTTTATGAAGATCCTACAGTTAAACTTAATGGTGAAAGACTGAATGATTTACTTCTAAGATGAAGAACAACAAGATGTCTGCTGTCCCCCCCTTTCTATTCAGCATTGTACATACGCTGAAAACCACAAAACATTGCCAAGAGAAAATAAAGTCAACCTAAATAAATGGAGAAATACACCTGTTTATGGGTCAGAAGATTCAATATTGTTTAGGTGTTGCTTCTCCCCAAATTGATCTATAGAGTCAGTTCAATCTCTATCAAAATCTTAGCAGACTTTTTTTTGTAGAAGTAAAAAAGCTGACTTATATATCCATATGGAAATGCACAGGACATAGAACAGCTGTATTAGTTTGCTAGGGCTGCTCTAACAAAGTACCACAAACTGAGTTGCTTAAACAACAGAAATGTATTGTCTCACAGCTCTGGAGACCAGAAGTCCAAGATGAGGGTGTTGGCAGGGCCTTGTTCCGTGTGAAGGGACTAGGGGAGGGTCTTTTCCAGGCCTCTCTCCTAGCTTCTGGTGTCTAGCTTCTTGCCTTATTGCAGCATAACCCAGTCTTCCTGTGGCATTTTTCCTGCGTGCATTTCTGTCTTTGTCTTTTGTGTCCAAATTTCCCGCTTTTTATAAAAGGACACCAGTCATATTGGATTAGAGCCTGCTCTAATAACTTTGTGATTACCTCTGTAAAGACCCCATCTTAAATAAGGTCACATTCTGAAGTATTGGAGGTTAGGACTCCAACATCATTTTGGGGGGGTGAGGGGACACTATTTAACTTATAACAATAATCAAAACAGCTTTTGAGTAGAACAGAGTTGGAGTGCTAATACTACATGATTTCAGAACTTTTTATAAAGCTACAATAATCAAGACCTTGTGGTATTGGGAAAAAGACAAATTAGGCCAGTGGAATAGAAGAGAGATTCAGACCCACACATATATGGACAAATGGGTCCATATTGAAAAAGCAATTTTGAAATTTGAAATTTGAAAAAAGCAATTTTGTGGAGGCAATTCAGTGGAGAAAGGATATTTTTTCAACAAATGGTGTTAGAGCAATTGGATATCCATATGCAAAAAAAAATGAACATAGATTTAGACCTCATATATAAAAATTAACTGGAAATGGGGTCACCTGGGTGGCTCGGTCATTAAACGTCTGCCTTCATCTCAGGTCATGATCCCAGGTTTCTGGAATCGAGCCCCACATTGGGCTCCCTGCTCCACAGGAAGCCTGCTTCTCTTTCTCCCACTCCCCCTGCTTGTGTTCCCTCTCTCACTGTGTCTGTCTCTGTCAAATAAATAAATAATATCTTTTAAAAAAAATTAACTGAAAATGGACCTTAGATCTAAATGTTAAACATAGAACTATAATGCTTCTTTTTTTTTTTAAGATTTTATTTATTTATTTGAGAGAGAGAATGAGAGACAGAGAGCATGAGAGGGAGGAGGGTGAGAAGGAGAAGCAGACTCCCCGCCGAGCAGGGAGCCCGATGCGGGACTCGATCCCGGGACTCCAGGATCATGACCTGAGCCGAAGGCAGCCGCTCAACCGACTGAGCCACCCAGGCGCCCAGAACTATAATGCTTCTAGTAGAAAATGTAAGAGAAAATCTGTGGTTAGGCAAAGATTTCTTAGATACCACAGCAAAAGCACAACCATTGAATTTTAAAAATTGATAAATTTCTGGGGCTCCTGTCTGGCTCAGTCATACAGTGTGTGACTCTTGATCTCAGGGTTGTAGATTTGAGCCCCACATTGGGTGTAGAGATAACTTAAAAATATTTTGGGAGCCCCTGGGTGGCCTAGTCAGTTAAGCATCCAACTCTTGGTCAGCTCAGGTCGTACTTTCAGTATCATGGGATCCAGCCCCATGTCGGGCTCTGCACTCAGCATGGGGTCTACTGAAGTTTCTCTCTCTCTCTCTCTAAAATAAAGCTTTAAAAATAAATAAAATCTTTTTAAAATAAATAAAAATTGATAAATTGAACTACATCAAAATTAAGAACTTCTGCTCTTTGAAAGATGCTGTTAATGAGAATGAAAAGATAGCCACAGACTGGGAGAAAATACATGAAAAGCATCTACCTGAATAAGGACTTGTATCTAGAATCTATTAAAAACTCTCAAAGCTCTATAATAGGGAAAAAAAAACTATTCAAAAAATGAGCAAAGAATTGGAAGACATTTATTCAAAGAAGATATTCAAATGGCCAAGTAAGCCCCTGAAGAAATGCTCAACATCATTACTCATTAGGGAACTACAAACCAAAACCACAGTGACACACCACTTCATACCTGCTGGGATGGCTGCTATCAAAGGGACAGATAGTAACAAGTGTGGGTGAGGATGTGGAAAAATTAGAACCCTTGGACACTGCTAGTGGAAATGGAAAATGGTGCAGCTGCTTTGAGCAACAGTTTGGTAGTCCTTCAAAAAGTTGAACATAGAGTTTATCACATGACCCAGCAGTTCCACTCCTGGGTATTCACCCAAGGGAAATGAAAGCATGTGTCCACACAGAAATTTGTACACAAGTGTTTATAACAGCATTATCATAATAACAAAAAAGTGGAAATAATCCAAATGTCCCTCAGCTGATGCTTTAGATAAACAAAAGGGTATATCTGTATAACTGGATAGTATTCAGCAATAAAAGAGAATGAAGTACTGATATGTGCTGCAACAAGGATGAAATTTGAAAACATTATGCTCAGGGAAAGCAGACAGACACAAAACAGCACATATTGTATGACTTCACTTATACATGAAATGTCCAGAATAGGCAAATCTGTAGAGACAGAAGTAGATTAGCCATTATCTGGTGCTGGAAAGGAGGGTGAAGGGAGGACAAAATGGGGAGTGACTGGCAATAAGTACAAATTTCCTTTTTGAGATGATAGAAATGTTCTAGAATTGGATTGTGGTGATAATTGCACAATTCTGTAAATATATTAAAAGCCATTGAATTGTATACTTTCAACAGGTAAGCCTTATGGTATGTAAATTATATCTCAATAAAGATATTTAGGGGTGCCTGGCTGACTCAGTTGGTAGAGCATGCAGCTCTTGATCTTGGGGTTGTGAGTTGAAGCCCCACATTGGGCATAGAGCTTACTTAAAAAAAAAAGAAAGAGAGAGAAATCTGCTTAAAAGAATGGTCAAAAATTTAAACAGCACTTTACCAGAGAATGGATGGCAAAAAGCTCATGAAAAGATGTTCAATGTCAATGTAATTAAAGTCACAGAATGGGTAAAGTTAAAAAGACTTACCATACCAAGTGTTGGTGAGATACGAAGAACTGGAACCCTCATACACTGCTGGTAGGGAGATAAAATGCTGCAGCCACTTTGGAAAACAGAGACTTTTTCTTAAAAAGTTAAACATATAGCTACCATATGATCCAACTATTCCACTGTTAGAGGCTGAATTTTCCCTGTCCAGCCCTTGCCCCCAAATTCATATGTTGGAAGTCTTAACCCCCATTACTTGAGAATGTGACCTTGTTTGGAGTTAGGGTCTTTGCAGAGGTAATCAAATTAAAATAAGTCATTAGGGTGGGCCATAATACAGTGTGACTGGTGTCTTTTTTTTTTTTTAAGATTTTATTTCTTTATTTGAGAGAGAGAGAGCACAAGCAGGGGGAGGGGCAGAGGGAGAGGGAGAAGCAGACTCCCAGCTGAGCAGGGGAGCCTGACGTGGGGCTCAGTCCCAGGACCCTGAGATCATGACTTGAGCCCAAGGCAGACACTTAACCAGCTAAGCCACCCAGGTGCCCCAACTAGTGTCTTTTTTAAAGGGGGAAATTTAGGGGCATGTGGGTGGCTCAGTCAGTTAGGCGCCTGCCTTGGGCTCAGGTCATGATCTCAGGGTCCTGGAATCAAGCCCCGCATTGGGCTCCTTGCTCAGCTGGGAGTCTGCATTTCCCTCTCCCTCTTCCCCTACCCCCCACTTCTGAATTCTCTCTCTCTCTCTCTCAAATAAGTGGAAAAATCTTTAAAAAAATAAAAAGGGGAAATTTACACATAGAGACACAAACAGAGGGAGAATGCCATGTGAACATGAAGGCTGCCATCTGCAAGCCAAGGGGAGAGGCCTGGAAAAAATCCTTCCCTCACAGCCCTCTGAAGGAACCAGTGTCCTTCATGTCCCACTTCTAGCTTACAGGTCTGTGTGAGACAATAAGTTACTGTTACCGAAAGCACACAAGCTGTGGTAATTTGTCGTGGCATCCCTAGCAAACTGATATACCCTGCTAAGTACTAAGTATTTACCCAAAGAAAAAGAAAGCATACATCCATACAAAAACTTCCAAATGAATGTTTATAGCAGCTTTTTGTTATAGCCCAAATCTGGAAACAGCACAGCCATCCATCAACAGATGACTGGAAAACTAATTCTAGTAGATTCTATGCAGTGGAATAGTACTCAGCTGTAAAAGGGAAATGAACTACTGATACATGAAACTATGGATGAATTTCAAAGTAATTATGCTAATCAAAAGGAGCTAGATCAAAAAAAGAGTATGTCCTGTGTGATTCCATGTATATATACTCTAGAAAATGCAAAGTAATCTATAACGACAAACCACATTAGTGGTTGCCCAGGGAGGGAGAACAGGAGGGGACAATTGCTCATTTTTTAAATTTAAGGAAGTGCATAATGAAACTTTTAGGAGTGGTAAAAATGTTCATTTTCTTGATTGTGATGACAGTTTCATGGGTATATACATATGTTGGAATTTATCAAATAGAATACTCTAAATATATGCAATTTTATATATGTCAGTTATACCTCATAAAACTGTTAAATTTTCAAATAATTATTTTTATTTATTTTTTTAAAGATTTTATTTATTTGAGAGAGAGACATAGCAAGAGAGAGCGCAAGCAGGAGGCAGAGGGAGAGGGGAAAGCAGACTCCCCGCTAAGCAGGAGCCCAATGGAAGGGCTCAATCCCAGGACCCTGGGATCATGACCTGAGCCAAAGGCAGACGCTTAACTCACTGAGCCACCCAGGTGCCCTTCAAATAATTTTTTAAAGAAGGAGGCAACCAGCAAATATTTATTGGTGGCATTAAATAGAGCAGTTTTTTGTTTGTTTGTTTTTAGAGAGAGAGGTGGGAGAGGGGCAGAGGGAGAAAGAGAATCCTAAGCAGGCTCCACACCCAGCACAGAACCTGACATGGGGCTCCATCTCACGACCCTGATATTATGACCTGAGCCAAAATCAAGAGTCAGACACTTAACAGACGGAGCCACCAAAGCATCCCAAATAGAGCAGTTTTGATAGAGGGGGAAAAAGAAGAGACAAAAGAGTTTTAAGAGTAGATCTGGACATGGTGAATTAAACCTAGTTATTAGTCTCCGCTCCCTTCTAAAACTCGACTGAAATTAGTTTAGCAAGCATAAATGATTTCAGCAAGCGTAAATCCACCAGAGAAATAAAGTGAATGGAAGAGGAGATGAAACAGATAAGAAATGCCAACAAAATTTTGGAAGCCAGAAAGCTTTTGGAGTGACACTGACAACAGCGGTGTTGGCTGAAGAATTTACAAGGAGCAAAGCCCAGGTATCCTGCCCTGCACATCCACAGATGGATAGCTGTCCCTCTCGTACCATGCAACGCTCAAGGTGGAGGGAAGGTATCTAACTCAAAGCAGAAAGATTCAGTCTAAGTCAATGATGTGAGACTGTGCCAGCTGTCTTCCCAAATTCAGTCCCAGAACACTGGAAACCAGACTTACATCAGTTGGGCTGAGAATTAAAGGGTACCTCTCTGGGTAACTGAACAGCCCAAGGGGTAAAAAAGGAATATATAGAAGCAGACACCTGACAGTTCTCCCAGTGAAATGGCCAGGTCCCCTCCTGATATCCAGGAAGCCAACCACAGGGCAAGCAACCTTCCCTCCCTTCGCCACATACAAAGAGCACTCCCAAGTTCTTTCCGACTTACCTCTTAAATATCAGTAGATAACCAAAAATGACCAGACATCTGATAAAAACCTATGACTGGAGGATAGTTACCAAAGCAAATATAAAAGAGGAACTTGGAGGAAACACGGTAATATAGGGAGCAGGTAGCCATCTGTAAGCCAAGGGGAGAGGCCTGGAACAAATCCTTCCCTCACAGCCCTCCGAAGGAACCAGTGCCCTTTTTCATGTCCCACTTCTAGCTTCCAGGTCTGTGTGAGACAATAAATTGCTGTTACCGAAAGCACACGCGCTATGGTACTTTGTCATGGCATCCCTAGCAAACTGATATACACTGCTAAGTACTAAGTATTTACCCAAAGAAAAAGATCTATAATATTTTCAGAGATAAAAGATGGTATAATCATGGAATAAGAACAGGACTATTAAAAAAGAGTATTCAGAGAACAAGAAAGAGCTTTCAAAAATTAAGTTACAATAACAGAAATTCTTTTAAAAATTAGAAGTATGGAAGGTGAAGGTGAAAGAATCTCCAGAAAGTGAAAGAAAAAGAGAGGTACAAGTGGAGAGAAAAGAAGAAAATTTATGGATTAATGCCGAAAATTCAACACTGAATAAGGAATTCCTGGAGGGGATAAAATTATCAAAATAAGTAGAGAAACTGTCCTAAACCTGAAGAGCCTGAGTTTCTAGATTGCAAGTACCTACCCAGAAGCTCAATTAAAAAAAAAAAAAATACTTAGTGGGTTTGCATTTGTGGAACACAGAGGAGAAATAAAAGACCCTAAAAGTTTCTGGAGAAGAAAGAGGTTATATCCAAAACATTAGAATTTAGAATTCTTGTGAAATTTCTGTATCACAACTCTGGGAACTAGAAGACACTGCAGCATCACTTCAAAATTGTGGAGGGAAAAAAGTTTACTAACTTGAACTTCTGATTCGATTATCTATGTGGGTAAAAAAAAAATCAGTTATATATATGGATAAAATAAGGACATTTTAGTCATGCAAGATCTCAAAAAATTTACTTCCCATATACCTTTTATCAGGAAATCACTGGAATATATGCTCCACCTAAACCAGGGAGTAAACCATAAAAGAGGAAGACAAAGAATCTGGGGAACAGATGCTCCAAGGTAGGAGAGACAGCCAGGAATTTCAGAGATGAAGGGGAAGAGACATCCTTGGCAAAGTGTCAGCTCTTGAGTGGCCTAGAGTGCAAACAATCTAGACTGGAACAGGAGAAAACCCCTGAGGAATGTCTCCAAGACTGGAATGAAATTGATAGATAACCTGAAGTGTTTGAATTTATTAGGAGGAGATTTACAGCTCTTTTGGAGAGTTTGAGGATGAATTAGTGAAAAATACATAATAAATACTACCCCCCCAAATTGAAAGAAAGTATAAGAAGAGAAAGTAGAAATTGTTAGTTCCAGGGAAAACAAAAAATTGTACAAGAAAAGTAAATTTAATTATACTATTCCGTATGATTCAGCTATATCTATTATTCACTTAGTAACAGCACTATTAGCGCTGAATATTTGAACAAATGTGGTGACTTAAATTGGGAGAATGGGGAAGGAGAGGTCCAAGGGCGGGGCAGCAGAAGAGAGTGCTATTTTTTGTTTATAAGCCTGGTGGTATTATTTGACTTTTAAAATCATATAGGGGCACCTGGGTGGCTCTGTCGGTTGTCTGCCTTCTGCTCAGGTCATGATCTCAGGGTCCTGGGATCAAGCCCTGAGTTGGCCTCCCTGCTCAGTGGGGAGTCTGCTTCTCTCTCTCTCTCTCTGCCCCTCCTCCCATGCTCCCCCCCTCAAATAAAATCTTTAAAAAAATAAAATCATATATCTGTTACTTCAATAACAATTAGTCAACCAGTGTTTTACCAGATCAGTGATGAGAACATGGAAGTAATTGAGTATAGTTTAATCTCTTAATAATTTGGATAGTAAAAGAAAGGGTAAAAACAGGAGGATATTTGGAGGGTATCACAAAGCCAAAAATAATTTTTCAGAATAGAAGAGATTATAAAGTATTTGTCAGTTGAGGGGATGGATTTACTGGAAAGGAAGAAAGATTTCCTTAGACAGTAAGGTCCTAGAGGAGATGGTATGGTGTAGGTCATACAGTTAGAATACAAGTGGTGAGGGGAGCCTGGCAGAGCAGTAGAATGGGGGAAAATGGGTGAAGATGCAGATTCATCTGCATAATCCCGACAAGAAGAAACCAAGGGCATTGTTTGAGATAGGCTTTCAGGATAATCTTCAGAAAGGCCAGACTAGGGAGGATGCCTAATGGATGGGTTTGGAATCTTGGAGGAGAGTGGAGAAGGTACAGAATCAATGAGTGAAGAATGTGATGTAGGTCAGACATTCATTCAGTTTTTCAACCCAGTGCTTAGCACACAGAAGGCATTTGGAAGGTATGCTGAATGAATGACCAACAAGAAGGGTTGTGTTAGATTCTGGGATGCACAAAGATTACATTGTTTCTCTCCAAGACTCACCAGCAGACACTAAATGGGTGAACAAAGGATCACAGCTGCTTGTTGGGCCTTGCAGGGTAAGTGGGAAGGAGCACCTTGGGAAGTTCCCAGGAGGAAGTGCTAGTTGTCAGAAATGCCTCCTAGAAAAAATAACGATTGAACCAGTCTTTGAAGGCTGAACAGAAGTTCACCAGAAAGACAGGATGAAGAAGGGCCTTCCAGGCCAGGTGCTGACATGTGAGCCCTGAGTGGAAGTTAATTGGCGTAAGGTTGAAAGGGAACCAGTTTTGTAACTTTCTCCAGCTATGCTCTGTATTCCCGGAGCAGAGGAGAAAAAGTTAAGGGATTGGTAGGGCAGAGATATCCTAAAAACAAGTCGGTGTTGAGCAAATCTAGGGCACTAAGGAAAAAAATCACTGATATGCTTGTCAGGGGAGCCTCTAAATAGACACTGAAGACAAACAGCAGAACTAGAAGTTAGAGTGACTCTTCCCGGGTTCAGACGGAGGGAGGGAGTGCAAGAGGAGCTTGTGGCCTGAATCATATTTCAGAATTGAGGGACCTTGGTGTGGAGCAGCTTGGGTCCTGCCCGTTCCCTAGCTGAATCAGGAAGGAGGAAAGTCGCCTGCGTAGGGTTGGTTTAGTGTGTCTGACTCCTTCATGCTGTGTCAAGCGCCCTTCCCATATCCTTGCATTGCTTTCTCCCACTGTATGGTCATGAGTTTTGTCTTTTTTTAATTGGAGTAGAGTCAGCACACAGCATTACATTAGTTTCAGGTGATCCTACAGGTCTGTACATTATGCTGTTATGGTTATGAAATTATGCTCACCACAAGTGTAGCTACCATCTGTCACCATACAATGCTGGTAACTGGTTTTTGTTTGTCTTTCTCAATAATCTGCAAGCTTTTTGAGGGCACGACTATCTTCTTCACCTTTATCTCAGCCCAGCACCTAGTGTATAATATGTGCTGAGTAAATGTTTGTTGAATGAATGAATGGTAGTGGGAGAAAGGTGAAGACATGGTATAAATTTTATATATAAAAATCTTGAGGGGCACCTGGTGGCTCAGTCAGTTAAGCTTCCAACTCTTGATCTCAGCTCAGGTCTTGATCTCAGGGTTGAGTTTAAGCCCCGAATGGAGATCCACACTGGGCATGGAGCCTACTTTAAAAAAAAAAAATCTTGAAACTCCTGCAAATGAAGTCAAGGGGGAGGAGTGGTGGAGATCATCAAATCAAGTCCAAAAGTGTTCATGAAATCTGTAGAAAAGAAAGAAGGATGGGAAGGGACTGGAAGTGGAAAGTGAGAAAAACAGGAAGTGGCAATAAGGAGCAGTGATCTTTCTGGACTGTTTTTATTGCCCTCTAATGTGATGGAGACTGAGAAAAGTTGTGAACCCTGCTGCAGGAGATGGTGTCTTCTGGGGAAAGGCATTTGAATTGGCACTTAAAGGAATGAGGAGGAATTTGAACTGTATGTGGGCAGAAGGCCAGGGCTTCTAGGCAAGAGCAAACAGTACATGTAAATGTACAGGGATTAAGGAATTGTATGCCCCACCAGGGGTTCAGAGTGGGTGAGGCAGAGGCAGATGAAAAGATTGTTTGGACAAACGAACTGAATTTTTATCCCTCAGAGTTAGGTGATGGAGCACCACTGAAGAATTTCAAGGAGAACGATGCAATAAGATTTGCATTTACAAAGCCCACTTGATGGAAGTGGTTTGGAGGATGTATTAAAATGAGATGGGACCCAGAAGCACAAAGACCAATGAGAAGCTTATGTAGTAGTGAGAATTAGAGAAGCTGGCTTTTAACTATGGCAGTTAAAGAGAATAAAGAAGGGGTGATGGATATGAGAGCTATTGAAGAGGTAAAAGCCGTAATACTTGGTGATTAGTAGGATGTGGGGTTAAGGAGGGAACCTTAGATTCTTGTGTGATGACAAGTTTCCCCTGCTATCTGAAGGTAGAGCTTTCCTATG
The DNA here is from genome assembly GCF_003265705.2 of Callorhinus ursinus. Taxonomy (NCBI): domain Eukaryota; kingdom Metazoa; phylum Chordata; class Mammalia; order Carnivora; family Otariidae; genus Callorhinus; species Callorhinus ursinus. The sequence continues at coordinate 8,230,006 of NW_027397110.1, read as the reverse complement.
AAATCTTTTGTAAGTCCAAATGTTTCATAAAACCAAGAAACAATGACCATTTCTTTATATGGAAAAATCTTGGCGTATTCCCAAACCCAGAGAATAACCTCTCCTAGGCTTTTCTGATGCTTTAGGACACATCTTGCTAACGGATGCTCAAAATAACTCAAGATAAAGCACAGATGCTCACAAAGTTCCAAGCCCTGGCATCTGGATGCTGAGATGCTGAGTGTAGTCCCAGGGAAGGAGCTTGGTGGTGCCCCTCTCGCTGCTCAGGGTTCACATGCCTCTATAACGGCTGGCTGCAAAACCAACACTGAATGCTACTTTGCTTTTTGCCTTTTTTTGTAAAAAAGCAAAAATCCTCTTCAGATTTTTTTTTTTTTTTTGGTTCACAAAACTAGGTATTAACATAGGTCTTCTGTAGAAGTGAAGTGGTATAACACAGACTTTCAGAAAGTGGGGAATACCTGTATAGATTTCCTGTTTGAGGATCTTAGTGAATGATGGTACCATTTGCAGAGATAGGGGATATAATAAAGGAGAAGAAATTTGAGGACAACAATGATGTTTCATTTTGGAACTTATTGGGCCATCCAAGTGAAGAAGACTAGTATGCATAACATGGGGGCTGGAGTTAAAGATTGGGAGCACACATGGAGGAGATTGTCAAAGCGGTGGGTTCTTCGACCTTCTCATTATTATTGTATTTAATTAGAAAATGATTATAGATAAGCCTTTTTTTAAAAAAAGCAACTACTAAGCAGAGGCCAAGGTACACAATTTAGAGCTCTTTTTTTTTTTTTAGAGCTCTTTAATTGGAGAGAATTTTTAAAGATGAAGGATCAAGAAATTTCTATAACATATAAATGAGAGAATAGTCATTCTTGTCTTTAAGAAAATGATTGATGCTTGAGTTTGCAAGAAGCTTAACAAATTTAAACAGTTTGTTACCTGCTTTTCCTAATTAAGGCATAACATTTATATAGTTAAGTGTATAAAATGCACAACACAGTAATTTTTAAAAACATAACGTATACACTCCTGTAACACAGCCTGGTCATCTCTGGCTCCTCATAAGTTTTCCTCTGCAATCCTGTTTTTTTCTTCTAGAGTTTTTATATCCTAAGTGTAAACTTAGGATGGGAGAATCCTCCCTCTCCTTGGCTAAGTCCCATAGGCTGCAGAGTCAGGAATTTCCTAAGAATAAAGTCAAAACCTGGTTTGAATTTTACAGTATGCACAGTGTGTGTCTTTAATTATTCTTGTGTATGCTTCCTCCAGTTTCTTCAATGGAAATTACGAACACCTCTTTACTTTTCTGTCCTTTTTGAAACTTAGCCTCTTAATATTGTCCCATCTTCTCTAGCATTCTTGAGAAATGAAGACTGGAGAAGACAATTGGAAAGCCATGTGTTTTCTTTGGTTTCATTGTGGTGTGTGTGTCTATGTTACTGTTGTCTGTCTTCCAGATTATTAGGTCCTATAACTATTTTTCTAAATTGGGAATAGTCCTATCTCCTTCCTTGAATACATCCGTTTGATTTTTTTTAAGTTACGCCTTTTGGGAGAGTTTTCATAGGACTCATAGACAATCTCCATTTATGGAGGTAGCTCTGTCTCTGTCACTGATCTTCCAGATCAATAAACCATTTGGAATAGTAAAATGCTTTTTTTCCCCTTTGATATTTGTATTGAGAAATAAACCATACATATATAAAAGAAAGAAATACATAGTTAAAAGAATAATTATAAAGCAAACACCCATATACCTACTACACAGGCCAAGAAGTAGACCACAGGCATACCCCAGGACCCTGCATATGCCCCTGCCTAAGACAATCACTAGCCTAAATTTTGTATGTCATTTATTTTTTAAAAATAGTTTTTAGGGGCGCCTGGGTGGCTTAGGTGGTTAAGCATCTGCCTTCAGCTTGGGTCATGATCCCAGGGTCCTGGGATCAAGCCCTGCATCAGGTTCCCTGCTCAGCGGGGAGCCTGCTTCTCCCTCTCCTTCTCCTGCTCCCCCTGCTTGTGCTCTCTCACTTTCTCTGTCAAATAAATAAATAAAATCTTTAAAAATAATAATAAAATAGTTTTTTAAAACTATATAAAGGGACGCCAGGCTCAGTTGGTTGAGCGACTACTTTCGGCTCAGGTCATGATCCTGGAGTCCCAGGGTCGAATCCCACATCGGGCTCCCTGCTCAACGGGGAGTCTGCTTTTCCCCTGACTCTCCCCTGTCTTGTGCTTTCTCTCTCTCACAAATAAGTAAAATCTTTAAAAAATAAAAACTATATATACGCACATACACGTCTATATACATGCGCATATATGCAGTTTTAAAATGTGTATATTTGAACATTATATAATGAAATTATACTGTGTGTGTGTTCTTTTGTGATTTGCTTTTTCACCCAGTATTGTGTTTTTGTAACTCACCTAGGTTGCGGTGTGTAGCTATAGTTCATTCGTTTTCATATAGTATAGTGTTCTGTCATCTGAAAACACCATAGTATATTTATTTATTTTACTATTGATGGATGTTCGTTCTGGGTTTTTTTCCTGTTAAAAATAATTCTACAAAAATATTTTTATGTATGTGTAAAAGTTTCTCTAGAGTATTTATCTATAAGTGCAACCACTAGTTTGTACAGTAAATACATAGTCAAATGTACCAGATAGTGGTAAACTTTTTGAAAAGTAGTTGTACCAATTTTTCTTCCCACCAGGAGTAGATGAGCATTGCTATTACTCCGTATCCTTCCCAACACTTGGTATTGCCCAATTTTTTAATTTTAGCTAACCTGGTATTTGTGAAATGGTATCTCTTTGTGGTTTTAATTTGCATTTTCCTGGTTGACATGAGATTGAATATCTTTTCATTTGTGCATCCTCCTCAGTAAAATTCCTACTTGGTTATTTTGTAAAATATTCTGGTACATTGTTTTTTTCTTATTGATTAATAGCACCTCTTTATTATATTCTGGATGTTAATTTTTTGTTACAAGTATGTGAGTTGCAAGTCAACATGCTTCCTTTTCTGTTCCACAAATCTAGTCAGTCAAGGAGAGATGCCTTGAGCAAACCTGGAGATTGAAAGGCACTGGCCCAGGCTTCTGGACCAGGCAGTAGCGTGCAGTGGCCATGTGGTTCTGCACAGGGCAGGCCCTGGAACTTTGAATGAGTTTCATCTTAGTTACCGACTACTGCTGACCTGTGGTGCTTGCCTTTGCAGGTGGAACAGGAGGATTTTGTAATGGAAGGGCATGGCAAGACTCCACCTCCTGGTGAAGAAAGCAAACAGTGAGTCACAGTTTATTTAAAAAGGGTCCTATTACAGATCTTCAGAAGTACTTTGGTTAAACATGCTGAGAGCATGTTTGCAGAGGATGTATACGTTGGGCACATTGTGGAACTCACCAGTTGCTTTGGTGGCTGTTAATGCATTGCTTCTGTTTATAGATAGACTAACTGGAGGGACAAGAAAGTTGGCTTTGTAGTTTTTCAGACTTGGCTAATCAAAATTTATGTTACACTTTAGCAAAGGCTTTAAGGCTCAGGATGTTCCAAATTGAACTAATTCAGTCTGGTTGATTTCCAGAGAAGGTTTAAGATGGTATATCCTTTTCTGAGCTATGTCTTTATGAAAGGCACTAAGTGAATAGATTGTTTCCCTGCATTCCAAGTGTGAATTTATTTGAATAGTACTTCTTGAAATTCTATTTCATTTAGTTATTTATACTTCTGTTTTCTGTTTAAATAACAATTTGTTTCCCTAAAGGAACAGGAATCATAAATAATATAACTTAGCCAACATTCTAAATAATTCAGGATCTCTCCCCTGACTTCTTAAAGAGTGATCAGTTTTAAGTCTGAAATTGGGAGTCCTCGGAGTAGCTTTTTGGTGACCATGAGCAGATTTTTCTCCTCCCTTTGCCATAGAACTTGAAAAACTGTGTTGCAGAGAAGACTGGTGTTTCATATGCCATTTTAAAGGAGGCATAGTAAAGGCTGGCCTGAAGTATTGACATAACTTCTTTTATTCAGACAGTAGCCTCCTAAGCTAAATGGGACAGAATTCGTGGAATTTACTGAAAATCTGTAGAAAGAAACTCCTCTCTCTCATCTTTTTTTTTTCCCTAGAAAATAGTTTATTTTTGGTCTGTCTTATGAAAATGATGTCTCCATAACCCTTAGGAATGAATTATGCAGAATACGCTGTGCTGCCACAAGGCCAGGTTCATTAAAGGAGAATGTTTGTCTTGTATTTGTTGTGAATGGAAACCAGGATATTTTCACAGCTGGTTTAATTTGCTAACCAGGCAGTTTTAAAAATAGCTTACAGTATAAATCGTAACTTTGCTGTATTCTGTCAAACGCACTTATATTCTACATGGGCTCATGGAATCATTTCATCTTTAGCAAAGTAGAATGCCAAACATCGAGTCCCAGTGGAATTACAGAAACAGTTCAGGTATTTCTCCCCATCCTCTTGCCCACTCCCCCAACCTCACACTCTGGGCAAAGGTCTTATAATATAAGAATTATAGCTCCCATTTGATGAGGGTTTTCTGTGCACAAGGTACTTTGCTTAGATGCTGTGAGTGTTATTTCCATTCATGACAGTGTTCCATTTTACTCAAGAGATTGTGGTAGGTAACTTGTCCATGGGAATGCAGCTTGAAATGTAAGTTAGGATTTGAACCTGGATCTTTCTGACATTAAAGTGTTTTATACTATCTCCTGAACACAAATCCTTTGCCAGCCTTCGGAGCTGTGTTCCCAAAAAGTACTGTGGTTAGCAAAACCATGCCAGTGTTAAGATCAAAGTCTCATGGATAAGAGGGAATTGGGGGAAGCAATGAAAATGACATTAAACCTATTTTTAAAGCACAGATGAAAGTTCTGTTCTCCAGAGGGTATCCATTTCCCAAGCAAACCAGTCTTTATCTTTAAAAACCTGCTCCAGTAACCCCTATCCTGTATCAGCCTCTTTAGGTATTCAGAAGGCATCACTGGGGCAGATTCTCCCACAAGTTTTGTGTTATACAAATAGTGTTCTTTTAGAGAGCTTCAGATAGCCCTGTGGACTTGTGTTGTGTCCTTAACTTGTTTTGTTTTCATGAGTCTCATACTGCCTTTTCACAGATGAATCCTGTTTTGTTTTGTTTTGTTTCTGGTTTTGTATTGTTTTTCTTCCTGAGCCTGGTCTGCTGTCATATATTGAAATGGTAAAGCAGAAATGACTCTTCTCACTAGATGCTCCTCCCATAGACCTGTCTACCTCTTCTGTGGGAGTGGGGAGCAAAGGCAATGTGTCCTTTTGGTTGAGGCAACAAAAATAAAAACATAATGATCATCATCATTATCATTATTACTATTATTATTATTATTTTGGTATCTCAGAACTGTAGTTGGCAGAGGATGATTGAATCTGGTTAGTAGGATCTAGGAACTGAATACTACATTCTAGATCCTAGAAGTGTACACATTGCCAAATGACTTGTGAAATTCCCACTTATTCTTTAATTTTTTTAATGATAAAAATAACACAGTTGGCTCTTGAACTACACAATTTTGAAATGAGCAAGTCCATTTATACATGTCATTTTTTTAAGTTTATTTATTTTTAGTAATCTCTACACCCAACATAGGGCTCGAACTTACAACCCCAAGATCAAGAGTTGCACACTTTTCTGCCTGAGCCAGACAAATATGGGACAGTGCTGAAAATGTACTTTCTTTTTCTTATGATTTTAAAACATTTTCTTCATTAAATTCTATTCTTGAAACCCATATTACACTTTGGTTTTTGTTTGTTTGTTTTTGTTTTTTTTAAGTAGGCTCCACACACAGCATGGAGCCCAATGCGGGGCTTGAACTCACAACCCTGAGATCAGGAGATGGAAACTTAACTGATTGAGCCACCCAAGTGCCCCTACACTATACATGTTAACTAACTAAAATTTAAATAAAAACTCGAAACAAAACAAAAAATAAAACATTTTCGGGGCACCTGGGTGGTTCAATTGGTTAAGCGTCTGCCTTCAGCTCAGGTCATGAACCCCAGGTCCTGGGAGTGAGCCCCGCATCAGGCTCCCTGCTCAGCGAGGAACCTGCCTCTCCCTCTCCATCTGCCACTCCCCCTGCTTGTGCTCTCTCGCTCTCTCTGTGTCAAATAAATAAATGAAATCTTTAAAAATCAATCAATAAAACATTTTCTTTTCTCTAGCATATTTATTGTAAGAATACAGTTCTTATAGCTGTATAATCTGAATAAACTATATAATCATATAATATAATTCATACCACATACAAAATAGGTATTAATTGACTATTTATGGTATCAGTAAGGTTTTCTTTTTTTTTAAAGATTTTATTTATTTATTTGAGAGAGAGAATGAGGGAGAGAGCATATGAGGGGATAGGGTCAGAGGGAGAAGCAGACTCCCCGCTGAGCAAGGAGCCTGACGCGGGACTTGATCCCGGGACTCCAGGATCATGACCTGAGCCAAAGGCAGTCGCTTAACCAACTGAGCCACCCAGGCGCCCCATCAGTAAAGTTTTCAATCAACAGTAGGCTATTCATAGTTAAGTTTTGGGGGAGTCAGAAATAATTTGCAGATTTTTAACTGTGTGGGGGAGTCAGCACCCCAACCCCCATGTTGTTCAAGGGGCAACTGTACATGCTTGTCATAAAACATTCAAATGGTATATATAGAAAGAGAAATAAAAATGAGACTCTTCTTTTACCCTTCTTCCCCTCCTAATCTTTGTAAACACTTTCTCTATATTTTGTTTTATTTTATATATATATATATATTTTTTTTTTTTAATTAAGTAGGCTCCACACCCAATGTGGGGCTGGAACTCAAAACCCTGAGATCAAGAGTTGCACACTCTACCATCTGAGCCAGCCAGGCACCCCATTTTCTGTATATCTTTTTTTTTTTGAAGATTTTTTATTTATTTATTTGACAGAGACACAGCGGGAGAGGGAACACAAGCAGGGGGAGTGGGAGAGGGAGAAGTAGGCTTCCCGCGGAACAGGGAGCCCGATGTGGGACTTGATCCCAGGACCCCGGGAGCATGACCTGAGCTGAAGGCAGACGCTTAACGACTGAGCCACCCAGGGGCCCCATTTTCTGTATATCTTAAAACAACTAAATAGAGGTTTTTTTTCCCAGTATAATTCTTCTATCACTTGCTTTTTTAATTTGGCATCTTTCATAGCCTATTTCATTCTCTTAAACATCTGCATGACATTCTGTTGAATGGATGGACTATAATCATTCTTCTAGATAGTAGATATTTCAGTGGTCTCTACTTCTATGATTATTACAAATAATTTATTGAATATCCTTATTCTTATATCTTTATTCACAGATATATTTCTGTAGAATAAATTTCTAGAGATGAAGCTCTTGGTTCATGGGATGGTTTTTTGTTTGTTTGGTTGGGTTTTTTTTTTTTCATGGAGGTAGCTGCTAGCAAACTGCCTTCTAAAGAAGTTATACCCAGGATGCCTTCCATCAACAGTGTATGAGAATGCCCATTTCTCCTCGCCTTTGGTGACAATAAAATTATTTATCCTTAAATTTTTGCCGCTCTAATAATTTATTGTGTGTGCGTTGTTTTATTTATGTATTTATTTAAGATTATTTATTTATAAAAAAAAAGATTGTTTATTTATTTAACAGAGATAGAGAGAGAGCACAAGTAGGCAGAGCAGCAGACAGAGGGAGAGGGGGAAGCAGGTTTCCTGCCGAGCAGGGAGCCCGATGTGGGGCTCGATCTTAGGACCCTGGGATCATGACCTGAGCCGAAGGCAGCTGCTTAACTGACTGAGCTGCCCAGGCACCCCTGTTGTTGTTTTATTAAAGTAATCTCTGCACCGAACATGGGGCTTGAACTCACAATCCCAAGATCAAAAGTCATGTGTTCACTCACTGAGCTAGCCAAGCACCCCTAATATTTTATTGTTTTTAATTTGCACTTTTCTGCCTACTAATGAGATGGAATATCTTTTGTTAGTTTATTAGCCATAGATTTTTAAGTTTTATGTATCACTTATTTGCATATTATTCCCATTTTTCTATTGGATTGTTTGTTTTGATAGCTTTGTAGAAGCCCTTTATAAAATATAAATATTAACCTTTGTCTTTTGAGATATTTTAAATATCTTCTCCTTATCTTTATCTTTTAGCATTGGGATATCTTTCATACTAATAAACTTAAAACATTTTTATGTGGTAAAATCAGCCTTTATAGCTTCTATATTTTGTGCTTGCTGAGAGAAGTTGTCCCTACCCTAATGTAATAAAATACCTTAGTTTTCCTGCTTTATTTTTTACCTTTACATCTTTAAAAAAAATTGTTTTTAAGATTTTATTTATTTCAGAGAGAGCATGTGCATGAGCGGGGGTGGGGGAGAGAGATGGGGCAGAGGCAGAGGTAGAGGCAGACTCCCCACTGAGCAGGGAGCCCAATGCAGGGCTTGATCCTAGGACCCCAGGATCATGACCTGAGCCGGAGGCAGATGCTTAACCAGCTGAGCCACCGAGGCGCCCCTTTACCTTTACATCTTCACTGAACCTGGTACTCATTTCTGTGTATGATGTGAGGCAGAGACCTAAATTTTTTTCCAAAGTGATTTCCAAAACGGCTCTCATTCAATGATCTCAGTTCGTATGAATAGCCTACTTCATTTATGGAGGCAGATGGAACACAGGGATAATAGAACGTCAGGGTCATAGAGCAAATTCTTGTAAGGATTAGGACTAAAATTATTTTTATTAGCTGATATATGCCACTTTCCTTGCTTCATCATTTAACATTTTTACCATAAGTGCTAGAAGCTTTGAAAAAATTATTTTATTTCTGTGATGTTTATTTCAGTGGAACTAAGTTCTATAAACAGGCAGGTTAGGGTAGCTATGCATATAGAAAACCCTCAAAAAATAATTGACTTTTGATATTGAGAAATATCGGTGCTAAACTGTTAATATTTAGATGTTGTACTGAATTCTGATGTATATGTGAATAAGATTTGGTAGAGTGTATAGCTTTAAACACTGTATATATATTGTTTCAATATTGTTGCTTTTTAATGAAGTTTATGAACTATTAGTATATCTAATATAATCATTTTTCTGAGGATATTTACTTTACGAGCTACTGTAACAAATCAAACAAGCTAAGTTTATTGCCATATAATTACTACATTAAACACACAGCATTAATCACATAATGTGTTCAACACAGGGGTAAATATAAAACTATAACAGCTTTTCAAAAAGCAGCATAAGTAGATAGTTGCTCATAGATTTGACTATGCTTATTGAAAGCTCATATTATATAAAATGTTTCCACCCAAGACAGGCTCTTGATTTGGTTTTATTTATGAGACAAGTGATGGTCTAGATGTTTGTAGGCAGATTATTTGTTGTAAATTATTTGCAGCCAAATACCAGTTTTGGTGTACAACATAAGAGTTAGGGGCACCGATCCCCCCACAGTCAAAAATCTACATTTAACTCTTGATTCCCCCAAAACTTAACTACTAATAGCCTACTACTGACTGGAAACCTTACTGATAACATAAACTGTTGACACCTATTTTGTATGTTATATATATTCTGTGCTATATTCTTACAATAAAATAAGTTAGAGAAAAAAGGTTTTAAAATCATAAGGAAGAGAAAGTACATTTACAGCACTGTGTTGTACTTACTGAAAAAAATCTGCATTTAAGTGGACCTACACAGTTCAAACCTGTGTTATTCAAGGGTCAACTGTATTAATGAGTTTGGCTTCTTTTTAATTTCTTTTTTAAAATTTAATTTACAAACAAGTCTAAGCTTTAAATCTCCATGCTTAAACTAACTCATATTCTCAAAAGATATTTGCCTTTAACGTACGAGAGTGATTCAGTTTTTCTAGTAAATCTTTGTTAATTGAATTTTCTTGAATCTTTTGGTTCATTTTATGAAAATTCAGCATTAAAAATAAATCTCTCGGGGCGCCTGGGTGGCTCAGTCGTTAAGCGTCTGCCCAGGGTCCTGGGATCGAGCCCTGGCGCTCCCTGCTCAGAGGGAAGCCTGCTTCTCCCTCTCCCACTCCCCCTACTTGTGTTCCCTCTCTCGCTGTGTCTCTCTCTGTCAGATAAATAAATGAAATCTTTAGAAAAACAAAACAACAACAACAGATCTCTCAAAGTGGGATCTCAAAGACATATTTGCACACCCATGTTCACTGCAGCATTATTCATAACAGCCAAGGGGTGGAGCATCTTAAATGTCCATTGACAGATGAGTGGATAAAGAAAATGTATATACACACAATGGAATATTATGAAGCCTTAAAAATAAGGAAATCCTGTCATATGCTACAATCTAGATGAACGTGAAGGGCGTTATGCTAAGCAAAATAGGCGAGTCACAAAAGGACAAATGCTGTATGATTCCACTCACATGAAGTATCTGATGTTAAAAATCATAAAAGCAGAAAGTGGAAAAGTGAAGATTGCCAAGGGCTCTGGGGAGGGAGGAGGGAATCAGTGTTCAATGGGTATAGAGTTTCAGTTTTACAAGATGAAAAAGTTCTAGAGATCTGTTGCAAAACAATGAGAATGTACTTAAACACTACTGAGCTTTACACTTAAAAATGGTTAAGATGGTAAATTTAATTTTATGTGTTTTTACCACAGTAAAAAAAAACTTAGCAACCAAATTTAAATGTACTTAATTTTTTTTTTTAAGATTTTATTATTTATATGACAGAGAGACACAGAGAGAGAGGGTACACAAGCGGGGGAAGTGGGAGAGGGAGAAGCAAGCTTCCTGCCGAGCAGCGAGCCCAATGCGGGGCTCGATCCCAGGACCCTGGGATCATGACCTGAGCCAAAGACAGATCCTTAACAACTGAGCCACCCAGGTGTCCCTAAATGTACTTTAAATGCGAAATGCAGCCTGGATTTCAAAGACTTAGTACCCCAAAAAACAATGTAAAATTAATAACTTACATTGATTTTATGTTGAAATGATAATCTTTTATATATGTTGTATTAAATAAAGCATACATATTAAAATTTTTAAAAATCTCATAATGTGTTACATAGAAAGTATCCCCTTTTTAAGATTGTTGGTAGAATTTATTATATCAGTTCTTGTATTTCAACACCCTTGGGGTGCCATCTTTGATTTCCCTTTTTTAAGGGGGAATCTATTCAGAGCTTGCATGGGAGACCCATATGGAAATCAAAGTGTTGAAGATAGTTTTATATTGATTTGGAGAGAAGAATGTAATTTATGGCGTCAACATCGCTCTTTATATGCTAGTGTGGTGTAATATGGCTTCGTGCTTGAGGTGTTATTTTTTAAATGTCTTAATTCCGATGTCCTGATTAAATTCTCTTCTTACTAATTACATTCTTCCCAACTTAAATGTCTAAATATAAAATGCCCTTTTAATTTTTCTGAATTATTAATTATGCATTAATAATAAATAATTCATTAATTCTAACAACTTGTCTTTACCTTATCTTTATTTCTGTTCGTACTCTAACTCATTAACTTACAGCTCTGTCTTCCTCAGATTCATCTTATACTGCAGTGCAACTTTTGTAAAAGTTTATTCTTCCCCGGGGGCGCCTGGGTGGCTCAGTCGACTGTTAAGCATCTGCCTTTGTCTCAGGTCATGATCCCAGGGTCCTGGGATCGAGCCCACATCAGGCTCCCTGCTCGGTGGGAAGCCTGCTTCTCCCTCTCCCACTCCCCCTGCTTGTGTTCCTGCTCTCACTGTCTCTCTCTCTGTCAAATAAATAAATAAAATCTTAAAAAAAAGAAAAGCTTATTCTTCCTCAGTCTCTACACTAAGGATTCTTTCCTTGTTTCATATTTAACCACCGAATTTAACACTAAGTTCTTTCACAGCCATTCCTTTGGGTGCTTGTTTAAAAAAATGGGGGCAGCTCTATAGTATTTCCTAAATACACACACACACGCACACAAAGGGAAAAAAAAGTATTTCCAAGTCACTTATACATAATTATCTTCAAAACACAAACTTTGTATTTGGCCATAGGAAAGAGATGTTTTTATGTTAACATTTTCTGTGTTCTACCATCAGTTTTTCACCAGTTTTTTTTTCTTTGAACCATTAAAATAAGTACATGTTGAAATAAACTTACTAAGAAGTACCAAACTGAACTCTGTGTAAACTCAATCATTATTACACAGCAGTAAGCTGGACATCAGAAGAATAGTTGGATTTATATATAATCTTCTTAGATTGTTTTTAAGAGAAAGGAAATGAGTTTTGTTTTCAAGTTAATTGGTATTTTGAAAATGCCACAAAGAGGTTCAATAGATGATAGTTATGCTTATGGAATTTTTGCTGCTGGAATTTTAGGATAACCATAAACATTTTGTATTAGGTCCTTGGGAAACTGTCCGTTGCTAATAAATTTTGTAATTTGCATTGAAGTGACTGAAAAAAATTAATTCTCTGAAAACATCTTTTTTTTCCCAAGAGTCTCAGAATTATACATAATAAGATCTGAATTCTATTTCATGAGGTTTTTCTTGGATGTCTGGCCATGGATTAATTACAATAAGAGTAACTTCAGGAGCTATGTGTTTCATAGTTGAAAATGTGGGTTGCTTCTACTTACAGGTTCGAGTGGTGTCTTTAACCAACAATGAATAGGGTAGATCATGCAGTTCTTAGAAAACTGCAGTTAATTTTATAATAATCTTAATAATTTAGCTTGTATTTTGCTTATGGGCAAAATAACTGCCTTTATGGAAAAACATTACTTGAAAGGCAAGATGTATTTGTCTGGTTCCTTGAAATTGGTGTTTTAAGGCTTCTTTTTTGGAGATATTATTATTATCATGCAGTTATAAAATGTTTTGAAATGTTTGAAATAGCGATTATAGGTAAAGAACTACAAGTTCAGCTGCAAGAATCTCCAGGGGTGTCATGAAGAGAAACTAGTGTTTATTTCCCCAAAATGTTATGATCACTAGAGGGTGTGAAGACAAGCTCTGCCCTGAGCACTTACTTGGCCTGGGTTTCCCTTTCAGCTGGGAATGTCTGTGCCCTGAAGTTCGGGCTGAAGGAGAGGTGAAGAGCGTGGTAGAGAGGATGCACACCAGGGCAGGCAGGTTAAGGCTTTTTGCTAGATCTTCAGCTGTGCAAGGACAGAGACCTTTGTCAGCTTGGTCACTGCCAATGGCACATAGAAAATGTCAATAAATGTACTATATTGAATGAATGAAGATGTCTGTGTGCTAAGAATCCCTGTTCTACACTCACTTTGAAAATCTGGGGTGGAGTTATTAAAAATCCTAACCCTAGAATATTTTATTTTTTTATTAGCAGAAGGGAAGTGAATTGATAACTTATCATGTTTGACTTTATAGTCAATGCTTTCTTAAGTATATTCCAACAGACCTGATTTTATCACTATTCTTTAAGCATCTCTACCTATAAGCCATTTGTTGATTATTGTTTATTTAGCAGAAGATGCCTTTCTATCCAAGTCTGAACTTTTTCTTTGCTTCTGGGGGCCTCCATTAAGTGGCCTTTAGCCTACCTATGAATATTTTTTCTATTGTTTAAAGGATCTTGGCGTGCCTGGGTGGCTCAGATGGTTGAGCATCTGCCTTCGGCTCAGGTCAAGATCCCGGGGTCCTGGGATCGAGCCCCGCGTTGAGCTCCTGGCTCAGCGGGGAGCCTACTTCTCCCTCTCCCTCTGCTTCTCCCCCTGCTCATGCTGTCTCTCTCTCTGTATCTCTGTGTCTCAAATGAATAAATAAAATCTTAAAAAAAAATTAAGGATCTTGGGGAGCCTGCCGGCTCAGTTGGTTAGAGCATGTGACTCTTGATCTTGGGGTCATGAGTCCAAGCCCCATATTGGGCATAGAGTTTATTTTAAAAAAACCTAATTAATTAGCTAATTAATTAATTAAAGGATCTTTCTGCACCCATCCAGTGGCTCTCCATAAGGCCTTCCATGCACACTCTCCATAGGGCCTTCCATGCACGTCTCATTTCCTTCCCCACTATATGCCTTTATTCAGGCGAAGAGACCCTTCTTTCTAACCAGGAATGAATCTAGGTTTCGTGGGAATGCTCTTTAAGAGCATTAATTTCAAATACAAGTTGTACAGAAGTGAACATTTATTTACAATGAGGAAAGAAATCACAAAAATGGCAACGTTGAAGAAGTTGACAAATACAAAATTCAGAAAAATAGCAATAATATTTGTATTGACTGCTTAACACATCACTATGAAACTTTTTTCTCTACATTTTTTGGCTGTATAGTCTTTGTTGCCCTTTCATATTATAACAATTCTGTGATATTTTCTAAAGAGAGAATAGAAAAGTAATTCATTATGTATTATAGCATGGCTGACCAGAATATGGTTTTTCATATTGACAGATTAGCAAAGTTCCTTTCAGCCTCACAACTTGTTATGAGTAAAATTATATAAATTTTTAAGATTGTTATCAACTTTGGGAAAATCTCTATCAAGTATCCTTTATATTGCAAGGCTTCATTTTTTTCTTGTATACTGGCTACTTTGAAATACTCTTTGAATTGACACATTTACATCATGATATGATCTGGCCCTGCACATTTCTGTCATAATGCAGAGTAAGTTGGCCCAGTCACATCTTTGTATACAAGGATGGTTAACAATAACTAGACCATACAGACATGACTGAGAACCACATGAATATATTCCACTAATCTCAAAATGAATATATCACCAATTTAACTTTCTTTTTACGGATTCCTAAAATGCCTGCAGCCACTCTAACTCTACTGACAGGGGGAATCATGATGAGGAAAGTTAAGATGGAAAGAGGCTGTGGTTTTAACAATATGGGTTAAGGGGCGCCTGGGTGGCTCAGTTGGTTGAGCGACTGCCTTCGGCTCAGGTCATGATCCTGGAGTCCTGGGATCCAGTCCCACATCGGGCTCTCTGCTCAGCGGGGAGTCTGCTTCTCCCTCTGACCCTCTTCCCTCTCATGCTCTCTATCTCTCATTCTCTCTCTCTCAAATAAATAAATAAAATCTTAAAAAAAAACAATATGGGTTAAGAGTGATGAAAATACCTTGTCTTTGCACACTTTATAAAAATAATCAGTCATTTAGAACAAAGAGTAGTCACACTTCCTAATTTCAAAATATATTACAAAGTTACAGTAATCAAAACAGTGTGATACTGGCATAATGACAGGCAAATAGACGAATGGAATGGAAGAGAAAGCCAGAAATAAGCACTCACATATAAGGTCAAGTGATCTTTGACAAGGGTGCCAAGACCATTCAGTGGGGAATGAAAGAGAGAGTCTTTTCAACAAATGGTGTTGGGACACTGGCTACCCACTTGGAAAAGAATGAGGATGGCCCCTTGTCTCATACCAAAAACAAAAATTAACTCCAAATGAATTATTAAAGACCTAAGCTTTAAAACCTAAAACTATAAAACTCTTTGAAGAAAACAGAGGAAAAAGCTTCATGACATTGGACTTGGCAGGGATTTCTTGATGTGACACCAAAAGTATAGCAAAAATAGACAAATGAGACTACATCAAATTTTTAAAATTTTGTGCATCAAAAGACACAATCCATATAGTGAAAAGGCAACCTACAAATGGGAGAAAATATCTGCAAGTCTTATATCTGCTAAGGGGTTAATATCCAGAATATGTAGAGAACTACAACTCAACAACAAAAAATCAAATAACCTGGTTAAAAAATGGGCAAAGGGCTTGAATAGACATTTCTCCAAGGATATATAAATGGCCAGTAAGCATATGAAAAGACACTCATCATCACTAATCATCAAAGAAATGTAAATCAAAACCATAACGAAATCCTACTTTGCATACATTAGGATAACTACTATCAAAACAAAAACAAAACCCCCAAAAAACAAAACCCAAAACAAAAACACCAAAACCAGAAAATAACAAGTGTTGGCAAAGATGTGGAGAAATTGAAACCTTTGCATGGTGTTGGTGGGATTATAAAATGACATAACTGCTATGGAAGACAGTATGGAGATTCCTCAAAAAATTAAAAATAGAACTATCACATGATCCAGCAATCCCCCTTCTGGGTATGTATCCAAAAGAATTAAACTGTTTGCATACACATCTTCAAAGAAGCACTCATCACAGTAGCCAGGAGGCAGAAGCAACCCAAGGGTCCATCGGTGGATGAATGGATAAACAAAAGGTGGTATATACATACTGTGGAGTACAAGCCATGAAAAAGAAGGAAATCCTGGGCGCCTGGGTGGTTCAGATGGTTAAGCGTCTGCCTTCGGCTCAGGTCATGATCCCGGAGTCCTGGGATCGAGTCCCGTATCGAGCTTCTTGCTCCTTGGGAGCCTGCTTCTCCCTCTGCCTCTCTCTCTCTCTCTCTCTCTGTCTCTCATGAATAAATAATAAAATCTTAAAAAAAAAAGAAATCCTGTCACATACTACAGTGTGGATGAACCTTGAGAATATTATGTTAAGTGAAATAAGCTAGTCACAAAAAGACAAGCACTGGATGATTCCACTTAAATGATGTATCTAAAGTAGTCAAATTTATATAAATAGAAAATAAAATAGTGGTTATCAGGGACCGGCGGAAGGAAAAGGGAATTTGTTTAATGGGCATAGAATTTCAGATTTGCAAGATAAAATATCTCTAGAGATCTGAAGATCTGTTTCACAACAACGTGAATATACTTAACACTATTGAACTGTACAACTGGCTAAGATGGTAAATTTTATGATAGATGTATTTTACCACAATTAAAAAAAGAAGAAAAAGAAAAAACGCATTGCAACAGAAAAAAGCAGAGAGAGAGATCATTTGGGCCAGAACCCCTCCTAGGGCTTTGGGAGAGCCCCATGAAAATGAGGGGTCTTGCAGCTTCAGCTTCCTTAGCTTCACACTGAGCATCTGTTTTGACCCTTCTGGTTGTGTCCTTCCTTTGAAGTCCAGTTCCACGGGTCTGTAGTGCCTCTGTTTTTTAACTCCTGTGTCTCTTAGGCTAGAACCATACAGTTAACAATTTATCTTACACTTTCTTGTTGACTATCCTGTGTACATGTTTTATCTTCTTCCAATTAGAGGTTTTTAAGTGTTGTCTTCTTTTGCACCCTGTAAGTACTTAGGTTCGTACTGTTCATCCATTTATATGTACATACATACATATCCAATTTATTCCTTTGCTTATTTGTTTGGCCCTCCATCCAGCAAACATTAATTGAATTCCTTCTATGTATTTGATCCAGAAGTAAAAGCCACATAGCCTGCCATTAAGAATCTGCATTTATGGGGCGCCTGGGTGGCTCAGTCGTTAAGCATCTGCCTTCGGCTCAGGTCATGATCCCAGGGTCCTGGGATCGAGCCCTACATCGGGCTCCCTGCTCTGCAGAAGCCTGCTTCTCCCTCTTCCACTCCCCCTGCTTGTGATCCCTCTCTCGCTGTGTCTTTCTCTGTCAAATAAAAAAAAATTTTAAAAAAAAAAAAAAAGAATCTGCATTTAGAAGGGGAAGTACAAAGTAAATGGGTGACAACAGCAATAGGGCATGAAGGTGCTACCCATGAGGGGTGTACGGGGAGCCAGGAAGCACAGAGGAGGACACCAGACTCAACCTGAAGTATCAAGGAATTCTTCCTCTCAATGCAAATTCGATTTTTGAGTTTTGGTTCTAAGGAATTTGAGAATTTTTTTAATGTTCCCTAAAATTAGGTCTGCTAGCATTTTAATTTCTAAATGTAGTAAGAGTATAAATGCTAACATTCTGTTTTCCAGCTAGAATCCAAATATTGGGATTCTAGTTGCGTTGGAGACTCCAGTGTAGCTTTGGCTACTGTTTCCACCTTCTCATTTTGTTGGGTTTAAGAATCCTGAAAAACTTAGTTCTTATGTTTATATTGTTTCTCGTCGGCCTTCATCGTTGCCAACATTTGATAGTACTGGAAGTTGATAAACTTAGAAAAGTCTTTACCTTTTTCATATTCTGTCCATGGCAAACTCCTACTCATTCTTTAGACTCTGTTCAAAATCTCATATCCCCTGTGAAATCTTTTTTGACTCTACCAGCAGTTATTTCTTTGTATTCCTATGGTATAACTGTCTTATATCTCTGTTCTTTAATTATGGCACTTACCATGCCATTTTTTTAAGGGGGAGGGCAGAGAGAGAGGGAGAGAGAGAATCTCAAGCAGGCTTCACTCCCAGTGTGGAGCCCAATGCGGGGCTCCATCTCACGACCCTGAGATCATGACCTGAGCCGAAATTGTGAGTCGGATGCTTAACCAACTGATCCATCCAAGCACCTCTACCATACTATATTTTAATTATGCCTCTGTCCTTGAGGGTGTTAAAAATCATTTTTGTATACTCCAGGGCCTGGTTTTAGTACAGAATATAATATATGGTGGATGCTTTAAAATTTGTATAAAAACCAAAAACGTTCTTGACTGACTGAATGAATGGTGAGTCCAGAATTTGGAGTCCTATTTTTCAAAGAGTTGATTGGCCTTACTATATTTCATGGTCACAGATTTTATTCGTAACAACAACCATTTATCTTATGATAGAATCACTTGTACCTTTTATTTTTTTTAATTTTTAAAAAATTTTTAAAAGAGTTTATTTATTTATTTGAGAGAGACACAGCGAGAGAGGGAACACAAGCAGGGGGAGTGGGAGAGGGAGAAGCAGGCTTCCTGTGGAGCAGGGAACCCGATGCAGGGCTCGATCCCAGGACCCTGAGATCATGACCTGAGCCAAAGGTAGACGCTTAACGACTGAGCCACCCAGGCGCCCTTCACTTGTACTTTTTAAATATATTTTATACTTTTCTCCACCTCTCCCACCTCCACCTGGTCCCTCCCTCACCTAGATGGACACCGTTGCCTTCCAATTTGTCTCTCTGCTTCTGCTCTTGGTCCTTTATAGTGTGTTCTCCATGTACGAGCCAGAATGAGCTTTTGAAAACATAAATCTGATCCTGTCTCTCCTAAAATGGTGGTAAGACCTCCATGGGTCCTAGAAATGCATACTTGGGGAGGGTTTGGAGACTTTGCCCCACTTTATAGGAAATCCATTAAAAGGTACCCACATCCCATATTAAACATGTGGTTTTATTTATTTTTGCTATCACATGTTTAAAGAATTTTAATAATTTTGCTACTGAAGTTTTTTGGCTACAAATAACGGATTCAATTTATAATTACCTGAGATTTTTAACAGTTAACATTTTTAGGAATTTTTGTAAAGTGAGAGTTGTTTTCAAATGTAACAAAATTTTTATAAATCCTAAATTTAACAGTGAATGAAATTCCTGGGTTTGGGGCACCTGGGTGGCTCAGTCAGTTAAGCATCTGACTCTTGATCCTGGCTCCAGGTCTTGATCTCAGGATCATGAGATCAGGCCCTGGGTTAGGCTCCATCCTGGGCATGGAGCCTTCTTAAAAAGAAAGAGAAAAAAAAAATTCCTGGGTTGTTATATTTTGAGGACATTTAAGCATTTATTAATTTTTACGGTTATAATTTTCTCTTTGTATTTTTGACTTGTAAATATATTTTCTCAGGTCCTAAATATTTTCCTAGGCCCCTGACAAGCTGGTAGACTCTAGTCATTAAGTGGAAAACGAGTAGTGGATAAAATAGTGCCATTCAGTCTGCTGCTTTAAAATTCTTCTTCTCTTTAGAGAAGAATTAGAGAATTTTTTAAAAGAATTCTTTAAAATAGTGTCTTTCCACTATTCTTAAAAGAAAATCCTTACTGTGGCCCCAAGACCCAGTATGACCC
The DNA here is from genome assembly GCF_003265705.2 of Callorhinus ursinus. NCBI lineage: Eukaryota > Metazoa > Chordata > Mammalia > Carnivora > Otariidae > Callorhinus > Callorhinus ursinus. The sequence continues at coordinate 8,210,167 of NW_027397110.1, read as the reverse complement.
GGCCCCTCCTACCTCCTCAGGCTCGTCTCACATCTTTCTCACCTGCGCACCTGTATCCTAGCCTCCTGGTCATGCTGGCTCGCTCGCTTTTTTTTTGGAACTCAGGCGGGTTGCTTTTCAACTCAGCTTAAATGTCCCACCTGAGATAAGCATTCCCTAACCACCTTATCTAAAGTGAGCCTCCCTCAGTTATTCTGTGTGCCGTCAAATACTTTGAATTTCCTCATCGTTGGCTCCACGTGCACAGGAACCCTTCTGGTATGGCTCACTAACAACTAACGTAGAGTCAGACGCACAGAAAGCATTTAGCACATACTTTCTGAACAAATGAAGTTATGTTAATAGATTTTGTAATTTTTTTAAGCTTTTTTTATTTATTTATTTTGAGAGAGTGAGAATGAAAGAGAGAGAGAGAGAGAGAGAGCACATGAGAGGGAAGAGGGTCAGAGGGAGAAGCAGGCTCCTTGCCGAGCAGGGAGCCCGATGCGGGACTCGATCCCGGGACCCCAGGATCATGACCTGAGCCGAAGGTAGTCGCTTAACCAACGGAGCCACCCAGGCGCCCTAGATTTTGTAATCTAACCATCCTTGCATTGTTGGTATAAACCCTCCATGGTCATAGTGAACTATTCTCTTAAAACTGCTGAATTCTATTTGTTGATATTTGACTTAGAATTTTTATATTTGTCTTCACAAGTGAAGATTTATCTATAGTTTTATTTTTTGTACCGTCTCAATCCAGATGGATATCAGGAATATGTTAGCCACAAAGAAGAAATTAGGAAGCTTTCCCTTTTGTCTCCATAAGTTTGGGAACAGTAGGGATAACATGGAATTTATCTGTTTGATAGAAGTTTGGTAGAATTGGGGCACCTGGGTGGCTCAGTCATTGGGCATCTGCCTTCGGCTCAGGTCATGATCCCGGGGTCCTGGGATCGAGCCCCACATCGGGCTCTCTGCTCAGCAGGAAGCCTGCTTCTCCCTCTCCCACTCCCCCTGCTTGTGTTCCCTCTCTCGCTGTGTCTCTCTCTGTCAAATAAATAAAAATCTTAAAAAAAAAAAAAGAAGTTTGGTAGAATTCACCCAGAAAACCATTTGTGCCTGATGGAGTTTTAGTGGCTACTTCTTCGAATATCTTACAGATTTCTGCTGTGGGTTTTTATTGTTATTCTTATAATTTTTCTTGAGTTGATTTTAGTAATTTTCTTTTCCTTGACTGTCCTCCATTTTATTTAATCTTCAAGTCTATTGATGTGAAGTTATGTGTTATTCTCTTAAAATTTACAAAAAATACTCTCTGAGGCACCTGGGTGGCTCAGTTGGTTAAGCATCCAACTCTTGATTTCGGCTCAGGTCATGATCTTGGGGTCATGAGATTGAGCCCCATTTCAGGCTCCACACTCAGCAGGGAGTCTGCTTCTCTCTCTCTCCTTCTCTCTGCCTCTCCCCCTGCTCATGCACATGCTCCTCTCTCTAAAATAAATAAATCTTAAAAAGAAAAATACTCTCCAAATCTGTAGTTATAATGCCCTCCTTCTGAGCCCTAATGTTAATTTACCACTTCTCTCTCTCTCTTTTTAAATTTGATCAGATTTTCCAAAGGATTATCTACCTATATTTTTTAGAGCAAAAAAGGTGTTGGTCTGATTCAGTTTTTTGACTATTGCTTTATGTTTATGCTTTTATCATTATAAATTTCTTTTTAGTTTGTTATGTGTTTTCTAGATTGTTGAGTTAAATGTTCAGTTCTTTCTTCCTTCCTTTCTTTTCTTTTCTTTCTTTCTTTCTTAAAGATTTTATTTATTTGTGAGAGAAAGAAAGCACACAAGCAGGGGGAGTGGCAGGCAGAGGGAGAAGCAGGCTCCCTGTTGAGCAAGGAGCCTGATGTAGGATTCGATCCCAGGACCCCAAGATCATGACCCAAGCCAAAGGCAGACACTTAACCGAGTGAGCCACCCAGGCATCACTATTTATTTTGTTTTTAAGAGACAGAGGGGGTGGGGGGAGGGGGAGGGGCAAAGGGAGAGGGAGAATCTTAAGCAGACTCCCGCTTGATCTCATGACCCTGAGATCATGACCGGAGCCGAAACCAAGAGTCAGGTGCTTAACCAGCTGAGCCATCCAGGCGCCCCAGTTCATTATTTTTTAATCTTGTTTCCTAATAAAAATATTTTAGTATATTGTCAGCAAGTTGTCAACTTTGAAAGATAACACATATGAGTGTATAAGTTCTGGTTTATTTGTTTAAAAAAGTAAACTTTTGGGGCACCCGAGTGGCTCAGTTGGTTGTCTGCCTTCAGCTCAGGTCATGATCCCAGGGTCCTGGGATTGGGCCCCCCATCGGGCTCCCTGCTCGGTGGGGAGCCTGCTTCTCCCTCTCCCTCTGCCTCTCTCTGCCTCTCATGAATAAGTGAATAAAATCTTTAAAAAAAAGTGAACTTTTTTGTTACTTTGTATCCTCATATTATAATAGCATAGTTTAAAAACACTGTTTAATGGTTAATAGGAAAAAGTACAGCAAATATATCACAAAGCCCAAAATGTTTGGAAATACGGTGAAAATAATGTGTTTATTTCAGCTATTTCTTCAGATAAGCAAGCGGACTAATTGCTTTAAGGTTAGAGGTATCTCACAAAACAAAGCTGTCTAGAGGTTGAAGAAAACATATTGATCGTATTGTTTGAAAATAGAATTAATATTTTGTTTCTAAATGTGTTTATGTTTCTGGCTTTTCATGCAGCTTGTTTAACACTTACAAGGTAACACATACACACACATGTTTATACAATAATATTCTGCATTGGGGAGTGGAGACTTAGCAGAATTATAAAGAAATCATGTCCATCACAAATTAAAACAAGACAGCTGTACAATCTCCATGCATTTTAACATGTTGAGCATGCTCCACATAAGTAAGCTTTCCGTAACTCATCTGGAAGGTATTGGAAGGATAAAAATAGACTAAATATTCAGAATTTCCATCCAAGGAGTTTCCTGCTTTTGCCTACATCTCGATTGTCAGCCTGGGTCCTGGCTTTTGCTCCACTCTGGGCTTGGAGAAGACAGTGGAAGCCTTTTACACCATAAATATTCAAGCCGCCAGATCATTGAGGCATTGGCTCCGCCTGCCCTGAAACAGCTCCTTTCCTGTTCTTTCGGAGTGGAAAAAGCAAGGGAGGAAGGCTGTATGAAGACCCAGAAGCCAGGATGACAAACGTGTGGGATTTAGGAAGGGTTCGTAGGTTCCTTTTCGAGGAATGCCGGGCTTACAGAATCCATGCATTCTCTGCTGGATGGCATGTCAGATTAGACTTGGTCAGCCTCATTCATTTGGGAGACTCACACTGTGGATCCCACTATTTTTGGTTTATAGAGATAGATGGAGTTTTGAGTCACAGGGCACTTTTGCTTGCTCTCCATTTTACTTTATTTCCAAAGCAGTCCTTAGAACAAACAGATGGAGGTGAGTTTCTGGAAATGATGTGACTTCCATTCTTTATATTGGGTGGCAGATCTCCTCTTGTCCAGCACTTCTGAATGGAAGTCCAAGTCATTCATTCATTCATTTATTCACCTACTCTAGGGGGCCTCAGACAGCAGTGAAGAAAGATGTGGTGTTTGTCCTTACACACACTGAGGAAAATCAACAATAGGCAAATTCTTATGCAAACAATAAATTGCGACTCTGATCAATGTTATAAAGAAGCAGTAAAAGATGTTATGGGAGTGTTGAATAGGAAGGCCTGATCTCTACTGGAAGTGTCAAGAAGGCCTTCCTGGGGTAATGACTTTTGAGATGGCAAGGATAAGATGAACAGAACTACTAAAAGAAAGAAGCCAAATGCTGAGTTTTCGAGAGGAAAGGAACCAAAGATACCATCTAGTAATGTCCAGTCTACATTCCTGTCAGAAAACTGAGCCTGGGGAGGTAAAGGGATTTGCCCACCTAAGCTTGCACAAAAAGCCCCAGGGCTAGAGACGCAAACCCAGCATGGGTTTCTTAGGTGGGTATAAATTGAGAATGCATGTAGCCAGAAGAAGGGACTTAGGGATGGGGAAAGCAGGTAGGTTTTAAATTTCATGCTTACTCTTGTCAGCTGCAGAGCTACTTCCTCAGGTGGGAGAAGGGATTAAAGAGGGCTGGAATCTGGCCTATCCTAGAGGCAGTCAGCTTGCTAACGCTGCAGCATGGTTTTTATTTGGGGTTGGGGGAAGAGGTATCAAACACACATACACCCAAAACAATACATGTGGACTTCAGTTGGGAAACCAGTCCCTGTGCTGCTTCTATCTAGCTGTGTGATTTGAGATAAGTCATTAACCTCTCTGAATTGCCAGGTTCCGTTTATACTTGGGTATATTTCCTTTTAGTCTTCTCCCATGCATTTTAGCAGCTTGTCAGAGATCAGTTGTGCCCTGTATTTCACCTTAATCTTTAAAAACTTGTCTCTTGTTTGGCTAAAGCGTTGTTTAAGCCCCCTTTTAAAGAGCAGTTTGCCAGCCCATGCTTGCCCAAACAACTAGAGAATAACTGTAGCAAGCAGCCAAGCTCCAGGATCTGCAAGAATCGTTAGCAACTGAGCATATTTCTATAAACCAATAAAGGTTTTTATATTTTGTTCATCTGTTACCCTTATGCTGTTGCCACTTTCACATTCAGTGTGTGTAGGCGGAGAGTATGAGATAACAGCCTTTCACAAATGAAAGTGAGTGGAAAAGGGCTGCTTTCCCTTTAAGGCAGTTTCAACTCCAGCTCCCTCCCCTTTCCTGATTGACAAACCTACCCGAAGTCACATGATCCGCCTCTATTTGAAGGTCACAAAAAGCTGCTTCCTTTAGAGACAGAGGGGGAGAGAGAGAGCGAGAGGGAGAGTGAGTGAGAGAGAGTTAGTTCAAGCCAAAATGGCCGACAGAGTCTCTGCTGGTTTCTGAATATTTAAAATACAAAAAAACAGATAGACAAAAAGAAATCATTTTTTGGACCTTTTTTCATTTCCATTTCTACCTTGTATGCCTCAATTTGCTGGATTTAAGCACTGCTGCACTTTATGAGGTTGGTAAATATTTTCAATTTTTTTAAACCAATTGATTTATATGGATCTTGTCTAACCGTTTTCACTAGTGGTGTTGCAAATGGACATTTGTCTAGCATGGAGACTGGCTTCAGACATTTCGTGAATCTGTGTAAATCAGACCCGTGATGTACTTTTGGTTCGGCATTTTAGAAATGGAAAAGCCTTGGTAGAATATTTAAATTTTGAAGTGATTTAATTGCACTTTTAATTTATATACAGATTTTCATCATCATTTCTGTCTTGCAAATAAATGAAACTGCGAGTAACTGGAGATTTGATATTTAGAAAGAGGTTTTTAAGAAACACAGACCTCTCCCTGCCCCCTTAAATCTGCTGCAAAAATTTGCATAAATATAAATGGGTTTGCATTCTTTCGGCTGCTAAGGCCGACAAAGGATCTGGGAGGGCAAGCACTACCACGGGGAAGCTTTTTTTTTTTTTTTCCTCCCTTAAAGCTAGGCCATCCTTCCTAGAGAGATGTAGAACCTAAAATAAGACCTGATACATTTTAAACATCAGGCTGGGGGCGAGTGAACACCAGGAGGTTTGGGGTTTGTAGATTCCCCTGCTTGAAAACCTCCCAAGCAATGTGTGGATCACCCCTCTCTGCGCGGGCTCATTTGCACTGGGTCTCTGTGTGTGTTCTCAAATGTGCAGCCAGATGCGCTTTTATTTTGATCGTGGTTTGAACCAAATGGTAGGACTATCTTGTAAACACGGTGTTTTAAAGATCTAAACAGCTCTTCACCCCATTAGGAATGAATTCTTTATCAGCTTTTCCCTGTAGACTGGCCTCCTCCATTTCTCACGGGTTACAATTTTTGTTTAATTTTATACAGACGAACTGTGCTTTTCAGCACAAATTCAGCATCTGTGTGTTTATGTGTGTGGTTGCCTGTTTGGGCCATGTACCCATTGTTGAAGTGGTCATTTAGGGTCACATAAATAGGTAGCTCTATGTATGTGTATGTTAGTTACCCCCGAAACCGTGCGGTGCCCTCAAGTTAAATTCCATTACTCCCAGTACAGGATTCTAGAAAGCCTGGGAGCAGGGAGGGAAGAAAGCTGAAAACTTGCTTTCTCAGAGCCACCTCCCCCTATCATTGTAAGAGTGTGATGTAATGCTTCTCGTCTGGTGGGCTGAAAGGATCGTAGTTTGTGATGTGGCGGGGAAATTGCCCCCACCCCTGAGTAAATTACCCCACCCCCTCAGCACATCCCTGGCTCTGAGAGGCCTTGTTTTCTTTTCTTTTTTCTTTTTTTTCCTAATTTGTATCCTCCTGATTTATGCGTGGCATACTGGCATGAAAAAGAGACTGTTCTTCTAAATCTGTTACAAAGTATAGTTTAGAAAGGCATTTAAAATGTGCAAATGGGTGGAATTGTCATATCCCCATCATTAAATATGTAGACTTGGATTAAAGCTAATTAAGCATAAATGGAATAATTTTGATCAGAAGGGAGCAGTGTTTTTGTTTCCTTTTTAATTAATCTAATTATAAGATGCTTGCTGGGCCTGCAAGTGTTAAAAAAAAAAATGGAAGAAATGCTGGCCCGTTTTGAAAATTTGACAGTCTGGAAGAGGGTGTGTAGTGCTTTCAAAAGCTTTATTCACTGTTCAAATGGATTGGCCCCTTGTGCTGAAAATGGCCTGTTTCTTTGGGCCAATTGTGTGTAGATGAAGGGACTTTCACGCTAATTTAACAAAAAGACTCTGCATTTGAATACATAAAGATAATTAAAGTTCTCCATCTCTAAAGAGCAAGTATTTTATTATTTTTCTAAAATTAATGTTATTATATTAGTAATGGAAATAAGTAGAGAAGTGACAGTTTAAATTCAATGTACATCTTTTGATGATGTAAGTTAAGCTTTTGTGTGAGGGGCTTTGGAAACATTAAAGAGGTAGTCTGGAACAAATTTGTCTCTTTAAAAATTTTTTTACATCTTGAATTTAAAGGAAAAGACATAGAAATTACCATAGTGATAGGGAGTGTTGCTTTGTGGTGGACCTAAGGAAAATTAAAGCTCTCATTATTGTTTTTTCTGAAAATGAAAGCGCTTATTTGGGGCTTTACTTGTTAGAGGATTCATTTTACACCCATTTCCTAAGTTGGCCTTATAGGAGAAGAGTGCGGAAAAACCTAAGCTTTCCGTGTTTTGCCATTAGCTTGTTTTTGTGGACTGTGTAAACATGGGACTAGCAGGTTAATTCAGTTTGTGGAGCGGAGGAACCAAAAGCAGGGTGCCTGTTCTCTCGCAAGAAGGAGAATGATATAACGAACATGAACAGAATGCCATGTGAGTCTTTGAAATGTTTTTATAAATATTCTTTTCTCCTAGACAGGTTGAAAAGTGAGATAAATAAGACCTGGTTTCACGTATGTTAAGCGTTATGGCTCTGGTGAGTTTCAGAAGCTCAGCTGCCATTTTGGATCTAAGTTCCTGCAGAGCCAATCCTGATGGCACACCAAAACTATGGTAATTCGGAAGCAAATACAAATGAGTAGTAAATTAAGTGTGCAGATGGATAGTATTTAATTTGTTGTTGAAGTTTTCTGTCTGTTGATAGTGAGAAACGAAGCTTTAAAAACTTTAGAGATGTGGCTGATGTTACGAAGAGCAGAACCCAGGGATATTAGAACTTAGATGTTATGGTTTTTAAAAACGAGACGGCGTATGCAGAGGAAGTTTCTTACTGGAGAAAACGAATATAATTCTTACTTAAGACGCCCCCTGCCATCCATATTTCCTTATGCTGGGTCTACTTGTGATACTATAATAATGTCATTATTCACAACCCTGCCCTGTCTCAGAAAGAAATGTCACAGATTCATTATTAAGATTTTACTGAAACATCACAAAAATTGGTAGCGCTAATCTATCAGAAGTGATATCTTATTTTTAAACTGTTTCTGTCCTTCCATCTGGGTGCCAGAAAGGAAGCATTGGCATCTTTGATATTTAGTGGCAAACCCAACTCTTGTTCAGCTTTGAATGGCCGTTTGTTCTTTGTCACCACGAGGGCCATCCTTTAAAAATAAACTTCTAAAAATTGAAGCAGAGTTTTCTAAGGCTTTTCCAGTTCTTCACCTGTGCAAGAGATGCTGAAAGAGTGATGTGTGATGATGAGGCCTTCAGGTTCTATAGAGAAGGCTCAGCAGATAACAGTAGTAGTGGGTGGGCCTCACCCTACCCATGTGCCCCATGACGGAAATGTTTTGGAGAAATTTAATTTTTCTAAGTTAGCATAATCATGGTTCTTCAGTTTAAACTGGACAAGGCCCTGAGGCGATACAGATGAATGTACTTTGTTCCTGCCCTCAAGAAGTACCAACCTAGCAGGGAAGATAATCAGATAAAGAGGCCATCACAACGTGGGGCTGTGTGTGCAGTAGTTAGAACAGGTACCTGATACAGAAGTATCCTGAGGACCTGCATTAGGAGAGCCCTTATTTAAGCAGCTAAATAATTACTCCTTTTTGGTCATCATTTGGGTATTAGAATTTCATTAAGTGTAACTTGTGATTTAAAGATGGGGTTTCTGACCACCTTTGGTTGGGGAGGGGGCAGCATGTTGCTAATTGTTTCCTAGTACAGTGTTGTACGTGGATTCACACCCATCTCCTTCTCTCACCCTCTTGTTTTGGTTGAGGCTGGGGGTGGAGTGGACTGGGGTGAATTAAAGCCACTTGGCCTGAAAAGGGATTTAACCCATGACAGTGACATTTTAACATTTTCTTTTCTTCCTTCCTTCATATATTCATTCAGCAGTCATTTATTATGCCCTGGCATGTGTTGGTGCTTTGTAGGTGCTGGGGGAGTTAAGAATTAATTCGGTCAGCCCATTGCCCTGAACAGCCCCTTGGTTCATGTGGAAATACTCGCCATCTGGTGACTATCTAACCGATTGCTTGGGGTTAGGACTGGGATAACACTGTAGCTCCTTTCACCTCATAGTCTCTTTGCTGAGAATCAGGAAATGAATGGTAATTTTTGCTTCTGGTAGTGCCAGAGATTTCCATTTAAGGTTGGACAAGATAGTCACTTTATTCTCCATTTTCTTTAGCCATGCAAAAGTAGCTCCTCAAAATTATCTTTAAATGATCCCTGCGAACCTTGCAACCTAAGTTACCTCCTTAGTTACTCTACCACATCCTTCACTTTTACTGTTTTAATATCCCTTAATTGTGTCACTATCTGAAATTACATTATTTGTGTATGATGCATCATTCTCCACAAAACCATACGCTTTCCTGAGAGCAGATTTTGTTTTGCTTGTTGCTCAATCCCCAGGATCGAGAACTGGGCTTAACAAGAGTGAACGTTCAATAAAAATGTGTTTGAGTTAGACCGGAGCATAAGGTCACAGGACCAGCGATGTGACCGTAAGTCCCTGTTTCTTCATCGGTAAAATGGGGATCATACACTGTTGTGAACCATAAAGGAAATGTATGTAAGAGCTGACACCTAGTTGCCTTGCTTAGTATTTCCTTCCCCTTTGCTCTATCTCCCTTTGTTAAATAAACCAGAAAGACTTTTATGGCCCCACAAATGCCTCCATTCTTTCTCCTGGCTCACAGGATCATGAAATGTTTGCACCGATTGCACTGAGCTTCAGCCTGGATAAGGACAGGAGTAGTGCTGAGCCTTTTCTTTTTATTAAAAAGTCCCTACCTACATTCCTAGGGTCTGATGTCGTCTCTTCATGCTCTCCAGTTTCCTGCAGGCTCTGCCTCTGTGATGTATCCACATTTGCTTGGCTGCTTTTCATACACTCTGTGTTTTGCATCAAAAGGTTCTCAACAGTTTCAGATGAATTGGTCCCAAGTTTACAAGACAAGGGAGAACATAAAATACAGTGTTTTTTCCTTCATTGTGATTATTCTGAGCCTGTACCTGTAAATTCTGTTTATTTAATGAAACTATTAATAGTTTTGATTCCACAGACAGATAAAATAAAAACTTAGGTCAATTGCCCACTTTATACAATGCTGTCAAATAAATATAGATGTCCTAGAAATGGCTTTCATTCATTGACTTGGGAGTTTTTATTATTTATTTATTTATTTATTTATTTTTATTATTATGTTATGTTAATCACCATACATTACATCATTAGTTTTTGATGCAGTGTTCCATGATTCATGTTTGCGTATAACCACCCAGTGCTCCATGCAGAACGTGCCCTCTTTAATAATTGACTTGGGAATTAAAAAAAAATTTTTTTTTTTAAGATTTTATTTATTGGGACGCCTGGGTGGCTCAGATGGTTAAGCGTCTGCCTTCGGCTCAGGTCGTGATCCCGGGGTCCTGGGATCGAGTCCCGCATCAGGTTCCCTGCTCCGCAGGAAGCCGGCTTCTCCCTCTGCCTCTCTCTCTCTCTCTGACTCTCATGAATAAATAAATAAAACATTAAAAAAAAAGATTTTATTTATTTATTTGACAGAGAGAGCCCAAGCAGGGGGAGCTACAGAGGGAGAGGGAGAAGCAGGCATCCCACTGAGCAGGGAGCCCAACATGGGGCTTGATCCCAGGACCCTGAGATCGTGACCTGACCCAAAGGCAGACGCTTAACTGATAGCCACCCAGGCGCCCCTGGAATTTGTTTTTAAAAAAACTCAGAAAACTAGTTTTTTCAAGATTTTATTTATTTATTTTGATGGAGAGAGGGAACACAAAGGGGGGTGGGAAAGAGAAGCAGGCTTCCCGCTGAGCAGAGAGCCCGACACGGGACTCAGACCCAGGACTCCAGGATCATGACCTGAACCGAAGGCAGACGCCTAACGACTGAGCCACCCAGGCGCCCCAAAACTCAGAAAACTACTATCTGTTTACTCATTCAGCAAATAATTATTGAGTACCTATTACATGCTGGTTATTGGGGTGAGTGCTAATACAGGAGTGGTGTGAAGATTTTCTCCTGGTACCATTGCTGAAGTTAGAAAGAGTAGAAATACAAGGAGGCTGGCCAGTGCTCAGAGTGTTGGATGATTACAAGGAAGGGACATCCAACCCAAATAGAGGGACCAGCTTGTGCAAGGGCCCTGAGGCAAGAGAGGATGTCCGTGCACTTGGAGAAGTGCATATGGAGTGCTTGGATATGGTTGGAGCGTGATGTACATAAGGGAAGAGATGATCTGGGAAATGAAAAGCAAAGCTGTAAAGATAAACACTGGCCAGATGCAGAAGGTCTGTAAGCCATCTTTGGAAGTTTTGATCTTAAGAACAATTAAAGGGTCTTCAGCAGGAATGTCACCTGTTTAGATTGGGTTTTTGAAAGATGACTCTGGTTGCATGGTAGGAAATGGCTGGAGAGTTGATTATAAGAGCAAATAGTATTGCGGGCATCCCAGGTAATGGTGGCCTGAACTGGCAGCAGAGGTGGGAAGAAGGTAAATCTAGAGACATTTAGGAAGAAGATTTCACAGGACCTGAGCGCTGAGTATGGGGAAATTAAAGGTGATGCCTCTGTCTCTGGCCTGGGCTACTGATGGGATGGTGGTATCATTCGCTGAGTAGGGGTCCATTTAGGAGACAGGTGTGGGTTTGAGATTATGAGTTCAGTTTTGGAGTTACTGAATTTTGAGACATCCAAATGAAGGTCTGGAGCAATTAGATATCTGTCTGGAGATAAAGATTTGAGAATAGTCAGTAGTCCCAAGGCCTCCAGCATTTTCCTTTTTAAAAAGTTGATTTCTTTGGTAAGATGTCCAAAGATGGCAACATGCAGTGCAGGATGCTGTTGGATGCTGTTAAGGGGACACTATTTTATAAAGACGTTAAGACCACATATTCCCATTACCATGATGGTTGCCATTAGAAATACCAAAGGAGTTTGAGGGAAGAGAAAGACTAATTTTGGTCGGGTTGAGCATCGAAGGCTTTATGAGTACCATGTATTTGAGCTAAGCCTAAAAGGTTGGTCAGAATTGTGTAGAGTGCAGAGCAGTCCAGCTGGAGGATTAGTTATGTCCAGAGAGAATTGATGGGAGCTCAGAGCTGTATAGGGGAGCTGGGACACGTGCTCAGTAGTTTGAAGTGCTTGTAGTTTGGATGGCAGACAGAGGGGACTTGTTGAAAATATGATACCAGTGGGTTCAAAGTGGTTTTTGAGAATGCTAAATGGCAATGGGGCAGAGGACTTGGGGGTAATTTAGAGTCGGGCAGGCCAGTTACGGTAAAAAGGGACTGTTAAGAAAGGGTCTGCTCTGAGAGTGCTGTGGTGTAGCTAGAAGAGGGACCAGGGACTCTGGGACTTCAAGATGAATGGTGGGACTCTTCAGGAGGGAAGATGTACTCCAGGTCACACATCCTGAATTTAAGAAGGTAGTGGGACTCCCAGAGGCAGCTGTTGAGCAGGCAGCTGGCAGTGTGAAGCTGAAGCTTGAGAAAGAGGTCAGAAGTGGAGATAAAGGATTGGAAGTCATCCACATAGACGTGATAGCTGACGCCAAGCGAATGGATGAGCTCACTATGAAAAGTGTAGGGGATGGAAAAGAGAACTGAGAATAGGTCCTTGGGGACAGAGAGAAAAAGAGAACCTGGGAAAGGATTAAAAGGAAGATGATTGTGTGGGACAGTTTGGAATAGTTGCTGAAGAGGATGGAAGGACTTTTCAATCTCAGATGTCGTCAACAGGAAGAACAGTATGTGGTGACGGCAGCGCACCCAAACCTAGTGTTGGGAGGTGTTCCAGTGGGAAAGGTTTGGGAATCATGAGGTTACTCCAGCACCATCCAGTAGAAATAGAATGTGAGAGACGCCTGGCTGGCTCAGCCAGTAGAACATGTGGCTCTTGATCTTGGGGTCCTGAGATCTAGCCCCATGTTGGATATAGAGATTGCTTAAATAAAATAAACTTAAAAAAAAAAAGAAATGGAATGTGAGTCATGTGTTAGTTTACATTTTCCAGGAGTTACATTAAAAAAGTAAAAGCAACAGGTGAAAATAATTTTAATAATGTATACTTTATTTAACCAAATATGTGCAAAATATTATCAATTTAACAGGTAATCAATTTTAAAGTACTTAAATATTTAAATACTTAAAATTAGTTGTTTGACATTCTTTTTTTTTCATACTAAGTCTTTGAAATCTGGTACGTATTTTATACTTACAACACATTTCAGTTTGAACATGAAATTTTCATTCGAAATACTTGATCTGTATTTAGATTTCATAAAATTGACAGTTGAAAAAGTACACCCACATACCCAAGTTTTTCCAAACATACAAAAAGTTTTCCAGTAATGGAAATGAGTATCAACTTTAAATTTTAAATACTTGAACTAAATGTACAATTGAAAATCCCATTTCTCGGTCGCACCAGTCTTGTTACAGGTGCACACTAGCCATGTGTGGCTACCATATCGGGCAGCGCGGGGTTATTGCAAAGTAAATGAGTTACCTTACAGTTAATGCACATTTTGAAAATAGCCAAAGCATCATAAAGCATTCTTACCATCACAAAACATTCCATAGGACCGGTATTTCTTAGAACACAGGTTGGATTCTGCTAGTGGAATTTTTAGAATTGGAAGGGTCAAATCCTAACTTTGCATGTGAGGAGGTGAACTTTGTGTTTTTATGGAATTGCACAGATTCCAAAATTTAAAACAGAAATTAAAATTGTTTTGGCTGAGGTCAACAGGATGGTATATTGGTAGTTCTTAAACATGCCAATTTGTGTCATATTTCAGAATTGGTAGGTGCAGAGGCTTACGTTGAAAAGCAGATTCAGTTGGAGAGGTGGGAGTACTTCTGTCCCCTTTTTGGCCTTGTTGAATTTTGGAGTTAGTAGGTTGGTGGTGGCTCCAGGCAGGGAGATATGAAATTAGAACTTGAGTGTTCTTGGAAGCTTTCAGTCAGTGGTCCCAGCCATCTAGCATAGGTGGAGGTGTTTGGGGGCGGGGGAAGGAGTGCCAAAGGGCTAATTATTTTGTGGGTGTATCTCACTTCGGTGATATGCAGGCTGTTTAGTCACACTGTTAAACTCATTTTGTATTTCTTGCCATCCTGCGCTAGTATAATATTTACTAAATATGAGTGGTTTGTAAAAAGTAGGGTGAAAGATTTTTATTAAATAATCTCATTGCTTTGTAGTTACTAATTAGACCTTTTAAGTAATAACCAGCAAAGATAGAAATTATCTTGAATTGTGGTTGGAACCAAACAAACTTTGCTAACACTGGAGAGTCGGCAGTGGTTTTTGGTTGCTGCAGTTCCATTTCAGTGGACATAGGGGAGCTTATTTTTCTGTGAAGTGCCCTGTAAGAGTTTGAGATGTCAGCTATTCTGTGAATGTGAAGCCCTGTGTTTTGTTTTGTTTTTAATCAATATGGAAATTAATCCTTTACATTTTTGTTTTCCTTTAGAAGTGCATTTTGGCTATCCATTTATGCCTTTGTAAAAACCAGACTGAAGGGGTGCCTGGGTGGCTCAGTTGTTAAGCGTCTGCCTTCGGCTCAGGTCATGATCCCAGGATCCTGGGATTGAGCCTGCACAGGGCTCCCTGCTCCGTGGGGGGCCTGCTTCTCTCTCTCCTACTCCCCCTGCATGTGTTCCCTCTCTCGCTGTCTCTGTCAAATAAAATAAATAAAATCTTTAAAAACAAATAAACAAACAAAAAAACTGAATAGAACAGTGGTGGGTTTAAGTAATGCCCTTGACTACTGTAATAAAGCCAGAGACCTAGCAAAGACCCTCCCCCTTCCCCGGGGAGCCCAGAGCAGCATCTTGTACCTCTCGGTGCCATTGTTTCTTTTACTCCTTTGCTTACAGAAAATACTTGCTGTTCTTTTTATGCCAAGAAGTTCCTATTTATAAGCTGAAGTTAGATAGATAATTGGGTAACTTCAAACAGTGGCTTTCAAACTTTTTGTTTGGCTCTGCAGTAAGAAATGCCATTTGCATTGAGGCTCTTGTATATACTTGAATATATACACAGAAGCAAAAGTATTGACTTTCTGCTACTATGTGTAATGTGTTCTGATATATTCTATTCAAATCTTTTGTTACAAACAAACAAACAAACAAAAACAACCCAGGGGTGCCTGGTTGGCAGTGGGTTAAGTGTCTGACTGTTGATTTTGGCTCAGGTCATGATTTCAGAGTCCTGAGATAGAGCAGCGGGGAGTCTGCTTGAGATTCTTTCCCTCTACCTCTGCCCCTCCCTCTGTCTGTGCTCTCTCTCTCTCTCTCAAATAAATAAATAAATCTTAAAAAAAAAAAACAAACCCAAACCAAAAAAGCTGATCCCAACCCACTAATTTGATTTAAAGATCCACTAAGGGTTGTCTCAGTGAGGTTTGGAGAGGTTTTAGGAAACCACGCATGAGACATCATATTCCAGTTTTGCTGGTATTGAGAATCAAATGTATCAGTCCACTCAGTTATCACACCAACCATATTCATAAGCGATTTTTCAAAATGTTAATTTGTTACTTCACTGTGTGGGAGATGGATATTTTTGATGACCAGAATGCCCAGAGCATTCCATTCAGATCAAAAAAGAGTTGACCATCCATATTGAAGAATGGAGATATGATTTTCCTCTAGATTTTAGAGAACCTTCAGTAGAAACAGCCTTTTACCAGATTATATATTTTGTCTTGGAAAAGCCCCACAGAAAACACTGCCATACTCATCTTTGGAGGGGGCAGAGCGCTTTCCTGCCCCCTCTTCAGGTTTCATAAAGATGTATCTCTGCTATTAACACATTGTTTTCACACACACTTTAATACATTTGATAAGTTCAGGATTTCCCACTGTTTGTTGGGGTACTAATAGGTTTGCTTGCAAAAAAAAAATTCCTTTCCGAATTCTGAATTAAACTGGTTTTTGCTCACTACAGGACTTAGAGTCTTTAAGATGCTAATGTGCATCGGAATCCTAACTAATGTGTTTATATAAAATCTTAAAGTCCCAGGTTGTTGGTTGTTTTTTTAGACACAGTTAAGGAAATGCATCATTAGCTTTGCGTTTTGGTTATTCCTTTCTAAAACTCTGTCCTTGTCACACAGGCTGTATTTGGCCCAAGTCTCTTCAGACACTCGTGCATCGTGGGTTTCCCAGAATTGGGTTCCAGGGAACTGTAACATTGTAAAAAGCAGTACTGGGAGCCAAGTGAGTTACCAGTTTTAAATTTGCCAGGTAAAGGCATTTTTTAAAAACTCACCATTTATTACCAGTGTTTCAAAGAAAAAACATTTTAACAAACAGTTGAATGGAAGATCTCAGAATAAGAGACATCTCATTAAGTTGAATATAGCTTTATGAAAACCATTACATAGGTAATATAGATCAGCACAGGTACTAAAAGTTCAGCGTTTGGGAACCACATCCTAATTATAGACCATCACTTAGCATGTGTTACAATTAACTGTGTACTTCCTGGTTTTTATTAGCCTCAGTCATAGGAATAAACCTTACTTAAAGTTCTGGGACTATCTTCCTTCATTCTTATTTACTGGCTACAGTGGTGATGATTTCACTGACTCATACTTTTTAAAAAATTACTTTGTTCCCTCAGCACATACTCTAAGCAAGTAACCATTCTACTTTAAGAAAACAAGCCAATTCCATTAGGTGCTGAGCAGTTGTAGCATCTAAAGTAATCAAAACTTCTAGCAAAGTTTATCTGATTTAATGAAATATATAATGATGGTGATTATGTAAAAGTGACAGGTAGATCACAGAACTAAATAATATTATGTACATTTTTGTCAGCATGTTGGCTCTTTATGAGTTATGAATAATGTCCATGGCAGATTTTGTCCTATTTTTACATTTTTATGTCCACCATCCCACTTACACATTTTAAATGACCAAGACCTTAAATCTGGCAGCCCCACATGAAAAGTCCCGGTTGTCTTTCTTCAGCCAGAGAAAGTGCTTCTTAGGGGCACTTAACTCTATAATCAAGAAGTGCACGGCCAGCAGCTCACGGGCCCTGCTTGGCAGTGATAATGCTATCAGCTGGTTGTGGGAGTGGCAGCCCCAGCAAGGGCTTTGCCTCTTCAGCATGGAGGAGGCCCAGGGTGGGTGAGGATAAGGGGAGAGGTTGTGGTTAGCAGTAGAGGGTGTTCGGGAGCAGTAACATGGAGGGTAGACTTGAGTTTGAGCAGGATGTAGTGCAGGTTCTGTGCACTTGGAAGAGTTTGTTTATTACCTAAGTGTTTGTCAGATGCTGTATAGTGCTGGGAATACAAAGATAAAAACAACCTGACTTATCTTTGGGACTCAACCAGTGAGGCTGCCTGTAATAAAGAGAGAAGCATGATGCCTGGGGACCCTGAAGGATGGGAAGAGAGGCCTAGGGCACTGGGGAAGTCCCACCAAAGAGGGAGCATTTGAGCTGTGTCTTAAAGGGTAATTAGGAACCACTTGGTGGAAGGGATGGTCAGTAAATCAGGGGCACTATAGTGTAGTGGTTAAGAACTCAGGTTCTGAAGTCCGGACAGCCGTGTGGTTAGGTGAGCCCAGTGTTGGGCAAATATTATCTGTATGCCTCAGCTTTTCTCACCGGTAAAATGAGTAATGATAGCACCTACTTCAAAGAAGAGTTACGGGGATTAAATGAGAAGACATTTGAAGTGTTTAGCATATTGCTTGGAGTCAGTGTTAGCTGCTGTTTTCGTTAGTTTTATTGTCAGCATTTTAGGCAGAGGAAAGAGTGTAAGCAAAGACAAGGAGTTAGGGACTGGGCAAGGGTGGGAGATGGTGAGATACTAGCAGGACACAGGGCAGGCTGTCTGGGCGAGAGTGGAAGGTTTGGCTGGCCTTTGAGTATTCTAAGAAATTTGGATTTCATCTAGTAGAAAGCAGTTAAAAAAATCAGCTTTGCCTCACCTGATCTCCAGGTTGAGGATGTCATGGAGCGGGGAGAGATTGTGGCCGGTCAAAGCAAGAGGAGCGATCGGAAAATGTAAGTTAAGGTAGTGATAGTAAAGATGGAAAGACCAGATTTTGGAGACACTTCTGAAGTGTAATCCATTGTTTATGATCAGAAAGGGAGGAGTTGTAGGTAAGGCCCAGGCTGGGAGAGTGAGTGATGCCATGAGTTGGCATGGGTGTTCAGTGGGTAGAGGAGGGATTTTGACTATGTAGTAGGGTGAGGATGGGGTCTGAGAGGATGTGGTTTTACTTTGGACATATTTTAGGTGTTCGCTGGACATTTAATATAGCTGCTCAAGTAGAAATAAGGGTCTGGAGCTTAAGAGAGTTTCCCAGACATCAGTTTACATCTAGAGATAGTCATCTAGGCCATGAGAGTGACAGTGTTCCCTTAGCAGATGGTCAGAGGAGTGGGATGAAAACAGGAAAAAAGGTTTCTGCAAGAGAAAGAGTTTAGGGAAGTGAAGGATAGTCATCAGGGGGTCAATAGAGAAAAGCCCCGAATTTGGGTAGTTAGATTGGCCTGGAGGAGCTCTGTGCATCAGGTTCAGGGCTCCATTGAGCCCATCAGCCCCAGCACATTGTCATCCTGTTTGCCCTTGTTGTCACATTGGGGAGTCTTCCTATGTGTTTGGGGGTCTTTTTCTGTCAATACAGTGAACAGCTGTGGGCCAGAAACTGTTGTGCTCACTTCTATAACCCAGCACTGTGCCACACAGCAAGCGCTCAGTGGACTTTTTTTTTTTTAATTGAAATATAGTTGACCTACAATGTTGTGTTAGTTTTAGGTGTACAACGTAATGATTTGACAATTCTATACATTATGTTACACTCACCATGATTTGTGTAGCTACCATCTGTCACTATACAGCCTTATTATTATAATGTTATTGACTATGTTCCCCATGCGATACATTACATCTCCATGACTTAACTTATTTTATAACTGGGGGTTTGTACCTCTTAATCCCCTTCACCTATTTCACCATCCCCCTAGCCCTCTCTCCTCTGGCAAATCACAAGTTTGTTTGCTGTATTTATGATTCTGGTTTTTTTGTTTTGTTTTTAGATTCTACATATAAGTAAAATCATGTGGTATTTACTTAGCATAATACCCTCTAGATCCATCCATGTTGTCACAAATGGCAAGAACTCATTCCTTTTTTTTTTAAGATTTTATTTTTAAGTAATCTCTATACCCAACACAGGGCTCAGACTTAAAACCCGCGTACAACTCCGATATCAAGAGTCACATGCTCTACTGACTGAGCCAGCCAGGTGCCCAAGATCCCATTCTTTTTAAGAAGCTGAGTAATATTCCATGTTTATATATCTTCTTTATCCATTCATCTGTCAGTGGACACTTAGGTTGCTTCCATATCTTCATTATTGTAGATAATGTAATAAACAATGGGGTGCATATATATGTGTGTGTGTTTTCAAATTAGTGTTTTTGTTTTCTTTGGGTAACATACACAGTAGTGGATTTCCTGGATTGTAGAGTATTTCTATGTTTATATTCTTGAGGAACCTCCATGCTGTTTTCCACAATGGCTACACCAGTTTGCATTCCTAGCAGTGCCTCAGGGTTCCCTTTTCTCCACATCCTCGCCAGCCCTTGTTATTTCTTGTCTTTTTGATACTAGCCTTTCTGATTCATGTGAGGTGATACCTCATGTGGTTTTGATTTGCATTTCCCTGATGATGAGATACGTTGAGCATCTTTTCCTGTGTCTGTTGGCCATCTGTATGTCTTCTTTGGAAAAATATCTATTCAGGTCCTCTGCCCATTTTTGATCAGATTATTTGGTTTTTTGCTTTTCCATGAGTACTTGTTGAATGAATAAATGAATCAAGAATGACTTGGATTAACTCAACAAAACCTATTGAGTGTGAGTGCCTTATGTATTTTAATAGCTTTGCTAGTTTGTATGTATAAAGCAGTGAACAAAATAGATAAAAATCCCTCCCCTTGTAGGGCTTACATTCTGAAGCATGATTCGGAAGGCTAAGGGGAAGGAGCAAGTAGAGAGGTAATGATTGAAAGTGTAAGATGAGCTTTGTATCCTTATCATCCACAGACTGAACTTGGCACCGAGTAGGCATTTGGTACAGTTAGTTGATTTGAACATGGGAGGGAGGGCCCAAGAAGAGAACTGAGGTGTGGGAAAAGATTGCCATATATGTGACAGGTTAGCCTTGGAGAGGGAAGAGTAAATTTGGAAATAGAAGGTAGGCTATTTGAGGGAGTTCCTTTGAGAGATACTCACCTCTGAATGGGAGTCACTCCTCTCTGTAAAATAGAAGATGAAGTCTGAGCAGATAAAGGGGAGCCTAAAGAGATCCACCACCAAAGAAAAGGAAGAAAACCATGAAATATCTACCAGCTTTCAGGGCTTTGCTGAGAGAGAAGATCCTTCATTTGTGATTGCAGTGATCTTTGGCCTTGCGGGTTTTTTCCAGCAAGTCAAGGTGAAGAATGCAGTTGGTTAGGGTTCATTTGAGGCTGTGAGGACTGGCCTAGAAAGGTAGTGTGGGATAACCAGGGGTGAATGCTGGCGAATGTTTGAGAGTCCAGGCTCCATTGGGAGTAATATAAAACCAGGGTGCAGCAAATGACCTGGCAGAATAGGAAAAGAGAGGGTCTGGATTGGAGGAGGTGAGAACTTCCATATTTGAAGGGAAAGAGGAGCGCCTGGCTGGCTCAGTCGATGGAGCATGATTCTCGATCTCGGGCTTGTAAGTTGGAGCCCCACATTGAGTGTAGAGATTACTTAAAAAAAGTTTGTTTTTTTTTTTAAAGTGGAAAGATAAAATTACTTGCTGTGTGCTTCCTCTAAGGAACGCCAGGCACACTGTTTTAAGTGCCTTACGTATATTCATGAAGATTCATTGAATCTTCATTAAGACTCTTCAAGCTAACTACAGAGAGGTAGAATATCTTGCCCAAGGTTACACAGGTAGGACTAGTGGCCCCGATAGCCTTGGCTGCTGCATTTGTGTCCTTGAGCATGGAAGGGTGTGGTTGACTGTTGCCTCCCTTTTTAAAAATAAGTTTCTGTATTTTAGGCAACAGTATATTTTATGTAGAACTCTCAGTTTTTTCCACCTGCCTTGCTCATGCCCAGACATCCTTTAGTAGGAAACCAAAGATGATTTCACAATTAAAGAAGACTAAATGCCTGTTGGTCCATGAGTTCTCTGAGCTGCAGCACCTTTATGCATCTGTACTCTTCCCCCCACTAAACTGAGGTGAGCCAGACCAGATTGAGGGATGCAGAGACTGAAGAAAAGCTTGGCTGATGTGCAGTGCTTAAAAGGAGGGGAATCTGGCCATGTTGCCTCTTGGAGAAATAGTGGTATTGTCAGCAGTGGTTTGGCAGGGGGTGAGGACTTACAGTTCCCAGTTTGACAAACAAGACTGTGTTCTCTTCTTGGGGAGGGTCCCCTCGTGTTTTAGGTTACGTCGGCTCTGCTGGGTAACTAGTTGGTCTTCTGTTGGGTGAGAAGTTTAGTCCCTGGCCCTGAGCCCTCCACCTGTGTCTGAGGTCTCTGACGTTATCGCTCAGAGCCCGGGCCCTTTGCAGATCCAAGGGAGATGCTCTTTGACCTTTGCTTGGTGGCTGTCAGGAAGCACGGAGGCTTTGCAAATGAAACATGTAGACCATTTTATCCTTCTCTATGAAGAAGGAATTATTTGTGGAAGAAGCAACACTGTATTTTGGTGGTACCTCAGTGCTGGGTTTGCGTTCTTTTAATATCTGGCTTTGATCTTGAGGCAGTTGGGAAGGAATGCCCTTATATCTTCCATCTCTTCCATGTAAACAAATTTTCATGATTTTAAAAGAAATGACACACCAAAACCACATAATTTTACATGCCAAAAGCTTAGATATTTGAAATATTGAACATGCAGAGAAATAGATCATGTGGCATTATTTGCTGGCAATTTTTAGAATCACTCCTGATTCTCGTGTTTTATGTTGAGGCCATGTGTTTGAAATGTCTTATGTTTTGGGACCTTTGTGGTTCTGCTTGGTTTGCTTCTGGGGACTAGCTTTTTTTTGTCTCTGTCTTTTTGGTTTTTTTTAAACACACTGCTAGGCTAGCCCACAGTGCATCACATTATTGACACCTAAGTTTTTTTTTTTTAAGATTTTATTTATTTATTTGAGGGAGAGAGAGAGAGAGAACACCAGCAGTGGAGGGCCAGCGGGAGAGGGACAGGCAGACTCCCTGCTGAGTGGGGAGCCTGACGCAAGGCTCGATCCCAGGACTCTGAGATGATGACCTGAGCCGAAACCAAGAGTTAGATGCTTAACTGACTGAGCCACCCAGGCTCCCCAACACCTGTGGTTTTTAAAATTGCTTATTACCTCTAATGGATTTTTAATAACATGATCTTCTTTTGTCAGATATTAAATCCTAATATTTAGTCACTGGTACTTGACAGAGGTGGTTAGGCAAAAACCAGAGATAACCCTCAGGCCAGGATCTGTTCGGGTCTCTGGACTATTTGGCATCTTTATTTGGAAGTCAAAATCGAAAATATAGCCTATTTATTTCTCAGTTCTTTCCTCTGTGAATACTGATGCTATTCTCCTGGATAAGGGATAAGTTGGTTGCTCATTTTTAGGTCATAGAACTCTTGCTGGTATTTTTTCATGTTTCCCTTGTTTGGGTCAAGGGCAGACACAATTTAAGACAGTTATGGGGGCATCTGGGTGGCTCAGTTGGTTAAGCATCTGCCTTCTGCTCAAGTCATGGTCTCAGGGTTAAGCATCTGCCTCCAGCTCAAGTCATGGTCTCAGGGTTCTGGGATCGAGCCCCATGCTCTATCGGGCTCCCTGCTCAGCAGGAAGTTTCTCTCTCCCTCTCCCTCTGTCCCTCCCCCCACTCATGTGCGTGCATGTGTGCTCTCTCTCTCAAATAAATCAAAATCTTAAAAAAAAAAAAAAGAAGAAGGCAGCAGTTATGACCCATGTTCTTCTATAGGTTCTCTCTAAGGTTCTGTGTGACCAAATTGGAAAATGCTGCTCTGAATGATACTTTTTCTGTGAGACTTTGGGTGGGCTGGGGGTGGGGGTCATGAACTCATATTCATTAAGTGCCTGTTATATAGCAAGTGCTTCCCATTACCTTATTTAGTCCTCAGGACAACCTGATGTGGAGAATGGTTTGCTCTTAAGAAAGATGGCATGCCCAAAGCTTGGTAACTGGTCTGAGGCCACATAAACAAGGACGTAGAGGAACGAGGTACTGTTAACTCCAGAACATGTTCTCTTCCTAAGCCTTTGGAAATGCAGTACAGACTAATTTGTTAACTGGGTGAATTCCTGTTTTGTAAAGTGGAGTGTCTTAAGTATGGACTCAGAGGCTGGGAACCGATGAGTTTTTGGGGGGTCCTCAGCATTGCAGCCATAATAAATAACAGGGGACAGTGAGGCAGGGACTGATGGCACAGAGAGCAGGAGATTTGGGAGGCTGTCCTGGGTAGTCAGTGAAAGGCATTTTCTTTTTGAGCAGCATGATAGGTTAACTAAAAAAAAGAGAAATCACTGAATGATTAAAAACCTGATTTCAGATGATTAATTTAAAAACCAAATTGATTAATGAAGAGACATTTTAAAAAGCAGTTTAACTTTATCAAGTTTAAGTAGCACTTCTTAAAGTGTAATCAAGTAGAGGAGTTATCAAAGCCATAATGAAGAAAATAGAAATCATTTGTAATTAGATAATAATTAAAGGCAAGTACATGCCCAGTGATTTTAAAGTGCTTGAAAACAATTAGTTTTCTTAAGTAGGTTAAACATCTGGGTTACAAGCTTGTTTACACTATTAATTTACTTAACAAACCTGTTCTTCATAGGTGATGCAAAAGTGAACTTCAGCGTGGCTGTCTGATTTATAACAAGTTCCATTTTAATGGATAGTATTTTTAAAAAATATATTTTTTAACATTTAATTTTTTAAAATAGTTTTCCCTTCCTCTTCTCCTTCCTAAACAATTCAGTCCTGAGGCCAATAGGTAGACAGAGAAGGTAGGTACCCTGGCCAAAGGTGTCACAGCCCAAGTAAGCTGAGAAGGCCTTCACACATAGGGAGGGACTGGTGTGTTGGATCAGAGCCAGAGAGAGGTGAGAAGGGTACCCACGTAGAGCTGGAGTGGCAGCCTCACTGGTAGATTGGTTAAATACAGAAGGATTGATCAAATAAGTGTGTTAAGGATAATGGGAGCCAGCAATTCTCAGTGTTGGAGAAGAGAGTGTCAGATAGTGAAAAGGAGAAAACTAGAATAAACCCTGTGATACTAGATTGTCATCAGAATGTTGGTGTGAACTCATGGATTTTAATAAATATTGATAAATATAGAAATACTATAGATGTAAAGTGAGTGTATTTTTTTTAAGATTTATTTTTTTTATTTTTAGAAAGAGAGAGCAAGCATGGGGAGGGGGCAGAGGGAGTGGGTGAGAGAGAATCCCAAGCAGATTCCCCACCGACTGTGGAGCCTGATGCGTGGTTTGATCTCACCCTAAGATCATGACCTGAGCCGAAATCAAGAGTCAGACACTTACCTGACTGAGCCACCCAGGTGCCCGTTTATGTGTGTATTTATATACATACATTTCTTAGCTCTTCCCGTAGAGAGGAAAAGAGTACCTGGAAGCAGCAACGTCCCAATAGCAATGAGCACATCACATGCCCAGATCTTGACTTCTAAATACCATTTTCTACTAAGAGGAACCCCAGCTTCTTAAAGAATGGCTGATTATAGGATTAGAGCAGGAAAGTTTAAAATGAACCTGGAATATCTTGTCCTAGAAAAGCAAAGACATTTTCATAGAATGATGGAGACAATTCAGAAGGATCCAGAAGCCAGTTTGAAGGGGCTCCCACTGGGCCAAATCTGGGATAATTAGATTATCAAGATTTAAGGTGTCAAAGTCATTGATTAAAACCTGTTAAATAAGAGAAAACTAAAGGTTCTCACACAGTTTCACCTACTTTGCAATAAAACCTGTGTGTGGAGTTCTAAATAAATTCAGAGTTCAAGGAATGGGTTCTTTAAAATTCAAAGTACCTTCCCACAAAATACCTATTGAATACAAAGAGGAAAAGGAGTACGGTGGAGAAGTCTGGCAAGACCCCACCCTAACCGAGTGGTCTGAGTCAGTCTCGCCAGAATGGGACAAATTGAAATTGTGTCACTTGATAGGATGCAGTGAGAAGACTCACTTCAGTGATGCTTGTGCCAAGCTACACGACCTGAATCTAATCATGAGAAACATCAGACATACCCAATTGGAGGAACATCCTACAAATTAAACGGCCTGCAGTCATCTTTAAAAGTGTCAAGTCCAAGCAAGGCTGGGGAACCATTTCAAACTGAAAGACCCTAAAGAGACAAGTCAACTAAATGCCCCATGTTTCTTAACTGTTCCTTTGCTGTAAAGACTGCTGCTGGGACAGGTGGCAAAACTTGAGCAGGGCCTGAAGATGAAATGGGAGTAATGTATCAGTGTTAATTTTCTGATTTTGATAGTTGTGTTGCAGTTACACAGGAGAATTTTTTTTTAAGATTTTATTTATTTATTTGATAGCACAAGTAGGCAGAGTGGCAGGCAGAGGGAGAGGGAGAAGCAGGCTTCCCGCTGAGCAGGGAGCCCGATGCGGGGCTCGATCCCGGGACCCTGGGATCATGACCTGAGCTGAAGGCAGACGCTTAACGACTGAGCCACCTGGGCGCCCTGAGAAAAATCATCTTTTAAAAGATTAATCTGACTTATGTATTGCTTCACGGTTGCGAATGACTTGTTTCTCAATTTAGGGGTAGGTAGCAACACTGTTGGATAATCACTTTCATAGCTTTGTGAAGACCAAAATGTTTCCTCCAGGGACGCCTGGGTGGCCCAGTCAGTTAAGCGGTTAAGTTTAAGTTCTCAAGTTCTTGCACATGTATTGAAGGGGCCCATACATAGAATGCCTGCTGGAGTAGGAACAGTAGTAGACTGAGTGCAGGGCCCTCTGCTCTTCTGATTATTCATCCGGGAGTTGGTTCTGCTGCCTATCTCAAAAGTTATAGCCTGTCAACCTTGCTTCCATCCTGTCTTTCCTCCACACTCCTGATGTCTTTTCTTGCCTGCCTTTCTTGCCCAGATTTTCACTACCCTTTTGCTTTAACATACTTTTGAATTTAATGAGGAGGATATCAGGCCCGTTTGTCCATTGCCTTAGACTGTGAGGAGGCCAAGGTCTCCGTTGAATGAGCTTCAGTTTTGCAGGTTGGCATTAGCTTACTAGCAGGTTTCAAAAAATGTTGGCCACTGATTATCAACCTGTCTGATTAAGTGTAGTAGAGCTAATTATTGGTGTTGACAGTGTTGTTTAACAAACTTCACTGATAGATCAAAACAAAGCACATTTTTAGTCCTGAGCTACTGGTGCTTCCTAGCCAGGTGTCAGGGCACTCTAGTGCATCACAAAGACTTCACATGTCACAACCTGCCAGGTTTTCCCCACTGCCCAGGGTCTGCCTCACCCCCTTAATGGATTCCCATCAGTATTGCTTCTGGCTGTATGACTCACCTTCCTCTTTCCATCAATTCATGTCCCACCGTTTGCCCTTCCATAACAGAAATCAGCTTCATGAGAATACTCTTTTCTTCTACTTTCATCTCTTTCAGGTACGTCCTAAGAATGCAAAAATATACAAGTGTGCAATGAAATAGACAAAATTGGTAAGATAGCGCAATAAACTCTTTAATGATTACTTTGATCAGTGCCACTATGGAAAATCTTTACAGTTACAATAAGTTCTGTATTTGAGATGAAATTTTGAGATCCGGTATCTTCTTTCTTTATATAGCCTTAGGTTCAGCCATCAGAACATTCTCATGTGGTGAGGCTTCTGCTTCTGCGATTTTATGTTTTGTTTTCATTTCCTGCCACATGGCAGGTGCAGCTCAGAAGCACCTTCAGAAACGGCTGAAAATTCTGTCCCTATCTTTCTGCAGGGTGCAGCGATCTGGAATCCAGAAGGGCTGTTAGTTGTGGGGTGGGAAGCTAGTGGCTAGCCTCGACTTGGACCCCTATCTTGTCTCTGTTGCCCCTTATGATATATCTCTCTCCCCTCTCCTTCCTCAGTTTTCCTTCTTGCCCTCTTTCTACCCATATAGCACTGCCTTCTTTAGCCCTCTACCTCTCACCCTTACCCTGAACGAAAGGGAAGGAAAGGAAAAGAGAAGAAACACTATAATGCAAAACAATTTTTTTAAAGATTTTATTTATTTATTTGAGAGAGAGAATGAGATAGAGCACGAGAGGGAAGAGGGTCAGAGGGAGAAGCAGACTCCCCGCTGAGCAGGGAGCCCAATGCTGGACTCGATCCCGGGACTCAGGATCATGACCTGAGCCGAAGGCAGCCGCTTAACCAACTGAGCCACCCAGGCGCCCCTGTAATGCAAAATTTTGAGCAAAATACTTAACTCTGTGTCTTCATGTGTTGCTACATCTCTTTAGGTTTTTAGAAGATATGAATAGTCTTTTGTATTTCATAAACCACTGGTACTCTGCTTAGTCTCTTTGGGTTCTTGGTTGTTTAATTAAAGAGAAGGAGGTATGGGACAGGATCTTTTAATGCAAATTTTGGTCAGTCCTGTGAAACCTGAGAGTCTACTATTTATTCACAGACTGTTAGGGTAAAGTAGGAGCACAGGTCAAATTCTTTTCCTTCTGGTTGAGAATGCTGTGGTCGGTGTCCAGGGCCAGTCATTGCAGAATCACTTGCTGCCACTTTGGTTCCCAGGGACTGGTGGAACCCAGGCAATGTACGTCCTCCCCACTGGTGACTCGCCCTTCTGCTTCCTCTGTTCCATCATATTCAGAAAAAGCCTCCAAGTGATTAGCTGGAGTAAATGTTATGTGTTGCAAAGCGGTTTGTGGAACTTGGATCTTAATGCTTGCACCACTATTTGTAAGCATGCTATATCTCGGAATGATAACATGTGTAACCGACCTGGGGGCTACCTGGCCTCATTGATGCTCTTTTGTGAGAGTAATTGACTGCAGAGCAACTGCAGAGCCGCCTGCGCCTATCCCGAAGTTCTGCCGTGCCTACACCAACCTGCTATTGTTCTCTCTGCCATCACTGCTGCTGCTTTTTTTTATTTTTAACAAGTTGCCAATTACTGGGGTTTTGCAGGGATACCAACAGTTCACTGAAATGGGTGTAGGAAAATGCCATTGCTTTTTAATCTTTATTTTCTCTCATCCAGTGAAATTATTGATATTAAGAAGACTGTAGTACTGATGCATTTTTATCTTACAAACAGCACTGTTCAGTTTATCCATTTTGAAAACAGTATGCAGGCATATGTAGCAAAGGACACTTTGCCTAGCATACATTAATTTTGGTGATGGTGTTAATTTCAGGTGTATAGCACACATGTGATTTAATAGGCCGATCAGCTGTTCCCAAGCACTCCTGAATCACACCTGGAGGGTGCTGGGCCTGTGGTTTGTTTCTGTGTGTTTTTTTTTCCAATTGGTTGGCTTGTTCTCATAGGGAAAATTGTCAATGTGTTTTGTTTGTTTTGTTCAGTGATGTACTCCAAGTGCTTGGAAGGAATTTAATAAATATTTGTAGCATTGTAGAACACAAACAGATGTAATTAAATAAGTAGATGTCATTCACAGATTATTTGTTAACATAAGGTGACATCACTTTTTTATGCATTAAAACTAAGGATTCTTTGGTATTGACTAGAAGTCAAAAGATTACTGGCACTCTGATATGCTGATTCTGTGACTAATATATTAAGAAAGAATTTACACATAAAACAGTAATGTAATCACTGAAATCACAAGATTAGTCAGATGTTGACTTGCCCACAGAAGCAGTAATAACCATCAACCTGGAAGCTTTAGGGTCTGAGTGAGGTCCATTACTGAATCTTGAAAGTGAGTCAGTTAATTTGAAAATTGACATTTAAACATTGAGAATTTTTTTTTAAGTAATTGAGTAATTATCTGAAAATTGCCATTGTAACAAACAGAAATAATTACTGGCCTTTGTGACATTCTTGGTTTACTATATTATTTAAAATTTTTTTAAATGTAATTATTGAAAGTGTTGAATGTTTATTGTCTATAGAGTATTTTCTTCTAAATTAATCAGAACAGTTTTGAAACCCAGAATGCAGTGTCAATGCTGTTTTGATTTGGAGAACCCATCAAGTGAATTTGGGCAGCCTAAGGGGATTTTGATTATTAGGAAATAATAATTCTTCTTGGATTTTGAGGTTAAGGTGGATTTTATTCTCTCATCTACCAATTCAGGAGACAATACAATGGTATTTAAGAAATTATGCTGTGGAACCAAATACTGGTTTTTATTTCCAGAGCTACCTCATTGGGTCCTTACCTTTTTAAGCCAGTTTCCTCACCTGTAGAATGAGGCTAACAGAATTTACCTTAGAGGTTTGAGGATTACATATTAGGGCAGTGTCCAACACATAATGAGCACTGAAACAGTAGATATTAATATGGTTATTAAAATGTCTGAATTCTGCATGAGATTCTCAGTCGAGGTTACTGGGCATGAGTATATGATTAGGAACTCTTTCTAAAGATCAGTGTTTCATCTTTTTATTTAAATGAGTCCCTGTTTAAGAATATAGTTTTTTAAAGTATCACTAGAGTAGCAAGAGAAAATAAAAGAATTTGGGGACTAAACCTAATAAGGCCTCCATGGAAGAAAATATTAGGAGACATTAAAATAAGATCTAAATAAGCATAGAGTTCTGTCATGATCATGGTAAGAAGTCTCAGTAATTTAAGGGTGTCATTTCTCCTCAGATTGCATTTAAATTCAAAGCAATTCCGACAAAATTCCCAACAACTTTTTCTGAAACTTGATAAACTGATTTTAAAATTTATATGGAAGAGAGAACAGAAACAACAAGAGGACTTACCTTACCCATGACTTAACACAAAGCAGGAGAATTAAGGCACTGCAGGGTTAGAGATGGACCAGTGTATCAAGAGTGAAAAGCCTAGACTCAGACCACCACATGTATATAGAATCTGTGACAGAACTGGCCTTGCCAATCAGTGGGGAAAGGTGACCATCAACACTGCAGATTAGCAGAGAGGATGAGCTTTTCAGTAACTGGAGCTGGGATGCTCCATATGATTGTATTAGTCTCTGGCGGCTGTCATAACAAAATGTCACAAACCGGGCGACTTATAACATCAGAAATTTACACTCTCACTGTTCTGGAGGCTGGGAGTCCAAAATCAAGGTGTTGGCAGAGTGGGGCTCTCTCTAGAAGGCACCAGGGAGGAATCTTTCCTTGTCTCTTCCTAGCTTCTGGTGTTAGCTGGCAATACTTGGAGTTTCTTGCTTTGTCACTATAACACTGTAGTTTCTGCCTCCATTTTCACATGATTATTTCCCCCTGTGTGTAAGGATCAAATCAGACACACTATATACAAAAATAAATACCAGATGGATTCATATAAATATGAAAATATTTAATACTTATAGAAACAAATATAGGAGAATATTTGTGATGTTGCGATGGGGATGTTTAAACAGTGCAAAAGCACAAATCATAAATGAAAAAAGTTGAGTTCATATTTTTTATAATTAAGAACTTACATTCATTAAATGACGCTATAATGAAAGTATCTAAGGGAAAATATCTTCAGCACATATTATCAAGAAAGGATTTGTATCCAGAATTCATAAAGAACTCTTACAAATTGATAAGAAAAAGACCTGGTAGGAAAATAAATGAATTTCATGGTAGAACAAAACCTAAATGGCCAATAAATGTAGGGGGGGAAATCCAACTTAATTCGTAATCAAGGAAATGCAAGTTAAACCACAATGGAGATACCATTTTGTACTCTTAAAATTAGCAAAAAATAAAGATTGGAAAATCCTGTACCAAGGATTGGTGAGGATATGGGGCTACAGGAATTGTTACACTCTTCTGGTGGGAGAGTAAATTGTAGTAATCACTTTGGAAAACAATGTAACAGTATGCAGTGAAGTTGGAAAACACAAAGGTGACCCAGCAGCTTGAGTTATCTGCAGTTAACCTGCCTCACTGAAGAACTCTTGTTGTATATATGCTTGTATAGGAGGCGAGAGTACCTGAATGTTTACAGCAACAACACTGTGTGTAGTAAAATTGGAAACCTTAAATGTCCGTCAAAAGGAGGATGGATAAATACTTTGTGGTACATTAATGACGGAACTCTGTACAGCATTTACATGAATGAACTGTAACACAACATAAATTAATTTCAGGAACATAGTATCGAGTGAGAAAAAGCAAGTCACGGAAGAATAAAATAGTACAAAATCCATTTATAAAAATATACAAAATGAAAAATATGTTGTTCAGGCTACAAAGCATTGTGTGGTAAAGCAAGGGGATGACAGGCATTTAGTTGAGGGGTGGCTAACGCCTAGGATAGGAAGAGGTGAGATTATAGAGGGATACAGGGGTCTCTGGGTACTGGGAATGTTCTTTGCTTTAACTGAGTGGTGGGTACATGGGTGTTCTTTTGTATGCACTAAATAGTTAACAATAAAAACTTATAAAAAATTACCCCCAGAAGTTTTACTGTTTTTAAGAGTGGAAAAATAACAGAAATGTCAAGTCTTCATCCAAAAAGTAATTCAAGTGCTGAATACTTATTTTTACATGTGTTTTGAATTCTTTGTAGATGAGAGATGCTTGAAACAGGGAGAAGGGAAAGGCAGGCCCAGCCATCTTTGTTTGTTCCATGACTTTGGCATTGGGAAAGCTTGTGCCGCGGCAGACGTGACATTGTGTCCCAGGAGCTGGTGGAAGGGGGTTTTGGTGGCATCTGAAAGCATATTCACATGTTTAGCAAAGCAGCAATATGCCCATCTCCTTTTCGTTTTCTTTTTTCTTGGCATCTAAGTAATTGAGCCAGATGGAAAAATGTTTCTTTCCCACATGAGGTTCTCTTTCAGCGCGTCAGCCATTAAATTTTGCTGTCCCTAATCTCCTGTTGATAAAATGTGAGTAGCTAAGAGAGCCCCAGTTTATTCTTGTCAAAGCTGATCGCAGCCTGCCTTTAGAACATTCACTTTCCCCTAAATTCTCCAGCCAGAAGCTACAGACAGCTTACTTCGGTCCCTTTCTATCCAAATCATGTACTTAATAGAGAGTAAGAAGAAAATAAATGAAACTAACTTTCCTTTCTTCCAGCCGTGTTTGGGCGTGTAGGCATCTGGCTAGCGAGAGGAAAAGCCCAAACCCTCATCTTACCAAAACAGTAGGGAAAATTCAGTGTTAAGCAAACGAAAAAGAATAAATTAAGAACTTGGGCTTGGGCATCAGACAGACGTAGGTTTAAGCCTCAGCTCTGTCAGTTACTATGTGTAAAACTTTGTAATTTACTTAAAGTCTCTGAAACTCAAATTTCTCCCTTTAAAATGGGAATAATAATAGTTCCCAAGGCATAAAGGATTGAAGGACTAATACATCTAAAGCCCCCGATCGACACTTTTGTTCTAGGACTGGCCCTAATTTTCATATAAAAAGCAGGGACCATCTATTCCTCCCACCTTCCTGGCTGCCCCTCAGGTTTCACAGAGCATGTCATCTTTTTCTGTGAACATGGGCAAATCACAGAAAATCTTTGAAATGGTTTCTTCAGCTATAACACAGAGATGGCAATATCCGTCCTACAGTTTTTGCTGTGCAGATCATTCAAGTGAGAGGAGACAGCAGGCATGAAGATGCCCTGTCCTCGGTGACATACTGTGAGGACACAGGCGCTGATAATTGTTCTCCCTACCCATCACCCAGCGCTGTTCCCCGCCCCCCACCCCCACCCCCAGCAAGCCTATTAATGTTGTCTGTTGAACACACAGGGTTTGACCTTTATAAAATAGCTTTGAAGGTGTGTGACTTGTACAGTCTTTGCTTAAAATTGGTAAGGGAGCTTGTGGATCCATTTCCGCTTCCAGATTATTGTGAACTACTAGCACTTTGGTCAAAATTATTTTTTCTAGCATTTGTCAGGCATTCCTTTCAGTGGTTAAAAACAGGTAGATGAGTCCCACACTCCTTAAGTGTTCCTCTTTGCTGCAGTAGTTCTAGTTGTAAATAGAGGTGAGGATTGGGAACTGGGAACGTACTGTTGGTAACAAATGTCCTTTCATACACATCATGCCTAGACCTTAACTCAATTAATTATAAGGAAGACGTGATAGTTTTAAATGCTGTGGTTTGCTAAGATTTATATCCTCGTTGGCTTTTTCCTTTGCCATCCTCTCTTCATGCTCCCTGGATAAACTCATTACTCCTGGGACCTGGGTTTCCACCTTGGCACTTTAAGGCTCCTGTTACATCTCGACCTCTCCTCTGATGTTTCTAAGCTCTTACTCAACAGGTCATTCTGGGCACCCCATGGGTACACAGGTTTTACCATATCCCAGCCTGAATTCAGGCTCTCCTTTGTGCCTCCTCCAGCCCCGGAACTCTGTCCTTTCTCCTGTGTGCTCTCTTGATTGATGGCCTAGTCTTGACCAGTCACCCTGGTCTAGGAACCTGGAAATCATCCTAGACCACAGTTTCTAAACCTCAGAACTGACAATCGAGGCCGAATAATACTTTGTTTGAGGGGCCAGCCCCATATGTTGTACGGTGTTGAGCAGCAGCATTGGTCCCCACCCACTAGCTGCCCTAACCCTGTCCCTATGACGGTCAGATGCGTTTCCACACATTAGCAGATGTCCCCTGGCCGGCAAAAACACCTCCTTTGAAAATGACCTTCTTACACATTTCTTTTTCCCTTTTCTTGTTTAGTCAGTCACTAAGCCTTTTTGATGATTGCTCCCTGAATATCTTTTTGAGATTTCATCTTTCCTCTTTATTCTCATCATGCCTGCCTTAGTTCAGGTGCTTTTCTCTTGCCTTAACTATTTGAGTCGTACTGATAACATCCCCTGTATTGAGTACCTGACATGAGTAAGACAGCAGGCTCCGCGCTTCACATGTGTCCCATGTAACCCTGACCACAAACTTTTTGCAGGCAACCTGAACCCAGTGCAAACCTTTAAACCAATAGAGGAACTGCCTGGCCTGTGTTACTGGGAAGCCCGGGGCTCCACCCTTTTCTGTATCCCTAGGCTGTGCTTTGCTTCAGTCTGACCGGCTCTCCCTGCAGGGCAGCTGGAGGCCCTGGCAGCTCCAGGCCTGCCTTGTCCTTGCAGCCCTCCGTCCTAGAGAGATCAGCAGGGGGTGTTGTCAGGAGAACTCCGGCAGCTGTCCTCAGAAGAGGCCAGTCCCTCGCCCCCAACAAAATGTGTAGGGAGATACCCCCTTTCACATGAAGGAAACAGGGAGGGAGACTCGTGTCCAAGGTCCTGTGCTGGGTGGAGCTGGCTGGGCTCTGACTCCAGAGCCTGATGAAGTCTTTCCCTTACTGTGTGCTGCCTCCTGACCCACCTGTCCTTCTGTCTATCTCTTCTCCTGCCAGGTAGCCTTCCTCCACATGGAAGGCTAGCTTTCTGAAAAGGAAATGTGGTGGTTTCATTACTTTGCTTACTAGATTGCTTCAAGTCCAAGGTTAGCCTGAGAGACAAGGTCCTTTGTACTAGCCTCTGCTTATCTTAGACTTACCTCCTGTCATTTCCCTTGTTGTACTTCCGGCTCCAGCCACTCACTGCCTCAGATTGTCAGACTGTCGCGCTTTCGCAGTTGTCAGGATCACTGGGGAGCAGACAGACCCGTGTTTGAATCTTGCTCTCCCACCTGCTGGCTCTGTGACCTTGAACTCTGCCTGGAACGCCCTGCTCACCTTGTCCCCCTAACTGAAGTCTGTTCTTTAAGACTCTGAACGTGGTCCTTGCTGGAGAAGCCTTGTTGGCTTCTTAATCCCTTCCCCCATCTTCACCGTTCCATTCTTAGCCTCTGCACAGACTGCTCTTGGCACTTTCATTAGTGTCCTTATTGCCAGCATTTATGATTTTTTTAAAAGCATGCCTTTGGGTACAGATTAGCTTGGAGTTTTTATGGCCTTTGGGTATGGACACAGGCCAGGGTTGCGGTCTCTGTGTGCCGGGTTTCTACATGCTTCCAGCATGCATCAGCTTCCCTTGTGGCTGTGGCCTTGCTTCTGCCTATCTGCCTTGCCTTTCACAAGCTGGGTGTTTCTCGTTTTTTTAAAAATAGTCTTTACAGTGCTGTCCAGTAGAACTTTCTTCAGTGATAGAAATACTCGGTATCTGTGCTGTCCTGTGTGGTGCCCTGTAGCCACATGTGGCTGTTGAACATTTGAAATGTGACTGGTGCGACTGAAAAACTAATTTTCACATTTTATTTCATTTTAGTCAATGTAAATGGCCACATGTGGCTGGTGGCCACCATATTGGACAGCACGGGTCTTAACTGTTCATAATAGCTTAACCCTTCCTATTAAATGAGACCATGTCTTCTCTAATTTATAACTTCTGATATTTTCCTTCTCCTGCCCTATGGAAAACTGTTATATATTTCAGTACCTGCTGCATCTAGAGTAATAAACTTGTGTTAAAACTGAATAGAGTACTTAATGCCACTGAATTGTATGGTTAAAAATAGTTACAATGGGGGCGCCAGGGTGGCTCAGTCGGATATCCATCTGCCTTCAGCTCAGATTGTGATCCCAGGGGCCTGGGTTCCAGCCCTGCGTCGGTCTCCCTGCTCGGTGGGGGGTCTGCATCTCTCCCGCTCCCCCTGCTTGTGCACTCTCCCTCTCTCTCTGTCAAATAAATAAATAAACCTTAAAAAAAAAAGTTATAATGGTGAATTTTATGTCACAAATAATTTTGCACAATAAAGAAGAGAGAGTGCCCACATGGTGAAGGGACACGAAGCCTACAGTGAAGGGCATCAGGGAGGTTTTGCTGAGGAGACAGCACCCCAGGTCTGAAAGGTAGGAGTTGGTACCGGGGAAGGAGGTGGCCAGTGGCTTCCTGCCCTGGAGATGGAGAGGTCAGAGAGCCGCGGGTGCCAGGCCTCAAAGAGCTCTGAATGGCAGGCTCCGGAAATGAGGCTTGGTCTGGAAAGTTGGAGGGATTTTAAGCAAGCAAAGGCATGTTTGGATTTTATTTTTATAAAAATCACTCTGGCTGCTCTGTGAAAAAAGTATCAAAGGGTGGCAAAACTGGATCATGAGAGACATAATCAGGCTAATAATACCAATCACAAGGATAATAATAGCCGCTCACATTCAATGTTGCAGTGGTTCAGGAGGAGAAGGGGAGAACCTGGGAGTGCAGGGCTCATAGGACCAGTATATGTGGGGGTGTGGTACCATCTCTTCTTGAAAAATGAGATTTCCTTTTCTGGAGAGGTCTTTACCCACTTGGCAGTGCATTACTGTATAGGAATAGCTAACCCAAAGCCAACTGAGATACCACATTCTTTAATTGCTCTTTATTTTTTTTAAAGATTTTATTTATTTGACAGAGACACAGTGAGAGAGGGAACACAAGCAGGGGGAGTGGGAGAGGGGGAAGCAGGCTTCCCGCCGAGCAGGGAGCCCAATGCGGGGCTCGATCCCAGGACCCTGGGACCACGACCTGAGCCGAAGGCAGACGCTGAACGACTGAGCCACCCAGGCGCCCCTTTAATTGCTCTTTAAATATGGAAGAAAATTCAATTCGTATGACTAATAGTGACAGAGTAATATATAAGCTCTGCCTTACAAATAACACAGGGAGGTATTGGTAAGGGGGAGAGATGGCCATGGCTGTGATAGGGTAGCTCGGGGACTCCTGGTGGAGCAGTTCTGTACTTTGTGGTGTGATGGTTGTACGGATCCGCATACGACAAATGGCAGAGACCTAAATAACGCACACACACAAATGAGTACATAAAAACTGGTAAAATCCGAGTAAGATTGGTGGATTACATCAATGCCAATTTCCTGTTTGTGATGTTCTACTGTAATCATGTAAGACTTGCCCCTGGAAGAAACTGAGTGAATGGTATACAGGATCTTCTGTGTGTGAATCTCTAGATCTCAAAATAAAAATTTTAGTCAAAACAAACCAAAAAAATGGAGTAAAGCAAATCCCTCTTAGAGCTCCTGGTTTTCAGTATTTCCTTTTTATCTGGTTTCTTCAGTAATAATATTCTACAGAAATGACTTGTTTTGATTAAATTTGACATATTGCTAAAGAATACTTACCTGTTTTGTCAATTCTGAGATACACATTTTTTTCTTCACCCTCTAACATCTTTGAAATACGGATGCATCTTACCATTCATGGAGACTTAGCATTGAGTGCATCTAATGGGTGGCAGTTTTTCTTAGCAGCACCTAAAATACTGGTGTGTCTTAACGATCACTGGTATCCTAGATTTACTATCTTTGGTCTGTGAGTCATCCAGCTGTGTTGGAAAAGACCACTGGCTGGTACAAGTTGTAGTAGGCACTTTTTTTGTGGTCTGTCAGTTATTAAGTGTTTGTTTCTCAGCCCCAAGCTCACCCTTCTCTACTCTTGGTGGTGTTAAAGCTGGGATTTTACCACCTGCTTCTGACTCTGTTAGGCATTGTCGACAGGGGTGTGCGAGGGCCACTGCGGGGCCAGAGGAGGAAGAAGGAACTGGCTTCTTCCTGTCTGTTTCCTCTTCCCAAGAGGGTCACTTGAGCCATAATACCGCTTTGCTCCAGCGGCAGCACTTCCTTCCTATAGCAGCAGTTCAGTCCATTTCCCAGTTTTTCCGATACTTGCAGGACCGGCTTTCTTGCACCCCCCGAGGTGTGGACACCCCACCAAAGCCCCCTACTCAGAGGTCCATGGCAGAACTTCCTCCCTTTGTTCCCCAGCCTTGGGCAGCTGCTGTCTCTGCAGGGCATTAGTGTGCACTCTCTCTGTCTCTTTCTTTTTGATTTTGCAGTGACTAGTCAGTAATTGTATACCTAGTTAACCATTCTTTATATTAAAACCTCTCTGTTAAAATGATGTGTGTCCTGTTTCCTCCGTGGACCTTGACTGTACTAGTAAAGTTAACAGACCCAGCAGTATGTGCATGGACTGCCCCCAGGCTTTGCTTGTACATGCGCCGTTCTCTGCTTCCAGTGACCTTTTTGAAATAGAAATCTCCTATTCCCACTTAAACCCAGCAGTGAATTCCTGTGCTCTGCAGAAAAAGAAACTTGTTCACAGGGCCTGCAGGGCAGTGGCTGGGTGGGCTCATCTGCTACCCTGTCTCCTCTCACGCTCCACTTCCCCTTTGCCAATGCTCTTCCCTCTGCTTAGAGCCCTTCCTTCTCCTACCCCCTGCGTCCTTAGCACCTCCTTCCTTTAGTCTCAGTTTAATTATAACTTCCTCAGGAGCACCCCTCTCCCTCCCTGACAGGTCTGCACCCCCAGCGCATGCACACAAGGTACTTTGTGCCCCTTACAGCACCTACCGCAGCCTTGGTGAACGTTTCCATGAGTTTCTCTCTTTTTTCCCCAACTACGCCTAGCTTCACGAGGGTGGGGCTAAGCCCATGTTGGGTTTTTTCCTTCTTTCTTTTCTTACTGCTGTGTCCTCAGTGGATGGCACATTGTATATGCTCAGTAAATAGTTGCTGAATGAACAGGGATGTTGTAAAATAAATATTTGTTGAGTGTAGGAAGGGACCACTTGTTGATATCTTAATGATACCTTAATCGATTTTCATTACAAAGTAAAAATTTTTGAGAAAGTGAGTTAGGTTACTCTGAGTCTTGCTGTGAGTTAGGTCACTTCAGTAAAAATACTGACAAGGAGCCAAACAATGAGAAAAGATTCACTTTTTTTTTTTTTTTAAGATTTATTTGAGAGAGAGAGCGGGGTGTGGGGGGGGGCAGAGGGAGAGGGAGAGAGCACCTTAAGCAGACTCCCCGCTGAGCATGGAGCCCAACACGGGGCTTGTGATCATGACCTGAGCTGAAATCAAGAGTCGGACACTCGACCGACTTCACCACCCAGGTGCCCCAAGGTTCACTTATTAAACTGAAAGTCATGGTACGTTAGATTGTTTCCTTCTGTAATATTTGGATGAAAAGCATGTGAAAACCCCTTTGAAGCCTAATTCCTATTGTGGTTTCTGTATTACCACACCTTCCTTAAAAGAAACATGAAGTTATCTCACTTTCTTTGAGTTGCCATTAGTCTCAAATTGGAGATTTTGTTACAACATGAACATTCTAAAACTTTCTCAATTCACTGCAGTGTCTTTGCCTGCCTTTCTGCTAGATCATCTCAAGCTCTCTGCCGCACGGGTGAATCTTTCTGCCTTAGCTAGGTATACCCCACACATGTCCTTCCTGGGAGTCCATTAGCATACTCTGAAAATCCCTTCTGGCTGTGGAAGCATTTTCTTTACTGCTGCTTGTCTTCCGTCACTGCATTATTGGCATCTACTTTTTTGTAGTTAACAATAAAAAGTAGAGCCTGTTTCTTTATACTTGTCCCACATAGTATTTTCCAGATTATTCTTTTATTGGAATTGGATTTTACTGGTGCTCTAAACTCACCATAAAATGCTAGGGCTGAAGGGAACCTGACATCATCTAGCTCAGTTCCCTCTCTCAGAGGTGTGATCCAGGGCCTGGTGAGTGGCCTGTCCAGGGCTCTAGACACCCTGCCTCCTATGTCAGTGCCGGTGAGGGCTGTGAACCTACCGCGCAGAAGGCAGTGTCAGGAAAGAATGCAGTGTGGCTACATTTCTTTCTAAGCCAGTCCTCTGGAACTTACACATCCGAATCGTTGTTGCTTTAAGAAAGCTGACTGCAGCCAGGTGCCTGGGTGGCTCAGTCAGTTAAGCGTCCAACTCTTGATTTTGGCTCAGGTTATGATCTCAGGGTCGGGGGATCGTGCTCATCGGGGAGTCTGCTCGAAGATTCTCTCCCCCTCCCTCTCCCCTCACTCGTATTTTCTCCCTGTCTCTCTCACTCTCTCAAATAAATAAATCTTTTAAAAAATCCTATTGCACAGCACCTTATTGATTACTAAGGGATAGTGAAGAATAGAATGCTGAGCAGCAGGGGAGGTGCTGCAGGAAAGCTTTTGCGGACAAGAGAGTTAACTGCAGGTGCAGGTGGATGGGCACCCCTTTATTTCTTTGTTTTAACAAGCATTTGTTGAATGCCGTTCCTGGACCAAGCATGGGTGCCACAGGGGGCCAGAGAAAAGGCGTGAGGTGTCAGAGGTGGCAGTGGGTTCTGGTAACTGGAAGTGAAGGTTTGTACAGGGAGGTGTGGAGGATGAGACAGGATGTAAGTTGAGGCTACATGAACAGCAGGCTCAGTAGTGGAGGCTTGATCCTGATGGGTAAGGCAAGTTCATTGTCCAAACTGGGATACTTTTAAGGAACAACAGGCTTAAACTCGACCTCCTAGGACTTCCAGGAAACAGGTTTACCTAGCTCTTGAGTTTTCAGGCTGATCTGGGCAGGTGACATCATCTGCACCCACAGAAGAGTTAATTTGCTGTCAGAGGCAGTTATCTGATTAAAAGTCAAATGAACTTTACTGTTACAATTACCCCACTGCATAGAAAGTGTGTGTTTACCACTTCCTCTCCCTGGAAGACCAGGCCAAACCCCTTGAAGGCAGAGCCTGTGCCTAGATCACCTCCATATCCCCAGGGCAAGGTTAATGCCTGGCACTTAGTAGGACAGTCAGTATTTGCTTAGAAAAATGACTGAGTGCCCTGGGCCCTCAGGAGTCCTTCCATTGGATCTAAAGGGAAGGGGGAGGAGGAGGTGAGACTTGACCTGGGAAACTGCAGCTGGAGAGGAGGGTCCGTGAAGGAGCAAGAAGGGCACTTGTGGAGGTGGGGATGACTGAGCAGAGGACCAGGCTCGGGAATGTGGACGGAAGGCTGGACGTGCTTTGTGGTGGGAGGACAGGAAGAACCCCAGACACCGTGGCAGGTTTGTGTTGTTCAGGCATTGCCCTCGGACTCCGCCCACCACCAGGAGCCTGTCCTCTTCTGACTGCCATTCACCCTGCAGACTTGGGCTGAGTACGTGAGTGTCAGGAGTGGCCACACAGACCTTCTCACTGTGCCTCTCAGACTGGTTCTTGCCCCTCCCTAGATCACTCCCCCCACACCCCACACCCTCCATGGCTTTTTTTTTTTTTTTTAACCATTCAGGCCTCAAATATCACCTCAGAAGCTTTCCTTCTCCTTTTCCAAAAGAGCCCATTCTCTGCCCTGTCCCATTACCCTATCTACTTAATTTTCTTCACAGTACTGATCACAACTGCAATCATGTAACTTGTTGGTCTGCTGGTTTACTGGTTGTTTCCCTTACTGGAGTATAAGCACCATTTCTGTCTTTTTGTCCTGTATGCTGAGTCCCCAGAACAAGGCATGTCCTATGGGGGACACTACGTGAATGCAGGGGGAAAAATACATTTTATTACAGAGGGAGACCTTTTATTTTTAAAAAATCAACTAAACTTAGGAACTTGATTAGCATCAATTGTGATACAGCTTACAACGGATGGCATTGAGAAGCGGCCTCAGTAGGGCATCTAACATGCCCGAGCTTGAATGCTCTGACCTCCTGACTTTGCCTCTCTATACTGGCTACTTGGGGGTGATGGAATGTGTAGTGAGGAATCCTGGTTGAAGGATGCCCAAACTCTTGATAGCTAATGGACAGGCCACAGGGGTCCTGGAGCCGAAGCCAGAATCCTGAGTATGACCAGGAGCAAAGATTTGAGAGTACGCCAGCGGGTATGTGTTCAGATGCGGTTTCTCTCCCTTTGAGGGAGGGGTGAGGTTTGAGCCCCCTTCCCTCCTCACCCCCACCTACTAGGAAGCCTTTGTCACACTGTCAGCTTTAGAGTGACTTAGAAGAGGGAGGGAGAGACTATTTGAATCTACCCTGCTGGAGGCAGTGAATAATTTTGTGAATATGTGTGCACACAACTTATTGTTCAAGTGTTCGCTTAAATCATCTCATCTTCCTGGAAATTTGTTTTACCTTTTGGTTACAGCACCTTTAAGGCTTAGTTGTGGTGCTCAGTGTTTCATGTCCCTTCTTCTTTCATCTTTTTTTTTTTTTTAAACAAAAGATGCACATATAACAGTGCAAAGCTTAATTGCGGAAACCCCAAGTTGGCCAAGAGAATTGGCAGGCATTGTGAACATGCTCTCTTTCTTTACTTTCCCTTCCCTTTTAAAGGCTTTGTTTTAGGAAAAGGGAAATTGGTGTGTTTGGAGAGCAGTTGTTAGCTTTTCAAGACTGGACTCGTTGGTCTAATTTGGTAAAGGCCCGGAGCATGTCAAATAAAATGAATGAAAAAGGTAAAGCTAAGGTGGACGTGGAGGGGAAAGCGAACTATAAATTTTAACTCAGAAGCCCCACCAAATATGCTTTTAGCAAAAAGGCCTGGCTGTTTCTGGGAAGCTTTAGGTTTCCCAGTGATGGCGGCATCCCTCTAAAGCGTCCTGTCTCCTGCCCTTCCCACCTCATGCACCCCCCCACCCTGTTCTCTTGACACCTGTCTTGTGTTCCAGAAGATTCTAAGTCTTCCACCATTCCCTGTCACACACCACAGCATGTAGTTTCCTTTTGTTCAGGGCACTTGTTTCCTTCTTTTAGGTATATGAATTACTTGACAGTAGTTCTTACCTATGTTCCTAAGTCAGGTCTCCAGAGTCCAGCCAAGGTCTCAGGAGCCATATTCCTATACCTGTTGAGTGCTCAGGAAATCTATAAATGCAAACTTGTTTTATTTTTATTTTTTTTTAAGATTTTATTTATCCGAAAGACAGAGAGATCACTAGCAGGGGAAGGGGTAGAGGGAGAAGCGGGCTCCCTGATGGGGGACTCGATCCCAGGACCCCGGGATCATGACCTGAGCCGAAGGCAGACGCTTATCTGACTGAGCCACCCAGGCGCCCATAAATGCAAACTTGTTTTAGTTGCTAGTTTTCTCTTGGAGATAGTATAATTAAGTGAAGATTTTGGCTAAATTCTTACCCTGTTTATTGACTCCTCCTGTCTACTTTCCTGCTGCCCCTTGCTCTAAGGTTCCCACTGGATATTCTCCTCAAAATTGTCCTTCCTCTAGGTGTCTTATGTGTTGCTTGGTGAGCGGGGAGTCCATATAAGGGGTGATTTAGTGGAAGTATTTAAATGGCTAGTGTCCTGAAATTAAGGTGTCCTGGCCCATCCATCTCTTTTCCCATTTTAAGGTGTAGCCAGCAGGCAGGATGACTCATATCTAATAACCCAGACACTTTCAGCCCCAGGAGAAGTGGAGAATACAAATTCTTACTCTTAGGAGTCTCCTCTGACCACCTCTCTTATCTTCACACCATCTCATAGCCCCCTTGCAGAAGTAAAACTAGAGAGTCCCTGAAACCTCTTAGTTGTCCATTTGCAGCTTGTTTCTGAGGATTTTGTTCTACTCCTGTGGCTGATCTGGGCAGCCTGCATATTCATATGTGGTTCCTTCTGTGCCGCCACACACAACACACAGGTGTCAGCAAAAAGAAAGACGTGTAGAGGGAATCGGGAGCTGACCCAAGGGAAATTTCTTGGCTATTTGAAGGCCTTGATTAGAACCAAAAGAAAGAGAGGGGATTTGCATTCCAGGTGTGGGAGCACATGAGCCAGAGGAGCAGAGACGAGTGGGGCTTGTCTGGGGAATGAGGGTTCTCACGGAGGAATCAGAGCTCCTGGGGTGACACCTTAACAGTGTGATCTTCTGAACTCAGGATAGCATCGCTGCCTTGACCACACATTTGACTTCCAGATCCATTTCATTTTTTTAATTCAAATAAAATAGATTATTGCGGGGTTTTTTTTAAGATTTTTTTTTAAAAGATTTTATTTATTTATTTATTTGACAGAGAGAGAAAGAGCACACACAAGCAGGGTGAGACACGGAGAGGGAGAAGCAGGCTCCCTGCCGAGCGGGGACCCCGATGCGGGGCGCAATCCCAGGACCCTGGGGTCACGACCTGAGCCGAAGGCAGACGCTTAATGACTGAGCCACCCAGGCGCCCCTCAAGATTTTATTTTTAAGTAATCTC
This sequence comes from Callorhinus ursinus, assembly GCF_003265705.2. NCBI lineage: Eukaryota > Metazoa > Chordata > Mammalia > Carnivora > Otariidae > Callorhinus > Callorhinus ursinus. The sequence goes on along the minus strand of NW_027397110.1, from coordinate 8,166,119 downwards.
CACACCTAATGTGGGGCTCAAACTCACAACCCTGAGATCAAGAGTCGCATGCTCCACCATCCGAGCCAGCCAGGTGCCCCAATTATTTATTTTTTTTAACTTAACCTTTTTATTTTGAAATAATTGTAGATTCACATGCTGTTGTAAAAATAACATGCTAAAAAAAGGGAAAAGGGGAGCCAGGGTGGCTCAGTCAGTTAAGCGTCTTGCTCTTGGTTTCAGCTCAGGTCACGATCTCAGGGTCCTCAGAGCCCTTTGTAGGGCTCTGTGCGCAGCAGGAAGTCTGCTTGAGGATTTCTCTCCCTCTCCTTCTTGCCTCACTTGCTTTTTCTCTCTCTCTCAAATAAATAAATCTTAAAAAAAATAAAAGGAAAAAGGCAAACCAAGAAAGAGACTTTTAACTATAGAGAGCAAACTGAGTTCATCAGAGGGGAGGGGGGTGGGGGGATGGGTGAAATAGTGATGGTGATCAAGGAGGGTACTGGTCATGATGAACACCAGGTGATGTATGAAAGTGTTGAGTCACTGTGTTGTACGCCTGCAACTAATACCAAGCTGTATGTTAACTAACTGGAATGTAAATAAAAAGTTAAAAGAAAAAAGGTTGTAAGAAATAATCTTGTATATCCTTTACCATTTCCCCTGTTGGTAACATCTGCTGTATTATCTTTTTTTTAAACTGAATTTATCTGGTCAAAAAGAGTATACAATTGTCTTAAAACCGCCCAGCTTTTCCACCTCAGACATAACAGTATTATTATTCATTTTTTCTGTTTCTTTCCAGGGATTCTCTATTAATACACAAAGAATTACATATAAGCCCCCCTTTTCTTACACATACAGTAGCATAAAGTACACGTCTTTGCATCTTGCTTTTTAAATTTAATGATGTGTCTTGAAGATCTATTTTCATTAGTACATAAAAAACTTCCTTTTATATGTGCAATTATATAAGCTTGTGTGGATAAGCTGTAATTTATTTAACCAATCTCCTAATTGATGGACTGTTTCCAATCTTTTGCCATTACAAACATGTTGCAACAAATATCCTTTACATAGACAGTTTCCCTCATGTGTAATTATTTTCCTGTGATATGTTCCTAGAAGTAAGATAGCTGGGTCAAAAACTGTGTACACTTTGGGGCACCTGGGTGGCTCAGTCGTTGGGCATCTGCCCTTGACTCAGGTCATGGTCTCACGGTCCTGGGATTGAGTGCCGCATCGGGCTCCCTGCTCGGCAGGAAGCCTGCTTCTCCCTCTCCCACTCCCCCTGCTTGTGTTCCTGCTCTCGCTATCTCTCTCTGTCTAAAAAAAACAAAACAAAACAAAAACCAAAAAAACCTGTACACTTCAGTTTTGATAGGCTACTGATCTGAGGTTTTCTGTGGGATTGTACCAGTTTATATTCTCACCAGCAATATATGTGAATGCCTTTTTCCCTAACCCCTTTGATAGCACTGTGTTTTTACCAAATTTTGTCTTTGACAGTTTGGTAAGTGAAAAGTGGTATCTCATATAGTTTTAATATGCTATCCCCTTGTAGGGAATGCAGTAGATCATCTTTTCATATGTTTAGAACTTTTTACCTCCTCCTCTGTGAACCGTTCATTTCCTTAACCCACTTTTCAATTGGATTGTTGGTCTTTTCCTTATTGATTTGTAGAAGCTCTTTATATATTATGGAACCTAGCTTTTTGTGATATAAGTTGCTAATCTCTTTTTCTCAACAAATATTGATTTGCTACTGGTAGGTTTATCATAATAATTGTTTTAAAGTTTTTATATAGGGTGCCTGGGTGGCTCAGTTGGTTAAGCGACTGCCTTCGGCTCAGGTCATGATCCTGGAGTCCTGGGATCGAGTCCCGCATCGGGCTCCCTGCTCGGCAGGGAGTCTGCTTCTCCCTCTGACCCTACCCCCTCTCATGCTCTATCTCATTCTCTCTCTCAAATAAATAAATAAAATCTTAAAATAAAATAAAATAAAAAAGTTTTTATAGAGCTGTATCTTATAGAGGTACAGCAATTACCTTTACAATCTGCATTTTATACAAATATAGCAATTGTTTACGGATTTTGAGTATGTATCCTAGTTAGAAAATCTTTGGGGGTGCCTGGCTTGTTCAGTTGGTAGAGCATATGATTCTTGGGTTGTGAGTTTGAGCCCCACGTTGGGTATGGAGATTACTTAAAAATAAAATTAAAAAAAAAAGAAAGTCTTTGTTCACTCTAATTATGAAAAGAAAAATTAGCCAGTTTCTTCAAGTGCTTTAGTTGTTTTCTTCTTTCCCTCCTTCCTTTACATTTAAATCTTTTCTCCATCTGGACTTTATTTTCATTTAAGTTGTGAGGTATGGATCTAATTTTATAGGGAGAGTCATGGTGGTTCCTGAGTCTCTTCTCAGAAATGATGTGTGTCTCATACCTCTTTGTATTACCCATAGCCCTTCTCTGGTGCTTTATGCATCACAGCTGCTTGATATGCAGGAGAAAGAGGAGGCCACCAGTGCAAAAGCAGCGGCAGTGATAGCAGCCTATAGGCTGGGTATTGTTTGGTGCTTTCCATCCATGTTCTCTAATCAGCACAGCTGCTCTTTAAGATAGGTAGCACACCCCCATTTTATAGATACAAAAACTGACGTAGAGGCCAGATAATTTGCCCAAGTTCCTGCCATTAGTGTTGGAGACTCAAGATACATACAGTTGATCTTAAAGCTGCCAGACTTAGTCTGTGCTTTGTTCTACTAGGCAACCTTGGTAGAAGGTGCTCCGCTTGTTGTCATTTACCATGCTTGATAAGGAATTGTGGGAGGTGGAGTCAAAAGAACTTTGAAGAAGTTGTTGGAAACTGGAGGTCTTTTTTTTTTTTTTTTTACAGATTTTATTTATTTATTTGACAGAGAGAGACAGAGCAAGAGAGGGAACACACGCAGGGGGAGTAGGAGAGGGAGAAGCAGGCTTCCCCACGGAGCAGGGAGCCCGATGTGGGGCTTGATCCCAGGACCGTGGGATCATGACCTGAGCCGAAGGCAGACGCTTAACGACTGAGCCACCCAGGGCGCCCCTGGAAACTGGAGGTCTTAAAACACAGAGGAGGAGTACAGAAATACTGCATGCATTAGTTCAGAGAATCTCTAGACTCAGATTATATAGAGAAAATATAGTTCTTAACTACAAGGGAAAGAAAGATCTTGATACCTTAAGAGAAATTCAAGTATTCTCTCAGAAAAACATGATATTTACACATAGCTGTTACTGAGATTATCTCTTAAAGATTGCGGTGGTTGGTAGATCATTCTCTAAAAATTTCCGTCAGGTTACTTACGTAGAAATTAGGTACAAAACTGTATACAGACGCTTGAATATCATCTTAAATGGAATTAGGCATCCTATATTTGATCCTGAAGAGTTAAACACAGGTCAGTGTTGGGTTAGTTGTTATCAAAAGGCTATTTATAAATCGTATTTTAAATTTTGAATAATTTCCGCACTGGTGTATAATTTTAGTTAAAGAATTGGGTCATGTAAGTTCATGAGTTAGCTTTACTCTGTAGTTGGTTACTTATTAACATTAAACATGCTTATCTTTCATAAATATACATTTTCCTCAAGGTAATTCAATTATTATCTTCAGCTTGCTAAATTTAAATGACAACTGCTGGCACCCAGGAACACGACTTTCCATTTTTACTATTCTGAAAATAGAGCACAAATTAAGAGCATTGAGAAGTAGGGTACGACTGTCACCTGTGGAATCCTGAATTCAGAGTTGATTTCCTTCTCTGCTAATTTTTTCAATACCAAGATAAGTGTCACAAATAGCACCCTTTCTCAGAGGATTTCCAGAATTAGAGTAACAGGCACAAACTTAATAAAATGGTAGTAAGGCAGTATAATCAGGAAGCTTATGCACTGCCTGTCTCCCTCACTGTTTGCAGTAGATACTGCGTGATCTCTTAGGAAAGTCCGTATCACTTCCATTTAATTCCTGACATAAAATGCTGATTTTTTTCTTAAGGCAGAGGTCTAGAAATGTGTGTAACAATCACCTTCCTTGTAGGGCCTGCGTTATGACAACATCCCTAATGCCCCTCCGACTTTGTGAACATGATACCGTATGTACATTGGCCCTAGACATGGCCAGAGGAGAGCCAGTTGTCTTATCTTTTGGATTCTCCTTTTAGTCCTTAAATTTGAGGAATGCTTCTAAAGATTTTCATTTAGCCACATTTCTTGTGTGTACGGTATAACCGTGAGAGAAAAAGTAACGTGGTCAGTGAGAAAGGAGGGTCTAAGGCCTGAGGATAATGGCTCCAAGTTGAGGGCACACACTATCCAACTCCCTTCCCCTGTTTTGGTGGACAACAAACCTCCCAGCACCTTCCAGAACCTGCTATACCATCTCCATTGGGAGTGTGCACACAGGGATCTGAGCCTCAGACTGAGGCTTCCACGTCAGCATCTTCAGAGATGAGGCCCTGCTGTGGATGGACACGTGTAGAGCACGTCAGGCATTTTGATGTTCCTAGCCCCTGAGTTGGTCCTTGATGCGTCTGGATACCACATACTCTTACAGTCATATGTCACACTCTGATTCCTGTAAAACTGCCTTTTAATAGAGTGTCCACTTACTGTAATTTTGGTTGAGTTGCTAACAATCTTACTGATTTCAAAGGTAGCTACTATTCTTTCAATGTAATAATTGTGTTGGACCGTGCATGGAGGCAGGCAGAGAAGGGGAAAAAACAAACATAAAAACAAAAGCACCTAAATGTTTGTGAACACAGCCCCACTATACTGTTAATAAGTTGTCAGTTCAAAAAACATGTGCCTCACAAATGTGGATTCTGATTGAGAAACCTCTTTTCTTTTCTGCTGAGGAACCCTTTATCATCACTATTCTGTAGTGGATAGTTCTTTGCAAAGCCCTGGCTTAGACTCTTCATTTCTTTTCACTTTCTTTGTTGTTGAATGCCAGGGGTAGAGTGCCTGTCGGGTGTTTGTGGGTTTGTCTGGCCCTTAAGGTTTAAACATGGTTTTTAGCGGTTCCAGGATATAAATAGAGTATGTGGTATAGCCCTCATCATGGTGTTGCCCCTTCGCCTGTTGGGATTTTTGTAAAGCGACTGTTAATTTCAGGCTGTCTTTAGGAGCCTGGCATACTAATTGGAGTGTATGGGAAAGTACTTTCAGGAGTAAAATGTTGTTAATAAAGATTTAGTCACCAAATTAGCACATTAAAACCTAAGGGGTCCTTTGAGCTTCAAGAAGCTAACTTTAAGGCAAACAAAACCACAAGAATGGCTGAAAAATTAGCAGATTTGACTCAGTTACAACACGAACACACCATCAGGTGTTAGCAATTGAATGAAACTTCGATGCTGGTAGTTTATAGTGAGCCAGAATGTTAAATGAAATGTAAAGATAAAGATCTAAAAATTCAGACGTTGACTTACTAAGATTTCTTTTGTAGGAGGTTTCATTGCATTTAAAAATGAAACTTTATACCTATCGTAGGAATGTTATCCATGCGGAAGCTCCCAATTTAAGGATTTACTGTTTCAGGGAATAGTGTGCACAGCCTGGGTGAAATTTCAACTGCTAAAGAGATCTCAGACCGGTATACCATTCAGGGCTCTGTCAGGAAAACAGAGGCCATTCAAGGTACTCCATACAGGAAAGATTTTTTTCTCCCCTTTCTTTTCTTTTTTGCTTTTTTATTTCTTTTTAAAAATTTTTTAAAGATTTATTTATTTGAGAGAGCAGGGGGAGGAGGAGCAGAGGGAGAGGGAGAGAGAATCTCCAGCAGCTTCCCTGCTGTGCGAGGAGTTGGACCAGGAGCCCGATGCGGGGCTCCATCCCATGACCCCGAGATCATGACTTGAGCCAAAATCAAAAGTTGGACACTCAGCTGGCTGTGCCACCCAGGCGCCTCTCTTTTTAATTGTTATTATAGCCCCTTATTGAGGTATAATTGACATATAATAAAACTGCTCATATTTGAAGTGTTCAATATACACTAAATTTTGAACTATGTATACAAAAGCTAACGAATGTATCCTTTATTCCCCAAAGTCCCTTTGTGCCCGTTTGTCAGCACTCCTTGCTGTCCTTTTTTGCCTCTCCCCAACTCCTAAGTAACTACTGATCTGCTTTGTGTCACTATAGATTAGTTTTTGGGTTTTTTGTATTTTGTTTTTGTTTTGGGTTTGTTTTTGTTGTTTTTTTCGTTTTTTATTTTTTATTTTTTTTTAGAATTTTATACAAATGGAACATACAGTACTTCTTGTTTGGCTTCTTTCACTGATTGTAATTTTGAGGTTTATCCATGTCGTGTGTATCAGTAGTTTGTTCTGAATAGTCTTTCATTGCATGCTCTACCATAGTTTATCCATTCACCTACTGATGCACAGTTGAGTAGTTTATACTTTTCAGCTATTAGAAAATATTCCTTTACAAAGTCTTTGTGTTGGATGTATGCTTTCTTTTCTCTAGGGTAAATACCCAGGTGTGGAATGGCTGGGTCGTATGGTAGGTTTATGTTTAACATTGTAGAAAACTGCCAAACTGTTTTCCAAAGTGATTTTGTACCATTTTACATTCTCACCATGAGAGAGTTCCAGTTGCCAAAACTTGGTAAGGTCAGTCTTTTTAATTTTGGATGTTCTAATAAGTTTGCATGTGCTAGCATCTCATCGTGGCTTTAGTTTGTTTTTTCCTTAATGACTAATGATGTTGAACATCTTCTCATGTGCTTATTTGCTATCTGTATATTTTCTTTGGTGAAGTGTCTGTTCAAATCTTTTGCCTGTTTTAAAAATTGGATTGTTTCTTATTACTGAGTTTTGAGAGTTCTTTATATATGTGGAATAGAGATGGATGTCAGTTCTTTATCAGATGAGTGATTTGCAGATATTCTCTCCCAGTATGCAGCTCTTTTCATTTTCTTAACAGCATCTTCTGAAGAGAAAGAGGTTCTTAATTTTGAGTCAATTTATCAATTTTTTCTTTTATGGATTTTGCTTTTGTTGCTGTACCTAAGAAATAATTTACCTAACTCAGGGTCATCACAAAAATTTTCTTTCCTACATTTTCTTTTAGTTTAAAGTTCTGTATTTAGGTCTGTTATTCATTTTGAGTTAATATTTATATATAATGCAAGATATGGATTGAAGTTCATTTGTTGTTTTTTTAATATGTTCAGTTGTTCCACTGTAATTTGTTAGAAAGTCTGTCCTTTCTCCACTGACTTGCTTTTGCACCTTTTTTTTTTAAATCATTCATCCTGGGACACCTGGGTGGCTCAGTCGTTAAGCATCTGCCTTTGGCTCGGGTCATGATTCCAGGGTTCTGGGATTGAGCCCCGCGTCGGGCTCCCTGCTCAGCGGGAAGCCTGCTTCTCCCTCTCCCACACCCCCTGCTTGTGTTCCTTCTCTCGCTGTGTCTCTCTGCCAAATAAGTAAAATCTTAAAAAAAAAAATCATTCATCCATATCTCTGTTCATTTATTTTTGGAATCTATCCTATCCTAGTGAATTTTTTGTTTAGCTTGATGCCAATACACCACCTTCTTGATGATTTTTTTTTTTTTAAGATTTTATTTTCAAGTAATCTCTACACCTAGCATGGGACTCAAACTTACAACCCCGAGATCAAGAGTTGCATGCCCCACCAGCAGTGCCAGCCAGGCACCCCGATTACTCTATCTTTTTAACAGGTCTGGGTGTCAGGTTGTGTAAGTCCTCCAACTTCACTATTTTAAAAGTTGTTGTCTTTTCTGGGTCCTTATGAAATTTTAAAAGGAGCTCGTAGTTTCTATTAAAAAAAACAAACACCTTCTGGGATTTTGATAGGGATTGTGTCAAATCCATAAATTAATTTTGGGAGGATCAACATCTTAACAGTATAGAGTCTTCTAATCCATGAATATGGTACACCTTTTCACCTACTTAGGATTTTAAGTTTTTCTCTCAGCAGTGTTTTATAGTTTTCAGTGTGTGGGGATTACAAACTTTTTGTCAGATTTATCCCTAAGTATTTCATAAGTTTTGATACTACTCTAAATAGGATTTGTTAAAATTTCAACTTCTAATTGTTGCTAGTATATAGAAATACAATTGATTTTATATAGAGATCCTGTGTCCTAAAACTGCTAAAGTCATTTATTAATTCTAATACCCTCCCTTTTTTTGCTAGAATCTACTGTATATTCCAAGAAGGAAAGACTTTAATTATAGGGAATTGAAGACTTTCACAACCATTAGAAAGTCTGGGCGGGGCGGGGGGGGGGGCATTGTTATTGTTGATGAAATTAGAGTGCCAGGTTCCCAGGAAATCAGTGATCTCAGCTGCGTGCTGCTCCAGTGTGGCTTTAACTCATCTGGAAGCTGCTGTAAGAGTGGACAGTCTGGTCTCTTACTGCCCGTGTGTCTGCTTGCAGCTGTTTTCAGAGCATATTGACTTCTGTCTTCCAAATCTGACATGGGTGTGCCTCACTTCAGCCCATCTAACCTAGAACAAATGGAGATTGGGCTTCTGAGAAATGTAGTTCCAGACCTTTTCCTGCAATGCAGGGAAGACTAGGGGGCGGCAGGGCTAGGCCGACAGTCTGGCACAGGGGGCATTAATAGAGATACATGTAAGATGCCACACTCAGTTGTGGAGACGTGACTTCGCAGTACTGTGAAAAATAGGGGTGTTAGATGGTTGTAATTCAGGAAGATGTGATTTCCGAGAAGGCACACAGGCTCTTTGACAGTACTGGCAGTAGTATATTTTCTGGGACGAGGAAGTGGCAAGGCCTGCTCTCGTGCTGCCTTGCCCTATAATTGGATGAGTGTAGACAAACTGGAACATGTTTTAGGGGATAACGACCCCAGTGTGAGGGGGTAGAAAGCCAGACCACACAAGCAGTGTTGGAAGGAACTGGGAATGCCTTGGGGATGCATGATGGGTGGCTATAATGCCAAAAAGACTTGCTCTGTGCAGCCTGGGAAGGAAGGGCTTAAGACCAGTGGGCAGAAGCTACAAGGAGACCATTTCCAAAGAAATGTAAAGCACTTCTTGCACAGCTGGGCTAAGATCGAATAGAAGGTCAGGAGAGAGGGAGTGCCTGGGGAGCTCATTCGGTGAAGCATCTGACTTTGGCTCAGGTCATGATCTCAGGCTCCTGGGATTGAACCTCTTGTGTCCGGCTCTGCGCTCAGCGGGGAGTCTGCTTTTCCCTCTAGCCTTCCCGCGCTCGTGCACACATGCTCTCTCTAATAAAATCTTTTAAAAAACAAAAACAGAAGGCCAGGAGTTTCCTTTCTTAAAGATTGCTGGGCTGCCGAGCAAGAGTATATATATAAGGTGAAAGAAGAGTGGTTTCAAATTGGATGTTCCTTAGGCTCGTTGGTTACAACTTTTGCCACGTGGAATTTCTGAAAGTGAAAACAAGTTCTTTTAAATATTTTATCTTTATTTAGTTTGAGTAATTCTAAATAAGCCTATTCCTTGTATGTGTCTCAAAGTACAGAAAGTGGGAAATTTGTGAGAAGCTTAGAGTCAGAACCTAGGTGTGCAAAAATCTTCCTTCTGTATTTCACTGATTCCGAAACTCACATTCTCTAGGTGCTTGACATCTCTGAAATCTGCATGCAGTTGATGGGCACTCTTCAACTACTGATGCCTTAGATTTGCTCTCCTCCAGATTTTTTTTTTCCTTGCATGTATGGTTTTGGCCCTAGTGATTCCCAATGTCATTTCGGTGGCGTTCCATACATATTTGGTACTCTGTGAGTTGTTTAATTGCATTTTAATATAACTTTGTAAAGATTATGCTGTAATTTGGCACTGAAACACAGATGGGAATAACAAGGCATAAGTTTTTGATAGTAATGAGGTTATATTTATTCTTGGAGAAATGACTATAATTCCATATTTTCTTGGAAAGAAACAACCAAGTGCATTGTACTTGTGCTATTCAAAGTCAGGTCCAGGGACCAGCAGCTTGTTAGAAATGGAGATTTGTAGTTTACAACCCACACCTACTAAATAAGAATCTGCATTTTAATGAGATTCCCATTAAAGTTTGAGAAACATTGCTTTATATAACTTCATATAGGAAGATACCCATATGTAGAAGGAGCTGTGTTAAATTTTGTTCCGAGATACAAAAGAATTGCCAATCGTGTGTGACACGATGCATTTAAAGGCAGGAGACATTTCCAAATCCCTCTGAATGAAAAATGCATTTACCTTAATTTTTCTAGGTTTAATGTTACCATTTTCTTCCCATGAGCCACTCAGTGCTAGAATGATTTTTATGCCTCAGTGCTGTTTGGTTTTGTCTACTAATTTAATATCATGCGCAAATTACATTAGCATCCCATTAAATTCTCTCAGTCAGAACTAGCAAATGAAAAAAATGTTAAGAATAGATCTAATACAGATATTTGGAGTACCCTAGTATGTAATTTCCTCTGCCTGAATGGATATATTCCAACATGCTTTCTTTTTGTGTGCATTTTTAATTAAAACACTCTAAATGGATACTTTGAGCACTTTGCTTGACTCTTTTCATGGCACTTCTTTGGTTAATTTTTTTTACCCCAGATACACATGTGGTATCATTAATCCTTAATTGGTTATGGTTGTTAATGGTTTGGGGGCTAGTTATTTACTTAATGTTTTATAAATTGCCAAGATAACCATTTGTCTTTTAAGGAAATAAATGTACAAGCCACCTATATTAGACGTGCTTTGGAAAAGCTCCATCCAAATCTGTGTTAGAGCTCTTAATGTGCAGACCACAGAATTCACTCTCACAGGTGCCAGGGGGTTTATTCAGTGGTGACACTATCTCACTGATCTTGGGAACCAGTGTCGGAACTGGGGAGGGCCCCATGGGGGCATTTTCCTCTTCCTGCACATTCAGGAAACTGTTATTACAGGTGTGGATTCTGCTCCCTGAGAATATCTCTGCCCCGTATCCTGTCATTTCCCTTCTAAAGTCATACACGGGCATACCTTATTGGCAGAACATAAATCACATCTCAGTCCCTAGTTCTGAGGAAATAGGCCTGACGTAGCTTGGAATTGGTGTTGACTGAGCTGTTGCACATATCCACCACAGAGTCAAACAATAGCATATATTACTATGTTATCACTAAAATTCTCAGTAAAAGAATTGTATGATGACTTATGTGGTAGAGGAAGATTTTAAGTACCCCTGTGGTTATCATATTTATCATGTATCTAATGTACTCAAGACCAGGAACCTTGACGGGATAAACTATAACAATTTGAGCATGTTAGAGTGAATTGTAAATTCTAGAATATTTTTGGGAATGAATTTCTGGGAATGCCAGGACTAAATAATTTCTAAAATTCCTTTTGACTCTTACATGACTTTCATAAAGAACTACTTAAAAATGGTTTAAAATAGAAGTCTTCGGAAAAAATTTTAAACAAATGAGTCAGTGTTGAAGCTTTTTTAAATTAAAATTTTAATTGAGAAAATTGTAGGCTCACATACAGTTGTAAGAAAGAGATTCCATGTGCCCTCTATCCGGTTTCCCCTGATCAGTAGTTTCTTGCAGATCTGTACTACAGTATCACAACCAAGGTATTAACATTGATAGAACTCACGGATCTTACTGAGAGCCCCCAATTTTACTTGTACCTATTTGTGTATATTGTGTTTAGTTGTCTGTAACTTTAGTTGCCACATGTAGGTTCACGTATTCACCACCACTGTGAAGGTAACAGAACAGTTCCATTACCACAGGGATCACTAGAGTAACCGCACCCGTGTTACTCTGCCTCACGCCCCTTGCAGCCCCTGACAACCATGGTCATTCCAGAAATATTATATAAATGGAATCATACAGTATGTAACCTTTGGGGTTGTCTTTTGTCACTTAGCATAATTCCCTGGAGACTTATCCAAGTTGTTGATGTATTAAGAGTTGGGTTTTTTTTACAGTATTGGTTTGCTTCTGGCATGTTTCACATGTTGGGTGGATGTGTTGTATCTGGTCCCATCTGTCTGCCTCAGTTGTGTGGAGTTGGTAATGAATTGCTACCACACTTACCACAGAGCATCAGGGATACGTGTTTTGTGTGTTTGTGTGCGTGCGCATTTAGATTTATTTATTAGAGAGAGAGAGAGAGAACAGGAGGGAGAGGGAGAGAGGGTCCTAAGCAGGCTCCATGCCCTACACAGAGCCCGACCCCGGGCTCAGTCCCACAACCACGAGATTATGACCTGAGCTGAAACCAGGACTTGGACATTTAACCAGCTGAACCACCCGGGCACCCCAGGAATAGGTTTTGATGCTATTTGAGGGGCAGTTATCCAGACCGTAAAGAAAAAGAAGATGCTCTTTATTTCGACATTTTCCTGTCAAGATGAGCCCTGGCTGTTTATCTGGATTGAGGATCTTAAAATCTTTTCACTCCAGTCAGCATCTCGGTGGTTACTGCCTCCAAGTATGAAATTGTCAACCCTGCCTCTACTTGATGTTTGAAGCATGATGGGCTTGGGCACATGAGTTCAGGAACCATTGGTCATGATTTTAGTTGTGGAAAAAAAGATGAGGTAGGAGATTCTAGTTGGTGGAAAGAAGTTGGTCTCTTACCTGGATTATCAGAGGCCATGAATTCACATGCTCAAAATTCTGGTACTTCAGAGTACCCCAAACTTTACCAAACATGGGAGGGCAGAGCATGAAGAACACAGGTTCCTACCCTAACAATGTTGTCTGGGTTTTAAGGGGAGAAAGATACAGCTATTTGAAAAAGTTAAACTGAGAGGCCTGGGAAGGCAAGCAGCACTGCATTTTGTTTGCTGCTGAATTTCGGCCTCTAGTAAGCACAGTGCTTGGCCTCAAGCAGACACTGAAAGAGAGGAAGAGAAGGAATGAATGCGGTAGAAGGGAAGCTTTAAAGAAATAGGTGTCCCGTTCTTTTGGTGTGAGTGAGGGCTATTACATATAAGCTCAGAAGACTCTGATGGGTGTGTGGAGGTGTTTGCTGTGAGGGGAGGGTGAAGGAGGAGGAGGGGGGAATTCGCCCCACCCCCCAAAATGAATAGTGCCCCAAACTCACACTATGCACTTTCCCATCTCAGGGCCCTTCTACTTACTCTGCCTGGTGGGTCACTCCCCTCCAGATCGTTTTCTTCCTTTAGGTCTCTGCCTCAGGCCTTCAGTGAACATTTTGTATAAAGTAGCCCACTCATCCTTTCTCTCTTGGTCCTCTATAGCCCCTTCCCAGCTTTATTTTCTTCCTGGCATTTGTAATGATTCCCTGGCATTGTGTGCTTGTCTCCCATCTGGAATGTCAGCTTCCTGAGGGTAGGGCCTGTCTCTCTTTCACCCACTGTTGTACCCCCAGGACCTGGCACACAGTAGTAACTCAGTGTATGGGAAATGATTTCATTGGTTGTTTGGTGGCTTTTCTTTGGAACACATGTTCCTCAGAGAGAGAGAGATTTCCCTTAGTCTGTAATCATGCATTTTGGTAACATTTGCATGGAGGGCCTGATGTGTCCCTACTTTTTTTGTTTTGTTTTTTTTGCTGGGTGCATAAGAAGAGTAAGGTCAGCTCCCCTGCATTCAGAGACTTCATAGGTAGCGAATGCAGACATATTCAGTTCACTTTTCTGCAGTGTGATGGACGCTTTGAGGGAGGCATGCCAGCCACCTGAGGCCAGAAGCCGCAGCTCTAGAAATGTTGACACCTGAGAGGAGAGGCGGGCTTTTTGATTGAAGGTGAGAACAAGAGATTTTGGAAGTGGTGGTCATTATTCAGTTGTGAGAAGATAGGTCCCAGTTAATTTGAAAACTGCAGTCATTCTAAGGAGAGTCCCTGCTACCTCTCTGACCTCATCCACCACTGTCTCCCTTCCTCTGCCCCAGCCTCCTTGTTGTTCCTCAGACACACCATGTCATAGTGCTGTCTCCAGATATCCACGTAATCCCTCGCTTCAGTGGGATTCTTAGGCCACCTGATCAGAGAGGCCCTACCCTACAAAACACTGTTGTATTTTTTTCAACCTTAGACATTCTTAAAAGTAGTTTTGGCTTTTTAGTATTCTAGATTTGTTCTAGATTATAGTGTTTGCACTTACATCTGGCTGTGTAGTTAGAAATGGGGGAGAATGTGAATGATTTCTTCTGCTTTCAGATTTAGAAGCAGTTGATGGTTAAGTGGGACCCATCTAGTCACCTGGCACTTGTATTTGCTGGATGGAAGCTTTGATTTTTGACGTGTAAATACCTTTTAAAATGTAGGCTTAAACACAAGAATTTAGAGCAGTGGTTCTCTCCCCAGAGATACCTATGTAGTTGATTTGGGGTGCTACCCCAATAATGGTTTTGTTGATTTTTTAAATTTTGTTTTATTTTGAAACAATCTTGAACTTACAGAAAAGTTGCAAGTGTGATGAAAACAGCAACAACACTTTTCCAAATCACTTAAGAATAAATTGCTGTCGGGGCGCCTGGGTGGCTCAGTCGTTAAGCGTCTGCCTTCGGCTCAGATCATGATCCCAGGGTCCTGGGATCGAGCCCCGCATCGGGCTCCCTGCTCCGCCTGCTCCACGGGAAGCCTGCTTCTCCCTCTCCCACTCCCCCTGCTTGTGTTCCCTCTCTGGCTGTGTCTCTCTGTCAAATAAATAAGTAAAATCTTAAAAAAAAAAAAAAAAAAGAATAAATTGCTGTCCCAGTGTTCCATCACCTGCATCCCTTTCCCCTATACTTTAGTGTATTTCTAAAAATCAAGAACATTCTCCTATATAACCACAATACAACTGTCAAAATTAAAAAAACAAAAACCCACTGATACATTGCTACCATTTAATCTTCAGCCCCTACACAGGGTTTGACACTTAGCCCAGTAATGGCCTTTACAGCAAAAGAATCACACTTAGCATTTGGTTATTTTCTCTTGTTAATCTCGTTCTCTTACCTTGAGGTTCGGTGATCCTGAAACTTTTGAAGATTGCAGACCCATTATTTGGTAAAATGCCTCTCAATTTGAGGTTCTCTGACATTTCCTCATGATAATATTCATATTTGAGAGGAATATCATAGAAGAGATTCTGTGTTCTCAGAGCATCTAATCAAGCAACTCACAATTTCAATTTATCCCATTATGATGATGTTCATGTGTTTTACTTGATTAAGGTGGTGTCTGCCAGGCTTCTCCTCTGTGTACTTATTCTTTTGTGTGTATATGTGTACTTATTCTTTTCTCCTTTAAAATTAATAAGCATTTTTATGGGGAGGTACCTTAAAACTATGTGAATATTCCATTTCTTTCACTTCTAATTACTCTTTTACTTATTTCTCTCTGTATGGAATCATGTTTTCCTATTTTATACGATGGCTTATGATTTCTTACCATTATTTTTATGTGCATACTGTCCCAGATTTAACTTGTAGGAACCCCTTCAAATTGGTCTCTGCAACCATTTGACACGCCCCATCATTCATTGAACATTTCCTTGCTTCTTGGCAATAAGCATTCCACACTCACTTTGTACTTCTTTTGCCCTAGCCCCAAATTAGCTCTTTTATTTTTTTATTTTTATTTTTTTTAAAGATTTTATTTATTTATTTGACAGAGAGAGACACAGCGAGAGAGGGAACACAAGCAGGGGGAGTGGGAGAAGGAGAAGCAGGCCTCCCGCTGAGCAGGGAGCCCGATGCAGGGCTCAATCCCAGGACCCCGGGATTATGACCTGAGCCAAAGGCAGACGCTCAACCACTGAGCCACCCACGTGCCCCCCCAAATTAGCTCTTTTAAAAAAGAACTCTAGTTCTTTTTAAGAATGGTATTTAGAAGCCACAGTCTGGGTACTACGTGTGTTCGTTGCTATCTGGGTGTTGCTTGTTCCCAAGCCCTTTCAGTAATAGAGCTAGGTGAGTGAGTGAGTGTGTGAGTGTGTGTGTGTTTGCATACATGAAGGAATATACACACATGTGGGCTCACAAAAATCACAGCTGTGTTTATTGTTACGCCTGTCTCTATATGTTGATGATGCCATGAGTTGATGCCAAGAACTAATTCTGATCCAACTCCACAGGACTCTTTTGAGCTTTTTCCCTTTCCATTTTGGTAACTACCTTTTCAACAGTCAGAAACCTGATTGTCATCATCATTAATATATCTATTGATTGATCAGTCCCCCTGTATGTAACCTTCCCTTCATGGATGCCCTCTTTGCCCTCTTGGGTTCTGGCTCAGCATGGGGATATTTTAAAGCTCCCCAATGATGCTAATGTGCAGCCAGGATAGAGCACAACTGAATGAGGAGAAAGGTGAACTTTGTACTTTTTGATTCATTATTAAGTAAATGGCAGGTTTTTAAGTCAGGTTTGTTTTGGGAAAATAAATTCTTCCTAAGGAAGTGAAATCCAAAGAGAAAACTCAATTCTACCAATATAAGCAGTAAAAGATCAGGGTGAAAGCACAGCCTGTCTCCTGGAAAGCTTTGAAAAATATTTATTTTGGAAATAAATCTGCTTGTAATGAACATGAATTTCAGTCCCTTTCCCTGAATTACCTGTTTATAGGAAAAAATACTTGAAAAGATTAGTTGTTTTTAAGAATGTGTTTCATTAAAGACTTACTTTGCTTTTTTTTTACATTGCGTTTTTAAAATAAACTTAAGCTATAGAAAGAAATTGCAACTCACTGCTCTTTAAAGCATTGAATATTTAAACAGATTTTCAGACTATGTTGCTCCTTCTCAGTAGTCCATTGCACTTTAAAATACCGGAACCGAGTTACAGTAACTGGGTCATGAGGAATCCCAGAGGAAGCAAGAGGCTCTGGGAGCCTAATACGACAGGATCTCTGGCCAGCCTGCCTTAGATGGTCAACATCCATCTTGCCAATTTTCCTAAAACCATGTTCTTAAAGTAGTGCATTGCTTCAGGTGGATTTTCACCAAGAGCTTCACACTGAGACTGAGGGACACATAATCTGACTCCAAATTGAATTCCAGCGTTCAACCTAAGGGAATTACAGTAAAATCTCTTCCTTGATGGTATTTGTAAAGTTTTCATTGAAGTTACCTTTGGGGTGTGAATTGTGCACATTAGGCTTTTGTGTATTTATGCCAGAGGCACAGAAGGAGAAAGGCCAATATTTGTGAATATGGATAGAACCACAGAAAGCTTGACATGTAGGTAAAACACCTGTTTTTTGTTGTTGTTTCGTTCTCGTTTTCTAGAAATAAAGCATTGCCTAGTCATGAATGCCGGCTTCAGTGTTGACCCTCAGTTCTTTATACAGGTTGAATTGTTACCACTCCCCAGACTTGAGTCTTCAGGAACTATCTTTGTGACTTTTGCCACGTCAGCGAACATTTACTTCATGTTTTTCTTTAATGTGTCTGACTTTTAACTTAGCATTTTTCTAGATGGTATCTGTGAAGCCATGAGTTTAGTGTGTTGATCACCGAAAATCAGAAGTATCTGTTCAATACTTTGGGGGAACTGGGCACTAGATCTCTAAATCTCCTTCTAGCTCTACAATTCAGAAAGTGTGGCATCTGGGTTTCCTGCCTTGAGCTTTAAAGCAACAGCAGTAGTTTTGCAGTGGGTTCTTCCCATGTGATACATAGAGAGTGAAAGTTGGCAGCTTTCTATATATATTATATTCGAATATATAGTAGAATATGTTACATAATATATGAGAATAAATATCACATTCTTTTTAGATGTGAGGCATTAATTACATTATCTTAATTTCTTAAGATTCAGCACATTTCTTCAACTAGAATGGTTAGTATTTTGTGTCATTTTTGCTCTCATTGAGGAGAGCAAAACCTGGTTGTCTTAATTCAGGTGTCCAGGAAGATGCAACTGTGAACTCATTCAGTAAGGAATACATAGATTTATAGGACGCTTGGTACCTGCCTTAAAAACACAAGTAGAAAACATGTAAAACATACAGTATTAATAATGTAGAAGAAAATATGAAATATAGAACATACATGTTAACCACACTGAGATGTCATGGAAAGATACCTAAATTGTGATAAGTATCTGCGTGTCATGATTAAATTAATGTGTTCTGTATTATTTGTGAGGGATATTGCCTATCAAAATATTTTTCTTTGACATTATTAATGCTGTATGTTTTATGTGTTTTCTACTTGTGTTTTTAAGGCTAGGTACTGAGTGTTCTATAAATCCATGGATTCCAGGAATATCCCCAGAAGCCAGCCAGATGTTGTCATATATTCAAATCAGGGTTTTTCCTGAGTGTGTGTATGTTTTTTCTTTTAGGAAGATATTTTAAAGCTCACTTTAATGGGCTTCTTTGAAACCAAACGGTCATATTTTGTAAAAGGAGTAACAAACCAAAATATGGGGATAACTGAATGTGGTGAGTTTTATGCATCCTCTCAGTTTAAGTAAAATACCAGGTTCTGCTCAGTCCCAGAGATGGAATGTTTGCACACCATCTACAAGCATTTCATTTGCTACACAAATAGACTGTGAATACAGATGTTAACCTTCTGGTGTGATGTTACTTTAACAGAGAGAAGGAGCAAGAAAGGGAAGAACAGTTAATGGAAGACAAGAAAAGGAAGAAGGAGGATAAAAAGAAAAAAGAAGCCACTCAGAAGGTGGGTTGAGTCCCTTAAGTCTGTCTTGACATCCACCAAGCATCTGGAAGAAGTAACTGCCATGGGCTGGGTACCTGACAGCTCAGCAGTGCTGCTTTAAGGTCTGAAAGTGGGAGAAAGTTGGAGACCTACACTTGTCTTCATAAAGTAGATATTCAGGAATGCTGCAACTGACTTATTGAGAACAGCAGTAAACAATATTGAGAAAGGCAAGAGAGTCCCCAACACTTAAATTCTTACTGACTTTTCTTATTTGTATCATAATTAATCTCCATTTTCTTAGGTCAGCTTATAAAATAACTTTTCAAGGCTTCTGTTAAGTTCACCCCAGTGTTTTCCTTTTGGTCCTTCTACAGCACTGTCATTTGTAAGAATCTGCTTAGAGCTTTGGGGGAGATAATAGTCCATGGCTTTGAGTCACTTGCTTAGGGAAGAAGAGATGCTAAAAGAAAAAAGACACAGGCCTCACCTCTGTCAACGGGCAAGTCTTAATTGATGTGCTTGACCTCAGCACTGACTGAGCAGAGATCAGAGGCCCCGCCCCCTCTCCTCCAGTGTGTGCTCCCCTGCCCCCTCTCTGGTCTGATCTTGTTTACCCCACTTTGCCATTCTTCAGCATTGCCTGACTTGGGCTCTAGCTCAGCAGGGGTGTTTTGGTGCCTTTTTGGGAGGTAAAGTGATTTGCCTCCAGTTCTTGTTACCACTGCCTAGCACACTTGGGAAGCGGGCCCTCGCTGTGAGGCAGGCTTGAGGGTCCCTGCTATAGTGCCAGGTTATTGAAGCTAAGTTTAGGAAGGTAGAAACTGTTACAGGGTTCAGAGGGAACTCTAGATTTAGAACAGACTCAAGGCAGGCAATCAGACACAAGCCAGTGCAGGGTATAACGGGACACCACAAGTTTTCCCAGCATTATTGGATATAACGTATATTCCCTTAAGTCAGTTTTCTGAATTTTTGAAATAGATCATTTATGAGTGCCAGGAGAAAAAATGATACTGGAAATATTTTCTGAATTGGATTGCATATGACCCTGCCATATTAAACATACAAAATATAATTTTATCTTTTCTTCATGACTTAATTAGAAGGAATATTTGTTATTGTTTGGTTCTATAATATAATAGACTGTTGTACATGCTCATTAAGGTTTTGTCTGCTTTTAATTGTGTTAGTTCCTGTTAATAGTGGTATGCTTACCATCGCATCCTCGTGCTATCAGGGTACCTGCTTCTAATATGTTGCTTCTAATCTGAGCCTAAAATGTCCGTAAAGAGTCTGAATAAAGATGTCAGATAACAACCCAGAGGCTTTTTTCATACTTGCCTTTGGAGACACAGTCCCATTCCACATATTGAGGTTGTGATAAGCAGGTCCACCAGCCGGAGGGTGTCAGGGCATTGCCCCTCCACATACTGACCTTCCAACTGGAGTGACGGAGAATGAACCGCAGTGTAGCCTTTTTTTCCTTTAGGGCATTCACATTTCATCAACTATATTGGTATAAAAATTGGATTTTGCAGTCTGTGGGAACGTATGGTTAATAGGCAGGACACTGGTGAACTTGAGCAAAGGCTGGTAAGAAGAAGATAGTAAGTCGAGTGATTATTTTAGGCAGTCTATGGTCTGTCTTCATTCTTCACATAAGTAATAATGCTTCTCAACTGGAAAATAATCAGTATCTGGAAGTGATTGATAAAATATGCATCTGTAAACTTTCATTGTGGATCCCACTAATAGAAAAATGATTTAAAATACAAGATGGTGTGGGTTTATTCAAGAGCAGATTTGAGATTTATGCAGAGAATGTCGTTTACACAGCTGGACAATCTCCCCTGTGTATTAGCATCTGCATTAAGAACTGGTTTAGAAGTTACGGCAAAGAAGAAAATCACCATAAATGAAATTTCAAATGGTTACTTATGAACAATAAAATCCAGTCATTTTTGTTCAGAAATGTTCTAGATTGGCTGACGCAGGATCCAGGCCAACACATGGTCTTGGATATTGTTGTATCATACCGAACTGTTGTGTAATTCCAGAATTAAGTTCTGATTTAGCAGTTTTAAGGAAGAGCACAAAGCTTACCATGTGATTGTCTTAGTGGCTTCCAACCTTATTGTAGAGACAGTGCCTCAACGAGGAGGCATAAAATGTGCTATGATGCAAAGAATTGTAGAGAATGTGCCAGAGGTTCTATTATGTGGTCATTCATTCATTCAGTCAGTCAGCACCATTTACGGTGCTTCCACATCCTTCTCGCTGCTTACCCTATTGCTTTAAAATCATCTCTTTGTGTATGTCTTCCCATTAGACTGACTGTAAATTTCTCAAGGTTTTACTCATATTTGTATTTCTGGGAAATTAGGGCAGTCTCTGGTACATAAGAGTCACTCAGAAACTGTTAAATAGATCAATGGTTAAGAATGAGTGCTGGCAATGTAATTTTCTTGAGGAATGGACTTTTATTTAAAGCTAAATCAAGTTATTTCCACACAGACATTAAACTTGAGCTTTTCTCATGAGCAGTTTGCTCTTTCTAGAGCCATCACTGAGTAAACTGTGTTAGATTTCCATTCATGAGAAAGGTGTCAAGGAAGGATTCCATTCACATTCATTAAGCTGATGCTGCTAAAGGAGCATTGTTCAGTGTTGGCAGAATAC
Source organism: Callorhinus ursinus (assembly GCF_003265705.2). Lineage (NCBI taxonomy): Eukaryota > Metazoa > Chordata > Mammalia > Carnivora > Otariidae > Callorhinus > Callorhinus ursinus. Next base: position 8,144,831 of record NW_027397110.1, on the reverse strand, counting down.
ATGCTTTGATCATCCAGCTTTTCACCGTCTGGAGGACAGCTCTTTTAACAGAACCCACATTGTAAGACACATTTGACATTATTTGAGTTTGTTGCTTACAGCTGGAGAAGGCATTGATTGACTTCCTATATAACTGATCTTCAAAATGGCATTGTAAGAAATATTTATAATGTTATAAAATTTAAATTGCCTTAAGGAATTGGTGTGTGGATACAAATCAGTTCATTCTTGGTTAAATGGAGTTTTACAAAAATCACACGGTAGACTTGAGCTCTGTAACAGTACAGGGAAACACATTCATTTTGAAGCGCTGTCTACTACAAATTCAATAGAGTAGAATTAGCTTGCCTTTTAATGCAAGAATGTAAGGAACACTCCAGGAGGTCATACAACTAGGGCATTTAATTCAGATTGTGTCGGGCATTAGTGTGCTGGAATCCACCGCAAAGCGGGTTGGTTACCTACGGGACATACACTCCAAAGATGACGAGCATGTTTTCATGAGCACCCGTAGCGGTAGCTTGGTATGATTATCAGCCACAAATAACCAAACATCTTCTTTTCTATTACAAAGTCAGAGAACCATTAAAAATGCTTTAGGGGCGCCTGGGTGGCTCAGTCAGTTAAGCGTCTGCCTTCAGCTCAGGTCATGATCCCAGGGTCCTGGAATCGAGCCCCGCATCGGCGGGAAGCCTGCTTCTTCCTCTCCCACTCCCCCTGTTTGTGTTCCTTCTCTCCCTGTGTCTCTCTCTGTCAAATAAATAATTAAATCTTAAAAAAAAAATGCTTTAAAAGATTAACATTTGGGAAAAGGGAGTCAAAAATCATGCATGATCTCAATAATAATGAAAATAATATAAGCCTATTAGAATTCTGTAATTCTAGAATTTCCTTTTGGTTGTTTTTCTTATGCATGGCCTTTTGTGGTTTTTTAATATTATAGGGCATGTATAATTAGGTGCCCTCCTTTATTTTCCTCTCTTAATAGCAGAAGCAGTTTTCCATGTGGCTCCTAATCATCATTTCCAAACTCTCTAAAAACCCATTATTACATTCAGCCTGTCCAACCTTTTAGGTTAATCACTTCCATAGATGTATTAGCCACTATGTAAAGAAATACTTTCAACAAAGCAATCTTTATTTGTTCAAAATTTACACGTTTCACTCATTGCCGTATTTCATACTGTTTTATGTGAACTTTGATTAAAAACAACAAACATTTATTGAGCATTGGCATAGGATAATCTGATTTAATCCTTATAACAACCCTTTGTACCGAGATGCTATTATTACTAATCTCCATTCAACAGATAAATAGAAAACTGCAATCACACAGCCAGGAAGTGGCATGACTTGGTTTTAAATCCTGCCTTTCTGCTATGGCCTGATACCTCTGATGATGGGCCCCTGAACTTTTGCTTTCTAGATTTGAAATTGAGTGTTTGAGTCCACACTCATAGCGTGATCTTTTTGTCTCTATGGCTAATTTAGTTTCTAGGCTCCATCCATTTGTTTTTCTCCAGTCATAGCATCAAAATGACAAACAGCATATTCCTGGTATAGGTACTTCATCATTTAATAAGAGTGGAATGCTTTTTGTTTTAATTTTTAGTATCCATAATAGTGGTCATGTAAGTTATAACCGGACATATGGCCATTGTCTTTATAGAAGGATGTCTGAGCTCTCAAGCTTTTTTTCTGGATCTGAACTACATCTGCGTGTCTGATAGCTTGAATTACTTAAGTCCTTAGAATTACAGTAGTCTTACAATACCGAACTGGAAAGCAGAACTCATTGCCTTATGTCTGTTAATTTATTTTTCAGGTCACGGAACAAAAAACCAAAGGTAAGAGTTTTTTTTTTTCTTTTTTCAGTCTTTGGAACCTTTTGTGTTTAGATTTTATACCCTTGCTGACTCAGCCTCCAATCCACTTGATTTGCGAGAGTGGGTGCAAAGTAATTAAATTGGTTGTTTGCAGCCACTGAAGAACAGTAATGACAAATTAAAAGTACTTGTAGTAGTGTTTCTAGTTGGCCTTAAATTTTTTAGAAGGCAAAAGAGATTAGAAAAAGTAATACCTTGTTTTGAAAGTATATGGGTCATGATTTTGAACTGAACCTTTAAAAAACAGTAACAAAAACTTTAGCCCCTAATTTATAGATGGGAACTGCAGAGGATTGTTAACCGTCTTGATCCACGACATGCATTGTGTCTGAAAGGGAGTGTTATGTCTAGGATGGTCACGTGGTCCTCTGAGCTAGAGCCTGGAATGTGCTTTTTCAAAAAATAATACATTTTAACTCTGTTACAAAATAGTGATGTGTTGTAAACAGAAGCATATGTCCTTCAGGTCATCCCCAACCTAATGGTCTATATGCTTTCAGATCTCTCTCTCTCTCTCTCTCTCTCCTGTTAATTTTGATTATGCAGTCTTGTGCATAATCTGGTGCAATTTTTGATTATGCAGTCTGGTGATGGCCACACTTTTGGTCAGTTCCCCTTCAGAATGGTAGACTTCATTCCTTGAGACGAGTGTTCTAGCCCCTATCCTTGCCCATTTAAATACGTGGTTCTCAACTAGGGCATGCATTAAAATCATTGCATAGACTTTTCAAAATACATAAACATGGACCTCCTCCCAAACCTTCATGGTCTCAGGCCACAGCCCTAGCAGATATATTTTGAGAAGCTCTGTAGGTGACACCAGGTGTCACTGCCCCAATGAAAGGAATCACATTAGGACTGTGATAACTTGGAGGAAGGTCTAGGTGGATGAATGGATAGGCCAAGATGTGATGGGAGGCCCTCTAACGATGATTGGTTTCTTCTTCGTTTTGTTTTCTTTTGTTGGACTACCAGGCCAAAGCATGTCATACAGTGATGGAAAACTAATAAAGACAGTGCTAGTTTTTAAGGAAACTTAGTTCCGGAAAACAGATTCTCAGATGACTAGACATTACTGCAATATATTTCTAATCAAAATGCATTTCAAGGGAGAATGTAGTCTGGGACCTTGTAGTGATTTATAAAATAAACTGATAAGAGCCATTATTAGTTACAGTTCTCTTAATTAGTTAGAATAGTGTTCTCCCCTTGTACTTTGAGCCAGTACCAACCCAAAAGTGGGCTTTATTTGGAAGTATCTTTATAAATCACATGTTTGAAAGAGAAGTTATACTTTACCATAAAAATAGAGTTATTGATAGTAGTACAGTGTCCATATTTTCTAAACCAACATACTATCTAGGAAAGGATTTGGGCACATAGTATTTATGTTTATAGGACTTTCTGATGATTTATCAGGACAACAGATGAGAATATTGGCATTTTCCTGGAAAATCCAGGCTCTCTGGTTGTTGAAACAGGGTGGTTAGGTTCCTGGGCCTGGCCACAACTCTAATGCTCATGAAGCCAAGTACCAACTGAGCTGTGAAAACAAGCTGCTCTGTATGGTAAGTGGTGTTTCTATTGGAAAATCAAAAATCCATTAAGGCATTCTTTGTTGGATTTTTTTGTGTGTGTGCTAGGTCTGTTCTCAGAAACACATTCCTTTTCCCTCTGCCAAAATCTTAAAAATCAAATTTTCTTTTCTACTCTCTACTGAATTTTCTTTCCAATTAGGGTTTTTCTCTCACCTACCATAAAATGGAATACAGCCCCAGAGTTTCCAAACTTTTCCTACCCCACCCCCGTCAAAAATTAAAGTAAAATAATCCTAAAGTGAGCTGAAAGCCTGTTTCAGGTCTCCTAAGGAATTTACTTAGTAGAACCAGGGAGAAAATAGAAGTAAAAATAAGAATTATCTCTGGAGTAGGTTAGACCATAAGTAGAGGGAGAGGAAAAATGAGAATTCTGGAGAGAATACAGCAGGATTTCAAGTGGAGGTTATATGAAGACAGGGCCTAGCACTGGGCCTGATCTTTCTGGGTTTTTGCCCCACTCTACGGCCACATTTTTATCTTTGTTCCCAAGAGCCTGTCTGGGCACTCTAAATCCCTTTCTTCTTTTCCCTCAGCTGATGTTTCTGGGTCCTGTTCCTCTTCCAAAGATGGTGCCTTCCTTAGGCGGTCTCCCCATAACTCTGAATCTGCCTCTTTTTTCCCAATAGACCCTATAAGAAAAAAGTCTGTTGGTGCCAAGTCTCTGGTTGTACAGAGGACTGAAGTAAGATTTATCTGTATTTCAGAAAAAAAACAGATTCATTTATATGTTCTGTCTTTATCTTCCATTATTTAAAAAAAAAAAAGAATTCCGGAGACTAGGGTAAGATTTCAGGTGGAGGTTCTGTGAAGACATGGCCTAGAGGTGGGCCTGCTGCCCAGTAGCAGACAATATGCAGCACTTAAGGTAGAAGCCGATGTCGCACTTTGTTGGATATTGGACTTAGAATCAAGAGTCTGTGGGATTGATGTAATAGGCCAGATACAGCAGGACGAAGGGCAAGGTCAGGACTAAAAAGGGGCGCCTGGGTGGCTAGTCGGTTAAGCGTCCTGACCCTTCCCTCCTCCCCAACCTTGTGTTTTTTAAGAGCCTGGGATTATCTTCATTTCACGTCCTATCTGCTTTTATAAAAATTTGTTTGGTTGTTTGTTTTGTTTTTGTTCTGCAATATCCTGTGGAAAGAGATCTCTAAATTCTCTCCATTATTTTGACAGTGTTTTATTTTTTAAGTAATAAGTATTATCCTTAGAATATTAACTGTCGCCTATCGTGTAAAAATCAAAAAGAGAAAATAGATTTCATTCTTTTAAAAAATGTAGTGGAGTAATGACATGTCTCAATTTGTTTTATTCATTTAAGATGACAAATGTTGCCTATCACAAATAAGTCTATAGAAGACTAAGGAAGAATTATCTGATGAGAACTCTGGTGGTTATTTTGAGAAGGAGAAAAGTTCCAGATAAAAAGAGGAGTATTTGCTTAGAGAGTTTTAAAAGATAAGAAATTTTGAACCCTAGGGGTGCCTGGGTGGCTTGGTCAGATAAGTGCCTGCCTTCAGCTCAGGTCATGATCCCAAGGTCCTGGGATTGAGCCCCAGGTCAGGCTCCCTGCTCATCGGGGAGTCCACCTCTCTCTCCCCATCTGCTTCTCCCCCAGCTTATGCTCTCTCCCTCACTCGCTCTCTCTCAAATAAATAAATAAAATCTTAAAAAAAAAAAAAATTCTGAACCCTATGGCAAAATATCTGGAAAAGCTGACAAAGTTTTTCTTTTTTCTTTTGCTTGTAATTAATTTTCTTCTTTTTAAATTTACCTATATTGAGATGTAATTGACATATGAGTGAGTGTCAATTGTGTACGTTTAAGGTGTACAGTGTTTTCATTTGATACATTTATATATTGCAATATGATTACCACAATAACATTAGCTACCACATCATATCACATTACCTAACTGTCATTTCTTTTTTATGGTGGAAACAATTAAAATCTAGTTTCTTGGTAATATAAAAAAAAAAAAGCATCCAACTCTTGATCTCAGCTTAGATCTGGATCTCAGGGTCATGACTTCAAGCCCTGCATTGGGCTCCACACTGGGCCTATAGCCTACTTTAAAAAAAAAAAAGATCAGGACTAAAAAGACTGTGCAATGGAGGAGTTTGGACATAGTAATTTTGCCTTGTTAAAAAGATGTTAGGGTCATGGTTGGCTTAATGATGTAGTTATTAGTATGAAATGACTGATTTATGGAAACTAACATGACCTGGGGCGTCTGGGTGGCTCAGTCGGTTAAGCCTCGGTCTCTTGGTTTGACCCAGGTCATGATCTTAGGGTCGTGAGATCCAGTCCCATGTCGGGCTCCGTGTTCAGCGCAGAGTCTTCTTGAGATTCTCCCTCTTCCTCTGCCCCTGCCCTGACTTGTGCATGCACTCTCTCTCTCAAATAAAATCTTGGGGGAAAAAATGACTGACATGACCTTAAGTGCCATTTGTAGAAATACAGTATCTAGGAAGGCATTTACAATTCCTATAATAGGCACCACACTGGGTAAAGAGACAGAAATCAACTTCTGTGGAGCCTGTGGGGTTTGGGCCAGACTGGTCAATGAATTTGAGCCTGTGTCGCTTTCAGAGGTGTTAAACACATGAAGATGCTTAACCCTCAGTGGAAGGCTTACCACCTGAGGAAGCTCAGGTTACGGTCTTCAAAGAGTTGAAGGGTTCTGGTGTCTGACACTTAGCAGTCTCTTGGTAAATGTCTGTCAGGTGTTTTGTTCAGTGAGACTTATTCTCATAGCAAAAGTACTGATGGTGAGAAGCAAAGCAACAGGGAAAAGCTTCCAGCTCAAAATAAGTTGAAATTTCAGATACCGTCATCCACAGCAGCAGTTCATGACCTTTACCCCACCTAGGACACAGCTGAGGGACAGCACCTTCCCATCAGCATACCTGGGGTGATAGACCATTGTGGTCCATTGGCCACAACTCTGTCTTCTGAGTCTACCCCAGAAGGCATATTTAGTAAATGCATGTTGGTGGTTGGGATGACCTTGAGTCTACTCTAATTTATTAAGATTTGAGGTGGGTTCCCCCCCCAAGTAAGTAATTTACAAACTAAGCTACTTACAGTGTATGTCACGCCTTGTGGAAACACCTGTGTATGCGAACACTGGTGGGAGCCCATTTGTTCAGAGATGGAACTGGCTACCTCTAGAGAGTGAGTGAATGTGAGGTATAATGACATATGGTTCAGATAGATGGGCATAGAAAAGTCCAGGTGGGAGGTAATGAGGACTTGAACCTGGTTAGAAACGGTGGGGTGGTGGAGGAAGGCAGGCATCGGAGAGATGCTTTGGTTCATTGGGATATAATGATGATCAGATAATGATATGCAGGGAAAGAGCAAAGTCTGAGACACTTTCCAGGTTCCCTGCTTGAGAAGATGGTTGGGTGACGACTCTATTCCTTGATCTAAGAGATAATGGGGAGCTGGGGAACAAGTTGGAGGGGTAAAGAGAAGGGTGAAAGAGGTCTGAGTTGGAGGTAGTGATTTGGGAAACACTTGCATATAAATGTTAAAGTCTGAACATGGGGGAACTTGTACTCAAGTAACTTAAATGTGGGAAGAGTGTAGGCCCCACGTTCATGTTCAGGTTTTTTTTTTTTTAAAGGCACAACTCATGTGCGCCTGGGTGGCTTAGTCAATTAAGCATCTGCCTTCAGCTCGTGTCATGATCCTAAGGCCCTGGGATTGAGTCCGCATCAGGCTCCCTGCCCAGTGGGGAATCTGCTTCTCCCTCTCCCTTTGCCACTCCCCCTGCTCGTCCTCAATCTCAGATAAATAAATAAATAAAATCTTTAATAAAAAAAGACACAACTCATGACCAAATTCAACCGCCATCTTACAACTCTGCTTAGGGGGTCACCAGCTATAACCCTCCGGGCAAATCTGACTCCCCTCCTGGTTTTGTACTGCCCATGAGCTGGGAATGTCTGTTTACATTTTTTTCAATGGTTAGAAAAAATAAAAAGGAAAATATTTTCTGACAGTGAAAATGATATGAAATTTATATTTTAGTGCAGTAAGTTGTATGGAACACAGCCACACTCATTCGTTTATACATTGTCTGTGGCTGCTTTTGCCTACACATGAACAGTGGAGTCGTCACGACAAAGACTGTAGGGCCAGCAAAGCCTAAAATATTTACTGTCTGGCCCATTACAGAAAAGTTTGGTGACCCCTGACCAAGAGTATGAGAACCCACAGAGGAAGAGAGAAAGGAAGAGCTGAAGAGCTGGCTGGTGTGGGTCTCAGCAGCTCTCACGGAAACAGGGAGGAAATGGCCAGTAGTGTCAGAAGTTGCAGAAAAGTCAAAGAAGGAAAGATATGACGAGTGTCCATTAGACTGGCAATGAAGAGTTTCTGGATGAGGAGACGGGTTTCCAGGGAGATGTTCAGGGCAGAAGCCAGGGTGCATTGAGTTTGAGAAGTGAGTAGAAGGTAAAGAAATGGAGACAGAGCTTAGAGGGTACTGAGAGTTCTTCAGTGCCTGGTGGCCACTGTCTGTGTGTTCCCAGTCTTTGAGAGTTTTTGGTATTGCATTGTAACTGATGATGACTCACCAAGAGATTTTCAGCCGAAAATAGTGTCTTTTTATGTATTTTAACTACTTTTAAAACATTTCTAGAAGTTTTTTTTGTTTTGTTTTGTTTTTATGTTCGTCCAATCAAGATACTTAAAGAAAATAGTAGTTTGTATTGGTCCTGCCTGTTTCAGGGTTTTCTTAAAAAATACTTTCATCTGAGGGGCGCCTGGGTGGCTCAATCCATTAAGCATCTGCCTTTGGCTCAGCTCATGATCTCATGGTCCTGGGATCTAGCCCAGAGTCAGGCTCCCTGCTCAGCAGGGAGCCTGCTTCTCCCTCTGCCGCCCCCCCCCCCCCCGCTCGTGCATGCTCTCTCTCTCTCTCACAAATAAATAAATTATTTCTAAAAAAAAATACTTATATCTGCAAAAGTAGCATTTTATTGAAGTTTTTCAGAAATAGAGGCAATTTAGAAGTTCAAACTATAAGATGAGAATAATGGTGATAGGGAAAGGAAAAAGATTCAGTCATTAGTTTCTGGAAGTCAATGAAAGGAAATTAGAAAATAGGATACCCAGCATTTTTCACAATGTCTGTATTTTCCTTTGATACAGAGGTCATGTTTAAGCCACAGACCTTTTGTATGGAAAATAAGGAAGTATGCCCTCATTTTGAGCAGCTCATTTTTAGAAAGATTTGCCCTACAAATCATTAAGGTGTGGAAGAGAAATGAGAGGGTAAAAGTAATTCCTACTCTATCTTAATTCCCGTCTCCTCCGTTAGCACCTGACGTTCTGGAGCATGCTGGGAGGCACACACTGACTCTGGGAGTCTCAAGTTTGAACTTCGGGAAGCAGGTTGGATTGGATGTCCTGCCTAACAGCCACGTTGCTCTCCAGTTAGTGTCTAGAGTTCCTTTTTTTTTTTTTTAAGATTTTATTTATTTATTTATTTGAGAGAGAGAGAGAGCGCACAAGCAGTGGGGAGGGGCAGAGGGAGAGGGAGAAGCAGACTCCCTGCTGAGCAGGGAGCCCAACATGGGACTCGATCCCAGGACCCTGGACTCATGACTCAAGCCAAAGGCAGACACTCAACTGACTTGAGCCACCCAGGTGCCCAGTGTCTAGAGTTGTGATTTGCCTTTGAATGCTTAAAATTCTTGAAATCACAGAAAGGTGTAAGAAAAAAATCGAGTAAGATTTCATTCAAGTTCTGAAACATAGTTTCTCCTAACATGTACCTCAGGCTTTTTTTCTGTGTCCTGGAGTTTTGAATGACGAATCTCCCAGAATAGAGCACCATATTGGAAGGAAGGTGGTTGAAAGGTGGTCTGATTTCATAATGACTTTATTATTTACGATCCCTTTTATCTCTGACGTGGTGGGAAAATGCTCTGAGGCGCTTTGGTAAGGAATCTTACACAATATAGGATACCCACCAAGTTTCTTTGGTTGTGCTGTGAATGTTGTGAAGTTAGTCGAACTGATGTTCAGACCTCAGTGCTGTAGGATGCTTGTACTATGTCTTACTCTATTTTAGGGAAATGAGTCAAGGCAGCCTCACAGAAGCATAGCTCCTTCCATCCTAAAAACCAATAGGGAAGACTCTTCCCAGCCCTTGCCAGCTTCTTGTTTATTCTCATAATAAGAGGAAAGGGGATTGGGAATGCCATCTGCTATGGGAATCTTACAGGCACAGATAAAAAATGAATCACTGAATAATTCATCTTCATTTATCAGTTATTTTTATATATCGGCTGTTATAGGTCATGCAGAACCTACTATACTGATAATATCAGACAATGACCAACTTATTTTCTCAAGAAATAGGTTTATCCTACTCAGAGGTTGTGGATCCTCTGACCTCCCTTCCTTACTGGGAGACGCAGGACTGCCTCATGATTGGCTAAGATTAGACCAGGGGTTGCCTTAAACTGACTTCAGGCTCCTACTCTTTGTTCTTGTTACTCACAATGCTCACCAATGTCCAGTGGGAGTAGATTGGGCCCCCTGATTTCTGATGATGTCTCTCTCTCCATAAAGGAGCCAGTTCAATGAGCAACATGCTGGCCTCGCATCATTTCAGCAGTCAGAGCAGTACGGCCACCAGAGCTGGCCCAAACATTCCTCCAGATGTCGGGATTTGGGCCTCGGAATCATCTGAATTATCAGGCTCAATGGTTGTTTCTGTAACATTGCCAGCCTCTGTTTGCCAGGTAGATTTTCTTAGAAAGGGTGGCAGTCTTTTGGTAGGATGAAGCAAAGGAGGTGCAGAAGTACATTCTCTGTAGGGTTGAGGGGAAAACCAAAGGGTCCTGGAGAGTGTATCTTCACGGTCATCCTGCACGTTCCAGACTTCCTATTTGCCATTTTTAAAAGTAAAACATTAAATTCTTTAAAATAAGTAGGAAAAATACCTACATTTTGAAATTTTTATTTGAAATTTTTATTTTATTTTACTTTTTTTTTTTAGAGCAGGAGAGAGAAAAAGGAGGGGCAGAGAGAGAGAGAGAAAGTAATCTTAGTCTCCATGCCCAGTGCGGAGCCCAGTGCAGGGCTTGATCTCACAACCCTGAGATCATGAGCTGAGCCGAAATCAAGAGTTGGATGCTAAACCAACTAAGCCACCCAGGCTTCCCTGAAATTTTTATTTTAAATAAAGAGTTGGAATAAATACACAAGGTACCCTTAAAATTTTTTTGACATGAGCAAAAGAATTTATAATGTTTCTAATTATTTACACAGAGTGCGAAGCAAGAGTGTTTGAGTTTAGGTAGCTGTAAAAACCAAAACCTCGTTGATTTTGTAATTCTCCAGGGCTAAGGTTTCCTGTGGGGGTCCACTCTGTGCTAGGCGCTAAGAAAAAAAGATGAAAGAAAGGTGAGTCCTTACCCTTGAGGGACTCTTGGGTGAGGAGCTTGTAAATGAGAATTTCAATATAATATGATAAATTCATAGTAAAGAAAGATGGACGGTGTGTTCCAGGAGCACAAACGAAGGTGCTTTGCCTACCTAGTCCAGGGACTTCAAGAAAAGTTTCTCCGAGGTAGGTCTTTAAGAAGGTGGATGAAGGGCAAGGGCATTCCGGTTGAGAGCCTTGAACCTTTACCAAGGGCTTTGCCTGGGGCCCATGTGTACCCTCAGACTTGCTGGGCAACCCTTCAGGGATATAGGGGAGCTGATGGTGATTGCTTCCCCTCCCCCTTAATCAATGGAATGGAATTCTGTGGTCTGGCTGTCTTTGAGCCCTCGTCACCATCACTCCACACCTCTGCCGTACCTCCAGGAAACTGAAGATGCAGGGGAGCTTAGAAGGACCACGTCCATCCACAGTAGGATGGAAGAAGAGTTGTCTTATGGGAATTGGTCTCATGTAAGCTTTCTTAAAAACAACCTTTAGAAAAATGTATTTGATTTCAAAGGCTGTTTCCCAATCTCTCTCTTTCAGTGCCCGAAGTGACGAAACCAAGTTTAAGCCAACCAACGGCCGCCAGCCCAATTGGCAGCTCTCCATCGCCACCAGTCAATGGTGGCAACAATGCCAAAAGGGTGGCAGTGCCGAACGGACAACCGCCAAGCGCCGCCCGCTACATGCCTCGGGAGGTGCCGCCGCGATTCCGTTGCCAGCAGGACCACAAAGTGTTACTAAAACGTGGGCAGCCCCCTCCGCCGTCCTGCATGCTCCTCGGGGGTGGGGCAGGGCCTCCTCCCTCCACAGCACCTGGAGCAAACTCAAACAACGCACAAGTGACAGGAACGCTGCTGCAGGGGGACGGTGGGACTGCACCAGGTGAGGAATCTGTGTCGGGAATGGATTCCGCGCCAGCTTGAAAGAGAGCGAGCGCTTCTTCTGTATTGCCTGGTATAAACCCTTCATTAGATAGACTCTGAGGCTAATGCGGCTGCTGTTGGTCATTGCCGTTTGGGAACTTTTTTCCTTCTCAGACAAGCACATAAACTCGAGCCTCCCTAGGGCCAGCCGTCAGCACCAGTGTGTGCTCAGGCTATGATTGGAGGTGGGGCTAGTGCACAGGCTTGTTCTGAATCTTACTTGCCTGTGTTTATGTTCTCAGAACGCTGGGGGTCTAGAGACAGTCGTCTCTTAGATTACTGTGTAGAATCTTGGTTGGGGGGGGAGATATCAAATAATATCATTCTTTAGTTTTTTATAGATTTTTAAAATCATTGTTTCTTCAGAGGATTTTGAGCTTTGTTAAAAACTATAAAAACAGGGGCGCCCGGCTGGCTTAGTCAGCAGAGTGTACAACTCTTGATCTTGGTGTCTTAAGTTCGAGCCCCACATTGGGTATAGAGCCTACTTAAAAAAATAAAACAAAACAAAACTGGATGTAGATATAAGGAATCTTTAGCAGAAAGGCTCTACGAGTCTTGAGAGTTTTTAAAGATGAATACTAAATCAGCTAACAGCTAAGAACCTCCAAACATCACCTCCCCCCCTTTCTTTAAAGCTTATTAACAGATTTCCCCTTAGCTCTTAAAATGTTTTTTTGAGGCTATACTAAGGTTCAGAGCTTGAACATCATCAAGGCTTGGCAAGAACAATGCATTGGTTATTGTTAACTGAGCATGCTTTATTCTAGTTCTGAGTTTGAACATAGAATTGCCTTAGAAAATTCTATCACTGTCGCTTGTGCAGAGTAAAGATGGAAAGAAACCTCACGGTTACACAAGCTTTATGCAGCCTTTTCTGTGGTGGCCGTCAGGTCAGGCCCAAAGCAGGCAGGAAAAAGCCTCATAGCCCTTCCTTCTTGTGGCCCCTCATAAGCAATTGCAAAAGGAAGTGTGTGAGGGGTGGTCACATCGTGTGTTTCTGCAGCCAGATCTAGCCAGCCTGGATGTAGACATGAGTCCAGTGTGAGTACTCTCTCATTTGCATTAGTAAAACCAGGGAGACCTCCAAATCTCAAGAGTTGGAGATTCTCTGCTTTCCTACTCTTAATATGGCTCTATGTAATATTTTTTCAACCTTATCTTGATTTAAAGCTTCTTGGTTAAAATAACTAAAACAAGTTTAGAAGAATTACTGGGTTAAAACATGGCATTTTTCTTCCCACTAAATATGACAAATTCCACCAAAATATCTGCTGAGCCAGACTAATTTATCAGACTGAGTTCCTTGGGCATACAGACTGATTCATGCTCGTCTGCCCCAGCATCTAGCTGGGTGGGCATTCATCATTCATCAGATGCTTACTGAGCAGCAACACACTGGCCACTATGAGGAATTCAAACGTTAGCAAGATAGGGTCTCTGCCTAAGAGGGGGACCTTCTGGGGGAGTCTCTGGTGCTAATGTGGGGGAAGGTGGATGTGAACACAGTACCACAGCACTGAGCAAAATGGCTCCAGACAGGGAAGGGTTATTTTCAGGTGATGAACTAAAAAAACAAAAACAAAACAAAACCAAAAACCCTCATAGAAGAAACGGCACTTGAACTAGGCCCAGAAAGATGGATAAATTTCAGTATATGAATCCAGGAAGGGAAGCCAGTAGCTGCCAGTGTGGAATAGTGCCAGGGCGAGAAGGCACAAGTCATGGACTATCAAGGAGTGTGGCATCCACATAGAAAGTAGTGCAAGATAAGACTAGAAAAGTCAGTTGGTCCCAGGTTGTGCAGCATCTTGATCAAACTCCAGGCCAAAGAGTTTAACTTTGTTCTTGTGCACGAAGAAACTGTTGGAAGCTTCCCATACACCGGTGATCTAATTGAAGGGGTGCTTCAGAACAATTACTCTAGCCAGGAATGTTTAGAGTATATTGGAAATAGAAAGCAGGGTCAGCATGTTACTGCATTGTCTCAAGATACAAGAAGGCCCTTCTCTGTCAATAGGAAGGACAGGGGGACAGCTTTGAGAAATGTTGTGGAGTTACACTTAGCAGTACACCACCCCAGCAGAATGAAAGGGAAGAGATGACTAGAGCAGGTGTGGCACAGTTAACCAAGAAGGGCAACTGGGTAGAGAAATTAGTTTGTGGGGAAACGTGATGAGCTCTCTCAGGGGCAGTTTGAGCTTGAGGTGTTAGTAGAGCATATGCATGTGTAGCTGTGATTGATCAGATAATCTCTTTCCCAGAGTCAACCCTTGGAGGTGCTGCTGCTTCAAATTATGCAAATTCCACTTGGGGCCCGGGAGCCTCCTCCAACAACGGCGCCTCCCCCAACCCAATTCACATCCGGGACAAGGTGATTGTAGACGGGTCTGACATGGAAGAGTGGCCTTGTATTGCCAGCAAAGACACTGAGTCTTCTTCCGAAAACACCACCGATAACAACAGTGCCTCGAACCCTGGCTCTGAGAAGAGCACTCTGCCAGGAAGCACCACTAGTAACAAAGGAAAAGGGAGCCAGTGCCAGTCTGCAAGTTCTGGGAACGAATGTAATCTTGGGGTCTGGAAATCTGACCCTAAGACTAAATCTGTTCAATCTTCCAACTCTACTACAGAGAGCAACAATGGACTAGGAAATTGGAGGAATGTGAGTGGTCAGGATAGAATTGGACCTGGCTCTGGCTTCAGCAACTTTAACCCAAATAGCAACCCATCTGCCTGGCCAGCGCTGGTCCAAGAAGGAAATTCTAGGAAAGGGGCATTGGAAACTGATACTAGTAATTCCAGTGCACAGGTTAGCACAGTAGGTCAGGCATCCAGGGAACAGCAGTCAAAGATGGAAAATGCGGGTGTTAATTTTGTTGTCTCTGGCAGAGAACAGGCTCAAATTCATAACACTGATGGACCAAAAAATGGAAACACTAACTCCTTGAACTTAAGTTCACCAAACCCCATGGAGAATAAGGGAATGCCCTTTGGAATGGGCTTGGGGAACGCCTCCAGGAGCACTGATGCCCCTTCACAAAGCACTGGAGATCGAAAGACTGGGAGTGTTGGATCTTGGGGTGCAGCTAGGGGGCCTTCTGGAACTGACACAGCCTCTGGACAAAGCAATTCTGGAAACAATGGGAACAATGGAAAGGATAGAGAGGACTCCTGGAAAGGAGCTTCTGTTCAGAAATCATCTGGGTCAAAAAATGACTCTTGGGACAATAACAGGTCTACGGGTGGGTCCTGGAACTTTGGCCCTCAGGACTCTAATGACAACAAATGGGGTGAAGGGAACAAAATGACATCTGGGGTCTCTCAGGGAGAATGGAAACAGCCGACTGGGTCTGATGAGTTGAAAATTGGAGAATGGAGTGGTCCAAACCAACCAAATTCTAGCACTGGAGCATGGGACAATCAAAAGGGCCACCCCCTCCCTGAAAACCAAGGCAATGCCCAGGCTCCCTGTTGGGGAAGATCTTCCAGCTCCACAGGAAGTGAAGTTGGAGGTCAAAGCACTGGAAGCAACCACAAAGCAGGAAGTAGTGACAGTCATAATTCTGGCCGTCGGTCATACCGGCCCACACATCCTGATTGTCAGGCTGTCTTACAGACTCTTTTGAGCCGAACTGATTTGGACCCCAGGGTGCTCTCAAACACTGGCTGGGGCCAAACTCAAATTAAGCAGGACACAGTGTGGGATATTGAAGAGGTGCCAAGGCCTGAGGGGAAATCTGACAAAGGAACTGAGGGGTGGGAGAGCGCTGCCACACAGACCAAGAACTCAGGGGGCTGGGGAGACGCACCCAGCCAAAGCAATCAAATGAAGTCTGGATGGGGGGAGCTCTCAGCCTCTACAGAGTGGAAAGACCCCAAGAACACAGGAGGCTGGAATGACTACAAGAACAACAACTCTTCCAACTGGGGAGGCGCACGACCAGATGAAAAGACTTCTTCCTCTTGGAATGAGAACTCCAGCAAGGATCAGGGGTGGGGAGGGGGACGCCAGCCCAATCAAGGATGGACTTCTGGGAAGAATGGTTGGGGAGAGGAAGTTGATCAAGCGAAAAACAGCAGTTGGGAAAGTTCTGCAAGTAAACCTGTGTCTGGGTGGGGTGAAGGAGGGCAGAATGAAATTGGAACATGGGGGAACAGTGGGAATGCAAGCCTAGCTTCCAAAGGCGGGTGGGAAGATTGCAAACGGTCTCCAGCATGGACTGAGACCGGCAGACAGCCCAGTTCCTGGAATAAACAGCACCAACAGCAGCAGCCACAGCAGCCGCCGCCACCACAACCAGAGGCTTCTGGTTCCTGGGGAGGCCCACCCCCACCACCTCCAGGCAACGGACGACCTTCCAATTCCAACTGGAGCAGCGGGCCACAGCCAGTAACCCCTAAGGATGAGGAACCCAGCGGTTGGGAAGAGCCATCCCCACAGTCAATTAGTCGGAAAATGGACATCGATGATGGCACTTCGGCGTGGGGAGACCCCAACAGTTACAACTACAAGAATGTGAATCTGTGGGATAAGAATTCCCAAGGGGGCCCAGCACCTCGAGAACCAAACCTGCCTACCCCCATGACCAGTAAATCAGCATCAGGTAGGCAATGGCTGCTTCTTGTGGGTTTGATAAAGAAAAACCCTAAACCAGGGCGTTTTTATTAAGCTGCATTTATTCAGCATGGCTTTGTTCTGGAAATCTTCCTACATTAACCCTACTCTACTGTTAACAGAAGCTCTCTTTTTATAAAATGATAGTGATAACAGATGCTGGTGGTACATTTTAATGTTCTTTCTTGGCAAAAGGAAAAAGATGGCATCCCTGTGGTAGTCTCCCAAAGTTTGTGGGTTTTGGGGTTTTTTTTTTTTGTAATTGTATTGGTCTTGTAGAATCCAAAGAACATATCTTGCTAAACAAACTATGCTCCAGATTTAAAAATGAAAAATTAAAATAGTAGCAGAAATAGACCTGATTTCCATTCAGTTTCTACCCGTGGACATATCCTCTGTGTTTCTCCTTCCCCAGCGAAGGGAAGTATTTTGTGGTGTTCTCGAAGGGGCCGTTGAAATGCTGTAGCACAGCTGGGATCTGGAAGGTTTCAGTCACTTTCCAGATGACTTTTAATGATCACCTCTGGAAGTGGAGTACTTCATGTAAGAAATAGTTCTCTCATGATAATCAGTTGCCCAGAATTAAACTTTCTTCTTCCTCTATTTGAATAGAAACCCCATACCTGGTAAATTAAAAGTAGTGCTAGTAATACCATCTTTGGCATCGTCAACTTGAATGTCCCCATAAAGCATATAATTCAACAAATTAAGGGGATGCACTGTTCAGGTGGGGTTTTTGTTTTTATTTTTAAGGTAGAATTAATATTTAGTTTTCAACTCTTCAAGTAAGCATAGTGTTGAGTGAATGCAGTTATGGCCACTTAGAAAATGATTGCTTTTAACTGGTTCTTTTTTTTCCCCTCAAATATTGAAAAGAATGAAGAAGGAAATAAAGATTGCTCATTAATTCCCTGTCCAGCATAAAACCTGCTAACATGAAAAAAATTCATTATCCATATAATAAAAACCTTCAAACTGTACAGAAAAGCAAAATATAATAAATAAAAGAATCTTAACCCCTAGGGTCTCTTCCCACAGGTAATCCCTTAGAGTTTCGTGTCTCATTCAAAAATTTTGTTCATACCTATAAGCTAAATACATCTACCTTTACAGCTTTTACACAGAAGGGATTGTACTAGATACACTGTTCTTCACCTTGCTTTTTTCATCATACTTTAAAACTTTCCATGTTAGCACATACATTTTTGTCTTTTATTTGCTTTGTGTACAGTATTTATTTCATGGGTGACACAATTGGCCTAACCAGTCCCTTTTTGATAGATATTTAGGTCGCTTCCAACACTGATACAGTGAGCATTGTTGTACATGTAATTTTATGTACTTTACAAGTATATCTATGGTATAATTCCCTGGCAGTGGAATTGCTGAGCCAAAAGTTAAAGTGACAATGCCACTTGCCTCCATGAGGGTGGAACCCATTCGTATTTCTGCCAACAGAACAGAGGAGTGCCTGTTCCTCCCACCTTCACCCCCACCCCATATCCACTCCCTGGATGTTAGGATGTTTCCTTTAACAGATGATTCTTAGAGAGCCGTTTTCTTTCTTTGCAGTCTGGAGCAAAAGCACACCACCTGCTCCAGATAATGGTACTTCAGCTTGGGGTGAGCCAAACGAAAGCAGTCCTGGGTGGGGTGAAATAGATGACACAGGAGCATCGACCACAGGCTGGGGGAACGCACCCTCCAACGCTCCAAATGCCATGAAACCTAGTAAGTGTACAGCATTATTTGTGAGGGAGTCTCCATTAATTTGGGGGCCAGACATTTTGGTGGGGTGTTCTAATGTTTAAACCGTTGTTTCAGTGAGACTGAGGACCGTGAACCTTTGATAAATGATCAGTATCAGATGGCAGTGACTTAGCTGTGCATATGTTAACATGTTTACAGTCTAGAAGTCAGAAGTTAACTTTGATTTTCTTTTATGTTCGGTTTAGTATCTGGGCAGAATTGAAATGTTGACGTGGTGCTTTTTTTTGCCAGTAACTTAAATATTGTTCACCATCTCTCTTTTGCATTTCTGCCCCTTTGTTAGTATAGTTTTTAAAAAGACTTTTCTGTCTTTTACTGTGGAACACAGTCTCTACTGCTCAGTGACTTTATCCTTCTGTTTCTTCCTCGTCCCTTTGTCTCTCCTCTCATACTTCTACCCACATAGGAACACGTAAGGTTTCTTGAACCCAACAAAGATTTCTTCGTTTGAGTGTTTTATACAAAGCATGTCACACTTATTCGTAATCATTGAAATTCTAAGCTATCCTTGATCCAACTGGCAATGTGTAGTCACAGTAATTTGCAAAACTTTGTAAACCGATGCTATGGAGTGTCTCATTGGATGTTCCTCCGTTGAAAAATTCAGTTTCAAGTGCCCATTTTCACTTGTTTATCGTTTTCTTAAAAAGCATTCCAACATCTCTTTTCTGCCACATTACAGACTTAAGGAATTATCTTTTGATTTAAAAAATGTGGTCATACTGTATGCTCAAAATTTAAACAAGAATAATAAATTCTGTTGTCAATTTTATTGTATGATATTTATGACTCTTATAGCGCCCCATGAAGAACAGTCTTAGCTATATCCTAGAAATTCATCCTTGAGTCTATAATTTGCATTTTAAAAATTATGAGTCTACTTCACTTCAGAGAAATAGCTTTATAAAGACCATGATTTCATCATGATTTTCACTGTAAAATTGGTTGTATCATCATGGGAAATACCACACTATAAACTTGAAATAGATCCAAAATGGCTGTTGGAAGACATTGACCAGACCTTTGGCACAAGGAGATACTTGAGCAGTACTGTCAGGATTTCTCCGTGTCTTTCCCAACCTTAGAATCACCCTTCTTCCATCACAGAAGCTTCACAGTTTAAAAAATGTCTTCTCTTCTTCAGGATCGTCTATACTTAAAGCTGTATTTATACTTTCCCTTTGTCTGGGTAATACGAATGTGGAAGGGGCTAGAATGTTTGCCTCACCATATATAGATGGATTCGATAAGATGCCGAATACCCTAAAATGCTGCATTCATAAGGACCAATCATTGTGGGTATTGTCATATATAGCTATTACATACGGTTGATCCATTCTTTTCTTAAAGATTCCAAATCTATGCAAGATGGCTGGGGGGAGAGTGACGGTCCAGTGACGGGAACTCGCCATCCCAGCTGGGAAGAGGAGGAGGATGGAGGAGTCTGGAACACCGCCGGCTCTCAGGGAAGTGCTTCCTCCCACAACTCAGCAAGCTGGGGACAAGGAGGAAAGAAGCAAATGAAGGTAGCCCACTTTAGAAATGTTTGAGCTTGTTTCTTCATTCTTAGAAGGCAGAACTGACAATTTTCTAGTGGAAGGAGACCCTGAGGTCCTAACTAAGGGGAAAATACTTTCTCAAGAGCAAATAATTACTTCCTCTTTACTCCTCATCTTCCTTCCCCATGACCTTGAAACCTCGAACTACAGAGCTGTTGCTGTGAGCAAAGTGGAATTTTCAAAGACAGGAGTTTTTTTTCACTTTTAGTTTCCTCCATATGATAATAATTCTTTGGAAGCTTTCAAGGCACACTTTATAAATGTTTTATGCTTTTGCATTCTAAAGCCAAGGAAGTCCTTAGGGTAAGTCCCCATGATATATAGAAAAGAAACCAAAGAAAGATAGCTTCTCCAGTGGCGATCAGCATGACTGGTTTTTATCCGATTAGGGAAATTCCAAAACCCAGAACCATTCTTCCAACAAAGTGAAGTGCCAGTGCGTAACCCTGCTGTAGCAACCGGCTGATTTATCTACATCCCATACCGGGGTGTGTTCTAAAGTTGTTGCCTTCCAAAGCGCCTGAGTGGTTCAGTTGGTGAAGCATCCGACTCTTGATCTCAGCGCAGGTCTTGATCTCAGGGTCGTGAGTTCAAGCCCCACACTGGGCTCCACGCTGGTCATGGAGCCTACTTAATTAAAAAAAAAAAAAAAAGAATAAAATTGTCACTTTCCTTGTCTTAGAGCAACTCAATTTCTACTTTGATTTGCGTAATTTGATGAGGACTTTGGTTTCAATCTAGAACGAGTCTTTGTACCTGAACCACTCTCTCAGCAGAGGCGTTCTTTCCCTTCTGCAGGTAAATTGATGGAAATAAGAAATGGACAGTCATATATTTAATTTTAACATGGGAGCCTTGCTGCCCTGTGAAACATTTCACGGTGAATATTGTCCTGGTTTCCAATACCAAGTACCCTCCTGGAAGGTCTTCAGTTGGCTAAGGGGGCTGTACCTTCATCCCCTTTGCCGCAGGATATTAATTTTGTGCTGAATACGATAACTCAGTAGCCTAAGAACACAGGTAGTTCCTTTTGGAGGCATCCTGTTTAAGCAGCCAGTTACAGTTTCCCTTCTAAGGACTTCTGTTTGCTCCCCTTAGTCACAGAAGGAATTATTCAGTAAATTTCTCAGCATCTTTGTACTCTCATGTTGTCTGGCTTGATGTGGCTTTGTTTTTGTCATTTACAAATTCCTAGTGAGACAGAATGAAAAGACAGTCGAGGGAGACTGCTGATTGACCAGAATTGAGCGAGGGAAAGGTGCTGGTCCACTCGGGTGGCCCCAAGATGTAATTGATCCAGCTCAGTGGGAATTCAGTGTTTCTGCCCCATGACTGACAATTCTGACCTTTTGCATCCAGGGCCTTTTTTTTTTTTACTGATTGTGATCAAAGGCAGATAACGTAAGATTTACCATTTTAGCCATTTTTAGGTGCACAGACAGTTCAGTAACGTTGAGTACATTCACGCTGTTGTGCAACCATCACCACATCTCGCCACAAAACTCTTTTCATGTGCAAAAATGAGACCGTTTGCGTTAAACAAAAACTACCAATTCTCCCATCCCTCCAGTGAGGGCTTTCTTGACCTTAAAACCTTTAACGTTAGTGAACTCCTTCACTTTCAAGAATAATAAAATCGACATAACAAATATCATCAAACCACAGAGTTTTTATTTGTAGAATGTACAAGTGCACAAAGCCCCATCACCCCCTGTCCCCACCAAGGCCTCATCACAGTTCCACCTGCCTTCTCCGTAGAAGTAAAAGGGGAGCTGATGTTGGGTGTCATGTTTCAGGAAGAAACTAGGTCCCTTAAGAAACAAAAATTCAGGGGCGCCTGGGTGGCTCAGTTGGTTAGGCGTCTGCCTTCACCTCAGGTCATGATCCCAGCATCCTGGGATCGAGTCCCACATCAGGCTCCCTGCTCAGCGGGGAGCCTGCTTCTCCCTCTCCCCCTCCCCCCGTTCTTGCTCATGCTCACTCTATCTCAAATAAATAAATAAATAAAATCTTAAAAAAAAAAAAGAAACAAAAACTCAGCGCCTGCCTTACTTTGCAGTAAGATCAGTGATGTCTTCTGCTAGGCCTCTTTCCCACTGGGGACCCCTGTCATTTATACTGTGAAACAAGCAGATGAAGGGTACATGGATGAGTCCTCATTGTATCCACACAGAGACTAATGACCAGCGTAAATGGTCTATTTTAACAGGCTGGCGCCTATTTATTTTCCAAATGACAGGGACTAGCATTGAACTCCTTCTTTTCTTCTAATACAAACCGGGTTACAAGGAGAGAGTGAAAGGAAAAGTACTAGCATGCAAACATTGTATTTTAGAAGATCTGATATTTCCTTCTGTTTATAAGGTAAAAACACCAGCTGACCTGGGTGCCTGGGTGGCTCAGTCGGTTAAATGTCTGCCTTCAGCTCAGGTCATGATCCCGGGGTCCCAGGATTGAGTCCCGCACTGGACTCCCTGCTCAGTGTGGAGTCTGCTTCTCCTGCTCAGTGTGGAGTCTGCTTCTCCCTTTCCCTCTGCCATTCCCCCTGCTTGTGCTCTCTCTCTCTCAAATAAATAAATAAAATCTTAAAAAAAAAAAAAACCCAGCTGACCATATATTTTTCCAGTTACTTCTAATTCAATGTGACGAATAGAATAAGAATGAAAACACAGATAGATCTAAAGCTTATTAGTCTTTCAGACTAACGGATAAAATATCAAAATAACCATAGTTAAAGAGGGAAATTTGGGTTAAAAAAGGTAAACTCTTGGTTCTGCATTTTCAGTCAGTACTTAAATGCAACTCAGATATGAAGTGAGATGAAATAATTTGGTTCTGAGGTTACATATTTCATTTCTGTAGTGCTCACTGAAAGGAGGAAATAATGATTCATGGATGAATCCTCTTGCCAAACAGTTTTCAAATATGGGATTGCTGGTAAGTTTCATTTTCTTATATGTGTAATACAGCCCAGCTTTTACTTTTAGTACAGATGCTAAGACCACTGCCACATAGAGTACAACATTACAGAGTTAGAAACTGGTTAAGCAGTGTTTCTGATTTGGGTTAAGCAATATTTATCCTCTATTCATTTATTCGTAATTAACTACTCCAATATTTAAAGCTTATAGCTTTTGAATTTGTAGTCCTTGTATCCTTTTCCTTAGGCGCTTAGAGGAAGAAAGAGCCAGGCCTTAATAACACTTACATAATTTTCCCTGACTACTGCTGTACCAGTGTTAATATTACAGTTTTGAAAACGGCAGCAACAGCAAAGTAACTAGAGAAAGTATTTGTAATTAATTATATAAGGAATTCTTGTAGGGTTCCTCTTTTTTTTTTTTCCTTCTCTCTTGGGAACATCGTGGGGACACCCAGT
Organism: Callorhinus ursinus; assembly: GCF_003265705.2. Taxonomy (NCBI): domain Eukaryota; kingdom Metazoa; phylum Chordata; class Mammalia; order Carnivora; family Otariidae; genus Callorhinus; species Callorhinus ursinus. The sequence goes on along the minus strand of NW_027397110.1, from coordinate 8,121,648 downwards.
CCCTGGTTGCCAAAAGACAAATAGCTTGACTTGGCTGCACATTTCCAGATTTGATGACTTGACAAGTCACGAGAAGAAGTTGTCATCATTTGGCTGACACTCGTGGAATTTGATCCTGAGCCGACTGGAACTTGAGCAGGGTTTTATTTCTCTAAGCAGCTACTTAACTATGCTCTGTCCATAGAATTACTGAAGCTACTTCTATGTGAAAATTGAATTTAGGAGTATAGACACCCAACAGCAGTCAAATCAGTCGTATCCTAAACGATCTTGTCTTCATCCCAGTGTAAGGTTCACGTCGAAAGAATCTTGTATACTGCCCGTAGGACACCACAGCTCTCATGTAAATAATGCCATTTTTTTCTCTGATCCAGACTTTGAATTCAAACTTTTAATCCTCCCTCCCTGTTGCTGCTTTTTCAGAGTCAAACTGAAGATAATCCAGGCAGCAAAATGGATTTGTCTGTAGGTGTGTATCACTCCACTGATATGAATGGAATATGTTGTTGTTAATGATGCCATGTTGGATCCCTGCTCAGTTTGAGTTGGGATAGGTGCTACTCAGCAGACCAGATGAAGGACCATCCTAGACACTAGGTATAGGGGTTGAAAACTCCAAACGGCTGCAGGATCCAGGAAAGTCACGTAAATGAATGGTGTGTGCCAGGTGTAAGCAGGTGGGAGTTGGAGGACACTGGTTAGCTGTGGGGGGGCCTGTGTACCACGAAAAGGATAAAGGACTCAGCCTTGCTCGGCCCTTAGTGGTTGTTGCCCTGGAGAGTAAAGGTTCAGCCTTGTCAGAGCTTCCAGTTTTCAAGCAGGGCCAGAAATTTAGACATACATTGACAACCTGATATTTAAATATTGGAACCTAATTCAGACTGTTAAAAACTGTGGTGTGTGGCCAAACCCAGTGTGTCTGTGGCCCTGCCATCCTCTGCCCTCAGGTTGCTAGTCCCGTCCGCACTGGGGTGTTGCATTATTGACGAGCTCCCCCACTGCAGGTGGGGCAGATGCTGTATCAGCCCTTGGTCTGTGGGGTCATCCCTGTGACACTGTTGCTCACCTTGAGGAACTTAAAAAGAATCAGACCAGGAAGAAAGGGAAACAGTCCTGAGTCATAAGGGAAATAGCCTTTGATCTATGATATTTTAAAATCTAAGAATAACGAAAAAGTAAGCTTCCAGGGGCACTGATCATGTCAGTATATAACAGCAAATTTCCAGAGCTGTGAAGAAAAGGAGGAATAACCATGGTACCTGGGAAATCACGAGGCCTTTTTATCCCCAATACCTGTTTCACAGCCCCACACATTGATCTGGCAGACGCTAAAAGGGCAAGAGACAAATTTTCTCCCTGAGCACATTTGAGTTTATGAGCAAGTGATATTCATCAAACATATCAATAACCAGTGGAAATATTTTTTTAGTCAGATTTTTACCAGGTTGGCCCTAAGTCTCTCTTTCAGTCTTCCATTGAAAACAAGCTACAACTGATAGGAGTTTTTTAAAAAGGAACAAAAGGATCCACATGTCCTCCAGGGAGGGTCCCCAGCAGCCTGAACCAAGGAGATCCTTGTGATCTACACGCAACACCTCAGGGAAGAGAGTGGGGCTGGAACTCCTCGTCATGAGGGAGACATTGGTTCTTGAAATTTTCACTTCTTCTGTGCTCCTTTTCAGGGAGCCTTCCAGATAAAAAATTTGACGTGGACAAGCGAGCGATGAATCTCGGGGATTTTAATGATATCATGAGGAAGGATCGATCTGGGTTCCGTCCACCTAATTCCAAAGACATGGGAACCACAGACGGTGGGCCTTATTTCGAGAAGGTGAGTCGAATCCTTTGTTTAAGACCATGATTGATGCGAACCACTTTGGTTCCCATTTGTTCTTTTGGTAATCAATTCCAGGAGGAAGCATAGAATTATTGAATTAATTAATGAGCAAAACGCAGACATCACCTGCATGTAAGTGGTGATGTAAAAACAGTTGATGTCAACAGGTGATTACGCAGAAGCTAGCACCATCTGTCTTTAGTATGTGAGTATTGTGAACAAGGTCTGAGTGTTTAGAAATTTTATGAAGTTTGGAAGGGGGAAATGAATGGTCTTTTTACAGTAGGGCAAATGCACACTCGAAACATGTAGAAGAAATTTTAGAGACAAATTTATTCCGAATACTTTTTTCTGCTGCTATACAATGAGAAATTAAATTTGGGATCTTGTGCACATAATCCGTATCTCCCAAGGCCTTGCCTTCTAGCTTAGTCAAGCTGGCCCAGAACTTTCTCTTTTGTTATTTCTAAGAGAGTTCCTTTGTTCTTTCTCCATTCCCCTAGTGACCTATTTTTAGTTACAATGGTGTGCTGTCCAAATTCTCAACTATCTGATTTAAAGAAGTCGTTTATACCTAGTTCTTTTGATTTTTATCATTCCTGATGGAGGAAATAATTCCTTGATTCAGAATACTGATTTGCCATAGCCCTGGATCTTCAGAAAGCAATTAAAACCAAAAGTTTTAGATCTGGCACATTTTTGACATCACTGATGATGCTGTTCCAGGCAGCAACAGATTCCCAAGAAGCTTACTCTGGCTTCTCTTTCAGCAGCCACATAGAGTAATCAATATTAGATGCATAAAAATAAAGTGTCTGGCAATTTTTATCCTAGTGCAATGGACAGAATGTGTTACTGACTTAGAGGATAAGAAAAAATCCGTATCTGAGATGACAGATGGTGTCTCTTGGGCCAAGTGTGATGACTCTTATCAGATCCAAATTCCATCCTCGTTTATTGCTAATACACTCTTAATTCTGTTTGTTCCTAGTGTTTCTCTCTTGTCCCTTCTTGCATTCTGTTGCTTCACTAACCAACACTCATTGTGATTGGCTAACTCCTACTACTTTTCAGCTGACTTTGCCTTTCTCCAATCAAGATGGGTGCCTTGGGGATGAGGCTCCCTGCTCTCCCTTCTCCCCTTCTCCCAGCTACAAGCTGTCTCCCTCTGGTTCCACACTACCCAACGTCAGCCTTGGAGCAATCGGCACAGGGCTCAACCCCCAAAACTTCGCTGCTAGACAAGTAAGGAGGCCTCTCAAATTTACAACTGCTTGGCTGTGGCCTCGCCTTGGCCCTGGTCTGCAGTTCATTGCATCATTTGTCTGTCTTGGGAAATTTGTTGATTACTGAATGCACAGAATGATACTAAGTATAGGCTTTAGATCTCTTAGCCCGTAGAACCCATCTCTCCTCATATTTTCTCAACATGGATTTTATTTAAATCTGTTTCTTTTGTCTTCTCATTTTTGGTCATAAGTTCACATTTAAGAAGTTAACTAAGTTCTAAGTTAAGCTAAGTTCCTAAGAACTAGCTTAGGAAAATGTTAAGGAGGCTATGTAGGTACCTTATATCATCTAACTTAGCAACAAATTTGCCATTCTTAACCTGGGATTGAAAGGCAAGTGATATTTTTGAAGTCCTTTCAATTTAGTAAAACTTCTAAATAGAAAATGGCAGCAAAACTAGTAGGAGTAAATACTTGAGGGTTACAGCATCTTAAAATCTAGTGTCTTTAAGTGTAAAATACAATAATTACCCAGAGAGAGGTAATTTGATAGGGGAGAATGAAGTTTTGGGAAGACTGGATGTTTCCTAGGGGCGGGCCTCAGTCCTCCCAGGAGGGGCCGTGCACCAGGATTGAGACTGGCAGGGCAGGCCCCTGGGGCCCCCTCACCTCCACGGGCCTGACATAGCGCGGCAGGCCTCTGTCACCCCACAGCAGCTCCGGGGTAGTTCTCGAGGAGAAAACCAGGAATTTGAAGAAAATTCCTCTGTGACATGACCCCAGTGATGATATTTTCCTAGCCACAGTTCTGTGACCATTTACCTGTCACCGTGACTCTCACCTCAGGATGTCATGGAAGGACATTTAATTATTAATTGTATCCATTCTGTTTCCACATGCTGACTTTCACAAACAAGTGAAAAGGTATTATAAAACACCTCTCACACCATAATCCTTCAGTTGCACACAGGTCTTTCATATGCTTTCTAATTATTACTGTAGCACATTTTAAAAATGGATCATATAATATCCATGTGTTCAGTTGGTTATCTCTGGTTTGGGAGTTATGGGTAATTTCTTGTTTTCTTTTTTTATATTTCACTGTTTTTCTTAATGTTTCCACAGAGGACATAGACATGTATTGCTTATATAAACAAAGAAGAAATAATTGTATCAGTAGTTTGGGGCAGCTCTTTTTTTTTGGACTGAAGCATAGAAAATATAAAATAGTCCTAACACTCTTGATTAATGATAAATACAAACATGCCTACAGAATTTCACATTTATCAAGAGCCATTAGTATATAATTTTTAGTATAACAGACCAGCCAAAGTAGCTGGCACTGGACTCTAAGGAAAGGTCATTCCTCTTTGGGTTTTTTTTATCCTAAAAATGGAATGCTACAAAGTCCATTGTGAATCCGGTGGATACACATTTTATCTAAATATGGTCGTGGTTCTTCTACACCATTTTCGTGCAGGCTTAATATAGTTCATAATGAAAAATTAAAATGTAAGATTTTTATTTTCAAATCACAGATTTCAGTCAGCTTGGTAACCTTGTTTCTAATTTATATGCGTTTCTATTTTAAACACTGTAGTTGAGGCAGCTATCACCAATAAATACTAAGACTCAGGTCATCATAAAAGCCTTATATTCAACAGTAAAGCTGTAGAAATAACCATATAAACCACCATTAACATACATATAAGCATTTGATGACCGTTTTCCTAATTTCTAAATACAGTCTTAAAAAAACCTCTGTATGATTGCCACTAAACTTATTACTCTGAGAAATAGCTACTTCTGAGCCAAGAAAAGGAGCAGCAGTGCCAGGGTTCCATATTTAAAGAGAGAGAAGGTGTTTTTTGATAGACTCCTGTTGACCCATCTATATTATTATCCATATCAGATGTATCACAGGGCTTGATAGGGCTTTAGAGACACTTGATAAAGCAAACCTAAAACCTCTGGGCACTGGGGTGGGGGTGGCATCTGTCCACTGGGAATGTGCAAATAGGGCCTGATTTTATAAAAACTAAAAAAAGGCAAATTCCTTCTGATATTTCTTACCAAAAGAGAGGTTGGAATTTAAAGCAGTTTGGACTTTTTAAAACATGGATTCTGGCAAAGAACTTCAGCTACCAGAAACCCCACCATCCAAGGACCCAACCATGAGTAATTAGCATCTAATAACAAGGTCATTACTTTTATAGTAAAGTGTGAGAATGATCTTAGCAGAATAGTCTCAGTGAAACAGATGTTTCCTGTGTTCTTGAGAATGATCAGTAGGTAAGCTACCAAATCCCACGATCTTAGAAAAATTAGAGCCAAACCATGTCACCTTAGAGTGACAGTTTGATTAGTAAGATAGGGGAAGTGGAGACATTACCACTTGTAGAATTAAAGGTCTTTTCATGTTTAAACAGTTTTGGGGAGATTTAAAATTCGTGGTGGATCTTTGATTTTCTTTTATGAGATATACACAGGTTTTGATTGCCTTTTCTACTTTTATGTTCATAGCCATTTTTATTTTCAGTGCTTTTAAGTTCATTAATTTCCCGACAGCAGTCCCTTAATCTATTTTGAATCATTAAGCCATTGAAATATCTCCAGTGTTCTAGAACTTAAGGGTGCTGTTACAGAATTCTTCTTTAAAATTACCTGAATCCCCACTATGTCAGGGAGAAGATGTGACTTCAGTTCAGAATACACATACTTGGTACAAGCAGTGGTACAGCTGTCTTCACTGAAGATATTCAGTGGGATGTTGTCAAGTATATGGAATTGGTTGACAATGACGTTTGCGTCCTACAGACTAGGACTTTATTGAGTTCGGGGAATACAAAGAAGGAAGTATTAAGCTGGTGGTGGAAAGACAGAATGGAAAATTAATATGACTTGCTGATGGGTGCTATCAAAGAGTGTTTAAAGTGTTTTGAGAACATAGAGGTGGGCTCAGTTAATTTGAATGTGAAACGAGGAAGAAGGTATGGGGAAGACTTCCTTTATGAGGATGACCTCTGAGCTGGGCCCCGAAGAGGCCAAGTGGAGATGGTGTAGAAGCTTTCCTCAGACAGAGGGAACAGAGTCAAGTTCTTTGCTGAAGGGCTGTTCTCGGCTTGAAACAAGTCAGAACAGAAGGGCCATCATCTAGCCCAGTTTCCTGTAGCTCTTTGATTAGAATAGTCTAGAAGTGCTCCAGTGAGTTGGTCCTCCAGAAGTCAGGGAATTAAGCTTATTTTTAACCAGACTAATGTTCATACATTGGAATGAGAAGTTAAAGGTGAGTAATGGGGTTTTTTTGGTATCCCTGTAATGGTTTTTCACTTTTTCCCTTTTCTGCTTTTTTCTTTTTTTCTTTCTTTCTTTCTTTCTTTCTTTTTTTAACCTCACTCTTGATTTAGATTTTCTCATCTAGCAAAGAAGGGATCAAGCAGGCCCAAGACAGGGAAGGGTGTTCAGATCTGAAGTAGGGTTCTCATGGAGCTAGGCTACGATTTGGTGGCACTGATTCCATGATTGAACTAATCAATTCAGAGACATTATGTCCTAGTGTTGTTTTACACTTGCTATTATTCAGAAGAAGCCTGCATTTGTACTCAGGTGCCTTTCAAGATGGAGCTCAGATTATTGGACTTGAGAATAAATTTGGCAAACCCAATCTTTAAAAAAAAGAGAAAAGAGAGAATAGTTGAAATAAACATTATATTGCCTATACGTTTCAATTGCAAAAAAAAATTAGTGCATTTTTTTAACATTTGACCAAATTTAACCCTTTTGGTTATAGAGTGCGTCCAACTGCAGGGGTGGTGGTGCTGTGCGCATGATTTGATTTGAATAATTTTCCCAGGCATTCCAAGACCAGGAACGTTTCAGTTATAAAATTCTGTGATTCCGTGGAACACAGGATATGATTCTTCTGAGGGATAGAAAACCAGAACTGTTTCTTTTTTGCATTTTCTTAACATTAACAAAAAGCCTTACTGTTGCTGTTACATTTACAGGGTGGCAATCATGGTTTGTTTGGAAATAGCACAGCACAATCGAGAGGTATGCACACGCCAGTGCAGCCACTAAATTCTTCTCCTAATCTCCGGGCGCAAGTGCCTCCCCAGTTTATTTCCCCCCAGGTAAGCAATTTTATGTTTCCACAGTTCATCATGCAGGTGGTTATCAGTTACCAACTGACAGGTTTTATGAGCATAAAAGAAATCATAGTTACCTAAATGTCTAAAATGTAAAAAATCTAGATCAAGATATTTATTTACTTATTTATAAAGATTTTACTTATTTATTTGAGAAGAGAGAGAGAGAGAGAGAAAACACAAGCAGGGGGAGGGGCAGGAGGAGAAACAGGCTCCACACTGAACAGGGAGCCCGATGCAGGGCCCGATCCCAGGAAGCTGGGATCATGACCTGAGCCGAAATCAGACGTTTAGCTGACTGAGCCACCGAGGTGCCCCCAGATAAAAATTTTTAGAACAAAATGTCAAACTCATTTCTTTATTGTATCATACATATAAAGATGTTTTTGCATGAAAAGCATTATGATTATATTCCTTTTAGACGTCTCTATATTTTTCTACTGCATTGATTGTTTTAATTGCATGTAAATAAAACTACTTTATAAATCCTGATGTGTCAACATTCTGAAGTTGGTTGCCCTTGAGGATTTACCTGCAGATAAACAGGAGAATAGCCAGGCTCTGGATTACTCTGAGAAGTTTTTAGGAGATGGATTCTGAAATACTGACTAGGTGCTCTGGGAGGGGGGATTTAGAATGAAGCGGCAGAGACTTACTCTTGGAGCAGCTCTGTGTTGTGGGGTAAAGTCTTTTGGGAAACCTTTTAGATCCGTTTCTTAGTTGGAGATGTGCAGTGAGTTGTTTGCAGGGTATAGGGGAGAGATTTGTGCCACAAACTGTCCCTCATACCTCTTTGTGAGAAAATGGATCTGAGGAGCAATATAAAAGCAGAGGAGTCCATGTAAGGATTCAGTGCGTGACTTAGTCTCCTTAGAATGTTACTTCGGTGAACCAAGATAAAGAGCTATGAGTGTCCCATCCTATAAAAGGGGGTGGGACACTTACTAGGTCCAACCAACAGGTTGTAAAGGGTCAGGTTTTGTTGCTGTTTTGTTTTTGAAATATAAGACATAGGCTTAAAATATTTATTTTTGAAACCATATCTTATAGATTACAAATTCTGTGTTTGACATTGAGTCCATAACTATCTTAGTAGGGGAGAAAATGTTCGTCACCCCACCCTCTCGTCTCCATGGTCCTGAGCCAGGTGTCTGGGAGTCTTCTTGGTGTCTCTCCTTCCTTGACCCTCTAAGTTCCAGTCGTCCCCCAGGCTCCAGGTAGCAGTTTGTCCTGTAAACAGAACTGCTCCCAACTTCCCCAGCACTCCACAGTCACTGCATCTTCTTAACTCCCAGAGCACCCTCCAACATTACTGGTTGTCAGGCCACAGTCCTGTGGTTATCAGATGTCTGCAGTGTGCCTGGTGGTGGAGTTGGCCTTGCACAGATGCAGAAACTGCCGTCTCCTATCATACCCTCCTGGAGCTGGTGGGGATGATGGCAGAGTACTCAGCAAATAGGCAGTGTGATAAATGTTACATAGAAATGTCTAACACAGGGACGCCTGGGTGGCTCAGTCGTTAAGCATCTGCCTTTGGCTCAGGTCATGATCCCAGGATCCTGGGATTGAGCCCCGCATCGGGCTCCCTGCTCCGCGGGAAGCCTGCTTCTCCCTCTCCCACTCCCCCTGCTTGTGTTCTGTCTCTCGCTATGTCTCTGTCAAAAAAGAAATGTCTAACACAGTTTGGGAGCTGGGCGAGGCCTTGCACTGGGAATGACATTTAAGCTGGGTCTTGAAGAATGAGTCAAGAGTTTGCTGAGTACAGCTGGGTTAAAGCTGCCTTCTAAGCAGCAGGAGCAGCTTGGACAAGGAGCAGTAATATCTGGAAGAACATGGTATGTTTGGGACAATGCAATTGATTTGAATAATTAGTTTGAGCTTGTTGAAGCATATAGATGTTGTCTAGAGTGGGATAGGAAAAAACTAGTCAGGAAGTTTGGCACCAGTTTTGGAAAAGCTTTGTTTGCCTTGCTAAGGAGTTTGGACTTTGTCCCTTGTAACCATTATCTGGGTCGCTACTTACAAATACAGTTCCCAGGTCTCCCCCAGTCTATTGAGACAGAATCTTGGGAGTTAGGGCCTAGTCACCCCCTGGTGATTTTTATCTGCACCCTAAAGTTTAGCTGCTGCTGCTGCTGCCGCCGTAGATACTGTAGTATTGGGCAAGATTTTTTAGCTGAGTGGCAGTGCAGGAAAACTTATGTTTTAGAAAACTCACATTGACAGAAATGTAGAGGACATGTTTGAATGGCAGACTTACTAGAGCAAAGGAGTCCAGGGAAGGTGGTGGCAGTGAGAATGAAGACAGTGTGAAGATCACAGATGGCCTTTGTGTTGTGGAGTACCGTGGTCTGTTCTCCAGTCTCTTCTCACCGTATCAGCAGCATCTGACATAGATGGTCACGCCTTCCCTTCTGAAACTTTTCATTCATTTGGCTCTTGGACACCTTGTACAGTGGTTGTCCACCTGCCTTCCTTTGTCCGTCTCCTTTACAAGCTCCTCCTTACCTCCCCGACATTTACCATCAGAGAGCCCCAGTTGGACTTCTCGACCCTCTTGTTCTCACCATCTACAGCCGCTGCCGGGTGATTTTGCCCAGTGAATGGCTCTAAATATTGACAGTCACAAGACTGTGTCTTCAGCCCAGATCTATCTTCTCAATTCCATAGACCTCTGGGCATCTCTATTAGGATGCCTTACAGGCACTTCAAGTCAGCATGTCCAGAACAGCTTGTGATTTCATCCCGTACTCGCTTCTAAAACATCCTCTTCCTCCAAGTAAATGGCACTCCCATCCTGCAGGTGCTCAGGCCGCAGACCTCAGAGCTAGTGGCGGGGGGGGTCCTCTCAACTCACATTCAGTCCATCAACAAGTCCCCCCTCAGAACTCTGTTCTGAACCTATTTCCTCCCACCTCTGCTAGCATGACCCGTGGCAGGCAACCGCTGTCTCTCTCCCAGAAGTGGCCTCCCGATGCGTCCTGCCCGGCTTTCTGTAGCACCTGCCTGCCTCCAGTGTCTTCTCCACCCAGCATTCTGAGGATCCTCTAAAACCGCAGTCCAGGGTGGCCCTCAGCCACCTGAGCACTTGAAACGTGACCAGTGGGGTGGAAGAACTGAAATTTTAATTTTAATTGATTTAAACTTAAATCGCCACACCTGGTTGGTGGCTACCGAACGAATACTGTAGATGGGTAGCTTTTCTAGCATCACAGAAAGTTAAGGGTAAGTCATGTCACCACTTTATCCTCTCATGGCTCCCTCTCTCACTGAGAATACAAAGCCAGCTCTTTACTGTGGGCTTTGTTGCTCTTGGTGACCTCCCCACCCCAGACACCTACCATTCTCCCTCCCGTTAGTTCTGGCCTCTCCAGTCAACTTGCCCTAGGGCAGCAAGCGTGTTCTGGACCGCTCTTCTCAAAGACTGCCCCCGGGTTCCATCCTTCAGACGTCTGCTGCCATGGTGCCTTCTCAGAGAGGCTCTCCCAGGCCAGGCTATGCACAGTACAGTTGCTCTCCTCACCCCCGGGCATGTGCTAAGCTTCACAGTGGCCGAGTCTGTGTCTGCTTTGTTCACTGCTGGATCCTGAACATCTACAACTGCACAGGGCACGTATTTTGAGTAAATCTATGTCAAGTCATGGGAAGATAACATTTCAGAATGATTTAGTAAGTGGAATTGTTAGGGAAAGCATAGTTAACTTAGTCTAAGAGACCTCAGGCTGCCAATCCCTTTATGACCAAAGCATCTTATCTGTGTGGAAAAGAAAAGTATTTGTGTTCTACATTTTTGAGATTTGTTTATTTAGCAAAACATGGTTAACGCTTATTTGATGCATAATGGGGACAGAATATTAAACAATGGAAACTTCAGTTTTTTTCCTCACATTTCCAAATTTTAAAAAAGCATTGGGTAGCTCTTTTTTTTTTTTTTTTTAAAGATTTTATTTATTTATTTGACAGAGAGAGACACTGTGGGAGTGGGAGGGGGAGAAGCAGGCTTCCCGCGGAGCAGGGAGCCCAATGCGGGGGCTCAATCCCAGGACCCTAGAATCATGACCTGAGCCGAAGGCAGATGCTTAATGACTGAGCCACCCGGGCACTCCCCCCCTTTTTTTAAGTCAATATAATAACTACACTGAAAGTTTGGATAACAGAAGAAAAAAATTCTTCCAGGAACCCCCAACCCAGATGCAGTGACAGGGATTATTTTTACAAAATCCCCTGTTCAGACCGTTCATGTATGGGCATGCTTTTCACATAATGACATTCGTGGTCACTTTATCCTGCTGTTTCTGTTAACTTTGGGTCATACCTAGTATTTTCCCTGTTACAACATAGTCTTCCTGTTGATCACTCTTAATGAAGAAGGCATAATGTTCCATCAGGTAGATTTACTTTGATTTCCTGAAACATTCTCTTCCCCATTACTGGATATTAAATTGTTTCTAATTTTTCACTGTTGTAAATAATGCAGTAGAGAAACCCTTATCCATAGATCTCTTTTTTAAAACATCTTGTTTGTTTGTTTGTTTGAGAGAGAGAGAAAGCAGGCATACGAGCAGGGGGGAGGGACAGAGGGAGAGGGAGAGCAGGCTTCCCACTGAGCAGGGAGCCTGATGCTCAACTGGATTCCAGGACCCCAAGATCATGACCTGAGCTGAAGGCAGATGCTTAACCGACTGAGCCACCCAGGCGCCCCACCCATAGATCTTGTATGCCATCTTATACATGGATCTGTGCCCACGTTATTTCCAAATTTAGTTGCCCAGAATGAAATTTATGGGTCAAAAGACATGAACACCTAATTTTTTTGATAAATAATATCACATTGAAACTCATCTTTAAGATTTGCTACGGGTGTTCCAGGTCTTGGGTTTCTACTTTGCCTTTTTCCTCCTGTTGCTCAAATATTCAGAAAGTAACATGTTCTACCAGGCTTTTGTGTTGCTTTAAATTGCTGTCGTTTTGCACCTGCAGTGCTTCCTTAAATGCCATATTGACTCCGACTAGATCTTCCTTTTCTCCAGCCCAGCTGGAGATTGAAGGGTTTTTAAGCCAGAGTAATTAACTCCCTGCTACGGGAATGTGCAAACCTGCACTTTAATTACTCTGCAACCCAGGCATGAATAGCCATTTGCCAGGAGCCTAGTGGTGCTTCTCTCTGGTCCTTTTGTATTCATTGAAGAAGGACAGTGCATGTGTAGTCTGGGGAAGCGAAACGTTGGGCAGAGCTAGACAGGAAGTCCTCAAGGGTAACCTTTCTAGTCTTTATAACTGTCAATTTATGGCACATAGAAGATGCTGGCATCCAAATTAAATTTAAAGAATAAAACAAGCATTTCTTTATAGTCTTTCTGTATCTATCTTTAAACAGTATAGTTTGATTTTGCCTCTTTTTGCACTTTATGTAATAAAAACATGCAGTGTGTAGCCTTCTCTGACTTTTTTCACTTGACAGTGTTTCTAAGATTTCCCCATGTTGATTTGGGCAGTTGTGGTTCATATAGTATTCTGTTACATGAATATACCATCGGTTATTTATCTCTTCCACTACCAGTAGACATTTGGGTAGTTTCCAGATTTCTGCTATTATGAGCCATGCTGCTATGAATATTCCTATATTTGTCTCCTAGGATGAATTTGTTTCCTAGGGTACTGCTGGATCATACACATGTTTTACTTTGAATGGTGGTTTCTTTAGCTAATTTCAAGGGATAGGAATATTGGAGGTGGGTGGGAAGCATGTCTCTTGGCAAAGGATGGCATCCGTTCTCAAGACTGAAGAGAAGAAATCAAGTGACTAGCTGATTTGTTCAGTAGAGCTTTTAAAACTGAACGGAGAAGTGGGAAGAAAAGAAGCCTCAAACAATGGCTATTTATTTCGGAGGCCAGCGGATTGGAAAACAAAATAAGCATAGTAGATTTCCCATGAATCACAGAGTCCTTTCCCTTTGGAAAGGAAATTAGAAACAATGCTGATGGCCTAGAAGCAGGACTGTCCCATAGAAATACAGCACAGACCACGTAATAGAACATAAAATTTTTGGTAGCCACATTTAAAAAGAGAGAAAGAAACAGGTTAATAATATATATATTCTTTAACCCAGTAGATCTAAATTATCATTTCAACCTGTAATCAATACTTAAAGATTATTATTGAAATTTTTACTTTTTTTTTTTTTTTTTAATACCAAGTCCCTCGTCATGGCCACATAACTGGTGCAGAGGTACCATGCACAGGAGTGGCGTGCTCACTCTGAGCTCACATCGGCTAGGCCTCCCAACTGTTAAGGTAGAAAATCAAACAAGTATTCTCATTGGTTGGCAACCCTCAGCATCTCTTAGAGTGTAGGGAGGAAACATCTGGGAGAACTGTTACTTTAACCCAAAATATTTCCCAAAATGACAGCATTAATAAGTTAAGTGAAAGTGGCTGAGATCTTGAAAGAAAATGAGTTGGTGAGCCCCGTACAGGAAACTTGAACTTAGATGTTTCTAGACTAGAAAGTATCAAAGGAAAGGTAGGCAGGTATTCTTGTGACTGTGGCAGAGATGGTGACTCAGAAGCATTAATTTAACTCTGACTGTTATGCTAAAGAAAGATACAGTGGGAAGACCCAGTGGGTCTTCTGATGAAAGCTTTCTGATGACTCAGATTTTAAGGGGGTACTTTCAAAAGATGGAAAGTTAGAGTAGCAAGCAAGGGTGAATATGTGTAAGAGTTGTGTTGGGGGTTGCAACATAAAACAAACAGACTTGCAAAACAACAGGCAGATTGAAAGAGCCTTCAGAGCTTGGTTTGGTGCAGTTCCAGTGACTGGGAAAAGAATCTCTGCTTTGGACTACTTGTATTTGTATTAAATGATTAAATGGAAATTAAGTTAAATTAAGTGAAAATAAAATTTTTACTGCTTTTGTCTTCTCCATTAAGAACAAAGATGTTTGGGCGCCTGGGTGGCTCAGTCAGTTGGGCATCTGCCTTCAGCTCAGGTCATGATCCTGGGGTCCTGGGATCTAGTCCCACATCGGGCTCCCTGCTCAGCGGGGAGTCTGCTTCTCCCTCTGCCTGCCACTCCCCCTGCTTGTGCTCTCTCTCTCTGTGTCAAGTGAATAAATAAAATCTTTTAAAAAAAAAAAAACAAAGATACTCAAAAGGGTTAAGACAAATTAAATCCTACAACAGAGAAAGAATTTGTGAAAAGAATTGCCAAGCCCTTCTGTGATCTTTGAGGAAGTCTGGGGATCTTCAAGGGGAGTTTAATAATGACAACTCCTCTTTCTTGCACAAATCCTGAATTTTTAAGATGAAGGCATGTGGGGTCAGAATACCCCTTTACTACTGAGAAAGCTGATCTCGGAGAATGTGAGCTTCCTAATACTGAATTACAAACCTAGCCAGCAGTAACTGGAATGGGGCAACCCTCCCTATAGGTTTGCTGCCAAAAAGAAAGGGCAGGAGGCCCAGAGTGTTATGAGCAAGGTGGGCACTGACAAGGAAGTGAGGAGAATGGGGAAGTTTTTAAAATAATTTTTGAAACAATAAGGGAAGTGGTTTAGACTGATGAACTTGGTGCTAATTCTAGGCAAGATTCTAGACTAGATATCAAAAATACGGCTTTTTGAGCACCTGTGATAAGAAATCAAGAATCATAAATTTGCTAACAAGTCTTAACTGATTTTCTTTATTAGTTAAAAAATCTTGGATTATAAGAATGATACAGTTGTTGTCGAAATCTCTATTTTGACAAGCCATTTGACAAGCTGTCTCTGTTTTAGACAAGATGTATAAATACAACTTAAATGCTAAAACAGTTGTGTGGATTAGTAAACGATCGACTATTCCCAGCCCAATCACTTTTGGTTGGAAAGAAGTTTTTACTGACATGCTACTAGATTATCCTCAAGCTCTGTCAAGTTCAAGATCCCCATCAATGACCAGATAGGGAAACACAAACTGGGAATAAGTAGAATAATAGGTTAAAAAAGAATTTGGTGGACTAACTGTTAATAAGTTAACATACAATATTCATGGGGTACCTGGCTGGCTTATTAGGTGAAGCATGCAACTCTTGATCTCAGGGTAATGAGTTCCAGCCCCACAATGCGTGTAGAGATTACTTCAAAAAAAATTTTAGGCACCTGAGTGGCTCAGTCGATTAAGCATCTGCCTTCAGCTCTCAGGTCATGATCCCAGAGTCCCGGGATTGAGCCCTACATTGGGCTCCCTGCTCAGCAGGGAGCCTGCTTCTCCCTCTCCCTCTCCCTCTGCTGCTCCCCCTGCTTGTGCTCTCTCACTCTGTCAAATAAATAAATAAAATCTTTAAAAAAAAAAATTAAATCTGGGGCGCCTGGCTGGCTCAGTCATTTAAGCACCCAACTCTTGATTTCATCTCAGGCCATGATCTCAGGGTTGTGAGATCGAGCCCCAAGTCAGGCTCTGCACTGGGCGTGGAGGCTGCTTAAGATTCTCTCTCTCTGGGACACCTGGGTGGCTCAGTTGGTTAAGCGTCTGCCTTCAGCTGAGGTCACGATCCCAGGGTCCTGGGATCAAGTCCCACATCAGGCTCCTTGCTCAGCGGGGAGCCTGCTTCTCCTTCTGCCTGTTGCTCCCCCTGCTTGTGCTCTTTCTCTCTATCTCTCTTGATCTCTGACAAATAAAGTCTTAAAAAAAAAATTCTCTCCTTCCTCCCTCCTCCTTGTGCTTGCTTGCTCTCCCCCCCAAAAAAATTAACTCTTTTTAAAAATTAAATCTTAAAAAAAATAAAATAGGGGCGCCTGGGTGGTTCAGTCAGTTAAGCGGCTGCCTTCGGCTCAGGTCATGATCCCGGGGTCCTAGGATCGAGCCCCACATCAGGCTCCCTCCTCAGTGGAGAGCCTGCTTCTCCTTCTCCCTCTGCCTGCAGCTCTGCCTGCTGGTGCTCTCTCTCTATCTCTGTCAAATAAATAAATAAAATCTTTTAAAAAATAAATAAATAAAAATAAAATATATTCATTTATTTAATAGATATTTATCAAGCATCTACTATGTGCCATGCACATAAAGATAAGATCCTAAGATCAAATCGTAAGTTAATACAATTCAACCCAGTTGCTTAAATATTACATAGGAGAGCAAAACCTTTTTAAAATATTGTAGATTTTAATTGACAGTAAGCTTAGTGTGTGAGTTGGGAGTTAGGATGCGATCATCAGAGAAACAGAGATCTCAGGCATTGTTAGTAAAAGTCTGGCTTTTAACAGAATGGTTAGTGATGGCCAGGTCTAGTTGGTACTCGACCGCTCTAGAAAATGGCTTTCTGTTCTGGGCTCTGCATTGAGAAATTGGATGAGATACGCATGAAAGAACTCATCATGTTTAGTCTGAAGATGAGACACAAAGAACTGTAATTGTCTCTAGACATTTGAAGAGCTGTCCCTGTGGAATAACATGAGCATTTATGAAGTGCATTTCTAAGCCTTTGATGTGGATTAACTCATAACATCCTCAATCACTGAAGTTAGGAAAATGAGGCTCAGAAGGGCTAAGTATGTAACTTGCCCCGAGTCACACACCTTAGAAATGGCAGCCCACACAGTCTGCCTCCAGCACTACACACTTGACCAGTGTGCAGCCTGCCACCCATGGAAGATTAAGTTTGTTCTCTGTGGTACCAGCTGATTCAGTGAGTTCAGAGAATGAAAGTGCAGGGGAACTCATTTCAGCTCAGTGAAAACATCGTAGACCAGCAGTCCGAAGGTGGGAGGGGGTCTCTTCTCTGCCCCTGAAGGTTCTGCAGCCTAGCCTAGCTCACTCCTGAAAACCGTGGGGAAGGAACGGGTTGACTCATTTGACCTTTTAGGCTCCTTTGCTCTGCTCTCTTGGACTCCGAGTGTTTGGTATGAGAAGTCATGAATTGAAACTCCAGTATCTCTTATTTACAGGCATGTGGGGCCAAAATATCCCCTTTACTACTGAGAAAACTCATCTTTTTTGTACAACAGAAATACTTTGTTTTAGGCTTTATTATTTTTATGAAGTTTGATATATTTTCTTTCCATTTCCAGTAACAATTTCTCAGGCAAGAGTCATATTGTCACTAAAACATTTTGTCTTGCAGAAGTCTTCCTGATTGTAAATTCATAATTTTTATTGCAGAAAAATTAGAAAGCCTAGGAAGAGAATTTAAAAGCTCTTTTTCTAAAAAAGATTTTATCTTGGGCGACTAGGTTCAGTCGTTTAAGCATCTGCCTTCTGCTCAGGTCATGATCCCGGGATCAAGCCCCGCATCGGACTCCCTGCTCAGTGGGGAGTCTGTTTCTCCCTCTCCCTCTGCCTGCCGCCCCCTCCCCTTGTGCTCTCTCTGTCTGTCAAATAAATAAATAAAATCTTTAAAATTTTTTTAAAAATAAACTGAAAAGATTTTATCTTTAGGTAATCTCTACTCCCAACATGGGGCTCGAACTTACAACCCCCAAGATCAGGAGTTGCATGCTCCACTGATTGAGCCAGGCAGGAGCCCCTGAAAGCTCTTATAATCTCACCACTCAGAGATAACCATTGTTAACACTTTAGTGTATTTCTCCTGATCATTTAATATTTTTCACAAATATTTTTCAAGGAAAACCATTGATGCTTGCTTTAGACCTATTAAGACCTTTTTACAGAAAAAAAAAAGTTTCATTTTGGTAAGTTCTGAAAAATGCATCTTTTTTTTCTTGCTAGGTTTCTGCCTCAATGCTCAAGCAGTTTCCCAACAGTGGCCTGAATCCAGGTCTTTTCAATGTGGGGCCCCAGTTATCTCCTCAACAAATTGCCATGCTGAGCCAGCTTCCACAAATTCCCCAGTTTCAATTGGTGAGTAGCAGATTTTCCTCCTATAGCTAAAAAAAAAAAAAAAGGTTATTTGCTTTTTTTCCCCCCCTTTAACTTCGATTTGCTTCATTTTATGCATGCTTAAGGGTTAATGTCTCAGCTCCACTCGAGGTAAATGTGACCAGTGGACCAGGACCTGGGTAGTACTTCCCTCCTAGGTGCTTGATTCCGCCGCCGCACTCGGGCGCACGACCCGTGAGGGTCTCAGTAAGTCCAGTTAGGAGCCGGTGCCCCCCCCCTGTGTTGTAGGCGTGTCAGCTTCTCCTGCAGCAGCAGCAGCAGCAGCAGTTGCTGCAGAACCAGAGGAAGCTCTCGCAGGCTGTGCGCCAGCAGCAAGAGCAGCAGGTACGCGGGATTGGGGGGTCCCCCTAGTGCTCTGTGCGAGGACTGCAGGGCTGCGCCTCTGAGAGCAAAACAGCCACATGCAGTCTCTTCGGGGAGGCTCAGGGCGTTGGCTTACCATGTGTCCGTCTTCCCTCTGGGTCCCCCTGGCTCTGGACTCCTGGCCTCCAGCTGGCTCGGATGGTGAGCGCCCTGCAGCAGCAGCAGCAGCAGCAGAGGCAGCCTGGCATGAAGCACTCGCCCTCCCATCCCGTTGGGCCCAAGCCACATCTGGACAACATGGTACCCAGTGCTCTGAATGTGGGGCTCCCAGACCTTCAAACCAAAGGGCCAATACCTGGATATGGTTCTGGTAAGTGGTCAGTAGTGAAGATCACCTTTAAAAAAAATGTGCCAGTCGTGTGCTGAGCCTCTGGTAGAGATGGGTCCTACGTGACCCCCTGTTTCCATAGCAACCATACGAGAGGGAGAAGTGTTCTCATCCCTGTCTTAACAGCTGATATCCTAGCGTCTTGGCGGTTTTCCAAAGCTGACCACACAATTAGGAAATCGCAGAGCTATGCCTCCGACTTCTCTGGGTCCAGGGGAGACTTACTATTTAGCAATGGCAACCTGCTCTTCTGCCATCAGGAATTTTTAAAAGCCAGTTAAAACAGGGCGCCTGGGGGGCTCAGTCGGTTAAGCATCTGCCTTCGGCTCAGGTCATGATCCCAGGGTCCTGGGATCGAGCCCCACATCGGGCTCCCTGCTCAGTGGGGAGCCTGCTTCTCCTTCTCCCTCTGCGACTCCCCCTGCTTGTGCTCTCTGGCTCTCTCTCTCTCTGTCAAATAAATAAATAAAATCTTAAAAAAAAAAAAAAAAGCCAGTTAAAACGTTTGTACGCTCTGTGAGTGCCCCACGCGTCTGAGGTTATAATCTGTTAAAATAATGTACAAGCTGAGGTGTTTAGCTCTACTGATAGAATTTCCTTCTTGTGGAAAAATGGAGAACTAAAATGAAGCTTATGGGGCACCTGGGTGGCTCAGTTGGTTAAGCGACTGCCTTCGGCTCAGGTCATGATCCTGGAGTCCCGGGATCGAGTCCCACATCGGGCTCCCTGCTCGGCAGGGAGTCTGCTTCTCCCTCTGACCCTCTTCCCTCTCGTGCTCTCTATCTCTCATTCTCTCTCTCTCAAATAAATAAATAAAATCTTTAAAAAAAAAATAAAAAAATAAAATGAAGCTTATGAGGCAAACTGATAAAATTCTTCTGATATTAATATTTCATCTGATTTAAATAGAATTAGCACAAGTAAGGTTATACCTTTGACATTCATCAAGAATTTGTTGGCAGGCAAATGGTAGCTCTTTCAGAACTGGGAAACATGTTGTAAGCAGAATCCAATCAGTGAGGCAACAGTGACTTAAAAATAAAATGTAAAAATTAAAAAGGTACCACACACCACAGTGGGTTTCTTCGCAGAGTGACAAAATTCAGGTTTTATTTTGGTAAAGAAGATACTGTTCTGTGCAAACTCAAAAATAAGAGTTGGGGAGACCTGAAACCCATGCTCCTAGGAAACAGAGTGACCCTGGACACATAGCCCTGTTCTCTGCTCTAGTTCTGTGGGGTGCCCATTTCCTGCTGGGGTGTCCACATGCAGAGAGGAGCAGAGACTTCAAGGATGCCTTGATCCTGATCCTGGATAGTTTTAAGGGAATTTTATCCACCAATGGCACTGTTTCTTTAAAATGATCTGCCTGAGAACTGACTTAAATTCAAAATAACCTTTCTTCCAACTGACATAAAAGAAGAGCAAACTCTCCACCAGCTCCTGTATTACTAGGGCATGCCCATCCATCTTGGGTGTAGAAATCCTGGGTGCTGAGCAAGGGGGAAGCCTCCCATAATGACTAATGAAGGTGTCATTAACTCTGTATTTCCAGGCTTCACCTCCTTAATCATGTTTTCTGTTAAGGATGAAACTTGACGTAAGAACCTGGGTATTTTGGTATGTGTCCAGTTACTGTGAATTTAGATGCCGTCTATGAGAATAAAGCAGGGCAGCTTTGCTTCTTCCATCCCCTTTTGTTAGAGAGTGCATGGTTCTCAAAGTAGAGTCTAGTCATACAAAGTAAAGTGAACATCTGGAAGCCCTGGGCGGCTTTTCCACACGTTTAAATGCACAGTTCTTTTTAGCTCTTTTCTGTACTCATCCCTTAGGGGGCATGTCTTAGGTAGAAAGAAAAGTATCTTCAAACAACTTGAGCAACATAGGTTAGTGACACAGACACTCTTAAATACACATGTTTTTCACAATTTATCAGATAAAACCTGTGAATAGACCTTTTATGTGCTTTTCTTTAGGCTGCGTGTGCATTAGTCATTTAGTTGTTAAAAACCTAACATCATGATGTATTTGTTCCAGTGACAGTTCTTACAACATCTGTAATATTTTCTGCCTTTTGTTAAAAAGTAAAATTACAGGGGGATGGGGGGAGAAAGTGAAATTATATGCTAGCTGTGAATCTGTTAGTTTTTAGCAGCATACCTTCTCATTTACCAAATATATAGAAAATTTTTATCGTAATGTCTTATTAGATTAGTGGTGTTATTTGTGATTATTGTACTGGAGGCATAACTTTCCCTGATGGCTGAAGGATCAGAGTTCTAGATACATACAAACATACATACATACATTTACCAAGGAAATGAGTGTTTTTTTTTTTTGTCATACTCTTATTTCAAAGTAACTTATAAATTTAACTATGCATTATAGTCCAAATTAAGTAAGGAGAAAAACATATTGACTCGCTAATTTATTTCCATTTGGTAACATGAATAAATTTTATTAGGTCTTTATCATATTAATTGTGATCTGACCACTTATGACCTGCCTTATAAGATGCACTTTGCAATTTCACAGTTAAAAATGTCCTTAATTCCTTAATATTATGACTTTTATTTGAATCGAAAAATACATTTTGGGATTGAAAGTAAATCCGATCTGGCTGCCTGTTTTGAATAAACTACAGCTATAAGATTTTGCTGAAAATATATTTAACGCATACAGAGAGGTTAAATTTATATAGCAAAGATGTAAAAAATGAATAGTATTTCAGTTTTCCTACTGCTGAGTATTAAACTAAAAAAGACACCTGTAGATGAAAGAGGAGCGCGAATAATTAAAAGTCCCTTAGTAAGTCCCAGTAAAGCCTCTTTTGGTATATTTTCTCAAAATTAAAACGTTGAATGAGTTTAACGACTGCTTAACTGATCCTTGACTGATTGTTTTTATAAAATAGATGGTTTCTCATTCTCTACTTTTAGCAGAATTGAAAATATACCTAACTGAATTGCCTGGGGATGATGACCTATCTAAACATGATGTTTTAGCATCTATGTTATTGAGCTGAGGGGAAGGGAATATAGCCTAAACGGGAATTCACAGAAATAGGTGATGTTATAACAAGACTCCTTCTTTTCCTGTCTAATTACTTATATAAGATTTCTTGGGTGCTTTTTTTCTATTGGAATTTAAAAAACAGGAATAGTGTGAACTCCATCTCATATCTCTCATTCATAGGTATCTGAACCATTTGAGAAGTAAAGTCCCTTGTCTTATTAGAAAATGTCCCAGGGCACCTGGGTGGCTCGGTTGGGCATCTGACTCTTGGTCTTGGCTCAGGTCTTGATCTCAGGGTCGTGAGTTCAAGCCCCATGCTGAGTGTGGAGCCTACTTAAAAAAGCCTACTTAAAAAAAGAAAAAGAAAATGTACTTCCAATAAAATTTTACTTTTCATGTTTAAAATTTATCAAAATTGGTGGCGCCTGGCTGGCTCAGTTGGTAGAGCTTATGACTCTTGATCTCAGGGTTGTAAGTTTGAGCCTCGTGTTGGGTAGAGATTACTTTAAAAAAAAAAAAAGGAATATTTGTTTTAAATGGGCAACTGTGGGTGATCTGTTTCTTTTATAACATATTTTTATTATTATAAAAGCACTGATTTGTTTTTTAATCTATAGTAAAAGGAAAAGCGGGAAAGAAAGAACTAATATAGACAAAGAGCATGAAACAGGAAATCCCAGTTTCCTCAAGGAGGTGACACTGAGCCAAGTGGTAATGATGAATAAATAGACAGTGAAACAGCGTGTGTGGCAAAGAAAGTAATTCTGACCAGGATAGATAAGGGAGGCTAAGGGTTGGATTTGTAGGAATGATAAGATCGGTAAAAGGGATGTACTGGGGAAATGAGTTCCTAGGAGAGCAAGGGGCATGTCTTATTTCTGTTTGTCCCTCAGCTCCTCACAGAGCCTGGCACAAATGAGGCTTTCCGTGAGTGTGCACTGAACTGAACTGAAGGATTGTTTGATTTGAGCTCAAGTTCTGTTTGGTGAGCTGGAGAATTACAGGGAGGTCACTTGGTGGACCGAGGAAGTGTGGTTTTGATGAAGTAGCAAGGACAAAAAGGTCCGGACTTAACTGGGCTTTGAGGTGTGGCAGCTCACAAATAGTGTAGAGGTTGTGAGTCGTGCCGGTTACTACGGGGCATCAAAGAAAGACACAGAACCATGTACAGCCTTGCACTGATTCTTCCTCTCCTGGTTTTGGGTTCGGAGATTAAACCTTTCAAGGCAGTTTTATCTCCTGTTCTCCTGACATCCCTCTGGGTGTTTCCTTACCAAACTTTGTTACTTAGTTATGATGCTGCCATGCTTTGGTGGTGTTTGGTTTCCAAGTTTCTAACGAGAAAGATGCCCACTTAAGGTTCAGATGGAACTGTTCAAACTGTCCCCTCATCCTAAGACGTAGAACTCTTACTAATTTTCTACGCTTCACATGTCACAAAAGGACTCTAAGCAGCTGAAATTAAATAATTGTAATTCACTGTGGGTTCTAAAGACATTTCAGAGCAACTGTAAAGAAGTAATGTGGGGGCACCTGGGTAGCTCAGTTGGTTAAGCGTCTGCCTTCAGCTCAGGTCATGATCCTGGAGTCCTGGGATCGAGTCCTGCATCAGGTTCCCTGCTCAGCGGGAGGCCTGCTTCTCCCTCTCCTTCTGCCATTCCCCCTGCTTGTGCTCTCTCTCTCTCTGTCAAATAAATGAATGGAATCTTTAAAAAAAAAAAAGAAAGAAAAGAAATGTGTAAGGAATGATTCTTTATCTTCTAACTAATCCTCACGTTCTTTCTAATCTTCACCAGAATTCTAGGTTATTCTCAGAAGCTCTCCCTCCATGATTGGAACCAAGCTTTCGAATAGCCTGGAATCCAGGCACCTTGGGTTGGTTTTCTCTGTCAAAGGTAGAGGTACTACTTGCCCAAAACAACCCACTTAGGCCATTAAAGCTTCTGTGAGAGGGGGCGCCTGGGTGGCCCAATTAGTTAAGTGTCTGCCTTCAGTTCATGTCACGATCCCAGGGTCCTGGGATTGAGCCCCACATTGGGCTCCCTGCTCAGCAGGGAGCCTGCTTCTCCCTCTCCCTCTGCCTTTCGCTCTGCCTACTTGTGATCTCTCTCTTTCTGTGTGTCAAATAAATAAATAAAATTTAAAAAAATAATAAATAAAGCTTCTTTCAGAGAAAGGCCTTATTCCTTTCAACCCTGCTATCCTCCAGTCTCATTTCAACTACATAAGAGGAAAGAAAATACCTTAAACTCTTCTTTTTTAAAAAATCATTTAATTTGAAATATTTCCAGCTTATTCCAGGAATTTCTGCTCCCCACCCCCACCCTTCAAGTAATCACATGGACTAGTAAAGTTGCTTATAGTGTGAAGGAGCAGTGTTCTTTATATTAATAGCAACATTTTAAATACAGGTCAAGGTGTTAGGAATGGATTTATTATGCATTTATAGAACTGTCTCTAACAACTCAGAAGCACAGGGAGAAAACGTGACCTGGGCCCTCATGGGATTTGGATAAATGGAACCTCAGAGTCATTGAGGCACCACCAGATGGTCAGAGAGTCAAGTGGGTACAGCGAGGAGCTTGGCCTAGCTGGAGTGGCACATCTTCTCGAGTAACAGTAGACGGGCTTTTGACTCCTGTAGCTGACTGAGCTTTTACATTGTGGGACCCCTGCTCACCTCCCCGGGATGGCTGTTCTACACTCACTGCAGTCCATCCTCATTTTTACTCTGGCTATTCATTGTTCTCCCCCTCCTGTTTCATTTGTTTATTTTCGTGCTTCATTTTACTTTTTATGTTAGGTACATTCTGACCCATAGTGGACAGTGGGACCTGTGAGACCCCCCATCAGCAAGCCTCTCTTACTGATTCTCACCTGTTCAGCCCTGTGCAATGGGAAGACATTACCCACCTACACTCATGCTAAAAGCCTGACACCTGAGGCTTATCTGGGGCTCATGGCAAAGTAAACTCTGAAGCTCTCCGTCATTGCCTGTTCAGGCTTTAGGGTCTTCGTCATTGCATAAAGATTTCTTTCAAATCTCTTATGTTCTGCCTTGACCTCCATGTACCCCATTTTTGTACTGCCAGTTCTTTTTCTAAAATACAAACTTTTTTTTTTAAGTTTATTTATTTTTAGTAATCTCTACACCCAATGTGGGGCTCAAACTCATGACCTTGAGATTAAGAGTTGCTTGCTCTTCCAACTGAACCAGCCAGGCGCTCCCTAAAATACAAACTTAGTTTTCTTTCTCTCACTTGTTAAAAAACTTCTTTATCTCCTGTCTTAGAGATAAAAGGCCCAAAGTCTTTGGCCTGATACATAAAGAACCTTACAGGACATGACTCCTCATTTCTCCCCCATCTCCTGTCACTCTGCCTCACTTCATCCATGGTTAACCATGGAGTCACACTGAACTCCTCATTCCCTAAATGTACCAGATGGTCATCAATCAGAGCTTTGTACTTGGTATCCTTGACTTACTTGCATACCTGCCATCGGCCCTAAATCAAATGTCCCTTCTGCAAAGCCTTTCTGCCCCCCAGACACCCTCACCACACCTCGTGGCTGTTGTTCTACCATTACTAGTTTGATGTGTGGAGATTGGCTCTCTGAGTTGGCAAATTCCTGGCCCCGGCATTCTGGCTAGCACAAACATTAGCTAAATGAGTAAGTGAAGGCACAGGTGCACTGTGATGCTCTCAATTACGGCAGTCCTACACATTTTCATACCTGCACAAAGAGTCATTGCTTTCTTTAGCAAGCAAGAGCCAAGATGAGCATTTTGAATCAAAATCTCTGTTTCTGAGTAAAGAAATTTCTTGTGAATTAGTCTTTAAATGACAAATGAAGCTATCATTTGGTTGGTTCTACCTCAGATCTCTTGGATGCTGATATTTGAAATATATAGGAAGATGTGAAATGTGCTTCTCTGTTTTAGGCTTCAGCTCTGGCGGCATGGACTATGGCATGGTTGGTGGGAAGGAGGCTGGAACAGAGTCTCGCTTTAAACAGTGGACCTCCATGATGGAGGGACTGCCCTCTGTAGCCACACAGGAAGCCAATATGCACAAAAATGGTAAGAGCAAAGCCTTACAAGTTGGAGCTGTATGGCCCTCACGGGCCTTGATGATGTATCCTGTAAAATTATTTTAAAGTACAGATCTCTAGCTTTTTCTTAATCTCTTGGTTTTTCCTCCAAATCCAGTGATCGCCTAAGAGAAGAAGATTGGGGTTATGTATATTTCAAATTATAAGAAACTTAAAATGCTAGTTGTAATTAAGGGGAACAAAATTGCCCACCTGTAATGGAATTGAGAGCAGTAGCAGTGAACTTGAGTACCCATTAGGATGAAACCCTAATATACTGGCTGAGAGACAAAACCCACTTTTTTTGAGGTGTAAGAGATCACAACAAATATATACCATGTTGATTATTCAAACCCTTTAGTCTCCAAAAGATGACTAATAGTGCATGAGATTTGAACTTTCCACAAAGCTTTCTTGTTTTGTTTTGTTTTGTTTTTTTAGCTTTCTTGTTCTTAATGAATTATAGTGTCTACAGGACAACAGCTGAGGGGCATCACAGGCTTTGGTTGTGAATGGTGGGCCCTTCATTTCCATTGTTCTCTGTAAACACTTCTCTGTGTCCCTGTAAAACAGATAAAAGGTCTTAGAACATTCCTTCAACCTTTCTTTCAATGTTTATATCATTGGACAGTAATTCACCTGGACTCAACTGTAGCCTTGAGATCCAAGTATACCTGGGTGTTGGGCTCATCCTGACGCAGTTCCCTGGCAGGCCTCAGCCCCACGGGTCTGAAAACTTTCAGGGTTCCTTTATAAACCACTCTTGAATGTGTCTGTCCGAGAGACGGTAAAATGGCCACATGGAGCTCTTCCCTGCTCTCCCTAAGATTTCATGCCACAAAATCAAGAATGATTTATTGAAACTATAAAATCTATCTATAGACTGAATAATTCAAGCCCAGCATTTGTAGCTTTGGGTGCTTACCCTGCTTCTTTAGGCTGGTGATTCATCAGGTCTCCTTGTCCCTAAAGACGTGATAGGTGCACGATAATAAATACAAAGTGTCATGCGAGAGGATATCTGGAAGCTTAAATATCCACTTGCCTTTTCAGAGCTGATAGATACTGGGTTCCCCATTTCCTTAGCAATCCCCACAGTAATTGAGCGCTTCATTTCCTACGACTTCCCTGTAATGTGCCCTTGAGTCAGATTTCTGTCAGTGGTTCCAGAAATGCAAATGACTTCTTAGCTGAGCGTGGAGGTGGATTTGATAATACTCTTGCTGGGCCAACCCAAGCAGATTACTTTAATTGATATTTACACAAATATTTTAATACATCATCCTGGAAATAATTTTATCTGTTTAGAAACAGTATCCTAAGGGTGGATCAGGTGACACAATGCAGCATGTAAAATTTGAGAAATAAATAGGGTGGTATCTCCCAGAGGCCCCCAATTTTTATTGAAAGTGAAGATCATTTTTTGTTAGGTTAAGAGAACTTTTAAGCTTTTAATGTTCTTCCTGCCTCGTAGCATCGAAAATGCATAAAAGGGGCACAGATGGAACTGCCGAAATGCTGTCGGGAAGACAGTTACAAAGGATTGGCTGTTCTTCCTGTGTGGGGCCACGGGTCGCAGGGCTGCACAGTTCCCTGCCGATCTTGTGCGGGCAGAGACCGTAGGCGGGAATTCCATCTCATGGCTTTGGAATTCAGAGCAATGGCAGATACGTTTCACTCCAGTGGGCTCCCTCTATTTACACTGCTTCTTCCAGCTAACCTAGGTCTGATCAGCACTGAAGAACTTGGTGGGGGCAGGGGAGGGGGGGCGTCAGTACCAGTGTCATGAGAACACTTCTGTGCACTGTAGGTTGTGTAGTGTTTTTCCTGTTCCTCATTCTTGAGTCATTGGTATGGAAACTGGGGATAATAGTGTTATTCGTTGTTGATGAAAGTTTCATTAATTTCTTAAGACCATGGAATTCTGAAACTGAAAGGAAGATTCAGGGATGAGAACAGTGCTGTGTGCCTCAGTGAGAACCCAAGAGGCGCTCAGGACGGTGAAGTGGATCGTTCCTACTCATCCTGTTTGTGAATTAGATACTGGCTGTCCAGGGCGACCTCTTGTTCCAGCACCTTTTTTTTTTTTACTGCATAAACGTCAGAATACTGTTTTCTGCTGAGTAAGAGATTTGACAAGTTCTGTTCATAGGAATCCTTTCTGGGTGTGAATTAATTTCCACTCTCTCTCCTTAGGCGCTATTGTGGCCCCTGGTAAGACTCGAGGAGGGTCACCATACAATCAGTTTGATATCATCCCGAGTGACACACTGGGTGGCCATACGGGTCCTGCTGGTGATAGCTGGTTACCTGCCAAATCTCCACCAACAAATAAAATCGGAAGTAAATCCAGCAATGCCAGTTGGCCTCCAGGTATTGTCCAGGCAATGTTTTGTTTTGTTTTTTCTGGTGTATCATTTGTTTTTAATTCTTAATTTTGGGTTCTGAACAGATTGCTTTTGCCAGTTATTAGCGCACTTTGTTTTCTCATTTAGTAATTGTTGTCTGATAAAAGCAAGGCATATTCTATACTCTGGGAAAGATAGGAAATTTGCATTAGATGGGGTCTCTGCTCCATTGAGTTCAGTCAGGAAGGTACGGTGTGGACACAGATCACCTGCAGGGCAGGTAACTGTGATAAATACTAGGCAGAGGCATAGACAAGCTGCAGGAAGTCAGAGGAATGGAATTTGGAGATCAAAGAAGGTGATGTGGGAGCCGGACTTAGCACTCGTCCGTGCACAGGATGCCTTGTAAGATGGGATCTTCTGAAATGTCCATTTATTTGGCCTGTTTATTCATGAAGCAAGTATTTATTATCAGGTTCCAGGTGTGCAGTAGTGGTGTAATGAGACTATTACTTTTTTCTCTCTTTTTATTTTGATGTAAGTAATCTATTTCCATTGTAGAAAAATTTTAAGTTTAGTTAAGCAAAAATTAAAAATTTGTATATGTCTTTCTAAAATCTCTTCCTATATGGGTATATTTGTAATATGAATATGTTTAGTTTCCTTCCATTAAAGCAGGCTCATAAAATGCATATTGTTTGTGTATAATACTGTATTGCTCTCCATCATGATTAGGAAAACAAAAGCTTGTTAATCCTATCACATGGCTTTAAATACGATTTAAATTAACCAATAAAAAAAATTGTAAACACACGTATTCTAGGTTTTCTCATTGATAAGCCAGCTTATTCCTGCTCTTTGTCCCTGGGTTTCCACATAATAGTGGTCACTTGTATTG
The DNA here is from genome assembly GCF_003265705.2 of Callorhinus ursinus. Taxonomy (NCBI): domain Eukaryota; kingdom Metazoa; phylum Chordata; class Mammalia; order Carnivora; family Otariidae; genus Callorhinus; species Callorhinus ursinus. The sequence continues at coordinate 8,092,514 of NW_027397110.1, read as the reverse complement.
TGTTTTCTTCCGTGCATCTGAGCCACTTTCCAGTGAAATAAATGGGAGAAGAAGTCACTCATCTCCAACCCTGATTTTCTCCCAGTTCTTGTTGTGGATGCCTGGACAGTTCTCATGAGCACCAGGTTACCTACCCCCGCCCTCGCTGCCCTCGGGCCCAATCTTCCCTGGGAGCAGGAAGAGCCGTGACCAGGACCAGACACTGATGAGCTCTGGCTCAGAGCCACAGAGAAACCAAGTCAACGTGCTTGGTAACACAGAGGTGCTGGCGCAGTACCTGCTCAGGCTGAGTTGTGGTGTTCAATTTTATGATAAAAGTCTGAGATGAAATAGATTCAGTGTTCTACTTTTCACAGATCTATGCCTTGTATCAAAAACTAACTTGAGGGGCGCCTGGCTGGCTCAGTCAGAAGAACGTGCAACTCTTGATTTCGGTGTTGTGAGTTCGAGCCCCACATTGGGCGTAGAGATTACTTAAAAATAAAATTAAAAAAAAAAAACTAACTTGATTTTTATCATTCTTTGAACAACCTCCTACCTCTAATATTTGTTCTCCTTGTTTCAGAATTCCAACCAGGAGTGCCATGGAAAGGTATCCAAAACATTGACCCTGAGTCTGACCCCTACGTCACCCCAGGAAGTGTGCTGGGGGGTACAGCCACATCTCCCATTGTAGATACTGACCACCAACTTCTGCGGGATAACACCACAGGTAAATGAGCGAGGCATCCTTTGTGTTTATTCAATACCCAGCATTTGCCTATCTGTCAATTTGTGGCTTCATTTGCACCTGCTAATAATCTAATAATTTAACCAGAAAACATACAAATATGGAGCTCTTCAGGGTTTTTTTGGATACTTTTTTAGTATATTATAATCTTCCATCAAAGGCTAAATACAGTACTTAAGGTTTCACTGGTTATACTGATGTCTGTCTGCAATATTTTCATCTTGTTCTTCCTGTGTCACCCAAAGGGTCTAATTCTTCCCTCAACACCTCGCTGCCTTCACCTGGTGCCTGGCCCTACAGTGCCTCTGACAACTCCTTTACCAACGTTCATAGCACTTCAGGTACAGTCTGACCTATTTGTTTCCCTTTGGCTAGCACTTTTCCATCAGGTTCCCTTTTACAAAGGAAATGGGCGTTTATTTCTTAAGGAGGACTTCAACAGAAGCTGAATGGCTAGGTCAGCCTGAATGGAGGCACACCTCTTTTGTTGTCCATGTTCTCAAGGAGCTTCCAGTGGCACAGACAGGATGAGACATACAGCTTTAGGACAGGGCAGATGGTGACATAATTGCAGGGAGCCTTGTGGGTATGGAGAGGGCAGAGGTTAAATCTTTGTGCCTCAAGTGCTTTTCTTGAACCAGTCTGCCGAAGGAATCATGGGCCATGGGAAGAACCAGGGAAGTCCAGGTTGTTATTCCTAAGGTAGCCAATTATGGCTTCCTTTTCTACAAAAAAAATCCTTCCACTTATAGACAAAGGCTGCAGGCAGATGGCCAAGGGGAAAAAAAGAGGCCCTTAATTAATTCTACCAAAAACATTTGTTGAATTCCTTATACGTATGTGTGGTTTTTTTTTTTTTTAGATGATAGGGAATAAAAACTTAATGGATATAATAGAGCCTTTGAAGTCACTCACTCCACACACTGCCTCATAGATTGGTAGAGAGATTATTTGTAATTGGCACCTTGGTCTTACAAAAGTTAGACCTCAAGCCATTAAAGTCATTAAAGCTTCTGTTCTGTGTCCAAGCAAAAGCAAATGGAACAAATCCTCAGCTACTCTAAGACACTGTAGGTGAACTGCCTTACAAATTGTCTTCTTTTTCTTTTCACGTCTGTGTCATATAGACAGGGTCACAATAACCTGTGATTTATTGAATGCTACTGGAGACCAGGCAGCATGCTAAGCCTTCAGCATGAATTCTTACCTTACCTTCACCAAAGTCTGGGAGCAGGTCCTGGCCTTCTCCCCATTTTGAAGATGAAGAAACTCAGACTCAGAGAGCTGATATAATTTGCCTCAGGTCTGAGCGAGTGTGTAAAGGCACCAACCCAATAATCCATGTTTCTAACCACCACCCTACATTATACTCTTGTGGGACTTCGTCCTTTACATGTAAAAACTCATTTTTCAACTCAGCTCTTTTATTCCGGTAACTGCCCACGTCTTCAGTTGAACTGTTTTATCTTTTTGTCTATAGTTGGACATTCACCTGAGAGATTACCCAAGGATCACCTCAGAGGTGTCTAAACTGAAAGTATACTTTTCTGCATCACCCTCCCCCATTGTTTTTCCTAACTAAGTCTTTCCATTCAATAAATGTCTTAGACACCTCCCAGGGGTGTGTTCTGCAGCCACATCTCCCATCCATTTCTTCTGCTTCATTCTACTTACTGTCACCCAGGATGAGAGCCAAGTTTAAACACTATATACTCAATCTAGTAACATCCTCATCGGCCCCCAGCCTACCTTTCTGGCCTTCTCTACCTCTGCACCTGTGAAATATTGTTCAGCCAGAACTGGGGGAAAACATATTTGGTACAGATAGAGTTCAAAGTGGACATTGGTCTATATTTTCCTCTCTCTCTGAGCCCATCCATTTATGTAAATCCTTCCAGACCTGTCTTTGCAAAGCCTTTAGTGATGGCCGAGCAGTGTCTTCTCTGTGTATTGAACATATGATGCCTGGGGTTACCAATTCTCTTATTCATCTGTTCTGTCTTCCCATGTGAACTTGAAGTTCTTGAGAATGTTTGTATTACCCACAGCATTGATTTAGTGCCTTAAAGCATAGTAAGCCCTTAGCAAATATTTTTTGATTGCTCTTTAAAAATCTGTTTGAATGTTGGGGTGCCTGGCTGGCTCAGTCAGTAGAACATGAGACTCTTACAACCCTGAGGTTGTAAGTTCCAGCCCCATGTTGGGTGCAGAGATTACTTTAAAAAAATCTTTTAAAAACATTTTTGTCTGAATGTTGATAGCTAATAATCTGGATCAAGAAAAGTATAAATTTCTAGTGTACTTTCCATTCAGTCAATGAGTATTTATAGAATAGTTTTACTAGGGTTCACATTCTACTATGTCTGTAAGACTAACGATTTTAGGAATACTTCCCTTGAATTAATCTTCCCTTTCATGTTCTGTTTGGCTAAGAAAGTAGTAGAGAATTAGTTATCATATTAAATCTTTAGTTTATGTGTTGTCAATTCAGAGTGATAGTCATTGAAATTTTTATATTTAATAAGCTCAAAGGGCAATGTTACTTTGTATTGCTACTCTCAAAATGTGTACTTATGTTTAGAATATTATTTATGTGTATACACAAAATTTATGTATATTGACGAAAGTGACCTATCTAACCTTATCCCTTCCTTAATGTTCTCTTCTTTATAGCAAAGTTCCCTGATTACAAATCAACATGGTCCCCAGATCCCATAGGACACAACCCCACTCATCTCTCCAACAAGATGTGGAAAAACCATATTTCCTCGAGGAACACTACAGCGCTGCCCCGCCCACCTCCCGGTCTGACCAACCCCAAACCATCTCCCTGGAGCAGCACAGCACCCCGATCAGTCAGGGGGTGGGGGACCCAGGACTCACGGCTTGCCTCGGGTGAGGAGGATCTGCCAAAAGGAGCATCGTTGTTCAAACGCAAGGGGCTCATGTTAATACCAAAAAAGACATGAAGTCTTCACAAGAGAGGCAGTCTGGTAGAGGAAAGAGTATCTCTTGAGTGGAAAGCTGTAGTCAGTCTAGGACAGAGAAAATCCAAGAACTCACAAGGGACTGATGGCGTAAAAATGATGACCAGCAGAGGGGGAGAACATTAGGAGGAAAATGTCTTACCAGTGAGATGAGAGTGCACAGGGTTCAAGGTGGAGGAGAAGAGAGCTGGCCATTAAGTGACAGGATGAAGGGGGTCAGAGGGAAGTAGAAAAGAGAAGACACTTGATAACAGGAGAGAAGAAACACGTGGGCTATGTGAAGATGTTTCTCACTCGTGGCTTTCTGAATTTTTTTATTGCTCTTCCTGATTGTTTTTCTGGTTGCTTCAGCCTCTACCTGGAGTGATGGTGGTTCAGTTCGTCCCAGTTACTGGCTGGTTCTTCACAATCTCACTCCACAGGTAATCATGCTTCCTTGTGATTTTCGGGACAGGACTTGATTGTGTTAAGAGAGGGAAACTCAGGTGTGGAATGTTGGCAGATAAGATTAATTTCCTGCTCGCTACAGAGAGGCCCAGTGTGCAGGGGTGGTTCTCTCCACACAAAGGCTCGAAGTCTACTCCTGAATGGGGAGTGTTGGCCCAACAAGGCTTAAGGCTCAGTATCAACCATTTGTAATGCTTCATAAATAATTAACCATCTATCTCGGCAGTAGAAGGAATCTGTCAATTTCCTAGCTTAAATGCCACATGGGTGCTTTCAATTTTCCATCTGTTATTCTCTTCTTTGTAGATGGCATTACTAATTTGCTGTCTTCAGAACATGCCCTCTGGGTCGTTTTTACAGTGATGGGTTTCATTTGCCGCAAGCCACTCTGTTACCTTGTTTGCTTGATAACCGACATACTTGCAGCAGTACTATGTCGAACACTCAAATGAGATTAAATGAACCCACTGAAACTGAGCCCATGACCTTTATTTGGACTAGACAGCACAACCTTTTACAACACCTTGTTAAAAGGAGTCAATTATGCCTCCCTCCCTTTGACACATAAAATGAATTGTCTAGCATTTAATTCATAAATGGATTCATGCACACTTTAGTAAGCCAACATTTTCTAGAGTGTTCCCATGGGATATTAATAGGTCTCTGGCCTAATATGTTTGGAATATACTTGATTAAACAAAGAAACAAGGTTTCTTCACTATGAGACTTCTTAGACCCTTTAATATACTAACATGTATTATGATCCTCTGTGGGGTAATACAGCTTCTCGTAAATTTACAAGCCCAGTGAATCTGTTTGTGGGGAGTGTACCCAGGGCTTGTATTTCAGGGTACATGTGGAGAAAAGCGATTTCGTAAATATAGTTAACATGAGAAAGAGTCTGGGTTGGCTCTTAATCTCCATATCAACTCAGCTAAAAGCCCCAGGTGGGTTTTTTTTAGCTAATAATTGACTGAAGTATGAAGATTTCATATGGCTGTACTCAAAACTATATATGCCTCATTAGAATATTTTTTTAAATATTTTATTTGAGAGCAAGCACGAATGTGGGGGAGGGGAGTGCAGAGGGAGAGGGAGAAGCAGATTCCCCACCAAGAGCCCAACACAGGGCTCGATCCAGGGCCCTGAGATCATGACCTGAGCTGAAGGCAGACGCTTAACCGACTGAGCCATCCAGGCGCCCCAGAATATGACAACATTCTAAAAGTTGTCGCTCCGTGTGGTGGATATATGGTTAGGATGAGAGAGACAGTAATGGATACGCTGTTTTGAAAGAAACCTGGGGAAGCTAACCAGGTGTTCACTTCTGTTTTATCCTATGAAAAATAGTGAGTACAGAGGCGCCTGGGTGGCTCAGTCGTTTAGCATCTGCTTTCAGCTCGGGTCATGATCCCGGGGTCCTGGGATTGAGCCCCACATCGGGCTCCCTGCTCAGTGGGGAGCCTGCTTCTCCCTCTGCCACTCCCCCTGCTTGTGTTCCCTCTCTTGCTGTATCTCTCTCTGTCAAATAAATAAATAAAATCTTAAAAAAAAAAAAGAAAATAGTGAGTACATGTGTATATATGTGTAAAATGAATCAAGGGGTTGGCTGTGTTTGTATTAAAAAGAATTGCTTAATTTTAAAGCTCAAAACTACCTAATAGACTAATCTCGATCATAGCTTAGAAGAAGGTTTTAGGGCAAATCTTAGGAACTTGGATAAATTTGCTTTCATCGCCTAAAATCTGTTTAGAGGGCATCTGTGCTGGAAGGTCACTTGTGGTGTACTCTGGGCCACACTCATATAGTTGCTCATCATTTTCTGTAATTTGGTGAACCTGCTGGTTTCTATGGTAAAACCACACGATGTTTCCACTGCTACCACCAGTAACAGTTTTTGAAGGCTGTTCCGATAGTAATCTGTTTCCCTTCCAAAGAAATGAACCCAATGTTGGACTCAGCAGCCTATCTCAACCTAGTTAAGATCTCGATACAAATAAATTGATCAGAGTGAATAAGTAGATCTGTTCATCCAAGTCCTGGGTGAGAGAAACTATCTCGAATCACTGGACACGAGCATCTGGATAACACGAGGCCGAGGGCAGCAGAGTTCACAGAGAAGTAGGCAGAAAGTCTCACCCTGGGGTGGCCAACGTGGGAGTCGGAGGACACCAGCTGGGTCCACGATCTAGGTCAGCCAGCAACATCCTAAACCATCAGGTGTGGTTAGCAGTGCTTTCTTGTGTGTATCTTCCTCTTCCGCTCCCTGTGAGATCATTAACTGGGGGAGTAGAGAATACTACATTAGTAATGATGCCAAGAACTTGGCATGTTCTCTTAAGTTCTTATTCACGTGCCATCTTATTTCTCCTTTCTGAAGTCTCTGACAAATCAACACACATTCACTTGTTTACCTCTTAAGGAAAAGAGACTGCAGGTTGAATTGTATTATTTGTTTTGAGCTGTGTTTTTACAGACTTTTATTTCCGATATGGGCACATTAGATCCCAGCCCAGTGCTTTGAATATCTTAAAATCTGCCTTTAAGACCTCTATTCAGTGCACTCTTTCCTGCTTTGAGTTCCTCCTTCCTTTTTCAAGATGAGTTTAATGCTGATACCGTTATTTACACATCAGAAGTCCTTTTCTTTCTCCTACGTAGAAAGGCCACTTGTGTTTCGTTCACACCCCTCCTCCAGGTTTTAATCTCATGAATGTCATTACCCCTCAGATTGATGGGTCAACGTTGAGAACCATCTGCATGCAGCATGGCCCACTGCTGACATTCCATCTGAACCTAACCCAGGGCACCGCCCTGATCCGATACAGCACCAAACAGGAGGCGGCCAAGGCCCAAACCGCACTGCACATGTGAGTACCCATCCTACGCTCACTGAGACAAATACGCATGAAGATGCACACGTGAGTAGTCTGCCACCTGCTTGATTAGACACAGATGCACAAGAACATGCACAAAAACAGCATCATGGCAATAAGCAATTGCTTGGTACTGAGGGGACTGATCTTTTCTACCTACCTAAGCGTGGATTGTCCTGTGTATCTCATAGGCCACTCATCAGAATTCCAAAACCAAAGAATTTATGAAGTCATGAAGCAGTGAGTAAATTTTAAGTACCATGAAACAAAGCCAGTATTTAGGAGAATGTGAAACGTCGTAAGCGCTGTCACTTTTTGTAACAGAATCTAGCAACTTACCTTGGCTTCTTTGTTGGTGAAGATGAAACACAGTGGTCCGGGTGCGTAGCACTGATTTTGTCTAAAGTAGGTGGGACTGGATCACAACTTTGACTATCCCCCCTCCCGGCTGCTGTCAGACTGGGAGCCAGCAGATTCCACGGCAGAAGCTACAAACAGAGCGAGCAAGCAGTGGTGAGGCTCAGGCAGTGAACCCAGTCCTGACACAGAGCAGCGGCACCTCCAGATGTCTAAAGCTGGGTCACCTTGATACTATGGTGTGACCTTTCACCTCCCATGGGGGAGAAGAGAGGTGACATTTTTCTCCACATAGGTATTCCATATACCAAAAGGTTACATGGTACCCTCTAGGAGTCTTTGGATGATTTAGTGATACTTACTGCTTTAAAACAGTGCCTCTCAATCACCTGGTCTGGTTAAAATGCAGGTTTTGATCCTGTAGGCCTGGGGTGGGGCCCATGATTCTGCATGCAAAAAAGCTTCCAGGGAATGTGGAAGCTGCTGGTCAAAGGAGCACACTTTGACTCTCGAGGACTCAAAACCCTCAGTCCCTATGGGTGCTTTAGGATTCCCTCACATCCATAGCTCTTTCCCTCCCCTTTTTCCTAGGTGTGTGTTGGGAAACACTACCATCCTGGCTGAGTTTGCCACCGATGATGAAGTTAGCCGCTTTCTGGCACAGGCTCAGCCGCCTACACCTGCAGCAACCCCAAGTGCACCCGCCGCAGGTTGGCAGTCGCTGGAGACCGGCCAGACCCAGTCGGACCCCGTCGGACCTGCTCTGAATCTTTTCGGTGGGTCCACAGGGCTCGGGCAGTGGAGCAGCTCGGGCGGCGGCAGCGGGGCCGATCTTGCTGGCGCTTCATTGTGGGGGCCCCCAAACTATTCTTCTAGCTTGTGGGGAGTCCCAGCTGTGGAAGACCCCCATAGAATGGGCAGCCCTGCTCCCTTACTACCTGGTGACCTTCTGGGAGGAGGGTCGGATTCAATCTGAACTTAGAACTTTCAACTCTGACCTCGTGACCTTTTTTGGAACAGCAGCAGCACTAACTTGACCTTTTCGTTTTTTTTTTCAACTTGCAATAAATACATTTTTAAAAGGAAAAAAGAAAACGGAGAGAGGAAAAAAAAGGTGGGTCATTGACAGACTGTCTGAGCACATAGTTGCCTCCCTTATAACTTCAGTTTTTTCGTTTGGAATATGAATCCAAAAAGAGAACATATCACTCTTGAAATACTTGAATCATGAACGCCAACCTAGAAAGACAATGTGAAGCAAGTACACATACCATTTAAATTTAAACACAAAAAAATTAAAAAAATTAGTTTCTAGTTTTTCACTTTTTTCATGTTATATGGAAGTTGTTGCTAAGAAACATATATACTGAAAAAAAAATAGCTTTTTAACTTTGTTTGCACTGGGTGTGTTTCCGTCCTTAGGTCTACCACGTTTGGGAGGGAGGGGAATTCAAAAGAATTGTTGGGGTGGGGGGGGGAAGACTTGACGGAGCCTCACTTTAAAAACAAAAACACAAAACCTAAAAAAAAAAAAAAAAAGGAAAAAATTTGTGATTGGCTGGTTGATAAATACCAGTGTGTTCTGGCACATGTAACTGCCCAGGCATGCTCGTTCTGGTATGTGTGTGCACGTGTGTTCATGTGCATTCGCGTGCATCCTTCTCTCTGTCTCTGTGTGTGTGTGCACCCGTGTTCTCCTCCCCCACTCGATCTCAGAAAGCTGCATTGCTGACAGTCTGCAGGCTGGCTGGCCGGCCATCTGCTTTTTATTTTATTTTATTATTATTTTTTTTTTAACTATCAGAACACACAAGCACGGGGAGCCACTGCTTACTAAAGCAACTCCGTTGGGCTGCATTAAGATGAACAGAGTGCTTTTTAATGATTTAAGCAGGGAGCTCCTTTCCATTTGCAAATTAGCCTGAGTGAGTTTTCTCTTGCTTTTCTTTTGACCTAGCAGTAGAGCGGAGCACTGCCAAGTCCAAAAAAGTAGGAGAGCAGGAGGTACCTCTTGGAGCAACTGTGTGTTTATTTATTTCTGTTTTTAAAGTACGTGGCCACCAGGCACATCTGAATATCTGTTAAGTTTTTCTTTCGTTAGTCTGAATGGGAACAGATGATATAAGAGAGTTTTTACTTAACGCCAAGTCTCAAAAGCAGAAGAACCATGTTCCCCCTTTCTTGTGTCATCAGGTATGAGGAATTCATCAGAGAGTCAGGTAATGCCGAATTAAAGGTTTCCATTGGTTCTCTTTTTCGTTTTATGAAAACGGAAACAAATAGGTTGTGAGCAGCCTCCTGAAAGCACCTGCAGCTTCTCCCTCTCTGCTCCTCTCTCGCTGAGCGTTACCTGTGCCAGGCCGTGGCGTGTTACAGCACCAGGCCATCACTGACAGAAACGTTTACTTAACGAATGTTCTTAAACCAGTGTGTACTTCAAGCGTTTCCTTTTGTTTCTCTGTGTTGTGTATTTCCTGTGTATGTGGTTTTGCTTAGGCAGGTATAACTTAGCAGAGACTTTTAAGTATTGCACCTTTTTTTGGTTTTGACCTCTTTATTTTTTTTTTCCTTGTAATGTTGCTTTTTTTATTTCGGTATTTAAAGACTTTTTTTTTTTTTTTTTAAAGCATCAATGTAGTAGTACTCTGGGCCGACTAGGGGGCAACTTTAATCCACAGTTATCACCAACATGTATGTACTTATGTTGGAATCAACATGTATCAAACTGCTTTTTGTGAAGAGTTCTAGCAGACCCGAAGGGGTACCCCTTTATACAAAGCAGATGGCTGGTGGGGCGGGTGGGGAGGGGGGAGGGGAACGTATGCCGGTAACGTGCTAGCACTTGTGTGGACATCCCAGTCTGCATTATACTGTTTAACATAAAGTGCCGACATTCTGTACCAGCAAATACCTGCCCATTCCAACCCTTGGTGGGAGCAGACCTCTACTGTCCTCCGTAACTTGCTGCTAGTGAGGACAAGGGAGTTTTTCTTTCTTTAGCATCTTCAGTGAAGGATACAACAATGCCTAATGTATTTGACTTTTAGCTTGTGTCTGTGTATAGGTGGGTGGGTGGGTGTGTATAGGAAAAGGCAAAACTGAACTATTTGCATTTAAGTGGTTTTATGAGACAAAGAACGGGAATTCTGTAGTCCTCTGGCTTACCCTGTTGATTATAAACCTAGCCTCAAAAGAGATTGACATGCATAATTCAAGTGAGCGTTCGCTCATATAAGTCTTTATGCACCCTTTGTGGGTAGGTGGTCAAACTTGAGTCTCCAGCGTTGGTTCAGTCCCATTGGATGCCTTGTAGAAAACTAACTGTGCCCTCTTCCTGCTCTCCGGTTTTCATCACCACCACCATGCCCCTTCCACCTCTGCCCATGTACAAAACGTCTCCTTCCAGCCCCCTCCACCTGCTCTCCGTGTGTGGAGCAAAACCCTGTGGTGTGTGGTGATGTCCAGGTGGAGAGCAGCTGTGTTCAGCCATCTACAGAAGGCAAAATCTTAGTGGCCCTGGGCCAGGAGCATGTCCCGAGGCTCCCACAAGCCCGTGGCGACCCTGTCCACTGCCGTGTCCTGCCCCCGCCCCCCCTCCTGCCTGCTGGTTCCTTGGCCTGCACTATGGGTTAGTTGAGTTCCTTACGATACTACGGTGAAAGCCGGGTGCTAGAGCCCCTCTTGTTTACAAGACATAATGAGGGATTTGAAATATGTAAAAATAAACATGAGAAGCTCAAATGTTCTTCCATCTTAAGCTTAAAGGGAAAAAATTAAAAACTTAAAAAAAGACCAAAAAGTGCGTATATATATACATATAAATATATATTTTAGATGAAGACTAACTCTGGGAGCATTTAACAGTGTTTTTTTGTTTTTGTTTTTAACATTTATTTTCCTGCTTTAAAATTTGCAAGCATTCTCAGGAATTCTAGGGTAGGAAGCCAGTTTTTTGAAGATGGTTTATTTAACCATATCTTATCCTAGATAGACGGCTGTTTCTTTCCTGTTAATAAACTTTTACAAGTTCCTGAAACTTCAAAAAGTTTAAACAATTTTTACTTAAAAAAATGTAAAAAGAAAAGTCTCCAAACATTATTGTCATACTGGGGATCACACATTTTAAAACACATAGAAAGAAATATTTTTTAAAAATTATCAATTTAGCAGCAACAGGTCAATTCGTTATCTTAAAAAATACGGGAGAAGGATTAGCTTTCTAAGAGCTTTATCACGGATTTGTTTGAAATTGTGTGTCATTTGGTGGGAGTGTTTGGTTTGTATAAATGGGAATGCCATCACTTTGTTCCTTTCCATTTAAGAGGGAACTGACATCTCCCCTAACGATTGTTAATTTTTTTTAAGGGAACCCTTCTCCCTGTCCCTCAAACCCCAGCAACAAAAGAAAGAAAGATAGAAAGAACAACTTAGAAAAAAAGAAGTAAACTCTAATCTGTAAAATAGTACGGTTGGATTGCTGAGAATCTATGTAAAGAGCTAGGAAATATAGGTTAATAATTTTTGGAACAAATTTTAAATATAGGCATCACTAGAGGAAAATATCTATGGACTGTTCTATTAATGAAGAATGTCTGTCTTAACTCCCCGCTTGTTATGGGAGGAGGAGAAAATAAGAAGAATCTAATAAGGAACAAGTGATTTTACTTTTTTAGCTCCCAGCTACTGTTGTGCTCATTTTAATTGCTGTTTTGAAGATCTGCTGCTTAATTATCCCCATCCCTCAGCTGGAGATGTGGAGTATTTCCTTTCAGTTTTTCCTGATGTTGAATTCTCCTTTTGTATTCCCTCCTGGGGCCAGGGGTCAGAATTCCCAAGCATGACCACAGCTTCTTTTAAACATCTAAGCTTCCCAGTGGGAAAGAAACTCCAGCTCGACAGGTAATGGGAGTGGGTGGGGTTGCTGCCTGCAATTTCTCTAAAACCGCTATAGTGCCTTCGTACATACACCCAGACATCCTAAGCAGGAGGAGCTCGTGTGTATGTGCATGTGGTCCAGTCACTCCACAGACATTAAGTACGTTTGCCCATTAAGGAAATTGGAGTGGTTCTGGATAGGCCCCAAAGGCAGTGGGCTAAATTTAAAATAAATAAACAGAAATCAAGGAAGTTAAATATGCTTTCATGTCTTGATAAAGTGGAATGCCAAGATCCTTCCTTGTGTTATTGCCCTCGTTACTGTGCACTGACTTCTCCAGGTGTGTCGTTTTGACAACTACATACAGTGATTTGGAAAGTCTGTTTGTGTTGGGCCAGTAGAAAGGGGTTTCTGTTTTTCTGCTCTTGTCCTTCTTTGTCTCCTCTCCTTCCCCCTACCCGCTCCCATTTTTTTCGTCAGCTTGCTGGAAGCTTTGCTTTATTGGTTGGCAGTGACCTAAGAACAGGATATAGTGAGGATATAATGGAAGAGAAAAACTCTTTCCTTTCCATGGTATTCTTTGGCAAGAGCCATGTCTGCTGAGAGGTTAGGTGGCTTCCATAACACTTAGAAAATTTGGTGGGAGCGGCTTCTCTTCCACCACATTCTGGCATGTGTACAGAGGTCTGCTGGTCACCTCTCATTATGTAGATTTATCTTGTAAACATTTCGATCGTGTAAATTTGAGCTTTCCAATTTTTACTAGTTTCCTTTATTTTTTTTTAAACATTGAATACTAGTGGCTGGAGGTACCCATCTTTCAAACATCACAAACTTGGTTTCGGTCTACCACATGAGTAGCCAAAAGGAAAAAGCACTCATGGGGAAGAGACGTCTTCCATCAGACTGGAGACCTCTACTGGCAATTGAAATCCAGTGCCATGACCTAATTTTAGGTGTTTAAACAAACAAAAAAAAAACAACAACAACAAAAAAACAAAGTTCAGATCTCCGAGACACTGTGAAGAAATGGATGGCCTGTAGGGCATCTCTGATCCCTCCATACCTACCCTTGATCTTTTCCATTTGCAGCATGCACAGAAGTTAACTTAGCAGTGCTGCATGTTAAGGTTCCAAACCAAATTCTTTCACCAGTGTCCCCCAGTAAATCAACATTATCCATTGATTGCCATCGATCAGTTTTATTTATAGCAGCTTAATTTTCTAATTATATGGCTCCTGTTCTAAGAACTTTCCCACCTCTTCTGACATGAATGTAGCATAAATTAGTAGTTGGTTCTTCCAAGTTCCTGTGGGTTGAATGCAGTATCTGAGATTATGCAAAAAAAAAAAAAAAAAAGGAAAAGAAATTCCTACCTAAGAATTTGGAAGAGCTTTTATTAATATATCTAGCAGAAACTAACATTTCACGGGCTATTGACGTGTTGCAAATATTCACTTGAATTTTTGCCATGGGGGGGCAGTTTTTATAAGGTTAACAGCCAGATTCCATATCGACCTCAGATGCTGTGTACTTTTTAATTTTATTTTTTTATATTTTGCCATCTTGACTCTTCTCTTAAACAAAATGAAGATGTCTCTGCTGAGCAAAACACTTAAGCCAAGCCTGTTTTCCTCTGCAGTGTAAACGAAATGTTTTCAGCAGACTTGGCTGTAATAGCCATCTCTAAGATTAGGGAACAATTGAGTCTTCATATAGAAAAGGTCCCCTTCTACCCCATCCTCAGAGTTCAGATTCAGTATATAACACTTTGTAGGTTATTGTTTGGATTTTGGGTTTTTTCTTTTGTTTTAACTATCTATAAGGTCTTTTACTAGGAGTAGAGATGCATTTTTAGCTGGTTGGGGGAAAAATCAAACTTTTTCTTCTCCAGTTTTTGCCAAGTTTTGTCACACTTCATGCCTATGCATTAATTACACTTCTTAGTGATACTGCAAAAAGAAATCTTATTCTTGAATTGTTTTCCTTCCTGTGAGTGTCTTGCTGAGGCTGCATGTGATGGTGCAGTTGAAAATATTCCAGCCTATGTGTCCAGTGAATGATCAATCTATAGACCTCAGAACCCATTCAGAAAATAGGATGCCCTCACCCTCTGCTGCACGCTGCACCACACCCTCTTAACTTTCTTACCTACAAGGACAGGGTGTCCACACAGTCTAGAAACAGGCAAATATACGTAATGTTGTCAAGAACATCATCAATCTATTAAAAAAAAAACCCACATAGAATGTTCTCTGTATTTCCAGAGTTAGTGCATACCCTGTAATAAGCTCTGTAGGTTTTATGGCCAGTGCCAAAAGTGTGTGTATTTTCAGAGATGGTCCCTACTTATTAATGATGGTGGTGTTTTCTTGACCTTGAATTTGACAAAGGGGGTACTGGCATCACATTCTTTAGATTTAAAATAACGATCAACTTCAAGAACCTATGAACATAATAATATATAATAAGTTAATAAAAATAGAACACTGACCCTCCCTGCCCTGCCCACAGTGCTTCCCCTGCACTGCCTTCACTGCCAAAGAAAAGAGGCCATGAACATTTCCAGGTTGGCAGAGGGAACACTGGTCAGGAAACAGAACTGCTCCCCACTGGCCGGGCATTCCTGCTGTCCTTAGGTGAGTGGTCACTTGGACTAGATCTGAAGGAATTATCAAGTATTCTAACATGTGAGTGGTTTTTAAACTGTCAATGTCTTGTAGTATCCTCCTACCACCACCACTTAAAAAAAAAAAAACGAAAATGACAGAAGCTGCCAGTGTTTGCCGCACAGAATTTAAATAGTTCTTGTCAGTAAGCCACATACCTGAGTTTGTTTTTAACGAGAAACTCTGCACACCAGGAAAATTTGTACCACCCTGACCCAGGGGTCTCTGCCAGACTCCCATCGTGGGGTCTTCATTGTGACAAATGCTTGTTTTGTCCTTGGGAGAGGAAAGGTCAGATGAAGGCAAGAAGTTTCTGTTTTAAATAAAAAAGAATTAGTGTTTCCCCAAAGCACTTTGTGCCTCAGTTCAGTTTTCAACGCTATCAGTCCTCGCTTCCCCATCCACTGGCCCGTCTCGAGCCAAGGTTAATACGTTGAGACTGTCTTTACAAAAAGAAATTCCTCTTTACTGCTAATGGGAACAGCAAAAGAAAAATTGTGAAGATAGTTTACAATATCGTTGTAGCAGAGTTGTGAATCGAAGTGCTTTTCTTTCCCATCTCCCCTGCTTTCTGGGACCTCCCACAGAATCTGGCACGCCTTCTCCCTGGGCTCCTGACAGGTGTGTACGGTTCTCTGAGGGCTGGGTTGTAGGAGGTCACTGGAGGTGAGCTGGAGCAGTCTTAACTGCAGGACTAGCCTTACAGCAGAGCTTTATGAAGAGAGTCTATCCTAAATGTGTTCGCCAAAAATGAACAGGGGGGGGTCTTTATACAAAACAAAGCAAAAACCTTTGGAATCCTTCAAGAAGTTATGTACCTTTTAAAGGTAGTAGAGGTTCTCACCTTGCCAGAAATTTCAGAATAAGTTGGAATAAATGTGTTTAAAACACCACTCCTACCCCCCCTTTTAATTTTGTCCAAGGAATTAATTACTTAAGTGTAGTATTTCTGAATGTGCCTTTGTGAGTACAGAGACCATCTGTTTTAGGAAGAAGCTAACCGTGGGGATAAGACAGAAGGGCGGTCAGCGTGGTCTTTAGGGAAGTCAGCGATTCTCCTGGCGGTCCCCAGGGGCAGCTCTGGAGTTTTCATTAGCATCAATATTGCACAGTGTAGAGTTGTATGGAAGAGATTCTGGGGCTCGGGAGGGAGAATGAGGTGATGGTGCACAATGACAGAGACCCAGGTTCATCCAAGAGTGCAGGTTGAATTTATCTATCTGCAGTACCTAGTTTCCTTCGTGTGTGTGTGTGTGTGTGTGTGTGTGTGTGTGTGTGTGTGTGGCTGTTTTAGTTTTTGTTTTTCTGTAAGCACTGGAGAACTGAAATATGGTGATGTTTGTGACACATTCATGCATGTCAAGAAACGTTTTCTAGCTTCTGCCGTGTGTGGGGGCAGGCAGCGCATTTCCACCCTCTGAGTCTGTGTTCTAAGAAGGCAGTTACTTTCCTCACATCATGTTGCTGTTTATGCGAACAGGGTATTACACGCAAGGAAAAAGCTTTTGAGAGAATAAGATGGAAATGTTTGAGAAAGAAAAGAGAAAAATCTGAAATCATATTTTATTTCTTCAGAACTATTATAGTTAAGCATAGAAATCTGCAGTGTCTCTTCATTTGCTTTTGTGTTTGTTTTAAACAATGCCACCTCTTCTCCCCATGCCCTATCTTCTAAAGAAACCGCAAGTGAACACTAAGGGCCATTTCCATAATTCCTCAGAACTCCCCAAAGAGGAAAACAATCCCTCCCGCAAGATTCCTTCAGCTTCATTCAGGAGACAAAGGGAGGAGAGATGCGGCTTTCTGTGCTTCTCTCTCATTCCTCTCTAATGGCCTTGAAATGTATTATTATGCAAATGTGAATTTTGATACTGAATTTAAGAAGAGGTTGTTGGATTTTTTCTTTTTTCAGAAAAAAAAAAAAGGTCCCAGATGTGGTCATCATTGCTTCTTTATTTTGTAACGTGAATTGTAACTATGCATTCTGCAAAGGGGGGGTGGGGAGGGCAGAAAGGGGAAGGAAGTAGCTTTGCATCCTTGTTCTACGGTTTCTGTGTCCATGGTATCCGTACATCCTGGCGGGGAAGGGGAGTGAGCCGGAAGCAGTCAAGTCGGCACAGTGAGGTGGAGAGAGACCTGGAGCCCTCCCCGCAGCCCCGGGGGGCGCCTGCAGTTCCTGTCAGCTGGTGTAGTACAGGATTCTCCGCCCTAGCCGCGCAGTGTTAGCCCAGGGCGACAGGGGGCCCCTCGGAGGCCCTAGTGTTTTCTGGGAAAAAGTACTCATCCTTTCCTGAATTCAGAACCCTTTCAAGCTCAGGAAACCATGCCTCACTCGTGCTGAACTTAAAGTTAATCTTTCTGTCAATTTCCAGAACTCCTCCTGCTCCTCGCTCCTTTTAATTTTTCTTTTTTTCTTCCTTAATCCTTTTTAAGTGAACTTATTTATAAGGAAACTGCCCTGCTCTGTGGGGAAGAGGACTGTTGCTTGGCAGGCAAAAAGAAGTCTCTTCCTCATCCACGACCCCTCAGC
The DNA here is from genome assembly GCF_003265705.2 of Callorhinus ursinus. Lineage (NCBI taxonomy): Eukaryota > Metazoa > Chordata > Mammalia > Carnivora > Otariidae > Callorhinus > Callorhinus ursinus. The sequence goes on along the minus strand of NW_027397110.1, from coordinate 8,075,041 downwards.
CCAATGTAATCTCTCTGCTTCCTTGCGTTTATTCCGCTAGAGAGCTAGTGAGCCATGAGGTGCTGGACACAGGAACGCCTACAGCCGCCTCCTTGTCCTCGTAGAATTCCCTTGTTGATTTTGCCTGTGGTGAATCCTGGCACCTGCGTTGCTCTTGTCTAGGCATTATTTGCACCCTGCAGTATCATAAGCCAGAGATTGTTCTGCCCATATTCAGTGTTTCCATGCAAGCAGTTTTTGTTGTTGATGTTCACAGTACTGTAACGAGTAACGGACTTGATCACAGTCTCCTCGTGCCCAGTGCAGGGCTGTACAGGCACGATCTTATCAGGGTTCCAATCTGTTCGATTGCCTTTAGACAAAACACAAAACAAACAAAAAAATAAGATCCTGACGTTTCAACTGTCTGACACAAAACAATACCTCGAGGTACATTTCCCCTGCGATGTAGACCCTTAACTCCCCTCTCCTTCTCTGACATCAGTGGGTTATCCTTTTTAAAATATGAATGTGTAAATAGTGGGATAACTTTTACAATTTTTTTCTTTGCTGTGAAAGTAGCCCTGAAATATGATATTTTTCCTTTTTTTTTTTTTTTTAAGCCATCTGAAGTTTCAGATCTTCTTTCATGCTTAAGAAGAGAAAGCAGAACAGGTCAGGGGAGTGGATGTGCATTTGTGGGGTGGTTGTCTCTCCACTGCCTCCCACACACAGTGGCAGCCGACCCGTGTCCAAACCCTGTTTCGAAGAGATGCCATCTATTCCAGATCTAGTTCCAGGGTGAGGAGTGTCCAAATTTCTCTCTTCCAGAAGATCCATCCCCTCCAGGCACTCCAGGACGTTTTTTAACCTAAGACCTTGAGCTCTCAACCTTTCTTGCTTCACCCACAGGCTCACTTTTTGAGTAACCGAGTAGCATTCTGTGGTTCATAAAGGGACTCATCCCTGGCATTTCAATTTGGCACTGTAGAATTCATAGACTTATCACTTTGCAATGCGTTAGAAATGTATTGATTTCTTACTTAGAAGGAAATTCATCTGAGACGTGCAAACAACCTTCCTGAAAGGTGTGGGCACCCTCAGGCATTCCTCTGAATGCCTTTCTACGTGAAGCTTGAAGCTGACATTAGGTAGAGGGAAATAACGTTTAACGAATGCTGCTTGTAGATCTGTCAGCTACAGCTCTCCTAGATTTGGCGACCCTACAAGGCAGGGTCAGAATAGATCGTTTTGAACAGCTTCTTCACAAACGCCTCTCCCTACCCCCCCCACCCAGCATCTTAAAGCTAAACCCTGTATCTGTTTAAAGGCCCTTTTTAGTTTGAGCTCACCAATCTTGTATAGTGACGACTTCCTTCAAGGGGAAGAACCTTGAGAATAAATGCACACCTATTCACCACCCACCTTCTGATTTGAGACGCTATCCACCTTTGGATTTTATTTCTGTTGTTTGTTTGGAGGCCTCTTTTCTGTCGGTCTCCTTCCTCCAGTCCCCCATAAGTTCTTACTGCCCTTATATCCATCCACAATGCTCCCAAAGGGCTTTGCTGATCTCTGCACTTCTTTCCTGGGACCCTCCCTCACCACCACCCTTTGCACACACCAGTGACCAAAGTGTGTCCAGTGATCTCACAGAAGTCGTCAAAAATGATGCCTGCACCACGAATGTGCTCACAGAGACACGTGCACAAGATTCTGCACCCTTGGCCTTAACCTCTGTATGACTTAAGGTGCAGGAACATTTTTAACAGGTTATTAAAAAAAAAAAAAATGCTTCTGGGAGGGGAAAAAAAAGGCAGACAAAACAGCTCAATTGTGCCCACTCCTAACTCTACTATTTGCCTACAACTGAATTCTGTGCCCACCCCACCCATCCCTGTTTTGAGTAACCAAAAAGAGACAACAAAAGCAACCTGAGGAGAGGTTTCTGGACTATTTTATCTTTCTCCATTTAGCTGGAGATATAAATGCTGCTTTGGGTTCCATAATCCTAGGGGCTGTGTTTACATAGTAAAATATATCCTACCAAATCAGGAAACAAGCATGGGGATCTCTGCAGTGAGAGAGAGCTAATTAGGTCGCCGATGGTGAACAAGAGAAGTGCGGGGGTCCGGGGGTGGGGGGCACAGGAGGGAAGACGGAGAAGTGCTCCCCTCCTCCCTTCACTTCTCTCCTTGGCCCCTTTCAACAGAAGGCACAGAGAAAAGCATCAGAAAGAGGCTGGAGTTTTAAAAGGCAGCTTTCCAACTTTGCACACAAACAGGTTAACAGGAAGGTACAGCAAAAATCCTCTCATCTGAAACAGCAGAAACAAAACCTACCAACCTGACTCCATAGTTGCACATAGTGACGCTCTCTGCAAGTTACCTAGAAGTGTTTTGTTTTTCTTATACTTGAAATAGCTTTTACGATGTTACTTTGGCGGCTTTCTTTTCTCTCTCCTGGCGGGCAACAGAGGAAGCGGATGATGGGATCCAAGGAAGCGTGAGGGGAGAAAAGGAAGGATATGGCATTGTCTTTTTTGTGTGTGTTTCCTTAAACATATAGAGGTTTAATTGAACTCCCATGTGTTGAAATTGCTCCTCATATTACTGGTTTTACATGGACACAGAAACTAGGCACTTTAGAGGTGCACTTGCATGGCAGGCTGGGCCCCCCTTTTCTCTATTTTATTTTACTTTTTTAGTATAGTGGTACTTAAAATCACTGGTTCACTTAAAGAAAAAAACAAACAATAAAATGTTAAACTCTACTAATGTACAAATAAGCTGAAAAGTTGCATTTTATGTGTATTTTTCGCCATAGCAGGTACTGTATTTCTCATGCTGGATTTAAAAAAAAAAAGAAAAAACCAACAAAAAAAAAAACTAAAGGGTGGTGTTTATTGGATTGTGACAGGTTGCGTACTGAGGAACTAAGTCGCCGTCATTTCATTAAAACTGAGAGATGATGTAATGCATATATAAGAGTTTTCTGAAGGGTTTTTTTGGGCTTTTAAACAGCTTATTTTTGTTTTGTTTAGTTTTTTATTTTATTTTATTTTGGAAAGATATGATTGTATTATGTGCAACTCAGTTGCTTACATTATAACTACAAAATATTTTTGGGTTCCTGGAAAAAAAAAAAACAAAAAAGAAAAAAGACTAATAAATGTGTTTGGCTGCTAAGCATTGATTGCGGTTTCCTGTTTTATTCTGCCGATTTAGTTTGTTGAAGGTTTATGTTCTGTTTCTTCTTCTCTCTCCCTCCCTGCTCCACCCGCGGAAGCTCCCTGAAACTCAGCAACTGAACTGGGCCTCCATTGTGTCTGTTTGGCCCTGTGAGGTTTTGGCTGTTGGGGTGGTCAGCGCAGCGGGGTGGCGGTGGGCCCAGGCTCCTCGCTGCCTGCCCCCAGTGCGGGGTCCCCAGTCTCTTAAAAGAAACTGATGTTCTCCTTCTGCCTCTTGTTGTTGTCTTGTTTAATCCCTACTTGCCTTTGGAGTGAGAACCAGGAGAGCAGAGAGTAATGCCTGGTGGAGGCTGTGGCCGAGAACCAGCCAGCCCACTGTTTCCGAAAACCCCACGCTCTGCGCCCCACTCTGTTCTGAGCGCTGCTGGCTGGCTGAGGAGGTTGCCCCCATCCCAGCAGGCTCTTATATATGCTTAGCTGCTAAAACAGAGACTTGTTAGACATGTGGCCATGAAGCGCCTCTAGAATGGCAGAGGGGAGGAACGGAAGGAAGTGAACATTTTCTAATTCCCAGGTACCGTTGTCTGACTTCATTCTCAGAATGCTGTGCCAAGCAGATGGTAGCGAACCCATTTCATGAGGAAACCGGCTCAGAAGAACTTAATTAGCTAATAATAGGGAACACTGATTGCTTGCTTACTATAGACTGGGCGAGGCATGTAATGTACATTCACTTATTTCATTGAAATTCGTCTCAATCACTGGTGAAGCCATAACAGGAATCCAGACAAGATCCAGAAGTTACTGTGCCGAAATGCCCTCTGCAGAAAAGCACCTGGGTTTCTGAGAAAATGTTCTTAAGCGAGTCTATTGTAGAAAGTGGTAGGCCATACACCTTCCAATTCTTGGGTGGTAAACTACGTCAATGCTGGGAAATGTGAGACGAGGTGAACGAGATGCTCAAGAACACCTTGAGGGCTCATCTGTTCCAAGCAAGTGCTATTTCTGAGGAATAGAGATTGTTGCAGAAACTCCGAAGACCTGTATCACCAAGGACTTTATTTTAAATTTGGGGTATTGTAGAAATGTGTCGATGGCTAAGGATGGGGGCGTTGTAGAATGAAAGGTAGTGGTTAAGACTTCAGCATCTGACTCAGCCTTCCTCACGCCTGTGGGCCCTGCCATCACCTTAGGTGACTCCCAAGTGTCCACATGGGAAATCCGCCCTAACAGCCAGGCTTCTACGTTTCTTCCTCCAGACCACCCCAGCCACACACTCCCATAGTCACCCCAAATTGCTCCCCTCCAGAATCATGAATTTCAGCATCCTTGACTTTACCCTTGTGTCTTCCCAACTGGTTCTCACTCCTGTGTTTTAAAACTCATCAGCCACTCCAGGACACTGACCTATTTACTTTCTTCTAACCCATTGGCCCTCTCTTTCCTCCTTCCTAATGCAGGTTAGGTTTTATAGCCCATAATTTCAATAACGTGGTTGCTAACACCTCTAAATTCCCTTGCTGCTCCTGTTTTGACAACCATGTGACAAAATCCCCACTTTGGAAACCCTACTCTCTATTTTCTGCCAGTACCCAAGAGCAGCATGGCTCAGAAAAAAAGTCACAATGGGGCCAATAAGGACTCCTGTCAGTCTGTAACCAACCGGCAATGAGACCTTGACGCCACGCAGCGAGTATCCTAATGCACAGAGAAAGAAAATGAGAGGTGTCAGAAAAATCCCCTAAACTCCCGCTTCCAAAGTATAATCAGAGAGAGGTGCTTCCCCCTTCAAGTGCTGCTTCCTTCAGTGTGTGGGACCCTTTCCCTTCCAGCCCCCTTGGGTACGTTTGACTCTCCATCATCCATTTTCTCTTCATGTGTTCGGCTGGGACCCCTGGCCAGTCGGCATGCTCAGTCAAGTCCATGCTATTGTAGACACCCTCCTGTGGGCCCCCGTCTGGCCCCTGCCCCACCAGCTGCTGTCCCATGTTTCTTCTGGAGAAATTTTCTCTCCTCCCCTTCCTGGGTCTCTGCCTCGATTATCGTTCCCCTAAGGTCACTAACAACCTCCCTAGTCCAGTGGACACGGCCATTTACCTCTTGATACCACAGCCCCTGGATTTCCTTCTATGCTCTAACGTGTTCCTTTACCTCTTCCATCTCTCTCAGCCTCTGTTGCCTTGGCCAGGAAATGTTGGATTTTGTCAGCGCTCAACCCCAGGCGCCGCCTTGTTCTCTGTGCCAAAATCCTAGGTGGTGTCCTCCTCACTGGCCGCCTTTCTTAATCCCTTTTTTCCTCTGACTGAGCTCTAAATTTTAAATTTTGGAGTGCCCCTAGGCTCAGGCCCAGTCCTGAGTTTTGCTTTCTAGTCACGTTGCTCCTCCGAGATGAGATCAACCAGCCCTGTTTTTTTGTTTTTAAGATCTTATTTATTTATTTGACAGAGAGAGACACAGCGAGAAAGGGAACACAAGCAGGGGGAGTGGGAGAGGGAGAGGCAGGCCTCCCGCCGAGCGGAGAGCCCGATGTGGGGCTTGATCCCAGGACCTGAGCCGGAGACAGACGCTTAATGACTGAGCCACCCAGGTGCCCCAACCAGCCCTGTGTTTTTAAAAATACAACACATGTTGCCATCCTACCCAAATTATGTCTCCAACCGTGGCCTTTCTAATGTCCTGTCTATCCAACTGACTCACTGTCTACTTCCAAGTCTAACGGTCAAATCCCTCCACCTTCCTCGTCAAATCTATCTCCCTGGTCTTAACCATCTCAGTAAATGGCACCACCATTCAAACTCACAGCTGCTTCACACCACTAATTCAGCCATCAGGAAGCCCTTCAGCTGTATGTTAAACATACTTACCCACACGGTCCACATCTTCCCACAAGCAACTCAGGTCCAGCCACCACTGCAGGAGGCCCTCCCCGTCTGCCGTCCTCCCCTCAAGCCCACCCCAGATTTCTCTGCTGGTTCATGTCACTACCCTCCAGGGCTTTCTCCTTAAAATAAAAATCCAAAAAAAATAAAATAAAATAAAAATCCAAACTCTGCCATGGTCCACAAAACCCATGCTCAGTCTCATTCCCTGTGATTCTCAATCTCAATCCTACATGACCCCCGTTCGCTTTCCTTCTCTCAGTCACACCAAACTCATGCCCACCTCAAGGCATCATATTTATTTTTCCACTGCCTGGAATGCTTTTGTCCCTGCATCATTGTGTGGTCTCTGGGCAAATGTGAGGTCTTAACTTGCTTATCCCATCAAAAATAGCTGTCACTAGGGGCGCCTGGCCGGCTCAATAGGAGGAGCATGTGACTCGATCTCGGGGTCATGAGTTCGAGCCTCACATTGGGTGTAGAGATAACCTAAATAAATAAACTAAAAAAAAAAAAAAAAAAGCTGTCACCCCCCCCCCCCCACCCTAAGTTACTCTATGCTCTTGTCCTGCTGTATTTTCTAACAAGAACTTACCACTTTCTTTTTATTATTTATTTGAGAGAGAGAGCAAGCACAAGGAGGGGGAGAGAGAGGAGCAGAGGGAGAAGCAGACTCGCCACTGAGCAGGGAGCCCATGAAGGACTCGATCCCAGGACCCTGGGATCATGACCCGTGCCAAAGGCAGATGCTTAACTGACTGAACCACCCAGGAGCCCAGGAGCCCTGGAACTTATCACTTCCTAAAATTATCTTGTTTATTCTTCATCTTCCATCTTCCTCACTGGAATGTAAGCTCCGCACAAAAGGCAGAATTCTTTTTCCTTTTTAAATTAAGTAGGCACCATACCCAACTGTGGCTTGACTCAACGACCCTAAGATCCTGAGACCGAGTCCTATGCCAGCCAGGTGCCCCAAGGCAGAATTCTTTTCTGTGTTGATCATCAGCTCCAGAGCCTAAAACTCCTATGGTTTTAATTACCATCTATGTGCTAATGACTGCTGAATTTATATTTCCAGCCCTTACCATTGGGCTCCAGACCTGGATGTATAATCATCTACTCAACATTTCAAAACACCTAGACATCTTAACAGCACTGCAAACTCAACACATCCAGAACGGAAGTCTGTCCTGCCTGCAGCCCCTCCTCCCACCCCATGGTATGTGGCATTATCATCCATTCAATGATAAAACCTAGAGACCTAGGAGCATCCTTGACTCCGCCCTGTCCCTTACTCCCCAGAATTAATCCATCACTAAGATGGATTGAGTGTAGCTCTTAATCTCTTCCCTTTCTTCAATTCCTCTGCTCTTACTTCTCTCATCCAAGCTAGATCTATACCCTTAGGTCTTATCTAGTCCACGGCATTAGCCCAACTGGCTTCTCATGTGTCATTCACCCCAGTTTCCCTGCCCCTGATCCATTTCATACATAACAGATGGGATATTTTCAAAACACAAATCTGATTAAGTCACCCTCCATCATTAAAGCCTTTTAATGATTTTCCATTGCTTAGAATAAGACCCCCAAATATCTTTGTTTCCAACAAGGATCTCCTGGTCTGGCCTCCATCTACTTCTCCAAATTTACCTCCCTCTCTTCTTGCCTTTGTCCTCTACCCTGCAGCCTCATCAGCTGACCACTGTATCCCAAGGCCTAGTACAATGCCTGGCACAAAGTATGCACCATTGAGGAATGAATGATCCTAATGGGTAACAGGACATTACATCAAGAATTTAAGAAAGAATGACGGGGGCACCTGGCTGGCTCGGTAGGGCCTGCAACTCTTGATCTGAGGGTTGTGAGTTCAAGCCCTATCGACTGTGGAGCCTACTTAGAATAAATTTTTTTTTTTAAATGTAAGACTCCTGATCTAGAGATGTTGATTTAGGTAACAGTGACAACCAGCTGGAAGTGTCTAGGTGGCTTTTGAAGATCAAGAACCAAAGCTTTGGAGAACCCGCAGACTCAGAAGGCAAGCCTTGCAGATTTGCAAGCCGTTTCCAGTGGGAGGAAAGGTGGGTCAAATCTTGGGGAAACTCCCACTGCTTCCTTTTCCAGGAATGAGAAGGGGAAATGTTAGCAAAGAAAGAGCAGTCAGAAAGGGAGGGGAATCAGTACAGTTTTGTTTTCAAAGCAAGGGGGAGGGCTTGTCAAAATTGCTAAGCACTTCAGTCAACCAGGAGAGGTGATTTAGTATAAGAAAAAAGAAAAATTGTTGGACTCAAAAATGAAAACAACATAAAGCCGTACATTAGGAAGCTGGCTCCCAGTTCTTTCCCTGCCTGTTTCATTGCCTGCATGTCCCCCCAGTACACAGACTTTATTAGTGATTATTTTTAAAAAAAAAAATACTGAAGTATAGTTGACATACAATGTTACATATTAGTGGTTCTTCATGCAAATACAGGCAAATGAACATATTATGGGAAAGGGCCTTTTGATTTGTTTATTACAGGAAGTTTGTTGGGGAATAAGTGAGTGTGGTTTGGAGGAAACCAGAGGGCAGAAGTTATATGACAGTGCTAAGGAATAAAGCAGGGAGGGGGGCACATTTGTTCAATACAGGAGGAGTCCTGGACGGTGAGTGAGGTAGGGAGTCAGCTTCTATTCTTGCCTTTGCTCAGCACTCTACACCTGGGAATCACCAGCCACATTCTGCAGGTGAGAAGACCCAGGTGCTGAAAGATTAAGTAATTGCAAATCACACAGTGCCAGGAATGGTTGGTGAAGACGCAGCCAGAAAGAGAGGTTTCCATGTTAAGGAGGTAACAGAGCAAGTGAAGATGTTTTTATAGTGGGAGAGACCTGTGCTTTTTTTTTTTTTTTTTTTTTAATCACAAGAAGGGAGGCAGAACTAGAGAGATTAAAGATTCGACATAAAGTAATTGAAAGAGCAAGATCCTTTCCTGAATGAAGATCTAGAAGACTGGAGGCAGAAACTCCTCTATGTTGAGGGGGAAAAGTGACAGCAGGGTGAAGCAGGGGCAGGGGAGCGGGCTAGAAGACTGCGGCGACAGTTGAGTTTGCAACAGTCACAGTGGAACGTGAGAACAGTAAACTCATAACTGCACATCAAAGCAGTGACAGCTCTGACACACTCTGCCAAGAGTGGGAAGCTCCCAGAAGTAAATTCTTCGTCTTCCCAGAATAGTCTGCCCTCACCCCCAACACCAAGCCTCTGCAGCTCAAGAAGGGATATAGAAGACTTGAGTGACGAGCCCAGGTAACTAACTGATGGGCTACTCTAATGGCCAAGGTATTCTGGAATTAGTGCTTCCATCAATTCCGGCTGCTAATTCTGGAGTCTAGGTGGAGGCATGAAGGATCTGTAGAAGGGGGACATTGAAGAAATGTGAGAGGTGGGGAAAGAGGAAGTGTAGTGTCAGGCTCTAACTTGTATCTTGCCTTCTGTGGGCTTTATTTCTCTCTCTCTTCTAGACTCCTTTGGGCAGCATTCATTCATTCATCTAGCAGACATTTACTGAGCACCTATACTATGCTAGATCCTGTGCTAGGTGCCAGGGGCACAGTGACCGAGATGTCATGATCTCTGATCGTGATGACATGATGAGATGACATGATCTCTGCCCCCACCGAGTCTGCCATTAGTTGGAAAGGCAAAAACACTGAATTCTGGGGACACCTAGGTGGCTCAGTTAAGTGTCTGCCTTCGGCTCAGGTCCTGGGATCGAGCCCCGCACTGGGTTCCTTGCTCAGCAGGGAGCCTGCTTCTCCCTCTCCCGCTCCCCCTGCTTATGTTCCCTCTCTCACTGTGTCTCTCTCTGTCAAATAAATAAAATCTTAAAACAAAACGCTGAACTCTGGTGAGAGTTCCGAGAGGCCTATAAGACAGGAGGTCACTCGTCATCTAGGAGATCCCACAGGTGGGATCCATAGGGTTTTGAGTGAATCCATGAATAAATGAAAGCAAAAATGAAAAGGTGACAGATAAACTGTTGTCAAAAGTAAGATCTTGAAGCCTTGAGATCTAATCAGCAACTTTTTTTTAACAGTAAGCTCTACACCTAAGGTGGGGCTTGAATTCATGACCCTGAGATGAAGAGTCGAATAATGACTGGGCCAGACAGTTGCCCCTAATCAGCAACTTTTAATAACCCTGAAGTATCGTGGTTACTGGCAAAGGGGAGTTCACCTCAGCAAACAAGCTCGGACTTCAAAATGGAATTCCTCTGGGAGGTCTCCTCCTACTGAGGAACTCAGAAATAGGTTATTTCAAAGCAGCATAGTTCCTGCTACTGTACATTTGGAGCTGCCAAGAACCAGGTGTCTGGAGCCTATCTGCCTGCAGTTAACTCCTAGCCTTCCCCCCTCCACCTGAACACTCTCAAGACGCTCAACCTGCCCACGCCTTTGTTTTGCCACCTGCAAATAGGGATCATAATAATGGCTAGCATTTACTGAGCACTTACTCTGTGCATTGCACCAAGAGCTTTATTGTATTCTTTTTTTAGATTTTAGTTTCCAAGAGAGCGCATGCGCGCGCGCGCACACGCGCACACACACACACACACACACACACACACACACACACACACACACACACACACACACACACACACAAGCTGGGGGAGGGGCAGAGGAAGAAGGAGAAAGAGAGAAAATCAATCGGACTCCTCACTGAGAGCAGAATCGGACACCAGGCTGGATCTCAGGACCCTGAGATCATGACCTCAGCCGAAACCAAGGGTCCCACTTGCTTAACCGACTGACCCACCCAGGTGACCTCAAAATTTTATTTTCAAGTAAGCTCTATAACCAATGTGGGGCTCGAACTTACCGTGAGATCAAGGGTCTCATACTGCGACTGAGCCAGCTGGATTAAATGAGATCACGTGTAAAAACCGACTGCATCATACCTAGTAAGACCTCCATAAATGTTAGAGGTTTTTATCATTATTGGCCAACCACGGTTAAGAGTGGGATCGTTAGGGAAGATTTTTTTGGACTGAGCCTTAAGTAGGAGGTAGTGAGAAAAGAGGTGTTCCAGACGGAGGGGAAATGCTTTTACCAAGTCGTGGGGGGATAGGGCATGGTTTGTGCTGGGACCTATACAGCATAGTGGCTAAGAGTGCAGAATCTGAAGTCGGGTGGCTCCATTACTAGCTGGGTGACCCTCAGCAAGTCACTCAGCTTCTGGGAGTCTCAGTTCCAGTACTGGCTGAAATCCATTTTTACTGCAGTTTTGTGCAAGGGGCTCACTTGGAACTCGACAAATGCCAATTTCCCTTGGACATCATTTCTCCTCAGAAGTGCGCTGGTGTGAGACAGGCAGTGGCAGTGAAGCTGGGGTGGGCGACAGCTATGATTAGAGCAAACACAGGGGTATCTGGGTGGCTCAGTCGGTTGAGCATGGACTTTTTCTTTTTTAAAGATTTTCTTTATTTATTTGACACAGAGAGATAGTGAGAGAGAGAGAGATTACAAGCAGGGGGAGCAGCAGGCAGAGGGAGAGGGAGAAGCAGGCTCCCCGCAGGGCAAGGAGCCCGATGCGGGGCTCGATCCCAGGACTCTGGGATCATGACCTGAGCTGAAGGCAGCTGCTTAACCAACTGAGCCACCCAGGCGCCCCTGAGCATGGACTCTTGTCTTGATTTCCGGTCAGGTCATGATCTCAGGGTGGTCAGATGGAGCCCCTCATCAGGCCTGCGGTACCCGGGGAGCCTCCCCAAGGTTCTCTTTGTCCCTCCCTCTGCCCGAGCAATCTCTTTCTCTCTAAAATAAGATCTTTCAAAAAAATAATAGCAAAACACAGAGAGGGTTTTCTAAGTGTCCCAGACATCCCTAGTCTATTACTCTAAGCTCATGGCAATCTTTTTATTTTAAGATTTTATTTGTTTATTTGACTGAGAGAGACACAGCGAGAGAGGGAACACGAGCAGGGGGAGTGGGGGAGGGAGAAGCAGGCTTCCCGCGGAGCAGGGAGCCCGATGCGGGGCTCGATCCCAGGACTCTGGGATCACAGCCCCAGCCAAAGGCACACGCTTAATGACTGAGCCACCCAGGCGCCCCTAAGCTCATGGCAATCTTAAAGGCAGTTCTTAATGTACCTTTTTCAGATGGAGACACTGAGGCGCAGAGCGGCTAAGTAACTTACGAAACGCTAATCACGTTTCTTGTACACGAAAAGACACCCGCCAACCCTCAGCGGCTAGCTGCCGGAGCGCGACAACTTTGAGCTCTCGCGTGTCCGGGACCCCCGGGGCGGGACCAAGTGGAGGAAGTCCCGCCCCGAACAGAGGAAGTCCCCGCCCCCGGCCTTCCGCTCCCGCCCTCGCGGGGCCTGCGTCCTTCAGTAGGATATCGTGTTCGGGATGGCAGAAAGAGGCGATCGCGGCGGGGAGCAGGCGGCCTGCGGGCACGACAGCTACCGCTCGCCGCTTGCCTCCCGCTACGCCAGCCCGGAGATGTGCTTCGTGTTTAGCGAAAGGTACAAATTCCGGACCTGGCGGCAGCTCTGGCTGTGGCTGGCGGAGGCCGAGCAGGTAACGGGCCGCGGGGATAGGGTCCGGGCGGGGAGAGGCGGGCCCGCCCCAGCACGTGCGGGGCTCGGAGACGAGCCTGGGCCTGACCCCTAGGGGCAGCTGCCCCGCCATTTTCGGCCGAGTATCCCTTTCCCGAGGAGCTGTGGCCCCAGGAAGGTCAGGGCAGGAGGGCGACACCTGTTGCCTCCTTTTTTTTTTTTTAATTTTATTTGTTTATTTGACAGAGAGAGACACAGCGAGAGAGGGAACACAAGCAGGGGGAGTGGGAGAGGGAGAAGCAGGCTTCCTGTAGAGCAGAGAGCCCGATGCGGGGCTCGATCCCAGGACTCTGGGATCATGACCTGAGCCGAAGGCAGACCTTTAACGACTGAGCCACCCAGGCGAGCCGCCTCCTTGGTTTTGATTCACGGAGGGTTAGAGACGCGGAGGAGGCGGCGAGAAATGCACGCTGTGGTTTTAAGAGTTTAATCTTGGCCATTCCTGCAGGAATACTCTGCTGACCACGGACACTGAGCGCTCGTTACGTACTCAGTTGTGCGACTAATTTCTTTACACATCTTTTCCCGTTTAACCCGTAAAGACTTTGCAAACTAGGTGGTGCTTTTCCCACATTATATGGGAGAAATCAAACCTCAGTGATAGCCAAGCGCATTATTTGCTCCTAACCATTAATAGCGGAACCTGGGTGTGAACCTGGGTTCAGTGCAGAGCCTGAGCCTCAGTGTAGTTAGTGACAGGACTGTCACAACAAAATTCGTGTTTCCTAGGCCACTACTTCCGCTCCACTCGGCTGCGTTTTGCCTTTCTAGTGAGGGAAGAATCAGGGTAGGGGATTATCAGATGGGATTTCTGCATATAGGGCTATTTAGCTCAGCGCTTTCAGAAATAGCTCCAGAGGGGCCTTCCCAGAGGAGTTGAAGGAAACTGAAGGTGATCCAGAGAGCTATAAAGTTTCAGAGGAAAACGCCACAACAGGCAAGATGGCAGTGTCCTCTCAAAGGGCATCAGTAAACTTGGAAACAATCTGAGCACATGCCTGGGACGAAGGTACAGCTGAACGCCCCAAACAGAAAACTCTTCCTAGATTTTCCCCCTCCCCATCACTGTGCTCAAGAAAATTAAGTGACATAATAATAGTGGACACATTTATCATGTCTACTATGTGCCAGGCACTGTCTTAAGACCTTGAATATTAATGGCTCATTAACCCTCAAAACAACCCTATGGTAAGTACTATTTTACAGATGTTTGACAGATGATGGAATGGAGACACAGAAAGACTTCATAAACTATTGGCTTAGATACCAGTAATGGGTAGAAAAGGACATTAATAGGGTGTTGTGATTTATCATGTACTGGCACGTACTCTTTTGTCCTTCGTATGATACTCCATTATATAGATGAGGGTAGTGGCATTCAAAGACTTTGCAGGATCACCATAGCTAGGAAATGTCATCTAGCTGGAATTGAAATGTAGAGTTGTCTGAATATGTATTCTTTCCTCTGCCCAGTCAGCACATTGTCTGAAATGCATACAGTTTTAGTATAATCTGCGTTTGGATTATCTATTAGGGTGTCAAAATTAGCATAAACTGCATAATAATTTAGTAGTTAAGAAAAAAATTGAATAAGAGATGTTGAGGAATGCAGAAAAGCAGAAGTGGAGGATGAATTTTAACAAAATGCATTGCTTGGGGGTAGGAAGCAGTTTGGCCGCACTGCCCCCTGCTGCTTAGCTTTGGGAGGAGCCCTGAGATACCCTCTCTACTGTCTTAACAATCCAAGGCAGCCTTGCCCATATGGCTACTGAGCTCTTGAAATTTGGCTAGTGTGACTGAGGAACTGAATTTTTATTTTTTAATTTCAATCAATTTAAATGTAAATAGCCACATCTGGCAAGTAGCTACCATCTTGAGCAAGACAGGCCTAAGATGCAAGGTCCTCCCCAGGGCCAAGGCTTGGGAGTTTCAAAGAGAGGTTTGAATGAATTTCACCATTCTGTATATTCAGCACTTGAACCCAGGGTTCTGAGCTGCCTGTGGGCTGCAAGCTGTTTTTTGACAGCCCGATTTTTCCAGTGATGGATGAATGTAAGATGTTTATGTGTTTATTTTCTCAATAACGTCCTGCAGTGGTTTTCAGTTTTACCAAGTTTGCTGTATATAATTTGTTGGCAAAACCACTTACAACATTCTTAATTTTCATTTCTCTAAGTAACTCCGTCTGGGTCAAATGTGAAGTTTTGGCCTGGATCCCAACACTTTGGGCACTTACAGGCCAAGCACTAAGGGGTAAGCAATAAATACAACAGACTCTCCTCTTACGGAGTATACATTCTAGAGGGAGAGACAGGCTAACGCATTTGTAAAAATGTCATGTGGTGGTAAGTGCTGTAAATAAATTTAGGTTAAAGGGATAGATGAATGACATATAAGAAGGATGTTTCATACTGGAGTCAGGAAAGACCTCTTTGAGAAGATGACTTTTGAGCCCAGAGACCAAAACGTGTGAGCCAGGCAGAGATATAAGGGTAGAGGGAACAAAGATCAGAATTACATTGTTGGATATTTTGGCATTTACTTAGAATGTAATTTACGTTATTCATTAAGAAAATCATACCCTCAGGCGTCTGGGTGGCTCAGTTAAGTGTCTGCCTGGTTAAGTGTCTGCCTTCAGCTGAGGTTGGGATCCCAGCATCCTGGCTCAGCGGGGAGTCTGCTTCTCCCTCTGCCCCCCCCCACTCACACTCGCTTGAGTGCTCGCTCTCTCTCTCTCTCTCTCAAAAATAAATAACTAAAAAAAAAATCATGCCCTCCAAGGCGTCTGGGTGGCTCAATTGGTTGGGCATCCGACTCTTGGTTTCAGCTTGATGGTGATCTCAGGGTAGTGGGATCGAGCCCTGCCTGGCGCTTCACACTCCACACGCTCCGCTTGGGATTCTTTCTCCCTCTGTCCCTCCCCATGCACATGCATGCCCCCCAAAATAAATAAATAAAATTTTTTTTTTTAAGATTTTATTTATTTGAAAGAGAGCGAGCGAGAGAGACAGCATGAGGGGGAGGGGGAGAAGCAGATTCCCCTGCTGAGCAGGGAACCCGATGCGGTGCTCGATCCCAGGACCCTGGCATCCTGACCTGAGCTGAAGGCAGTTGCTTAACTGACTGAGCCAGAAAACAATACCTCGAGGTGCATTTCCTCTGCAGTGTAGACCCTTAACTCCCCTCTCCTTTTCTGACATCAGTGGGCTAGCCTTTTTAAAATATGAATGTGTAAAATCTTAAAAAAGAAAACTCCTCTCTATATACTTTTAGTTGCCCCAAATTTTATTTTTATTTTTTTCTAAAGATTTATTGATTTGTTTTAGAGTATGTACAAGCCAGGGTCGGGTGGGGATCAAAGGGAGAGGGAGACAAGCAGACTCCCCAGCTGAGCAGGGAGCCTGTCGCCAGGCTCAGTCCCAAGACCCTGAGGTCATGACAGCTGAAATCAAGAGCTGGCATGGCTCAGTCGACTGGGCTACCCAGAGCCCTGCCCCAAATTTTAACTTAAGAATTGGGAGGTGGGGCATAAATGCTAACATGAACCAGTTTTTTTCTCAGTGTCACTTCAAGTCGTCGTGACACTTGAGGTTATTTTATTTTGTTTTGCCTGTTCTGCAGACATTGGGTTTGCCTATCACAGATGAACAAATCCAGGAGATGAAATCAAACCTGGACAACATCGACTTCAAAATGGCAGCTGAGGAAGAGAAGCAGTTACGACATGATGTGATGGCTCACGTGCACACGTTTGGTCACTGCTGCCCGAAAGCTGCTGCCATAATTCATCTTGGCGCCACCTCCTGCTATGTTGGAGACAATACAGTAGGAGCCTTGTTTTGTTTCCACTTAGGACCCAGTCTTCATAATGGATTTATAAATTTTATGTGATTTTGTCTAATTTTAGGAAGTGACTCCATAGATCTTTAGTTTTAGGGCTATCTTAAACTCGGGAATCTTCTGCTTTTGTTATCCTTCCAATCTAAACTATAAGCCCCTAATGACCTCCATAATATAAGACTGGCAGATACAGTTTACGCATTAGTTCGTTGGATGTAAGTCAAGGTCTTAGTGTTTTAGTGGCAAGGTAATTGTCCAGAGGGATTTTCTTTCTAACTTTTTCTAACTCTTTATAACTCATTGCTGTAACTTCCAGAAAAAAAAAGAAAGAATTGCATTGTGATTCTTACAGAAAACACTTAATTGGCAGATCAGCTTATCGTCAAATGTGAAAAAGTAATATCGCATTTTCCTAAGAGTTTACTAGGTGCTTGGCAGTATTCTGAGCATTTTGTATGTATTACTTTATTCTTCACAACAACCAAGAGAGAGGTGCTTTTATCTCCCATTTTTCAACAGCTTCTTGAGGTGTAGTTTATATACCATAAATTTCCCCATCTTAAATGTGCAGCTCAGTGAGTTTTAGTAAATTGATACAGTTCAACCTTCACTACACTTCGGTTTTATGGCACATCCCTCACTCTAAGAAGTTCTTGTGCCTGTTTGCATCCGTCCCCACTCCGACAGCCATTCACTTGCTTTCCTTCTCTGTAGTTTTGCCTTTTCTGGTAATGTCCTATAAATGGAATCAGAATGTGGAGTCTTTCGGATCTGGCTTTATGATCCCCGTCTCCACGCATGAGGACACAAGAGAGGTTGAAGGACTTGCCCAGTGTCACATAGCTAGAAAGGACAGAAGCCCAGGAAGAATGGCTCCAAAGCTGCGCTCTTAATCACACTGTGCCCAGGGACCAGAAGTTCCATTTCCAGATACGCTTCCAACTCAGAAAGAAGCACTAATTTTTAAGTTGCCCCAAATATTTGTAGTCTCAAGTGGTACCTAATTAAAGGCATCTGTGTGGGCGCGTGGGTGGCTCAGTTGGTTAAGCGACTGCCTTCGGCTCAGGTCATGATCCTGGAGTCCCTGGATCGAGTCCCGCATCGGGCTCCCTGCTCAGCAGGGAGTCTGCTTCTCCCTCTGACCCTTCCCCCCTCATGTGCTTTCTCTCTCTCTCATTCTCTCTCTCTCTCAAATAAATAAAATCTTTAAAAAAAAAAAATAAAGGCATCTGTGTGTAACTGGTGACTCAAATAATGGAAGAACAACAATGCCCTCACTTGGAATATACTTTTTTTTTTTTTAAACACGTACCCAGTGTGTGGTTGAGCTCAGCAATTACTGTCTCATGTGAGTTGCCTGAAGTACATCTCCTGTTTCCCTCAAGAACAGCTTCAAATTTCCTAAACCTTGATATTCTGGTTTATGTCTTTTTGTTGTTGTTCGCAATGATAGACATGAACAAAGGAGGGGAAACTAATGGAATTTTCCCCCTGGAAGCTTCTCAGAGACTCAGGCATTCCTCTTTGGGAAGTTCTAGAGCTTGTTGACCTGGACATCCTCAGAGTATTCAGGATGGAAGTTTGCCCCATGACTGTTTTCCAGTCGTTTTAGATACCATGTACATTGGCCTTCGGGGGCAAAAGGGTTGTGTTCCTTGGAGATCCCAGAAGTACTGCTGTCTAGGTTGATGTGCCTTTTTTTTTTTAAGATTTGATTTATTTATTTGACAGACACAGCAAGAGCAGGAACACAAGCAGGGGGAGTGGGGGAGGGAGAAGCAGGCTCCCCACTGAGCAGGGAGCCCGACTTGGGGCTCGATCCCAGGACCCTGGGGGAGTGGGAGAGGGAGAAGTAGGCTCCCCGCTGAGCAGGGACCCCAACGTGGGGCTCGATCCCAGGACCCTGGGATCATGACCTCAGCCGAAGGCAGACACTTAACGACTGAGCCACCCAGGCGGCCCCGGTTGATGTGCTTTTAAAACAGTAATCTGAAAAGAACAACTGCTGTTAGGATCTTCTGGCTTGCACAGAGGGTTGCTCATAGTGAGGTAGGTGGCTGAGAAGCCCAGTTGTGATGGCCAAAAAGTGTTATGTAATATTATTGTTTGGGCAAAGCTGTTTAATGTGAGACCACTGCATTTTCTTTTGCAGGACCTGATTATTCTTAGAAACGCATTTGACCTGCTTTTGCCAAAGGTGAGTTGGCAGCAGTCTCTTGTCAGCCCTGAGTTCCCTATGATAGGGGATGGGCACCATTTTGGAATAAATCAATGCAACGTGACTATAAATAGATTATCTTTTATTCAGACAAATGATCCTATATCTGATCTATAGAACTAATTAATTGTCTCTTTCTGGGTTAAAATGCTCTAAGCAAATCCTTTTTAAAACATAGCCTTTTAAATGAAGGAAGTTAACCAGTGGCTTGTTGTTGGAATAGGTGGGTCAGATTTGTGACTTTGTCCTTTTTTCTGCATGAGCACATAAGTGGTCTTAAAATTGTGCAGAAAAAGTTCATAACTCTTTAGGTAGTCAACTCAGTTTTCAAACGTTGATTGCTCTGAACTCATCAAGGCACTTTGGGATACAAAGATGAAGATACGCCTCTGCCTTCCACAGGCTGGACATCTCATTTTATATTAAATTGTCTAAAATTTTAGCTCCTGATTATGTAACAAGCTCACCCTGAACTCATTCTTCACTACACGGTCTTTCTTACAGCTTGCTAGAGTGATCTCTCGGCTTGCTGACTTTGCTAAGGAACGAGCCGATCTTCCCACCTTAGGTTTCACACATTTCCAGTAAGTGATATGATTACTTCTTGGGACTTGGGCTAGTTTGTGTGCATTTCTTCAGTTTCCCTTCTCCATGGAAGCCTGGAGATGAAGAATCTCAAAACACAGTGTAAGCAAATAACTTGGGATGCTTATGAGGAATGAATCTTGTCTCTACCTTAAAAGCTATAGTAGTAAGAGTTCATTTGGGGGATTTGGGGAAATATGGATCAAGAGCCTTAGGAAGTATTCATGTTTCCTGATTTAGTAATTCCATTTTTAAGACTCTATCCCAAGGAAGTAATCTAAATTATGCAAATAGCCTTATGTACAAAGATCTTTGCTAAAATAGTGGTTTGATAGTAATCATTGGAAACCATCTAAATGTCCACAATAAGAGAATAATTAAATAAGGTATAGTATATAGTATATTCATAGGCAGGAATAATACGTAGCCATTAAAATGATGCTTGTAAGACCAATATCATGGAAATATGCTTAGGTTAATGTTATGGGATAAAGACAGCATATAAATTGTACAAAGATTGGAAGAAATTACACCAAGATGTAAATATTGATTTTCTCTTGTTTATGGGATAGTAAGATAATTAAATTTTTCCCTATATTTTGTATTTTTAAAATGTGCAAATATTTTTATGATTAGCAAATAAAATCCTTTTCAAAAGCAGAGAATGTCATTTTTGGAATGCTAGTAGCAAACTTCTAATGACATTTCAGTAGTGGTGTGTTAGCATCTGCCTTATATTTTGGTGCGGTATTGCTATGGCAACAAGGGTGGTTTTTTTTTGAAAGAGAGAGAGCGAGCAGGAGCAGGGGAAGAGGGAGAAGCAGGCTCCCTGCTGAGCCGGGAGCCCGACGCGGGGCTTGATCCCAGAACCCTGGGATCATGACCCGAGCCAAAGGCAGATGCCCAACCAACTAAGCCACCTACGTGCCCCGGCAATAAGGATATTATCTCCTATAATTTAGGAAAGGCTGTTGACTTTAATCTTCCTCAAAGTTAGGGCCTGCATTTACTGGTAGCAGAAACCTGAAGAAATTATTCATGAGAGTGGCGCCTGGGTGGCTCAGATGGTTAAGCATCTGCCTTTGGCTCAGGTCGTGATCCCAGGGTCCCCAGGATGGAGTCCTGCATTGGGGGAGCCTGCTTCTCCCTCTCCCTCTGCCCTCCCCCTGCTTGTGCTCTCTCACTCTCTCTGTCAAATAAATAAATCTTTAAAAAAAAAGTTCATGAGGAGTCAATGTGCAGTATATAGGGGTTGGCCATGACAAACGTTGCCTTCTGCTGACTCCCTAGTATTACCTGAGTTGCAACTCGTCTTCCTCTCCTGTGAGTATTGGAGAGTGCTCAGAGAATGCATGCGTCCCAGTATTCCTTTGGGTATAGGGTGATGAGGGTATCTGCTGGCACAGTTAGCAGGCGTTAGGCACTCAGAAAATGGTATGATGCATAGATATCACCTCAACTTAGGTCATTTCCTGCATTTAAAAAGCAGCAGCTTTGGGGCACCTGGCTGGCTCGGTCAGTAGAGCATGCGACTCTCGGTCTCAGGGTTGTGAGTTCAAGCCCCATGTGGAGCTCACGCCTACTTAAAAAAAAAGGGGGGGGTGCCTGGGTGGCTCAATCAATTAAGCAGCTGACTTGATTTTGGCTTAGGTCATGATCTCGGTCCTGGTATCCAGCCCTGCATCAGGCTCCCTGCTCTCTCCCTTCCTCTCAAATAAATAAATCTTTTAAAAAGGGAGGGGAGGGGAAGCCGCTTTATTGAGATATAATTCACATACCATAAAATTCACCCTTTTTAAGTCTACAATTAGTGGTGGTTTTTTTTTTTTAAGATTTATTTTAGAGAGAGAGCGTGAACTGAGGGAGGTGTAGAGGGAGGGAGAATCTCAAGCAGACTCCCTGCTGAGCACAGAGCCTGATATGGGGCTTAATCCCACGACCTGAGCCGAAATCAAGAATCGGATGCCCAACTGACTGAGCCACCCAGGCGCCCCTAATTAGTGGTTTTTAGTACATTTACAGAATTACACAGTCACCAGTACATAATTTCAGAATATTTCCATCACCCTTCAAAAAAATCCACACCCATTTAGCAGTCACTCCTATTCCCCTCTTAACTGTCCCCTGGCAGTCATTATTTTCTGTCTATGGATTTGCCTCTTCTGGACTTTTTATTTAAATAGAGTCATACAATATTCATCTTGTTATGACTGGCTTTATTCACTTAGTATAATGTTTTCAGTGTTCACATTGTAGCATGTAGAGCGCTTCATTTCTTTTTATAGCCCAAAATGGTAGATATACCAGATTTTGTTTGTCCGTTCTTCAGTTGCTAGACATTTGGGTTTTTTCCACTTTGTGGCTGTTATGTACAATGCTGCCATGAACAGATCCATGCAAAGCCATCCATTTATTTCTTGGCTTGTACCAGTAATCTATTAGCGAGAGTTAGCTAGAAAACTACCATGAGATTAATGGGGGGACATACTGTGGCTCATGGTATGCCCTCGTGTTGCCATCTGTTCATGTCATTAGCCTGATAGGAGAGAAAATCCATCTGGGATGAGCTAGGTCATCTCTTAGGACTCCAACTTTATTGCAGTGTATTCATAATTATATTTTATGTTCAGAAACACACCAGCAGTAGATCGATTTAGACTTGGGATGGGGAGCGAAGCCATCAGCTGTTATAGAGTCCTTTGGTTATGTGTGTTTTGGGGTTCTCCACAGCATGGCTAGCTTCTCATCAGATCTCCTCAGAGGCCTTCCTTTACGGACAGTCTAGAGTAGCATTCTCCAGTGTCCTCATCATTTTATGTTTTCACATTTCTGACAATCAGTAGTTACTTTGTTTACTTGTTTACACCACAGTGTGAGCTCCATTGGACAGGAACCTTGTCTGTTTCGTTTTGCTGTATTTTCAAAACCAAGAACACATTGGATACTTGGCAAATGTTTGTTACATGAGTGTATTTGACTGCCAAAGTCTGGGGACAAACAAAACAGACATTGTCCTTGCCCTTATATTGCCTCTTGATGATAAAGAACTATGTTAGGAGACCTTCAGTTTTATAATCATTGAATATTTATAAATGACATTGAATTTCCTTAACTATTATTTGCTCAAACTTCTTAGCTCTGGTTTTGTCTACACCGGTTTCTCTATCTCTTTAATTCTTACCCTTTCCAGGGGTAGCAGTGATTGTTTGAAGAAGCAGTGAAGCTTTTATGAAGTAAGTCCTTGGTTTGAGACTTCTCTGTGTCCTTTTTGGGTCATTTTCAGGCCTGCTCAGCTGACCACAGTTGGGAAACGTTGCTGTCTTTGGATTCAGGATCTTTGCATGGATCTCCAGAACTTGAAGCGTGTCCGAGATGACCTGCGCTTCCGGGGAGTGAAGGGCACCACTGGCACTCAGGCCAGCTTCCTGCAGCTCTTCGAGGGAGATGACCAGAAGGTATTCTGAGAGCAACCGGGGGACACAGAAACTCAGTGGTGAGAGCACCAGAGACAAAGCTGGCCTCCAGGATGGGAGGAGAGTTTGATCCTGGGATGAATGGACTGGAAGGAGTACCAAGGGTTGAAACCTGGGCAGGATGTTGAGATGTTCTCATACTGGTCACACCTGGATTTCTACAGGAATGTCTTTTTCTTCCAAGGTAGAGCAGCTTGACAAGATGGTGACAGAAAAGGCAGGATTTAAGAGGTAGGTAAATGAGTATTGGCTTCCTTACTAAGTGATGATGAAGGCTTGTGTTCAGTGTACCTCTTGATTTGACCCTGACTTTTTCTTCCTTAGTTCTTCTACCCATTTCCTTTTATCTCTGGCCTGGGTTTTATTTTCTTATAGTCTAGATTCTATTTTTTTATAGTCTATAAGGAAAAAGGAAAGTGTTTACTTCTGAGATGTTTAGAATAGTCTCACCCGTGTTGAGGTCCTCCAGGGGGTTCATCTAAATCTGACCATTTCCACTGAGGGCCACAAGGCTTCACCATGGCTTCTTGTTCCAGGCATTTCCATCAGGCTGTGGCAAGACATGGGTACCACAGGCCCACATTTCCTTCTCGGGTCTGGGTGTTAGTGAAAAGGGTGGAAGAACAGTCTGTTTCAGAAGCATATTATCAGTGAGGTTGTCTGGACTCAGTATGACTTCGTATACCAGTGACACCAAGCTTTTCCTTAAGGTCTGTTTTTGCTCATTTGTTTGACACAGTCACATTTTGAAAAAACACTTTTTTCCCCCAGATTTTATTTTTAAGTAATCTCTACACCCAGTGTGGGGCTCAAACTTAAACAACCCTGAGATCAAGAGTTGCCTGGTCCGCCAACTGAGCCAGCCAGGTGCCCCTGAAATATTTTCACTTATGATTCTGTCCTATTACTTTTAGGGCTTTCATTATCACAGGACAGACCTATACACGAAAAGTGGATATTGAGGTGCTGTCTCTGCTAGCTAGCTTGGGAGCATCTGTGCACAAGGTGAGTGGTGGTAGCAGTTTGCGGGGGTTGGGCTGAGAGCTTTGCACACCACAGACAGATGGAATTGGCCTCAGACTTTTATTTAGTCCTATCTCGAGATGTCAAGCTTCATTTTCACCCTCTGGGGGTCTGTAGGTGACACCTCTTAAATTAAGGTGGTTAAAAGACAGGACAAGCTCCAGCGTTCTCGTTAAAGCTCATCTTGCGCTGTCTTTTCCTTGCTGTCTTCAGCAGTGTTTCACACAAGTGTTTCCACGCTCCCTTACTTGTTAGTCCCGCTCTTTAGGAGCCAGGAGAAGTCTAAGTGAGATATTCTCCGGGAGCTTTTGGAGAGGACGTGCTCACCTCCTTCATCAGCCTAGCCCCTGCTCCCAGAGTCCTGTGCACCAGCACTGTGGGTTGATGCCTGTGGCCCTTTCCCCCCAGATTTGTACTGACATACGACTCCTGGCAAACCTCAAGGAGATGGAAGAACCCTTCGAAAAACAGCAGATTGGTGAGTGTTCTGTGAAGACGTGGGAGCACCGCAGCAATGCTGGGAGGCCTGTGGGCATGTGTTACTAGCTCACCCAGCAGCGTGCTCAGGCATCCGCTGTCCTCTGAAGTCTCTCTGCCTTTGCTTCTCCTCCTTGTACGGGCAGGCTCCAGTGCGATGCCATACAAGCGGAACCCTATGCGCTCTGAGCGCTGCTGCAGCCTTGCCCGCCACCTGATGACCCTTATCATGGACCCGCTGCAGACGGCATCTGTGCAGTGGTTTGAGCGCACATTGGATGATAGTGCCAACCGGTCAGTAGAAGGGGGATGCCACATATAGCAAGTGGGGGGGAGGACCAGAGAGGAGCCTGGAAGCAGAAGGAGGTTTTGAGCATCTGTGCATTTTCTCCGTGTCCCCACAGAGCCTGGAGTCTAGGAGGGAGGCAAGAACATTGAACAGTGTGATGCATGTTAGGATCAGAGTGTGTACGAGATAATCTCTGTGGGAACTAAGACGGGGGGAGTAGTGGTGGAGGAGTCAGGGAATGCTTCACAGAGGAGGTGATGCTCTGAGACTTAAGAAATAATAGGCTTTTTTTGTTTTGTTTTGTTTTTTAAGGTTTTATTTATTTATTTGAGAGAGAGCGAGAGAGCATGAGCAGAGGGAGGGGCAGAGGGAGAAGCAGACTCCCCGCTGAGGAGGGATTCCCGACTGGGGCTTGATCCCAGGACCCTGAGATCATGACCTGAGCCAAAGGCAGACGCTTAACCAACTGAGCCAGCTAGGCACCCCTATCCTGTACTTTTTTTTTTTTAATTTTATTTATTTATTTATTAGAGAGAGTGAGGGAGAGAGAGCACATGAGAGGGGGGAGGGTCAGAGGGAGAAGCAGACTCCCCGCCGAGCAGGGAGCCCGATGCAGGACTCAATCCCAGAACTCCAGGATCATGACCTGAGCCGAAGGCAGCTGCTCAACCAACTGAGCCGTCCAGGTGCCCCTATCCTGTACTTTTTAAAAGCAGGGGCACCTGAGTGGCTCAGTCATTAAGCGTCTGCCTTCGGCTCGGGTCATGGTCCCGGGGTCCTGGGATCGAGCCCCGCATTGGGCTCCCTGGTCCGCGGGAAGCCTGCTTCTCCCTCTCCCACTCCCCCTGCATGTGTTCCCTCTCTCACTGTGTCTCTCTGTGTCAAATAAATAAATAAAATCTTTTAAAAAAAAATAAAAGCAGTGTCACGTTACTTTGATTTGCTCGCATTGTACTAGGATCTGAAAAGGATACATAGTTTTTTTTTAAGATTTTATTTACTTGACAGACACAGCGAGAGAGGGAACACAAGCAGGGGGAGTGGGAGAGGGAGAAGCAGGCTTCCTGCTGAGCAGGGAGCCCGATATGGGGCTCGAACCCAGGACCCTGGGATCATGACCTGAGCCGAAGGCAGACGCTTAATGACTGAGCCACCCAGCCTCCTCTGAAAAGGATACATGGTTAAAGCTAGCTCTCTGGGATCTGTGTGTAATCCAGGGAATAAGACATCGATGGAAATAAGATGGGTGAACTCATTCAGAAGTCAGCCGTTGAATACTTCTTGGCAGGGTGTGACCTAATCAGATGTGCCCACTAAAACACGCTGTAACAATTTGGAGGATTTTTTAAAAATCCCAAGTCCACACTGGCATAGTGGCCATGTGATCAGAGGAGGGATGTGGGTATAAAATCAGGGGCAGATTGGCTGGCCCTGGTGGTGGGCTGCAGTGAGAATTAAGATCAGTGATGGGGTGCTAGTGCCATTTACTGAGACGGGAACTGCAGGGAGAAGAACAGTGGGTTTGACATGTGAGCAGAAAGCAGTGGAAAAGTGGCTGAGTCCAGTTTGGGGTTTGAGGTACCTATGGATCAACCAGGTCGAGCTCTCCAGTGGGGTATGGATCTGGCACATAAGCAGGTAGCCTGGACAAGGGGTAATAGATTTGAAGGTCATCAGGATACTGGGGTAGCTGAAGTCATGAGATTAAAGGAAGTTGTCCAAGTAGTACATGTGGCATGACAAGTCAGTGAGGCAACTTCTTGGGACACACCCTACATTTCACTCAAATTGACACTGTTTAAAGAGATAACTGAATTGGCTGTTTGTTTTCCAGACGTATCTGTTTGGCTGAGGCATTTCTCACTGCAGATACGATATTAAATACGCTGCAGAACATTTCTGAAGGATTGGTGGTGTACCCTAAAGTAAGAAGCCTCAATTAAAAAACAAAATATTAGGGAGGGGGTTGGCATGTGGGAGGGGGAGTGTAATCTTTTCCTGCCCTGGAGTGAATATGTTTGGGGAGCTGCATCCTGGTCCAATAGGTGTTCTTCCCAACCAGAGCTCATTCCGAAGGTTGTGACATAAGCTCTAGAGAACTAACCCTGGAATCCATAGACAAGTTTATAAAAAAGAGAAAAGGAAGTACTTTGAATTGGCTTACAACTATGTATGAGCATGATTCACCAGCTCTGGTGTGACTGGCAGAGCAGACGATTTCCTTTGCCTGTTTTTAAGTACTTGAGGCAGATGGGTTCATTTCCATTATATACTTGGCTCTTGAGGCTGGGCACTGAAATTTTAACAAAGTTTAGGTTTTAGAAATCTTTCAATGAAGCAACTCTTCAAAGTTTCTTTAAATTGGTGTTCCTTTTTTAAATCAAAATAATACTTTGGATTAGAAAGAAAACCTGAAAAATACAGTGTAGATGAAAACGATCCATTCTACTCTCAGTCTTCATAAATATGATAATTCATGTCCTTGTGTGCATTTTGTGGGTCACAGTGGATTTCTTACTGTGTGTGTGACTTTGTAACCTTGCGCCATCTTCGTCCTGCATTCGTTCTAGGTAATTGAGCGGCGCATTCGGCAAGAGCTGCCTTTCATGGCCACGGAGAACATCATCATGGCCATGGTGAAAGCTGGGGGTAACCGCCAGGTTTGTTAACCCCTCATGCTCCTGGATAGGTGGAAAGTGCACCTTTAGTCCTATTCTCCTCCCTTAAGGAGAATGAAAGCATTTCTGTCATCACCCTCAGTCATGGTATTGGTACAGAGCAGTGACCACATTCTGCTGTAGAACAGACTTGTCTCTGGCGGGTGATGGTGGTGAACTTGGCTTGTTAAGAGTGAGTCACTTAGTCACCTGTAGAAAAGGTCTACTCTTAGTGAAGGAATTAGGTCTGAATTTCCAATGGGGAATGATGGGAAGTGGGCAGGACACAAGAGCACACGTTTCGTGAGGCTTTGGAGGAGCCAGTGCGAGATGGGCATTTACTTCAGGCTCATCCTAGAATATGGTCAGAGGGTCAAGGTCTTGGAGTCAGACTGCGAGGGGAACCACCTCAGCCCCAAAGGGCTTTGTGTACCAGCATGGATGTGGTGTTGGATGACTTCTTTTTTTTATTTTATTTTTTTAAAAGATTTTATTTATCTGACAGATAGACAGCGAGAGAGGGAACACAAGCAGGGAGAGTGGGAGAGGGAGAAGCAGGCTTCCCGCTGAGCAGGGAGCCTGATGCGGGGCTTGATCCCAGGACCCTGGGATCATGACCTGAGCCGAAGGCAGCTGCTTAACGACTGAGCCACCCAGGCGTCCCTGGATGACGTCTTAAGATGTTAAAATGCCCTTTTCGTAAATGAACCAACAGTACTTCACTGTCTTCCCAGGATTGCCATGAGAAAATCAGAGTGCTTTCCCAGCAGGCAGCTGCTGTGGTCAAGCAGGAAGGGGGTGACAATGACCTCATAGAGCGAATCCAGGCTGATGCCTACTTCAGTCCCATTCACTCCCAGTTGGACCATCTACTGGATCCTACTTCGTTTACGGGTCGTGCATCCCAACAGGTAAGCACCAGGACACTTCCAGAGCTCTATAAGCCTCCCCAAATGCCCTCTTTTTTAAATTTTTAAATTTTTATTTTTAAATTTTTTGAGAGAGAGAACTTGTGGGAGTGGGGGTGGGAAGAGTCTTAAGCAGGCTCTGCACCCAGCGTGAAGCCCAACTCGGGGCTCGATCTCATGACCCTGAGATCATGACCTGAGCCCAAATAAAGAGTTGGATGCTTAACTGAGCCACCCATGTGCCCCCGAAATGCCCTCTTTTTACACGACTGGGCTGCAGAACCTGGGATACTGTCTTTAATGTTTCTACTTTTATAAGAGGTATGATGAGAATGAGGCCAGTCAGAATTCAGAGCAGGCTGGAAAAAAAAAAATTCGGAGCAGGCTGAAATGTGAAGATTTGGTTGTTTTGAGCTGTCTTAAGTATTTCCCCCTGTGGATTTCTCCGAATTCTGGTCCGGAGCATGTGGTATAACGGACAAAGATTGGATTTTACCCTCAGGTAGATCAGTCAGGTTCATTCCTGACTTCTGGCTTTAAAGGCTGCCAGGGTAAGAATACATATCTCACAGGCTGGTGCTTGTATGGATTAAGAGGCCTAGCACAGTGCTTGGTGCATAGTAAGTATTCAATAAATGTCATTTTCCCTCTTGGCCTTTTGGAGACCACAAGAGCTAATTCAAAAACATTTACGAGTGCAGACTAGGTGCTCAGTATATATTCGGATACTGTGCTTCATTCTGGGCCTCAAAACTTAGTGGTGAAGGCTTATAAAGAGGTCATTATGATACCAAGCAGTACCTGCAGGAATTGCGGGAAGCATATCCTTTGGGATCACAGAGGAGGAGTAGAATAGCCCTAAAATAGGAGAGGTCGGGAAAGGCTCCTTGGAAGCTGAATCTTAGGGACAAGTAAGAGTTGGCAAATACATAGTCCAACATGGGAGAGAAACTAATTTGAGTGTTGATGGAGCAGCAAGTGCCAGAAGTAGTTACAGGATTTCAAATTGGAAGACAAACTGCAGGTAGGAGACCAGCAAGGAAGCTGCTGCAGAAGGGCCATGCAGTAGATGACAGGGCTGTTGAGCCGAGGTGGTCGTAGATCCAGTTGAGGGGAGCGATTTCGGGGCTGGTTAGGGAGTTAGTCACTTGGCAGCTGGTTGAATGTGGAGGAGGGAAGAAGCAATGATGATTTTAGGTTGGGGAACTGGGTGGGCAATGGGGAGACCAACGGAAAGAACAGGCTGGGCTGGTTTGTGGGGAAGCACATGTGGGCATGGTGGGTTGAACTGCCTTGGTCAAGGGACAGATTTTTGACAGGCAGTTGAGAAAAATAGAAATTCAGTGGTGGAGTAAGAGCTTTTATCAAATTATTTCTCGGTGACATTGAAAAAAGCATTATCAAACTTACATCTTTATATTTTCCTTTGTCTTAAATTTGCTTTCCTCTTTGGCAGGTGCAGAGATTCTTAGAAGAGGAGGTATATCCCCTGCTGAAACCATATGAAAGTGTAATGAAGGTGAAAGCAGAATTACGTCTATAGAATTGGAAAGAATTAAACAAGAAGTCATTGGCTTCGTTAACTTTTATTGCCAAGTCTTGGAAAATGTTATTCTAATGCCTTCTTTTACCTCAAGACCTGTTACCTTAAACTGATACAGCACTTTTTTGTTTACATGGTGCTTTCACATTTCTCAAGGTTTATAATGCAGAAGTAAATTACGTTGGGGCGCCTGGGTGGCTCAGTTGGTTAAGCGTCTGACTTGATTTTGGCTCAGGTCATGATCTCAGGGTTGTGAGATTGAGCCCCACGGGCATCAGGCTCAGCGCTGGGTGTGGAGCGTTCTTAAGATTCTCCCTCTCCCTCAGCCCCTCCCCACCTCTCCCTGCTCTCTCTCTCTTAAAAAAAAAAAAAAAGAAAAATTATGTTGAGTTGGACTCTGTTTTCTATAGCAACACAGCCTGTAGTTCATGGTTTGCTCTGTTCCTTCAGGCATGTTGTCCAGCCTAGTCAGTTTCACATGCTCACTTGATTGTGAGGGAGTAAGCAAACTCGTGGTCCTCTAGTTTGAAGATAAATTTGATCTGTCTCTAGCAAAATAACCTGGACTCTGATTCAGTATGGTTGGATACCTTTGGTATCCAGTTATGTTTTGCCAGAATATATAATGAAAGTCAGAGCTACAGTAAATTTTCAGGCTTACTCAGCTCAAGTTATACCCAAACTCACTTCATCTTTTGATAAAGCTTATATGTTGGAGAAATGCTAATTGAGTATTGATTTCATCAGGGCATTTGACAATCTTTAATCCTGGTTACACAGATTGATAGGTGATTGAACCAGCCGTAGCCAAAGAGGATCATTAGGAAGGAGAACACTGGTGTTAGTCCACAGACCTCTATCCTTAGCCCTCTGCAATTCTACGTATTGTTTCAGCATAGATGAAAATGAAGAAAGTGTATTTATCAGATTTGCAGATAACACAAAACTAGGACAATTAACTGATAAACGTATTTGGTAAGGTAACTAAAATTTTTTCTAACCTGAAGTAGATTGAAATGATGTGGCCAAAACTAAGAAGAAAAAATTAAGATAAATGTAAGTAAATTAGGCTTAAACTCCACTGTAGTCTTACTGTTCCACAGCCATGGCATTATGTTCCATTTTGGACACCCAGTCTGAGGAACAGAGATAAACTAGAGAGCCAACCTCCAAAGGAGACCTTGTCCTATGAGGAGTGGCGAAGGAATGTTTTTTTGTTTTTTTGTTTTTTTTTAAACATTTTATTTAATTATTTGAGAGAGAGAGAGGGCATGAGAGAGGGGAGGTCAGAGGGAGAAGCAGACTCCCTGCCGAGCAGGGAGCCCGACGTGGGACTTGATCCCAGGACTCCGGGATCATGACCTGAGCCGAAGGCAGTCGCTTAACCAACTGAGCCACCCAGGCGCCCTGGCGAAGGAATGTTAGGGCACTTGATCCTATAGGAGAAAACTTGTCAGCGCTTTAAATACCACTTTGAGGGAGAAGAGTGACTTCGGTAGCTGTTGCCTCAAGAGACACAATTTTTATTCTATTTATTTGACAGCACAAGCAGGGGAAGTGACAGGCAGAGGGAGAAGCAGGCTCCCCACAGAGTAAGGAGCCCAATTTGGGACTTGATCCCAAGACCCTGGGATCATGACCTGAGCTAAAGGCAGACGCTTAACTGACTGAACCACCCAGGCATCCCCCCAAGAGACAATTGAGACCCATACCCATTGTTGAGAGGCTGGTTTGGGCCCAGACAGTGAAGCTGCTATGAGTTAGTGATTCTCCCTCTACCCCACCACATTCTTTCCCTTCAGCTCAGTCAGAAGCCAGACTACCTAGTTGTCAGGAATGTTGAGAGGAAAGAGAGGCTGAGTTGACTCCAACCATATACAATCAAAGGTAGTCTGGAGTAAAGAGCTCAACCTATTGGAAAGGAGAACAGGAGACAATCCTTGAAACCAAATTCTAAATGCAATTTGGGGTAGCAAGCAAGCTTGGAGAGCATGGAGCCATAGAAGGTCTCAACTCTTTCAGAAACAGTTTATTATTCCTCTCATATGAACTTTTTTTTTTTTTTAAGTTTTTTTTTATTTATTTGGGCGCCTGGGTGTCTCAGTCAGTTAAGTAACTGCCTTCGGCTCAGGTCATGATCCTCTCTATCTCCCTCTCAAATAAATAAATAAAATATTTTTTTAAAAGATTATTTATTTATTTGAGATAGAGAGCACAAGTGGGGGGGAGGGGCAGAGGGAGAGGAAAAAGCAGGCTCCCCACTGAGCAGGGAACCCAATGAGCTGCTTGATCTCAGGACCCCAGGATCATGACCTGAGCTGAAGGCAGACACTTAAACCAGCTGAGCCACCCAGGAGAGCCCCCTATCGTGTGAATCTTGAGGGGATGTTTGAAACTGCTGGGTCTGGTGCAGAGAATTAACTTATTTGATCATTAACTCAGCTGATCTGAGAACTTATGTTATATACCAGACACTGGGGATACCGGATACCATGGATTTTACTTGAATTTTCTCACAGAAAATAAGGAAATAAGATGACAGTCTTGTGATTGTTAGACCTCTGATCTCTAGTAATTGGTGGTTGGGCTGGTTTTTCTTCCTGGGCTATTTGGGTGGGTTTATTATGTCTTCTTTCCTTTTCTAGTCTCTTTTGTTTTTATATTAACATGCTTAAGTTATACTGTCAAGGGTAATTTTGTTATCTGCTCTTATTTTCCCATTTAACGTTAAAAAAATTTAAAAAAAAATTTTTTTAAGTAATCTCTACACCCAACGTGGGGCTTTGTTTTTTTGTTTTTTTGTTTTTTTAAAAAAGATTTTATTTATTTAATTGACAGAGAGAGAGAGAGACAGCGAGAGGGGGAACACAAGCAGGGGGAGGGTCAGAGGGAGAAGCAGGTTTCCCGCGGAGCAGGGAGCCCGATGCGGGGCTCGATCCCAGGACCCTGAGATCATGACCTGAGCTGAAGGCAGTCGCTTAACCAACTGAGCCACCCAGGCGCCCCCCAACGTGGGGCTTTGAACACATAACCCCAAGATCAAGAGTTGCATACTCCACTAACTGAGCCAGCCAGGTGCCTCTTCCATTTAACATTTTTTAAAAAGATTTTATTTTTTAATTAAAATTTTTATATTTTTATTTATTTTTTAAAGATTTTATTTATTTGACAGAGAGAGACACAGTGAGAGAGGGAACACAAGCAGGGGAGTTGGGGAGGGAGAAGCAGGCTTCCCGCTGAGCAGGGAGCACGATGCGGGGCTCAGTCCCAGGACCCTGGGATCATGACCCGAGCCGAAGGCAGAACTTAACAACCGAGCCACCCAGGCGCCCCTATTTTTATTTTTTAAAGATTTTATTTATTTGACAGGGAGAGAGACAGCGAGAGCAGGAACACGAGCAGGGGGAGTGGGAGAGAGAGAAGCAGGTTTCCTGGTGAGCAGGGAGCCCGATGTGGGGCCCGATCCCAGGACCCTAGGATCATGACCTGAGCCGAAGGCAGATGCTGAACAACTGAGCCACCCAGGCGCCCCTAAAATCTTTTTTAAAGTAATCTTTACACAATGTGGGACTCAAACTTAGGACTCCAGGATGAAGAGTGACATGCTCCACTGACTGAGCCAGTCAGGGAGCCCCCCATGTAACATTTTAATTAAGGGCATTTGGGTGGGCTGCAGGTTGGCTGAGAAGAGAAGACCCAGGCCTTCTCAAAAATTAGATTGAATTCAGTTAACCAGTGATCTGAACTCCAGGATTTGAATCATCCAGAAATCAGGATCTGGGCAGACTGTGAGGTAACCACCTTCTGTTCAGCTGCAGACGGGTACCTGGGTACTTAGAGCTCTCTTCCCTGGCATTTGATAACCAGAAGAGTCTCATGTCCTTAAGTGGAAGCACAGAGGTACAGTGCCTCCAGATTGGTGATGGAAATCCTGGATAGATGTGAGGACTAGCTGACTGAAATTGCAGAGCCTAGAGTCTGACGTGAAGAAGGTACTCAGGAAATGTCATTTTCCTTTCTGAGCCTGGGAGAGTTCACCAGCCAGTCAGGGAGCAGGCTAACATTTGAGGAGGATACTGTTGTTTTGGTTTGCCTGCCATGGAAGAGAGTATATGCTGAACTTAAACCCCAACCAAATAATGGGGAATGAGTCAGCATAAAAAATAAATAGGAAAAGTTGGGGCACCTGGCTTGTTCAGTTGGTGGAGCATGGGACTCTTAATCCTGGGGTCATGAGTTCAAACCCCATGTTGGCATAGAGTCTACTTAGAAAGTAAAATAATAATAAAGTTATATAATGAAACACTGTGTGGTTTCTTGGGTGATGAGTTTAAGGTAGTTTTTATTTTCTTTTGGCTTTTGTGTATTTTTTCAAGGTTTTTTTTTTGTAAGATTTTATTTATTAGCACAAGCGAAGGGAGGGGCAGAGGGAGAAGCAGACCCCCCACTGAGCAGGGAGCCCCATGTGGGGCTTGATCCCAGGACCCTGGGATCATAACCTGGGGCAACTGAACCACCCAGGCGCCCCCTTTTTCAAGTTTTTAATGCAATTTTTATTTAAATTTTAGAATATTTGTATATTGCAAAGATAGTACAGAGTTCCCATATGCCACACTTGATGTTCCTTATTAACATCTTGCATTAGTATGGTATAGTCATCACAGTTAATGAACCAGTATTGATACATTATCAAATAAAGTCCTTAATTTTTAGCTAATGTCCTTTTTTTGTTCTAGGATTCCCATATAGAACAAATTACATTTCGTCATGATAGCATTTTTAAGTACTGGGATTCATATATATTACTTACAAGGTATGTTCTTTATCAGAGGTGTGGTCTAATGGACACAAAATTTAGCTCAAATTCAGCTCATCTGGAACATAACTAGAAGTCAAGACAGAATTTGGGGACCATGACTGACCCGAGTGTTTCCATCCACGAATGATCTAGCCTTCCGTTGCTATGGCTCTAGGGTCTTCAGAAGTTTAAAACCATGGGAAAGTGTTAAGCCTCTCCCACAGCTTTAAACACTAATTGTTTAACTAGTAGTTTCGCTTTAAACTTTAAAAAGTTGTAATTAGGATAGTGCCGATTGTAGAGCACAGGCCGGGTGTATTTAAAATACATAAAGCAGGGGCGCCTGGCTGGCTCAGTCGTTGGAGCAAGTGATTCTTGTGATCTCAGGGTTGTGAGTTGGAGCCCCATGTTGGGGGTAGAGATAATTTAAAAATAAAATCTTTAAAAAAATATATAAAGCAGAAATGCAAACATAAAGAACAGATCTCAAAGGGATTCGTTCCATAGTTCCTTAAATAAGTTACTCATTTCTTTCAAGAAAGGGGTTAAATCATACTTCACGTTTAGAAAAGCATTTCTTTAGTGATAACCTGGAGGAAATAGGTATTTATAAGATATCTTGTTCCTGATGCAGATATCATACTTTTTTTTTAAAGATTTATTTATTTGAGAGGGAGGGGGAGAGGGAGAGAGAGTCCTAAGCAGACTCCTTGCTGAGCGTGGAACCTGATGTGGAGCTTGATCCCGGGACCCCAAGATCATGACCTGAACCAAAATCAAGAGTCGGCTGCTTAACCAACTAAGCCACCCAGGGGCCCCCCGATTTCATACATGAACATATTTTTTTTTCAGCACCCTACTGTATGCTGGGAGTACAATGGTGAACAAGCCTGTCTGCCCTCCTGGAGCTTATAGAGCAAAGTGCTGAATGGCTCCTCAATAATGGGATATATACCGTTTAACATCTGAACACATGCAAAGTTCATTAAGTCCCACTGAGAAAAGGTGCTCTTGGGATATAACTTCAACAAATCCACGCCGCTTCCCTTGGTTTTATCATCTTGTAATCCACCCTTCATCATGATGCAGATGCTGCTCTTCCCACCAGCTTGGTGCTTGGCTGAATTTCTTCAATATTCCTGGCTCCATCCACCTTTCCTGTGGCACAAATTGAGAAAGGCTTTGCCTTGAGTGGCATCCTAGGAAGCTTTTTAAGAATGTGGCATTTTTCTTTCTCTTTTGTTCTCTAATGGAGGTGAAATGTGTGTATAGAATTCTCACACAGAACTTAAAAATAAGAAAGTTTCATAGAATTGTTAGTCTACCATTTTTTTAAAAGGGAAGTACTGGTGTTCTATCTCCTGTGGCTGTTGGACCTTCCCAGTATTTTTTAATTATCTCTACACCCAATGTGGGGCTCGAACTCACCACCCTGAGATTGTAAGAGTCGCATGCTCCACAGAATGAGCTAGCCAGGTGCCCCTGGCCTACCCAGTGTTGATCTTTTTTTTTTTTTTTAAGATTTTTTAATTTATTTATTTGACAGAAACACAGTGAGAGAGGGAACACAAGCAGGGGGGAGTGGAAGAGGGAGAAGCAGGCTTCCTGCCCATCAGGGAGCCCGATGCGGGGCTCCATCCCAGGACCCCAGCCAGGATCATGACCTGAGCTGAATTCAGACGCTTAACGACTGAGCTACCCAGGCGCCCCAGTATTTATCTTTGATAAATGTTCCACTGGAATGCAAGGGGAGGGCTAGAAGCTTTATCTAGCAAGTGTTGACAAGTCCTTAATTCCCTATTAAGTGTGTAGGGAAAGTTAGCAAAAATGAAATGCTAATGGTTTATTGCAAAAACCTAAGGGGCCCGTGCTGAAGCTAGCATTACTTAACTATTGAGTTTTGACACCGCAGTTGACGTGACAACTGTCTCAAGAAGTTGTGTTCCCCCACAAAGATAAACTTAAGAAACATAGCCCCTGCAACAGTTGTGAGATGAGAGAAAAGGATGTTACCACACTAAAAAGGCTGGAATTCATTGCTCTAAGGCAATGGGTTTGGTGGGCGGCTGGGGGGGGGGCGCGCATTCAGTTTAAGAAAGCAGAATTTGGGAAGGAAAGTGAACTTGGCCCCAGAAACTGGGTTCAGATCTCTGCTCTGCCACTTACTAGTTTTGCCAGTGTACTCTGTAAAATTCAAATGATAAAATTCACCCAGCTTTCACAGGGATGTTAAATAACATGATATTGCTTTGCAAAGTGAACATAATACCATGAGGTCACAACTGAGATTGCCTTGCTATCTGTGTGGACTATGGTTCCATTCCTTGACCCAGGCATCACCCCCTTGGAACACCATTGGGAACCCATGCTTAGGTTAATAAGCAGCTCTAAACTGAATTTATCTCTTCAGGGTAGGGAGAAATTTCTAAAAGAACACTCCTGAAATACTGTTGTAGCTTTTGATGACCTTCCTAAAAGGTGGTAAGCACGTTTTCTTTTTCTTTTTTAAGATTTTATTTTTTTTAAAGTAATCTTTACACCCAACGTGGGGCTCAAACTTCAACCCCAAGATTGAATGCCATGCTCTACAGACTGAGACAGCCAGGCACCCCAACACATTCTTTTCAGGATAGAATCTGACATCTACTAGGACCTGGATATCAAATGGAGATGGGCCTACTACCTTCCTGGACTGTTCGTTTGTACTGTACTTTAACATTTTCTCAAACAGCATCTAGTTCTCACAACCATAAGTTCACATTCTCGTTTTATGGATGAGCTAAAAGTTAGCATGGTTGAATGACCCAAACGCAGCCTCTGACTACGCCCACTGCGTTATACATGCCTGGAGAGTGAGTTTCTCCGGCAGGCCCTCAACCAAATTTGTTCCAATTTGTGGCTCCTTGCAGGGCCTGTGACTTGTATTGAGTGGTTCAGGCTGGTCTAGGGCTGGTTCTGTACACCTGTGAAAAAGGCACTTAAATATTTAGAAAATGAGCGTCAAGTAAGGGCTGCTCTTCTCCAGAGTCCTGCCCCATCTATCTCGCATACTTTTTTTTTTTCCCTTAAAGATTTATTTATTTGACAGACACAGTGAGAGGGGGAATACAAGCAGGGGGAGTGGGAGAGGAAGAGGCAGGCTTCCGCCAAGCAGGGAGCCCGATGCGGGGCTCGATCCCAGGACTCCGGGATCATGACCTGAGCCGAAGGCGGACGCCTAACGACAGAGCCACCTAAGCGCCCCTCTATCCCGCATCCTTAACCGCTGGTCCAGCCCATATTGCCCTGAGCTCCTCGGGCTGCAAGGCAGACGAAGGCCAGTGGGTATCGCTGGGCTTCGAAAGACTTCTGTGCGACCCCCCTCCCCCCAACGTCCGCCGGGGGACCGGGTCTCGGCTCGGAAAGGAGCCTCGTGCGTGCTGTCCGGGAGCGCGCAGACCCCAGCGCCGCCGCAGTCCACTGACCCGGGAGGACTACAGCCCCCAGCATTCTCAACGGCAACCCCCCCACCCCGCTCGGCCCGGCGCGCGTGCGCGGTGGCGCCACCGAGCGCTGACTGGGTCCGAGCGGTGGAGCCGCGAGCCGACCCGGCTTGGCGTTAAGGTGGTGGGGGCACTGGCGGCGGCCGGGCAGCTGGACATCCCGCGCCGGGCAGGTGAGTGAGGAGGGAGAGGTTGGCGGAGGCTCGCTGGGTCTGTGGAGCCCGGCGCCCACACCTGCCCCTCAGGTGGGGTCGCGGGGGCGGCCATGGACCGACTGATTGACGGACGCACTGACGGGCAGACGAGGGGAGAAGCACCGCCCGCGGCCGGGAGATCGGCGGGGCCGGACCTCGCAGGTGCCCGCGTGGGCTGGGGCTCCGGGTGCGGGTGCGGGGCCTGCGGGGCGGCGGCGGGGCTCGGACTCGCGTGTCGCTGAGCCCCCGCGTCCCCGCCCGGAGCGGGGGCGGCCTCCCCGCGCGACCAGCAGGAGCGGGGGCCACCGGCGCCCGAGCCTCCGTGTCCTGGGGGCTCGAGCCAGAATACATACCTCCCCCTCAGCAGCTGCGAGCGGTTTTACAGAAACCGCACCTCAGGCGGGGGAGGGTGGGGGGACTGTTTTTCTTTTTCTTTTTCTCGGGCACATTTAAGCTGCGGGCTCTTCCTCAGGTTTAACTTGTGACTTGACGTTGAAGATTCAGGTGCGGAGTCAGAACACAGGCTCAGATTCGGGCCGAGACTCGCGGTAATGTGTGTATTTGAACATTGGGGAAACTGAGGAGGCATGAATTAGCCGAGGTCGCTCAGAGTGGTTAGGATTGGAATTCCGAAAATTATACTTAATGATCCAGGATGCTTTTTATACGGAGGAAGAAAAGATGTTTTAAAGTTTCTTTTCTGTGATGGGTGACTGGCGTAGTTTCCAGTCTTGTGCTGCACGTGAAATTTGTGGTGGGTTGCTGGCTTTTGGGGTTTTGGTGGGTTATTAGAAGTGTCCTGGGGGGCGCCTGGGTGGCTCAGTCGTTAAGCGTCTGCCTTCGGCTCAGGTCATGATTCCAGGGTCTTGGGATCGAGCCCCACGTAGGGCTCCCTGCTCCGTGGGGAGCCTGCTTCTCTCACTGGCTCTTTTTCTCTCAAAAATGGGGATGTACCTACCTTGTAGGGATGTTATCAAGATTGAGTGAAATCATGTGAAGAAATCTCGTGGGTATTCTACAGATGTTGGTACTGGCTCTCACTTCTTCCAGTCTGATGTTTAAATACTGAATAAAATATCTTGGCGCGGGCGCCTGGGTGGCTCAGTCGTTAAGCAGCTGCCTTCGGCTCAGGTCATGATCCCAGGGTCCTGGGATCGAGCCCCGCATCGGGCTCCCTGCTCCGCGGGGAGCCTGCTTCTCCCTCTCCCACTCCCCCTGCTTGTGTTCCCTCGCTGTGTCTCTCTCTGTCAAATAAATAAATAAAATTTAAAAAAAAGTTAGTAGATACACATACATTTCCTACTTCTTTTCTTCCTCATCTTCTTTTCCTTCCAGTTTTCTCTGAACTCTAATCAGTAATTATATCATCTTTGTTTTATATATTCATTTCTGTTCTCCATGACTAATTTGTAATCGATTCTAAATGGAAGTCAGAATAAATAAAAAAAAATTAAAAAAAAAATAAATGGAAGTCAGTATCTCTCCTGTATTCCGATAGTCCTAGCTATATGTAGCTTCTCATCACTAATTGTCACAGTAGCCTGGGCTTTAGTCTTCTTCCCTTTGTCTCTTTTTAAGCATGGAGATGTGTGATTCGGTTAGGAGGAGGGTGTGAGGTGTTTCTGTTGATCAGATATGGTAACAGATGAACATGATCAGAGCATTAACTTTAGTGTATGTGCTGCTGAAGTGAGCACAAGAGCATTAACTTTAAAAGGCTGTGAACAAAAATTATTTTAATATAAAAAAAGCATACCTAATCTTGTGAATTTGGAAACTTGTCAGATGACAGAAAAGTTGGTGTACTGAAGTAGCACCTCACAGAAATGAATCTGACATGAAGGTGAAATATTGAGAAAGGAACTCAGGAGAGAACCATCTCTCTCTCCCTCTCTCTCTTTTTAAAGATTTTATTTATTTGAGAAAGAGGGAATCTGAAGCCGACTGTGCGCTGAGTGCAGAGCCCCATGCGGGGCTTGATCCCACGACTGTAAGATCACAACCTGAGCCTAAACCAAGAGCCGGACGCTCAACTGACTGATCCACCCAGGCGCCCCAAGAACCATCTCTTTTATCATAATACAGCCATCTTTTTGTGCCTGGGGTGGATGCTGGGAACACCTTGTTGGCTTCGGAAGTTAAACAATGTTCTGTGTGTTTGTGTTTTCGGTTTCTCTCTTCCTAGTTCTCATTGAGTTTTGGCAGGAGCCCAGGAATCTTGTACATTTGATGATTTAACATCAGTTTCATCTGCTTGTTCTCCAGATTCTCTATTTCCTCAGCTGGTGACATCAGTAATTTTCCATAGTAGCCATTCATGAGCTCATCCAGACTGTCACAAAGAAGTGGAATAGCCCAGAGGGTGGTACACACAGACGAAATAAGGATCCTGTTTCTTTGCCATCACATATTACATATAGACTGAGATAGGAAATCCGCATTGAAGCACGAGCCACGTAGGAGGGGTTAGAACACCGGAGTGCGGGCTTCTGCATACAGTAATAGTCATCGATACCATTTATTGGATTACTTCTGTTTGCCACATGCTGTCATTGTCACAATGAGGTGTAGGTATCATTCTCATTTTATGTGTAGGTTGAAGTACAGATTTGCCCACAGACATAGTAAGTGACGGGGCCAGAATTCAAATTCAAGCCTGTCTGACTCTGCCATCCCTGTTCTTTCTACTGTGCTGTACTACCTTACCAACAAATAATATTCAGATTTTTCTCATTCTTAAAAAAATATAAAACTTTCCTGTGATCACATTTCTCCTTCAGACTACTTCCGTTTCCCTCCTTTTCCTTTCTTGACTTGTTCTTGAAGAACAAACACTATTCCCCTCTCTTTCTTTGACTCCTTAGTTCATTGCAATCTAGCTTCCACCCTCTATTCTGTCGAAATGTTCTCATGAGCTCCACTCAGCTATTTATTGACTATTTGCTGTACCATCTTTTAGACATATAGAGAGGCTAAGACATGGTTCTTGCCTTGAGGGAGTTTAGGGACTAATGAAGGAGAAAAAGAATTTCATTCTTGTCAGTATGACGTGTTAAACTGCTGACCCAGGAGTCTTTGCTGTTGGAAGTTGGGGGAAGAACACTGAGAAAGTGACACTGAACTGCCAACAGAGAGGAACCCTAAATTGTTGCAGACAGGGCTGTCAGGACTGCATGTTTAGGTGTCGACTTTTAGGAGAAGCCGTATCTCGCCAGTGGGAGATGATACAGTCAAAATATGGTGTAGGTTTTAGAGTCTAACAGACCTGGGAACTGAGCCTCAATTTCTTTTTTAAAACACGTGCTTACAATGTAAGCTCTATGAGAGTGGGGCCTTTATGTTTTCACCTCCTCACCTCCGTCTTCTAGAACAGTGGTAGGTGATCGATAAATATTTGATGAATGAATACCTCATAGGATATTGTATTCAGAACATGGTAGTTACTCTCAGTACCGTAAGACTGAATGAAGCTTACTTTTGGTGGGTCATGAACTGATTTTGAAGACACTGTTGTTTGAATAGTATACATATGATCACCTCTCCTTCTTTTTGAACATTAGGTTCCTTGATGGTCATAATTCATAAATGAGGAGTGACATTTACCTTTTTTTGGTAGGCACAGTTAACTGGGTCTTCTAACATTATGCCTCTCTCACAGTTACAAACATATTTCTGCTTTTTCACAGTGTGATGCAGGTATTCTGTGTGTGTTTTTTTCCTCTGCTAATGTGAATTGTTTTAGGAAGTTAACTTCTTTGGAATCATTAAATAACTTTGTCCATAAGAATAACGTTAGAAATGAGATTAAGAGGTGCCTGGCTGGCTCAGTTTGTGGAGCATGCAACGCTTGATCTTGGGGTTATAAATTCAGGCCCCATGTTGGGTGTAGAGATAACTTTAAAATCTTAAAAAAAAAAAAAAAAAGATTGAAAGCTCTAATCAGAAGGCTTACCTCTGGGAAGGGCCTGATTTCCAGTAGGGCTAAGAGAAGACTTTTTCTTAACAAAATGATAGGAGTATTCCTGGTCTTTTCTAGATAGCTGGTTAGGCTTCTAGTTAAAATTCTAAAGATATGTATCAGCAGTTCATTTCCCTCTTCTTGTGTTTGAGTTTCATTTGTAAATATCCTTAATTTGTGTGACTTGACTTTAGGGTTAAAGTCCAAATACCACTTTTTTTTTTTTCCCCACTTTCAAGTCTGTGGAGTATAGTAATTAAGAATACCTACAATGAAGTTCAAATTCTCTACCACTTTAAACTTTGAAAACTTGGGGCACCTGGGTGGCTTAGTCGTTAAGCAGCTGCCTTCTGCTCAGGTCATGATCCCAGGGTCCTGGGATTGAGCCCCGCATCGGGTTCCCTGCTCTGCGGGGAGCCTGCTTCTCCCTCTCCCACTCCCCCTGTTTGTGTTCCCTCTCTCGCTGTGTCTCTCTCTGTCAAATAAATAAATAAAATCTTAAAAAATAAATAAATAAACTTTGAAAACTTAATTCAAGTGCTGTAACTTCCCAGTGCCTCATTTTGCTCATTTGTAAAATTGGGATAACTACTACTACTACTACCACCAGTCACAGTATTACTGATATTTTTGGGTGTTTATTATGTACTAGGCATAGGTCTAAGAATTTTACTTATATTACCTCAGTCTTCACAATCACTCCGTATATTATTAGAATTACCCCCACTTAAGGTGAGGAAACAGTCACAGACATGCTAAGTAATTTGTTCAAGGTCACACAAATAAGTGATGGGAGTGAGGATTTGAACCTGGGTAGTCAGACTCCAGAGTTTGTGCTCCTAACCTTCTACTTCATAGGGTTGTTTTGAAGATTACCTAAAATAATCTTTGTGACAGGTGGTCAATAAGTGTTGGCTACTATAGGTAGCTTTGAGTTTATAAAGCTTTTCACATACATTTTCTTTGGTTGCCACAAGTACAACAAACTATTGTTGTGACTGTCACTGTCTTACAGATAGGAACTGAGGCAGAGTTTGGTCACTTGCCCAGGGTTCATACAGCAAGTGTGGGGGGGAATACCTTGGCTTTGCTCCTCTTCCCTACTGATTCTTACATTGGATTTGAGGCATCACATTTTGAAAGAGTTTAGTGTACATAAGTTGTTTTGGCCGGCTCAGCATCCAGTCTAGGTTTTTCTGGAAATAGCAACTCCGTTTTGCTTTGAGGAAACAGTCCATCCCTGACCGAGTTAAGTGGTGGGCACATGACCAGGTTAGGCCAATAGATGTTAGGCAAATAGATGTGTTCCTCCTTTAATTTGAATCTTAGGTTGAATGACACGGTGACAAACCTCCTTCATCACAACCATGGATTAATTCCTAATATGTGGATATTGGAGCTGCTTTGTGTTTGTTTCCAAAGACCTGATTCTTTTTTTTTTTAAGATTTTATTTATTTATTTGACAGAGACACAGCAAGAGAGGGGACACAAGCAGGGGGAGTGGGAGAGGGAGAAGCAGGCTTCCCGCTGAGCGGGGAGCCCGATGTGGGGCTCGATCCCAGGGCCCTGGGACCATGACCTGAGCCAAAGGCAGATGCTTAACATCTGAGCCACCCAGGCGCCCCTCAAAGACCTGATTCTTTAGCGTTTCCTCAGTTCTGTGCCCTACCTTGTATCTTTCCAATAAATCCTGTATTACATAATATAAGTTACCCAAAGTCAGTTTTTCTGGCTGGCATTTGAGACTCCCTTAACTTACTGTTACATGACATAAGGCCATGTCACTTAGAAAAGAGTTAAAACAACTGGTTAACTTTAACCTGAAGAGAAGAGAAATATGAGAGAAGACTTGAAGGTTTTCATCTTCAGACATCTGAAGCATGTAGTGTACAGAGCGTCCCTAATAAGAATAAAGAGTAGATGTTACTAGAAAACAGATTTCTGTGCTAATTAAAGTCTAAAAGCAGAGATGTTCAAGGATGGATAGGCTGTCTTGGTCTGTGGAGGTAGATAAATACGCTAAAATTGTTCACGCCAGGGTGCCTGGCT
Source organism: Callorhinus ursinus (assembly GCF_003265705.2). Taxonomy (NCBI): domain Eukaryota; kingdom Metazoa; phylum Chordata; class Mammalia; order Carnivora; family Otariidae; genus Callorhinus; species Callorhinus ursinus. Next base: position 8,030,894 of record NW_027397110.1, on the reverse strand, counting down.
GGCTTCGTCAGTAGAGCATGGTCTGACCTTTGATCTTGGGGTGGTGAGTTTAAGCCCCACATTGGGTGTAGAGCTTACTTTAAATAAATGAATAAGTAAATAAATAAATAAAAATAGTTCAAGCCAAGACAAGATGGTCCCTTGGGAAGAGTAGGGTGGGTTTAATAATCTAATGGTTAGTTGTACTAAATGACCTATAAAGTTCCCTTCAATCCTGAAATCTGTGTCTCCACACTCGGACCTAGAGATGAGTCTAGAATAAATCATTCTTGCCTTTCCCTCCTCTGCCAGCTTGGTGTCCTCTGTTCCTGCCTCACTACAGCTATCTGTTGCGCTTTGCTCTGCCTCCAGATCTCTGCTTCCCTCAGCCTCTCACTTTCTTCAGGTCTTGACTCAGATTTCATTGGGCCTTCCCTGAAACTCTCATTTATTATTTTTTTAAAAGATTTTATTTATTTGAGAGAGAGTGAGCGAGAGAGAGAGACACACACAGAGGGAGAAGGAGCAAGGGGAGGGGCAGAGGGAAAGGGAGAAGCAGACTCCCCTCTGAGCAGGGAGCCCAGCGTGGGGCTTGATCCGGGGACTCCGGGATCATGACCTGAGCTGAAGGCAGACGCTTAACTGACTGAGCCCCCCAGGCGCCCTGAACCCCTCATTTAAAATAGCCACTTCCTGAAACTGCCTATCCCTTTTCCTGTTTCATTTTACTCTGTAGCACTAATCATCACCTGGCATACAATATAGCATCTTGATTATTTTTTAATTACTTGTTTCCCCTCTAGAATGCCAGATTCTAGGGGAAAAAAGGGATTTTTATCTGTTTTGAGCACTGTTGTATCCTTATCACTTTAGAACAGTGCCTGGCACATAGTAGGCACTCAGTAAATGTATGTTGAATGAGTGACTATTTCCTCAACACAAAATCACCATTGGGTCTACTTTGTGTCCTGGGAACATAGCTCATTCTGTGAACTTTGGATCTTTTTCAGTTGCTTTTACTTACTCTCTGGTGCCTTTTTCTCTTTGGATCACAGCACTTTAGGACTGGAAGTATGAGATCATCCCCTTTCATAAGGACTAGAGATCCCAATATCATACAGCTCATTAATGACAGAAATGGGGGGAGGGTGGGGATTGACAGTTAATCTCGTTGTCAAACTGTAGTTCCTCTAAATCTTGCTTAGGTCAGGCCCTTATAGTGCCTAGTGCAATGTATACGTATCCCTCAATGAATTAAGTCAATAAATAAATATCTGTCTCCTTTATGAAGGCTTTTCCATATCAACCTGTAGTTATCTCTTTATTTCTTTGAACTTTGATTAATATTTGTGGTTTATTCTCTTATTTTTAACTGGCCTTGTGTTTGTCATTTCATGTGTGTATATTTGCCTGGTCAATGGAATTGTAATCCCATGGACAGAGACCAGATATATCCACTACAAAAACCAGTCCTGGGAGGAGGTATAATAGGGAAACACTGTGCAGTAGAATTTTCTGTGATGATGGAAATGTTTTGTGTGATTGTTAACATTTTCTTTATGCGGTATGTGCGTGAGTGAGAAAGAGAGATTAATCACACGAGTGGGAGGGGCAGAGAGAGAGGAAGAGAGAATCTCAGGCAGACTCCACACTCAGCACAGAGCCCAAAGTGGGGCTTGATCTCATGACCCCAAAATCATGACCTGAGCCAAAACCAAGAGTCAGACACTCAACCAACTGCACCACCTAGGCACCTCTATTTATTTTTTATAATCTCTACACCCAACTTGGGGCTCAAACTCATGACCCCAAGATCAGGCATCACATGCTCCTCCAACTGAGCCAGCCAGGTGCCTCTTTATTTATTTATTTTTTATTTATTTATTCATTTATTCATTTATTTATTCATTTGTTAAGTGTGAATTTTCCAACTTTTCCACAATGAGTATCTATGACTTTTATAACCAGAAAATATATTAGTGGATTTGTGTGAGTGTTTTTTTTTTTTGGCGTGTTTGGTTTATTTTTGTTTTGAGATTCAAGAATAGGTAGAAAATGCTATAGGCAAATAAACAGGATGGTAAAGTTCGGAAGTGAGTGTAACTAAATGTGTATTGCAGAGTGCAAATGTATTTTTATGAGGTATGTATATTTAAAAGTTGCTTCAATTTTTATTTTTATAAATTATATTTTCTTTTCACATTGATTCACATAATACAAGCACATTATATTCATCCATATTGAGAAGAACCAAGTGCTTGGGGAAAAGTTACAGGAAAATTTTACTAACCTATATAAACCATTGGGAAAAGCATAAGTATTTTAATAATAACAAGGTACTGCATTTAGGAACTGGAAAGTGCAAACTAAAATATTAATTATACAGAATTTAAGAGGTGAATCTAGAAGCTTACTGAGAACAAAAAAAATTCCAAATTATTTTGATAAAATGAGCAATTAAGATCTAATGAAGGGACCTGGCGTTTATAGATTTACTTGGCCACTGTGGCCAGAAAGACCAACAAATGCGTGAGGCATTGTTCAGAAATGTTTTGGAAACAAAACAGAAAATATTATTCCATCCTTTATTTTAAACTGAGATGGTTCTGAGTACTTTGTACTTTTCTGGTAGAATATAGATTCCTTTAGTTTCTAGAAGGACAAGTAATAAACACAAGAGCCCTTATCACTACCTAGCATTATGTATAAATTACTGTGTAACTTATTAAATAACATTAATAATTGTTATTTGACATTATGGATTCATTTGGCTGTCTCTCTACCCTGACTAGGCTAAAAACTTCACAAGGCAGGGATTTTGTTTTGTTCACTGTTCTCTTCCAGAGTCTAACATGGGGTCTGACCCAGAGTAAGCGCTCATTATGTTAAATGAAAGAATGATGCCTGCTATGTGAGGTTACAGTAAAAAGATGAGGTCTTGTCAGTTTGAAAAAGTAAAGGGAGGAGGAAACTGACTGGAATTTACAGTGGCATTGTATTAATAATAGCTGGATGTATTACCAGTTCTTTAGTGTATCTCTTGCTCTGTAACAGTCACCCTAGAACTTAGTGGCTCAAAACAACAGTCTGGTTTTTTTTTTTTTTTTTAAGATTTTATTTATTTATTTGAGAGAGAGAGCATGAGCCCGGGAGGGGTGGGGTGGGAGGAGAGTGGAGGGGAGGAGCAGAGGGAGAGGGACAGGCAGACTCCCCAGTGAACAGGGAGCCTGTCGCAGGACTCAGTCCCAGGACTGTGGGATCATGACCTGAGCCAAAGGCAGATAACGGACTGAGCCACCCAGGCGCCCCGATCTTTTTTTTCTTAAGATTTTATTTAAAAAAAAATTTTTTTTAAAGATTTCCTTTATTTATTTGACAGAGAGAGAGAGAGACAGCAAGAGAGGGAACACAAACGGGGGAGTGGGAGAGGGAGAAGCAGGCTTCCCACCAAACAGGGAGCCTGATGTGGGGCTAGATCCCAGGATCCTGGGATCATGACCTGAGCTGAAAGGCAGACACTTAACGACTGAGCCACCAGGTGCCCCAGGATTTTATTTTTAAGTAATCTTAAAACTGGCTCAGTTGACAGAGCGTGATACTCTTGATCTCAGAGTAGTGAGTTCGAGTCCCACACTGGGCGTAGAGCCTACTTTAAAAAAAAAAACAACAAACATGTGAGATAGGTTATATTGTTGTGGCCCATCTTTGGAAAATATTTTCTCTACGCTAAGTATGTGTAACTGTGCTAGGGGTTCTAAGTACTTTCTCAGTACTTTAATCTGTAGGCACTATACTGTAATTTACTTGATAGGGAAACTGAGGCTATGAGAGATTAAATATTTTACCCAGAGGCCACACAGCAGAACAAGTTGTCAAACCTAGGACTTCTTGCTCCCACTGTGCCATGTATATATAAAGTGAACATAGATTTCTTCACCAAATCCAAAAATACTAAGGAAGGTGTATTCCTGTCACTTGGCAAACATATATTGAATCCCTATTAAGTACTAAATGCTACAGAGGATTCAGGCTTTAAGGAGGCTTCCAGGTTATTAGAGTTAAGGTAGACACAACTAGTTAAAAATGAGAGAAATGTAAGTATGCGGCATTAGATGGGTACAAGTAAATGTTCAGAGGACTACAGAAAGCTTCACAGGAGTGGCATTTGAGCTGAGCACTGAAAGATGGATAGAATCAGGACACTCAGAAATGGAGGTGGCCTTTGAAGCAGGAAATAATATGAATAAAGATCTGGAGACATGTTGAGATAGCAGTGAGTGGTCCAGGTGGCTGAAGCGTAGGGTACGTGCAGAGAAAATAGGAGCTGACTCAGAAGGTAGATTGGGGGCCACTGAAGATGATGAGGGAACCCTGTAATTAGAGCTGTGCTTCAGCAAGAGATTAATCCAGTGTTTATTTAACATGAATGGAAAAGAGTCTGGAGGCACAGAAACCTGTCAGGAGATTTACCATAGCCCAGAAAAGTGTCAGTGAGGGTCTGGATTAAGGCAGTGGAGATAGAGATGCTTAGAGATACTTTAAACATAAAATCAGTAGACTTTGCAACTGATTCAGTGTGAAAATAAGACAAAAGTAAGAGCCAGAAATTCCCCTAAAAGCTTAGAATCTGAGAGTCTTCGGAGAAGAAATAGGAAAATCAAAAAGAATCATCTGGGATAGAATAAAAATAGATTCATTTGAGAAAAACAGGTTTCGAGTGTGTAATGGATTAAGTCAGAGCCATCCAGCAGGAAGCTGGAAATCTCAGGAGTGTTGCCATGGCTAGAGGTGGAGATTTGCGGCATATCTGTATAGCAGTGATAGCAAAGTCCCCCTTAGGAACAGGAACGGATTCCCGAGTAGGAATCCATTAGGAGTGGATTGAGAAAGAGAAGCCTGATTTGGGGAATGTCTTTTTTGAGGGTCGGGGAAGAAGAGGAGTCAGCAAAGAAGCAGTTAAGTAGAGAAGGAAAACCAGTGCGGTTAGTGCTCTCAGAGTCAGAACAGTTTCAAGAAACCCAGGTGAGTCAGCAGTCAGATGCCTCGGGGAGTTTAAGGAAATGAAGCCAAAGGAAGAGGATTCCATGTGTGACAAGGAGACCACTGGAGACTTCAGAAAGTCTGGGTGCAAAGGGAGGAAGCTAGGCGGAAAAAGCCTAAGGAGCAGGTTGACTGAGGAGGCGTGGTTGCAGGGTTCGACTCTGCCTTTGATAACGTGGCAGGGTGGCAGAGCAGGCAGAGCCAACAGGTAGGTTTGAGTGGGTCCACGTTGCTTTGTTTGGGTTTGTTGTAATTAACTATGCGGGCGATCTGAGCGTGGGCGCTGCGCTTGAAGCCAGCGGAGAGGAAGCTGGAGATGCAGTCTGGGAAACGGTGGAAGGTTGTTATGGGTGGAGGACTTAGCCTGCGAAGGAAGGAAGACTACTTCTTCCTCTGAGAGGAAGGTGGAAAGAGAGAATTGTGAATTATGGGGCAGTTTGGATTTTTTTTTAGATTTTATTTATTTATTTGAGACAGACAGAGGGAACACAAGCAGGGGGAGTGGGAGAGGGAGAAGCAGGCTTCCCGCCGAGCAGGGAGCCCGATGTAGGGCTCGATCCCAGGACCCTGGGATCATGACCCAAGCCAAAGGCAGACATTTAACAACTGAGCCACCCAGGCGCCTCGATGGGACAGTTTTGACAGGAGGAGGAGGAAGTGGAGGAAACCTAAGCCAAATGACCTCAGCTTCATCAAGGTGGAAAGCAGGTCATGGGGTGGGAGGGAGTAAGTGGCAGCAGAAAACAGTTGGGGGGTCTGAAGAAATAGGGGGAAAGCTTGAATGTAGCACTGAAGGAAACATGATAGAAAGTCATTTAGAGAAGAATGAAAGTCCAGCTGAGCAACAGTGAAGACAAATAGCATGGAGCTTGTTTCCTGACTCTGTCCTGGAGTAACATGGGCTAAGAGAGCAATGAGCAGTGAGGACTTACCTGGGGCTGGACGAGGCAAGAATTTCAGTGGTTAGTTCAAAATGGTAGTGTAATTCTTACAATGTAGAAGTTTTAACTGTGTGGACCTGATTGTTTAAATCAGTATTATGTAGGAAATACAAAGAGCTAACCAGAAACAGATTATCCAATGGTAGGTCCACAAAACAAACAAACAAACAAACAAAAACTTCATGGTCTGCCTAACCCCAAGGTTTACAACAGCAGGAGGACAACTTCCCATAATATCTTTCCTGGGATTTCTCTTGGTAATGATGCTTGCTGGTCTGAGTGTGATCCAGTTTGCCTGTTCCCATGTTTTCCCCAAGTTTTTGATTCAATTTTAGGTTGGAATAGTGGAAATAGGAGACTTAGCTTCTGGACTGGCTGTGTCACCTGCTCACAATATGGCTTTAAATAAGTCTTTTGACCTCTTTGGCCTCAAGTTTCTTTTTTTGGGGAAAAAACAAAAAACGAGAGGGACATAACTCAAAAGACCCTTCTAACCGTGTCATTCATGACTGTCATTCACGGCTGTGCTAAGTGCCTTTGTGCTGCACCTGCTATTGAAGAAGCTGATGATCTCTATAGGTGCAGGTCTGTTAAAGAAATTAATTTGCTCCTATAACATGGGAATTTTCTCCTGATATATCTGCTTAATTTGCCTGCAAAAATTGTTTCTTAATCCAGCTGCTTCTGTTATGTTTTAACCTGGTCTGCACGGGGCTCCATACCCCAAGCCAAGGTGCTTTGTTCTCACACACCCACAAGTAGCTCATGGGCTTCCCTGGAGATTGTGCCGCGCGATTGCTAAGGACAGCTGTGCTTGTCAGTGTGGGATAGAGGGTCAGCTTCGCACTCAGTCCTGTGTGTCACACACACTCAGTGTATGACATGGGTAAGATGCTTAACCCTGAACCCTGGTTTTCTCTGGTTTCTTAGCAGTATGGTAAACAGTCAATAAATACATTATTCCTTCTTTAATTGGTACCTCCCTTCTAATACCTCCATCCACTCACTGCCACAGAGTAAGTAGGAGTGGACTACCATACTTGGTATAACATACAGAGTTATTATGTTGGTATTTTTGTATCTGCAAATGAGAAATTCCCAGTAGTTATTTGAATGGGCTGGCCAAATAAATGACTTAAAGATAAAGTAGTTTGTTGACCTCTGTAGTTTAACTTGTGAGGAATAGGGACTTTGTTAACACTCTGTCTTGTCCCTTTTAAGTGCCATAAGCTCCTAAGTTAATATAACACTTTAAATACAAATTTCTCAGGGGCCTTTTTTGACAGCCCTCAAAGGAGCTTTATTTCCTCAAAAACTCGAATCACTATTTTTCAAAGCTACCTGAGTTGCAATTGCAGTTGGCTAACCATTGTTTGTTTCACTCCTGAAGGGGTTGTTGCCCACCACCTCTGGTAGTGGTACTGACAGAAGGTCTGTGCAGGACCTTGCTTTTGCTTTCCTTATCATCATCTGGGCACTGCCAGGCTGTAAATCTTAGGCAAATGCTCCTGGAAGGGACTTGGGGAAGTGACCGGACTGCCTCGGATGATTAATTATTTTATAGAAAGACCTAGAGTGGCCGAGCACGGGTCATAAGTCTGCACAGGAGAGCTGCATTTAACTGGAACTGCTGTGCTGGATTCTGGGGTGAGGTTCCTGTTTCCCTCAACCAACTGAGTCATCCAGGCGCCCCTGATCAGTTGCATTTTAAAAGGATTTCTCTGGCTGCAGAATAGAGAATAGATGGGGTGTGGGGTGCAGGGGGCAAGACCGGAGGCAGAGTTCCCAGTTGGAAGACTTGTAAAAATCATGATGGTGAGAAATGATGACAGCCCCAACTGGGAAATAGCAAAGGTTGGAAAGAAAAGGGAAGTTTGAAAAAACATTCAGAAAGGCTTAAGAGTTGAGGGGTGGAGGTGGGAAGATGAAAGAGAATCCATTAACCATGAGGCCCAATTCTGACTGGAGAAGGTGGTAGATAGGTTGTAATGCCAGTCTCCTGAGATAGGGACCACTGGAGGAGGGCAGGGTTCACAGTGACTTAATTTGAGAGCATGGTATTTCCAGGAATGTGGAGGAGTGGCCCAGTGGGCAGTTGGATGTGTCAGCCTAAAGTTTAGAGAGAAATATGTTGTGGATCATCCGGGGCACCTGGGTGGCTCATTCGGTGAAGCGTCTGCCTTCGGCTCAGGTCATGATCCCAGGGTCCTGGGGCCAGGCTCCCTGCTCCTCAGGAAGCCTGCTTCTCCCTCTGCCACTCCCCCTGCTTGTGTTCCCTCTCTTACTGTGTCTTTCTCTGTCAAATAAATAAATAAAATCTTAAAAAAGAAAGAAAGAAAGAAGAAAGAAAGAAAAAGAAAGAAACTGGATCATCTGCCTGTAGGTATAAATTGAAGCCATGAGAGGCAGTAAGAGTGCAGGGAACTAGGGGAGGAGCCAGAACAGAACGTTAAGGCATTTTAGGAACCAGCTGGGGAGGGACTGGGAAAAGAGACTAAGGAGGAGCAGCCAGAAAGGCAGGAGGAGAACCAAAGGGTCACTAGCCTTGCACACTCCGTGTGGTAAGAACTAGAGTGTTGTCGCTGGGTCTAATGAACGTCTGCTGCGGATTGGCCTTTAGTAGGCCAGGCATGTGCTGAGGGTACTAATAAAGCAGAGACACAAAATACGAAGAGGAAATGGAAAGAACTTGGTATTAGACATTTCATAGAAACATAGCAGAAGTCATCTTGGAAAAAATCTAAATGTTGGACTTCCTCATACTCATTTTTATTTTTATATTGATTAAATAGGGGAGCACCTAATCTTTCTCATCCTATGGCTTTCTGAAGGTCTTTAAATTTTTTTTCATGCTTAACTTTGTTTGAATAGGTAATGCATTCAAATACTTCAAAATTCAAAAGGTACAAAGGGGTATTAGGTAAAACGTCTCTCTGTCACCCAGTTACTCTCACATGCAGCCTTCTAAATTTTATGTGAAAACTTTTTTTTAAAGATGTATTTATTTGACAGAGAGACACAGCGAGAGAGGGAACACAAGCAGGGGGAGTGGGAGAGGGAGAAGCAGGCTTCCCGCCGAGCAGGGAGCCTGACATGGGGCTCGATCCCAGGACCCTGGGATCGTGACCTGAGCCAAAGGGAGACGCTTAACCAACTGAGCCACCCAGGCGCCCCTGAAAACTTCTTCTTTGTACAAATGTTTACTCTTCTCACTGTTTTGCTCCTTGCTTTTTTCACTTAGCAGTATACCTTGGAGATCATTTAGTATCAGCACGTAAACAACTGACCCATTGTTTTTTGACAGCTGCACACTGTTCCATTATATAGATGTTGTGTAACTTATTCACGTTCCCTACCAGTGAATATTAAGGTTTTCTAATACTTTGCTACCACAAACAATGCTGTAGGGAGTGTCTTTCTACAGGAGTCATTTTGCTGAAGTGTAGGATGAATTTCCAGAAGTGGGAATGGCTTGACAAAAGGACCTCTAAAGTTTTTTTTTAAAGATTTTATTTATTTATTCGACAGAGAGGGAGCACCAGCAGGGGGAACGGCAGGCAGAGGGAGAGGGAGAAACAGACTCCCCACTGAGCAGGGAGCCCGATGCAGGGTTGGATCCCAGGACCCCGGGATCATGACTGAGCTGAAGGCAGACGCTTAACAACTGAGCCACCCAGGTGCCCCACGACCTCTAAAAATTTTAATCCAACTCTGCTTATTAGAGTTCCTGGCACTTGGAGAGCCGGCAGTGAATGGTAGCTGTTATTAAGATAAATAGGTTATAAATAGTATATTAAATGTTTTTTGATACAGACAGGAAGAGGAGCACCTGACACAAACCTGAGGCAGGGGGTGTGTTCAGAGAAGGCTTCCTCAAGGAGAAAGAGCCCAGGCTGAGCCTGGAGGATGAGAAGTCAGGTAAAGTGGGGGGCCTTACATCAGAAGGAGCCCAGCACAGGAACTTACAAAGGAGCATGTTGTACATGGGGATCTTCCAGGAGTATGGTATCCCCTCCTCATACAGTCAACACCTGCCATGGGTCAGGCTCTAGGCTAGGTACCGGATATAGGGCAGATATGTACACATATAAATTACAGTGCAGGATGAAATAAACAGTAGGAGCATGTACAATGGTTAGTTTTATCAGAGAAGGGAGGTCGGGAGCGTGGAAGTTGGAAGGGGAAGGTGTTCCAGGAGGTCACATCTGAACTAGAATTTGAAAGAATGGTCAAAGTGTAGTTTTAGCCCAGTGGTTCTCAAAGTGTGTTCCCTGGACCACAGCATCAACATCACCTGGGAACTTGTAAGAATGGAACAGTCTCATTCTACTCAGACCTTCAGATTTAAAAATTCAGCTTTTAAAAAGGGGTGCCTGGCTGGCTCAATCATTAGAGCATGCAATTCTTGATCTTGGGGTTGTAGATTCGAGCCCCACATTGGGTATAGAGATTACTTAAAAATAAAATCTTAGGGTGCCTAGGTGGTTGAGATGGTTAAGCATCTGCCTTCAGCTCATGTCATGATCTCCAGGTCCTGGGATCGAGCTCCATGTTGGGCTCCCAGCTCAGAGGGGAGTCTGTTCTCCTCTCCCTCTGCCTTTCCCACTGCTTGTATGTGCTCTTTCAAATGAATAAGTAAAATCTTAAAAAAAAAAAAAAATCAGCTTTTTGGGTTTTAAAAAGTCCTCCAGATGATTATGATGTGCTCCACAGTTTGAGAACCACGGGTTGAGATTATTTAAGGGAAAGGGAACAACATTGTAAAGTTAGGGAGCCATAAACTCCATGATATTGTTGAAATGTAGCTTGAATTTTTAAAAAGTAGTTATTTTATATACAAATCTAAGGAAATGAGATACATAAAACTTTTGTGTTAAATAATCAGCTGAAATCCCTTAACTTGAAATTTTAATAAAATGGACGCAAGCCCTATAAGCCCACATTACGTGAAAATTCCAACACCCTCCCCCAGATTTTTTTAAATTTAACTAGTCCTTATAACATCTCTGTACAGTAGGAATTACTACTTTTTATTACTACTTTTAGACCTTTTATTTGGTTTTCCCCCAAACCACCTTCAAGGCTCTTACAAGTAGGGCAGGCTTTACTGAAAACGGGATGGCAAAGGGATTTTACCCTGCAACAGCACAACTTCATGTGGGTTTTGGATTGTCCTTTCCTGAAGAAGCATTCTGTCCTCACCCTCCAGACCTCCCCACCCCAGGCATACTGAGTGTTAATGTCTCATAGGTCACTTTGTTCCAAAGGATGCAGCTCCTCACCTTGGTTTTGGACTTCTCTTCCCCTCCTTTTTATGGTCCAGGCCACTTCTAGTTCTGTTCTCCCCTGCCTCCAAATTTCTATTCATTTCTTTTGCTAGGCAATTGATAGATCTCTTCTTTCTTCTATGTCTTTAGGCCACCTTTAAGGAGCTTATCAAAGTGTTTTCCAAAACAAAGATAAACCTCTCTGGGAAGCATTCTGGAGCCAACTACTAAAAGAGTAATTCCTCACTGTGCTATAATTATAATACTGTAAAATTTTAAGTGTAGGGGTCATTGGGTTAATTACCTTCAAAGGCACCATGTTAAACTCTAATACCAATAATTTGTTATTAATCTAATCTCATCCTTTGATTTCTTTTTATAAAGCTGACACTTCAGAAAAAGCAGATTTTCAAAAATCCAAATCCTCTCCCAAATGAGACAGATTCATTAATTTTATTTAAAATTTTTTCAAAAGGAGAGTTCCTCACAGCATTGTTTTTAATGCAGATATTGCTCCTAGGTGCTTAAATTTATCAGCAGATGACTAGATCAATCAGTTACAGACTATATCACTATAAAAGCTGCATGGTTACTGGGGAAAATGCTGATTATTTAGTGTTCAGTGTGATATTTTAAAATCTATGTTACATATAGAGAAAAACCAAAAGAGAACATAGAAGGGAAGAAAATGATTTATTGAGGTGGCAGACTTGTGGCAGAATTTTTTAAAATTTTGATTTCCATTAATGTTCCATACGTACAAAACTCAAGAGAAGAGTATAGAACTTCCCTTCCCATGAGAAACCCAATAACTGTTTATACCCCAGAGATTTTCCTCTGACCTGAAGCTCAGATTTATCCTGCTACAGTTTATCATTTGTGTTTGCACAAGAACTGTGTTCTCAGTAGAAAAGAATGATCTTGTGCAAAATGCCCAGAGGTGTTGGAAAGAAGTGTTCCTGAGCCTTCGGCTCTAATAGCCAGCGAGTGTCCCACCTGACCCCAGCTCAGGTTGTGGTGCCTGAACTGTGGAGAAAATTCAGGGGATAGGGAAATATCTCTGTGAAAGTTTTGGATGTGGAAATAGCATTTTTCCTTTACAGCCTATCCTGCAAACTGCTGTACTTTTCTAGTCCTCTGGTTTATAAGCATCTTTTTTCCTTTTAACTGCTTTCAGTGGCTTTGCCTTTGGAAAAGTCCTGCACTTGAATGTAATAGAAAGCTAGGCAGCCCCAAGTGAAGTCAGACACCTGGGGATTTGGTTTAGCCTTCAAAACAAAACAAAACAACAAAAACCTGGTGCCTTGGAAATCTGAATTTTAAACTATTGTCAGTTGTTCTTCCAGTGATTACTTAGGTTATTGGGAAACTTGCAACAGTAACTTGAAAGATGACAGATTTTACCTTTTAGCAACTTAGGGAGTTCCTAACTTCGCAGGTTGCTAAGATGTCAAATTCATGCTGAGCGGTGTTAGTAAAGTGTTAGTTACAAATGAGAGAGAAAGGGATCCTTTTCACAGTTATAGATAAGCTATTTCTAATAGTTTGCACCTTTTTTTCACTTTTGCTTTTTATGGTTTTGTGTAAACATTAAATCCCTGCAGAGATGAATAATTTGAGGTGACAAGTAGTATTTCTGTTGGAGGAAGAGGAAGGTAAGTTTTAGAGAAGCTGCATAGCTGCTCTAAATTCAGGGCTCCATTTGTGGACCTCAGAGCTCATGGAGGACACTTCCTTAGTCCTCAGGGTTTCATCATATGAAACGGTAATTTTTAAAATTAAGATATAATTCATGCACCATAATAATCACTTTTTTAAATAGTTTTTTTTTAAGATTTTATTTATTTGAGAGAGAGAGAGAGCACATTAGAGGAGGGAGGGTCAGAGGGAGAAGCAGACTCCCCGCTGAGCAGAGAGCCCAATGCAGGACTCAATTCCGGGACTCCAGGATCATGACCTGAGCCGAAGGCAGTCGCTTAACCAACTGAGCCACCCTGGCACCCCTAAAAATCACTTTTTAAAAAAGATTTTAGTTTTTTTTTAAAGATTTTATTTATTTGACAGGGAGAGGGAACACAAGCAGGGGGAGTGGGAGAGGGAGAAGCAGGCTTCCCGCCGAGCAGAGAGCCTGATGTGGGGCTCCATCCCAGGACCGTGGGATCATGACCTGAGCCGAAGGCAGATGCTTAACGACTGAGCTACCCAGGCACCCCAAAAGATTTTAGTTTTTAAGTAATTTCTACATGCAGCATGGCGCTCAAACTTACAACCCTGAGACCAAGAGTCACTTCACCTACTGAGCCAGCCAGGTGCCCTAAAAGTCACCCTTTTAAACTTTCCAATTCAGAGGTTTTTAGTATATTCACTGTGACGTGCAACTATCACTGTTGTCTAATTCCAGAATATTTTCATCATCCCCAAAAGTAAACCCACAGCCATTAGCAGTCACTCCACATTGCCCCCTCCCTCCAGCCCCTGGCAACCACTAATCTACTTCCTATCTCTAGGGATTTGCCTATACTGGGCATTGCATAGAAATGGAATCACAGTACATGGTATTTTGTGACTGGTGACTGGATTCTTTCACTGAGCATGTTTTTGAGTTTCATGTTGTAGTCTGTGTCAATACTTCATTTCTTTTTATGGCTGAGTAATATTCCATTACATGGATATATCCACTTTGTTTATCCATGCATCCGTTGATGGACATTTGGATTATTTCCACTTTGGGCTATTATAAATAATGTAGCTTCGAATATTCGGGTACAAGTTTTTAGGTGATATAATTATTTTTAAGCAATACCTCTGTATTTTTTCAAAAAAGAAAACATTAAAAATCGAGACCAATAAGCCCCATACTCCTACCACCTAACCCAGCAATATTCATATTTATATACCTTCAGCACATAGGTATTGTATTGTATTTTTTTTTAATTTTTTTTAAAGATTTATTTATTTGAGAGAGAGAGAGATTGAGAGATAGAAAGCACGAGAGGGAAGAGGGTCAAAGGGAGAAGCAAACTCCCTGCTGAGCAGGGAGCCCGATGTGGGACTCAGTCCCGGGACTCCAGGATCATGACCTGAGCCGAAGGCAGTTGCTTAACCAACTGAGCCACCCAGGCGCCCGGTATTGTATTTTAAATGGGTGAGATCATGTACTGTCTTGATGCTGATGACTCTACTTTTCTGTTCTCTCTACAACTCACTCCAATTGGACTTTCACCTTCACCATTAAAACTTAAAACTCTTGTCAAGATTACCAAAAACCTCCAGCTTGCAGACCCAGCAACCCATTCTCTGTCCTCTGTCCATACCACTTGACCTCTGGGTGGTACATGGCACTGATGGTCTCCTCCTCTTGATTTCTACAGCACTACACACTACTGGTGTTCCTTCTACACTGGCCACCCCTCAAATTTTATTTCCTGTTCCTTTTCCTGCCTAACCTCTAAGTATTGGAATGTTCCAAGATTTGGTTCTAGGCCCCCTATTCTGCATTCTCTCCTTGTCCATGACATCTAGTCCTAATGATTCCCAGATGCAGTTCTGACTTCTCTGAACTTTATATTCCTGTATACAATTGTTTACTTGACATCTCCACTTAGAGGCCTAATGGGCATCCCGACTTGCATGACCAAAGCAGATCTCTTGATTCCTAACCCTGAAACTTGCTCTCCCCTGAGTCTTCCCTCATCTTCATTAATAGGACCTACACAAAACCCAGAAGTCATCATTGATTTCTTTCTTTATTCTTTATTTCTGTTATCTACCTCTGCACCTCCAGATTTTATCCAGAATCTACTTACATGTCACCACTTCAACTACTTTAGTTGGAGATACTGTCTCTTACCTGGACAACTATAATAGCTTCCATCCTTAGCCCATCTGTATTCATTCTTCACAAAGCAACCAGTGTGATTTCTTTGAAACCTAAGTCAGACCATGTCATGCCCCTGCTCAAAGCTCTCCAATTGCTTCCTATTAAAATAAAATCTAGCATTTTTGCCATGGGTAGTAGGCCCCCTGTAGGCTAGTTCTGCCTGCCTCTCCAGTGCTGTCTACTCTGTTCCCGTCATCACTCTGCCTTCCACACACTGGCCTGTTACTTCTCCAGTGTAATAAACTCTTGTTCTTTAAGACCCTTGCACGAGCCGTTTCTTCTGGTTGGGCTGTCCCTTCTAGGTCTCTGCAGAGCTGGTTCCTTATCTGTGGTGTCAGACGAAATGTCATTTCCTCAGGCCTTCTCTGACCACCCATCAAAAGTAGCCCTTCTGCCACTGTGTGTCACCCTGAAACCTATTAGTTTGTGTTATTTTCTTCATAGTATATATTATTACTCTGAAATTACTGTATTCATTTATTTATTTATTGTCTGTTCTCTGTCACCAATATTAATAGCTGGCATTTAGTAAGCACAAAGTATGTGCCAGGTATTGTGATAAGTATTTATTTACTTTGGGTGCCTGGGTGGCTCAGTTGGTTAAGCGACTGCCTTCGGCTCAGGTCATGATCCTGGAGTCCCAGGATCGAGTCCCACATCGGGCTCCCTGCTCAGCGGGGAGTCTGCTTCTCCCTCTGACGCTCTTCCCTCTCGCACTCTCTCTCATTCTCTCTCTCTCTCAAATAAATAAATAAAATCTTTTAAAAAAGTATTTATTTACTTTTTCTCATTTGTCATCCCTTTTACAGATAAGAAAACTGCAGGTTCAGAGAAGCAAGAATTTTGTCTCTCTTGTTTTACATGCCAGCACTTGTTTACTCCCTGGCACATGGAACAGTGTCTGGCACATAGTAGTTGCTCAAAAAAATTTGTTGGTTGGATAGATGAATGAAAGACTCCCAGATTTATCTCTTTACTTCTCATAGTTCCCTGGAGATGTATACTTTTATATCCAGTTACCTACTTACCGTCTCCAATTGGATATCTAAGAAACATTTACATTATCCCTCAACTTGTAATCCCTTCTTCCCTCAAACCTGTTTCTTTTCCACTTTCCTCCGTATAAGTAAATGGCATCCTCATAATCCCAGGATTCAGACCAGAAACCTAGGCCTCACTTTTGCTTGCTCCCTTTCTTTGTTCGTCACATCCCGCCCAGTAGCAAGGCTTGTTGGTTCTTCCCCTGATTCTCTACTGAATCCATTCACCTTTCTTCACCTCTCTCTCTGCTACCATCACTACCATCATCTGTTTCCTGGATCTTGCCCTTCCTCACTTGTCTCCCTGCACCTATGCTTGTCTCTCTACAAGCCATTTGCCACACAACAGCCACATCTAGGGCCCTTTGTGGATTCCAATTGTCTTTGAAATCTAAATCCTTTACCACGACCTACAATCCCTTAGTGATCTGAGTGCTTCTACCTCTCCCATTTCCTCTTACCATTGCCCCTCTGTTCATTGTGTTTCAGTTACACTGGGCTCCTTTCTTCCTCCAAGGTCTTACCCACATCAGAGCAGAGCGTTTGGATTTGTTACTCTTTCTGTCCATGACTCTCCACTCCTAGATCTTTGCAAGGCTGGTTTCCTGCCCTTCAGGTATCAACCCAAATAGTACTTCAGAGATTCCTTCGCTGGATTCTATATCACATCAGCCTTTTGTATTATTCAGAGTACCTCTCAGATTCAGGAATTCTCATTTATTTGTCCATCTGTTTGTTTTCTGTTTGATTTTCCCCTCTAGATTGTAAATCATTGTTGCCTTAGCACATAATATGTGTTGGAGAAATATTTGGGGAGTGAGTGACTGAAGGATTTACACATTTCTGGGTGTGCGTGCAGCATTCTAATGTTTTCACTTAATGTTAGATCGTAAATAGTATACGTATTTCTTTAGTCCCCACAGTTGGAATTTTTATATTCTTGTGTCTGGTTTCTTTCATTAAGCATAATGTTTCTTCTCTTCTTTTATGTTACTAAGGTATGATTTACATATGATAAAATTCACTCCTTTTAGTGTACAGTTCTGCAAGCTCTGACAAATATATATTACCAGCAATCAACATACAGAGCAGTTCCCTCACCTCCCAAATTACCCTGTATGGCTAAGTAGTTAGCTCTTCCTCCTACCCCATCCTGTAGAAACTACTGGTCTGTTTTCTGTCCCTATAGTTTGCTTTTTTCGGGGTGTCCTAAAGATGGAATCCTGCAGGATGTATCTTTTTCAGTCTGACTTCTTTTCTTTAGCATAATACATTTGAAAATCATTTGTGTTACTGAGTGTGTCAGTATTTGTTTCTTTGGGTTTGGTTTTTTTTTGTTTTGTTTTGTTTTTACTGATTAGTAATCCATTATATGGACGTATCACAGTTCTTTATCAGTTAAAGGACATTTGGGTTGTTTTCAAATTTTGGCAATTATGGATAAAGCTGCTGTAAACATTTATTCACAGGTTTTGGGGGTAAGCTAAAGTTTTCATTTCACTTAAATAAATATACCTAGGAGTAGGATTTTCGGATTATATAAGTTATGTTTAACTTTTATAAGAAACTTCCAAACTCTTCCAAAATTGCTGTACCATTTTGCATTCCCGCCAACAATGTGAGAGTTCTAGTTGCTCTGCATCCTCATCAGCACTTGATATTTTTAGATTTTGTTGGTGGTTGTATTTGGTTTTTTATTTTAACAATTTAATATGTGTGTGGTAATATCTCATTGTGGTTTTAATTTGCATTTCCCTAGTGACTAATGATGTTGAGTATTTTTCTGCACACTTGTCATCTGTATATCTAATTTGAAAATGTTTCTTTTTATCTATTCATTTAAATGATCTCTACACCCATTGTGGGGCTCAAACTCACAACCTGGAGATCAAGAGTCTCACGCTCTTCCTACAGAGCCAGCCAAGCACCCCTGAAAATGTTTCTGTTTGAATCTTTGCCCCTCCCTTTTTAAAATTTTTTTTTTTTTTTTTTTTGCTTACTGAGTTTTGAGAATTCTTAATATTCTGGATACATGTCCCTTATCAGATATGTGATTTGAAAATATTTACCATCTGTGGCTTTGATAAAATCCAATTTATCTTTTTTTTTCATTTATATATCATGCTTTTAGTTTAAAATCTAAGTAATCTTTGCCTAACCAGGGTCACATTTTTTCCTATGTTTTCTTCTAGAAGTTTTAGTGTTCAGGGCATCTGGCTGGCCCAGTCGATAGAGTATGCAACTCCTCATCGCAGGGTCATGAGTTTGAGCCCTACATAGGGCTTAGAGCTTACTTAAAAAACAAATAGGGTGCCTGGGTGGCACAGTTGGTTGAGCATCTGACTCTTGATTTCAGCTCAGGTCATGATCTCATGGTGGTGAGATCAAGCCCCGCGTTGGGCTCCACTCTCAGTGCAGAGTTGACTGGAGACCCCGTCTGCCCCTCCACCCTGTGCTCTCTCTCTGTGTCTGTCTGTCTCTCTCTCACTCTAAAATAAATAAATAAATCTTTTTTTTAAAAAAGTAGAAGTTTTAGTGTTAGGCTTTACATTTAGGCCTGTGATCCATTTTGAGTTAATTTTTTTGTATATGATGTAAGGTATGGATTAAAGTTAATTTTTTTTGCAAATGGCTATCCAATTTTTCTAGGACCATTTGTTGAAAAGACTATCCTTCCTCCATTGTATTATCTTTATATTTTTGCTGAAAATTAATTGTAATCATTTCTAGGGCTGCCATGATAAAAGTATCATAGACTGGGTGATTCAGAATGACAATAATATTATCTCACAGTTTTAGAGGCCAGAAGTCTGCAATCAAGGTGTCATCAGGGCTTTGCTCTCTCTGAAACCTGTAGAGGAAGGATCTTTCCTTGCCTCTTCCAGCTTCTGGTAGCCTCAGATATTCCTTGGCTTGTTACAGCATAGTTCCTGTCTCTGCTTCACATGGTATTCTCCCTTTGTCTCTTCTCATTGTCTTCCCTCTGTATATGTCTATGTCCAGATTTCCCCTTTTTTACAAGGACAGTAGTCATATTGAACTAGGGCTCACCTTAATGATGTCATCTTAAGTTGGTTAAATTACAAAGACTCAATTTCCAAATAGGTCACACTCTGAGGTATTGGGGGTTAGGACATCAACATATCTTTTAGGAACACAATTCAACCCATAACATTAATTGGCAATATGTATGGGTCTATTTCTGAATTGCTTATTCTCTTTCATTGTTCTGTATGTCTGTCGTTTTGCCAGTGCCACACTGTACTGTAGATTTATAGTAAATATTGAAATCAGGTAGTGTGAGTTCTCCAGCTTTCTATTTTTTCAGAATTATTTTGAGTAGTCTATTTCTTTTGCTCATTCATTGAAATTTTGGAATCAGCTTGTCAGTTTCTCCAGAAATCCTTCTGGGATTTTGATTGAAAATATATTGCATCCTTTCCTTGTTCCCAGTCTTAGGGGCAAAGCATTCAGTCTTTCATCCTTAAGATTTTTTTTTTTTTAAAGATTTTATTTATTGAGAGAGAGAGCACGCATGCATGCGCAAGCAGGGGGAGGGGCAGAGGCAGAGGGAGGGGCAGAGGCAGAGGGAGAGAGAAGATCTCAAGCAGACTCCATGCTGACTGCTGAGCCTGACATGGGGCTCTATCCCATAACTCTGAGATCATGACCTGAGCAGATATCAAGAGTTGGACTCTTAACCGACTAAGCCACCCTTGAAAGGTACTCCTTTCACCATTAAGATGTTCGCTGTTAAGATTTTTGTAGATATCCTTTATTAAGTGGAAGAAGTTTCCTTCTTTTTCTAGTTTGTTGAGAGTTTTTATCATGAATGAATGTTGCCTTTTATCAAATACTTTTTCTGCATCTGTTGAAATAGTCATATACTTTTTCTTCTTTAGTCTGTTGATATGCTTAATTGCATTGATTGATTTTTAAATATTGAACAAGTCTTACATTCTCAAGATAAATCCCACTTGGTCATGATGGTATTGTTCTTTTTATGCACTGTGGAATTTTTGTCATAAAATGTTCATAATATTCTTTTATTGTCCTTTTACTGCCTCTAGGATCTGTAGTGATATATCCTCTTTCATTCCTGATTTTGATAATCTGTGTCTTCTCACTTTTTTTCTGGTTCACTCTGTCAGAGGTTTATTGATTTTATTGATCTTCTCAAAGGAGCAGATTTTGGTTTCATTGGTTTTTCCTCTATATTTCTGTTTCCACTTAACTGATTTTGTTATCTTTGTTACCTATGATATTTTTTTGTTCTTTGCATCCTTTGCATTAAATTCAGCAAAAACTCAACAACTTAGATAATGGACAAATTCCTTGAAAGTGCACAAACTACCAAAGCTCACTCAAGAAGAAAAAGACCATCAGAATCGCCTTAACTCTGTTAAATAAATTATACTTGGAAACCTTTCCACAAAGAAAACTCCAGGCACAGAAGGCTTCATTGGTGATTTTTATTTAACATTTAAGAAAGAAGTAATACCATTCTATAAAGCAAATATTGTCCTGATACCAAAACCAAAAAAAGGCATTACTAGGATATAAAACTTGGATATATGTCCTTCATACATAGATGCAGAAATTTTTTTTTTAAGCTTATATTTATTTGACAGAGACAAAGCGAGAGAGGGAACACAAGCAGGGGGAGTGGGAGAGGGAGAAGCAGGCTTCCCGCAGAGCAGGGAGCCCGATGTGGGGCTCGATCCCAGGACCCTGGGATCATGACCTGAGCCGAAGGCAGACGCTTAGCGACTGAGCCACCCAGGCGCCCCTCATGTATTTTCATATTTACTTCATACTGAAGTAAACATTTTCATGCACATGCAGAAATTCTTAACACAATTTTAGCAAATTGTATTCCATGATATATAAAAGGGAGAATGCATTACGGTGACACAGTGTAGGGGAGAGCTTCAGGTATTCCTCATGTTCCTTTCAGGTTTTTCTTTCCCCAGCCTTGGGTATATTCCTCACACACATGCTCTGACCAAAATTCAGATAAAGATTGGGGATACCCTCTGCAAATTTCTGAAGTTCTCTGTGCAAGCTTCCCTTCTCTATTTCTGTTCTACTCTGGCCTCCTCTAGCTCTCTACTCTGTCTCCTGAGCCAGCCTGCAAACTCTCTCCAGGTGGCAACTGGGGTGATCATAGGGTTTACCTCATTCATTTTCTCTCTCTCAAGGTTCACTGTCCTGTGCTGCCTGTCTTCCAGTGTTTGAAACCATTGTTCTATGTATTTTTCTGTTGTAGTTGTTCAAGTTGGGAAAGCAAACCCAGCCCTTGTAACTCCATCTTGGCCAGGCGTGGGAGTCCTTAGTTGGAATATGAAATGTTGACTCACATTTTATTGTGTCACTATCCCAAAATTCGATTAAGTCCCCTATGTTTGACATTTAAATTATTTTCATGTTTTTGCAGTTTTCATGTATTTTTTTTAAAGATTTTTATTTATTTATTTTGACAGAGACAGTGAGAGAGGGAACATAAGCAGGGGGAGTGGGAGAGGGAGAAGCAGGCTTCCCGCCAAGCAGGGAGCCCGATGTGGGGCTCGATCCCAGGACCTCGGGATCATGACCTGAGCCGAAGGCAGATGCTTAACGACTGAGCCACCCAGGCGCCCCTCATGTATTTTCATATTTACTTCATACTGAAGTAAACATTTTCATGCACATAGCTTTTTGCTTCTATTGCATTATTTTCTTAAGTTTCCAGGAGAATAAGCAATTCATGAGTGAACTAATTTTCTGTCACAAAACTTGTTTTTACCAGCACTGAGTATTTTATTTTATTTATTTTTAAATAGGCTGCATGCCCAGTATGGGGCTTGAACTCACGACCCCAAGATCAAGAGCCACATGCTCTACCAATTACACCAGTCACGCATCCCAAGTATTCTATTTTAAAAAACAGTTTTATGTATGTTTATATACATATATATGTAAATACATATAATTATACACACACACACACACACACACATTCATGTGTTTGTATGTATATGAATGCTTCCATCACCAAAAAGGCTGACTTCCGTGTATCTCTGGGTCTCAAATTCAGTACCTCTAAGAAGGGACTCCATTAGGCCATTTTGGGAAAAGTGCTCATGCCTGGTCTCATTTTTGGCAGTGGCTATTGAGTGTTAATGATTGGTCCAGTTTAGGTCTGTGTGGTCACCCGGAACCAACTGACTAGGCTCAGAGAGATGAAGTCATGTAAATGTAAACAGCTTCCCAGAATTGTGTAGTCAGAAAGAGTGAGTAAAGGAAGCAGTTTCAAAAAGTGTGGGGTCAGTGTGGTAGGGAGGATGCTGTTTTCCAGATACCCAGAAAAAGGGAGAATATGGGATAAATAATTATTACCATGGTGTGAAATGTGACTTTTATTTACTTTTTTTTTTCATTTGCTGATGTTCATTTATTTGTCTAATTTATCTAATAAATGCTTATTGAGAGACCTCTGAGTGCCAGGGATGCAGAGCAAAACAAGATGCGGTCTAGTCTTGTGGAGTCAGTTGGCCAAAAAAGAAAAAGGGATAAAAATGCTATGAGGTAAGTGCTGTGATGGACTTATTCACAAGGCTTTATAGGAGCATAGGGAGAGAACCTCAACTCAAGGCAGAGAAGAGTCACAAAGGTGTATTAGCTATCTTTGATGCATAACAAATCACCCTAAAACTTAGTGGCTTAATACAGAAACAGTCATTTATGATCTCTTATTAGTTTCTATGGGTCAAATTCAGGAGCATCTCAGTAGGGAGATTCTGGCTCATGAGAGAAGAGAGTCTCTCATGACATTGCTGTTAGATGTTGGCTGGGCCTGCAGTCATCTGAAGGCTTGGGACTAGGGGTCTACTTCCAAGGTGGTTCACTGAAGTGGCCTGCAAAGTTGGTGTCTCCCCATGGGGCTCCTTGAGTGTCCATACAGCAGGGCAGCTGACTTTCCCCCAGAGCAAGTGATTCAAGAGACCAAGGTGGAAGCTGCAATGCCATTTATGGCCTGTCCTTGAAAGTTACACATGGTCACTGCTGCCATAATTGGTCACGGAGGTTAGCTGTGGCTCAGTGCGGAGAGGGCCTACACAAGGGTGTGAATACCAGGAGGTAGAAACATTTGGGGCCATCTTGGAGGCAGGCTAGTGTAGAAGGCTTCTTTCTATGACAAGGTGTTGTTTCATTTGAGTCAGCATGAATAAGAGTCTACCTGACAGATAAGAAGACCATTAGAGACTAAGAATGGAGACATTTGGGCAGCTGATAGGATGGGCCAGCATCACTGTAGAGTAAGGTAGAGGTGGGGATGGTGAGAGAGGGGTAGAACCAGGTCATAATAGGACCTTGTATTGTTAGAGAATATGGCCCTTATTCTGGGCGTGAGTTAATAAGCAGGAGATCAGGGATCAGGTTTGCATTTCAGAAAGATAATGTTGACCATAGGAAATAACTGGAAATAGTATTCTGGAGCTTGGGAGAAAGGGGTCATCAGAGGAAAGAGTGGTTGTGAAGCTTTTTCTAATTGCAGTAGAGTTCCACACAATGTTATATTGGTTTCAAGTGAATAGCTGTTGCAATACCATTAATTATATTCCTCATGCTGTACTTTTTATTTCCATGACTTATTCGTTCCATAGCTGGAAGCCAGTATCTCCCAGTGCTCTTCCCCAATTTTGCCCACCCCCTCACCCTCCTCACCTCTGGCAACCATTGATTTGTTCTCCGTATTTATAGGTCTGTTTTTGCTTTCTGTGGTTTTGCTTGTTTTATTTTTTGGAGTCCACACAAAAGTGAAATCATGTTGTATTTGTCTTTCTCTAGTTTCACTTAGCATAATACCCTCTAGGTTCATCCATGCTGTCACAGATGGCAAGATCTCATCCTTTTTATGGCTGAGTAGTATTCCATTTGTGTGTGTGTGTGTGTGTGTGCGCGCGCGCGCGCACACGTGCACCTGCATGTGTGGGTGAACAGCACGTCGTCTTTATCCATTCATCTATCAATGGACAGCTGGGTTGCTTCCCTATCTTGGCTATTGTAAATAATGCAGTAAATATAGGGGTGCATATATCTTTTCAAATGAGATTTTTTGTTTTTTATGGATAAATACCCAGTAGTGTGATTAGTGGATCATATAGTATTTCTATTTTTAACTTTTTGAGGAACTTCCATACTGTTTTCCATGGTGACTATACCAGTTTGCATTCATACCAACACTGCACAAGGATTCCTTTTTCTCCACATCCTCGCCAACACTTGTTTTTCTTGTCTTTTTGATTCTGCCCATTCGGACAGATGTAAGGTGATATCTCATTGTGGTTTTTGATTTGCATTTCCCTGATGATGAGTGATGTGGAGCATCTTTTTTTTGTCTGTTAGCCAGCCATTTATATGTCATATTTGGAAAACTGTTCAGGTCCTCTGCCCATTTCTTAATCAAATTATGTGTGGTTTTTTGGTGTTGAGTTGTGTAAGTTCTTTATATATTTTGGATACCAACCCTCTATCGGATATATCATTTGCAGATGTCTGCTCCCATTCAGTAGGTTGTCTTTTCGTTTTATTGATGGTTTCTTACCTCGTGCAGAGGCTTTTTATTTTGTATAGTCCCAGTAGTTCTATTTTTGCTTTTGTTTCCCTTGCCTCAGAGGACCTATCTACAAAAATGTTGCTAAGGCCAATTTCAAAGAAATTACTGCCTGTGTTTTCTTCTAGGAGTTTTATGGCTTCAGATTTCATATTTAGGTCTTTAAGATTGTAATTTTTTTTAAGTAGGCTCCACACCCAGCCAGTTGGACTTGAACTCACAACCCTGAGATCAAGACCTGAGCTGAGATCAAGAGTTGGACACTTAACCAACAGAGCCAACCACATGCCCCAAGATTTTAATTTTTAAAGCATTTATAGTAGCTCCATTATCATCTTACTCCAGCCTTTCTTGGGACTTCCCTGGCTTTGTACTTCTCGCTCCCAGTTAGTTAGTAATAGTTTTCTGTGTCCTGTCATTTTCTCACAGAGAAAAACAGTCTTTAGGATCTCAGCCCTTTTGGAATACTTGTGACAAACCTTCAGTATTGTCAAGAAAATTAGAATAGTAGGTCAAGAGTGGATGAAGGATAAAATCTCCTTGATCTATATAAAGAGTGAGCACCCCCCCCTTCCCAACACATACAGATTTACAGCGACATCTGACAATCTTTGCTTTGTGAACAGAATTTGTCTTACAGGAAATCGTAAGATTGGCAGACAAGGGAGAAATATGCTGGAGACAGAGTAAAAAGATACCTTTAGGCATGTAAATTTCATTTAAAAAATTCCTTTTGTATCACCTCAGAGTTGCTTGTGTTGATCCTGGTTTTCAAAAGTTTGCCTCCCAGTACCCCTGTGACAACAGCAGGGCAGCTGGTGACGTGGCTAACTCCTTAGCTGCTTTTACCAGCTTCCAGATGGCTGCTTTCAGGAAGGTTTCCATAGCGACCAGAGGCAGGAAAAACCTGCCCGCCCAGCTTAGCAGTATCATATCCGGCTCCTCCTGGGAACGCAGAGACTCAGAGCAGTCGGTGGGAGATGTGGCAAAGATATATTATTGCAGAGACTCTTTAAACTATATCCAGAATCTGACCATTTCTTGCTGGTCCCACAGTAGCAAAGCCGGTGTCATTCCCACCGGCGTCCCCAGCAAGCCTCCTGCTTGCAGCCTTCTCTGCACAGTGCGAGAGCTTTTAAAACCTAAGTCAGATTCAGGTTCACCTCTGCTCAGAACCCTGCTGTGATGCCCACCTCACTGAGAATAAGATCCAAAAGTCTGCACACAACGACCAGGCCCGCCGTGACTCCTGCTGCGTCTGCCACCCGAGTTTGCTCTCGCTGTCCCCGTTCCCAATCCACCGGCCACCTTGCTGCTGTTCCAGCCTTCCAGATATGTTCCTGCCTCAAAGGCTTTGCACTCGCTATTCCTTCTGCCCGGATCCCTTTTCCCTCAGATAGCCACGTGGCTCAATTGCTCACTTCCTTCTGTTTTGGTCTTTGCTTCAGATGCCACCTTACCTTCAGAGGGCTTTTCCTGACCACTTTATTACACATAACCCCTCTCCTCTGTACTCTCTACTTTTATCTTCTTTATTTTTCTTATAGTACTGTAGTTATCGTGATCTGACTCAGCTATTT
Source organism: Callorhinus ursinus (assembly GCF_003265705.2). Taxonomy (NCBI): domain Eukaryota; kingdom Metazoa; phylum Chordata; class Mammalia; order Carnivora; family Otariidae; genus Callorhinus; species Callorhinus ursinus. The sequence continues at coordinate 8,004,571 of NW_027397110.1, read as the reverse complement.
TTATGCTTGTTGTCTGATTCTCTAATGTAACACCTGGGACTTCTGAGTTTTCACTGTTGCATCTCAGCCCTCAGAACCGTGCCTGGACTGTGGTGGCACTCTGTGAATGTTCGTTGAGTGAGTCTGAGCGGGAGGCAAGCTAAGATGAGAATTGTCTCCTTGGTCCCCTCAGTTCTCCGCTGCCAGAGACAGCTCATTTCCTCCGCTGGCAGCAACGCCTGCTTCCTTCACACTCTGTCCCTCCGGAAGAAACAGCCAGATCACTCCCTCTGTGGCGTCAGTGATGAGGACACTGGTGATGATCCAACTGTTGGCTGTGTGACATCAGTTCACCAGGCAGGATGGGGAGGTAGCATGGTTTTGGAGGAGGGTATGTTGTTGGAGTCTATTTGGAAAACTATACATGGGTCTTTTCTAGGCTTATTTTCTTCTGTATAATGAATAGAAGTATCTACTTCAAAATGTGTTATAAGAATTGAATGATGACGTGATTTTAAAACTTCTAGTTCATTCCCTTTAATGTAAAAATATGTATTGCTCCATCCAGCATGAAATTTCCATTCAAACCTGGCCCTACATATCTGTTATACTGAAGGAAGACATTCTGTTTTTGTTTTTTTAAGATTTATTTATTAGAGAGCGCATGCACGCGTGCAAGTAGGGGAAGGGGCAGAGGGAGAGAATCCTCAAGCAGACTTCCCACTGAGCACAGAGCCCCACGCGGGGCTCAATCCCACGACCCTGACATCATGACCTGAGCCGAAATCAAGAGTCAGACACTTAACCACTGAGCCACCCAGGTGCCAGGAAGACATTCTGTTTTCATTATTATCCTTACTCAGAACGGACAAGCCTAGGATGGCCGACCTGTTAGGGAAGTGGATCCTGCCATCTGGCTCTCAGTGGTTCTCGTCTGGAAGCAGGAGGGAGCAGCTCTCCCAGTTGGGCAGCAGGGCCTCCCTGATGGGCATTTAGGCCAAATATGGCATGGTTGGGCTGTGTCTGAGGCAGGAGTGGAGGTTGGTGACCAGCTGAGCTGCCCTTATGAGCTACAAGATGACTCTTTTGCCCCCAAATTTGCAAATGTGTCTTTAAAGAGAACGGGGATTTTTTTTTCATGTGCCCACTATGAACCTATCCTCAGGTTAAGGGTCCATAGGGTGATGTTTTCCCAAAGCTCCCTTTGATTTTCCTTTTTTGCTTCCTTGTCAGTCACCTGACTCTTCTGGTCTACCAGAATTCTGTGGCAGAGGGCGTGGAGGTGAGGCACTGCTGTGGGCCAGAACAGCAGCAACCCCCTAAAAAATGGCAGGAGAAGACGTTGCTTTAGGTCCGGATCTGGAGGAACATGATTTCAAAAACTGGAAGGCAGCTTGTCCTAAAATATTTCAGCCACATCTCCTTATTGCTACCTCTTGTTTCTTTCACGGAGTCTAAGCCTTTCATTCCATAGTTGGAATTTCCAACTATTCAGAAAAAGCTGAGGAAACTGCTCCAAAAACTGCATTTCTGTTGAAGCTCAGGTAGTAACAGATTCTTTCTAGACCTACTAGGAACAGGTTAGAAATGAGAAGTTAGAGAGTTAGAGGACACCCCAATTGATGGCTTTTTCCTTTTTAAATTATAGCCATAATTCACATGCTATAAAATTCACCATTTTTATTTAAAGTGTGCAGTTCAGTGGTTTTAGTATTTCATACTGTTGTGCAACTATCACCACCATCCCATTCTAGAACATTTTTCATCTCCCCCAAATGGAAACCCTATTAATGGTCACTCTGCAGTCCCATCTCCCCCAACTCTTGGCAGCCACTAGCCTACTTTCTACCCATGGATTTGCCTCTTTTGGACATTTCACTTAAATGGAATCATACAGTATTCACCCTCTTGTGGGTGGCGTCTTTCACTGAGCATAACGTTCTCAGGGTCCATTGATAGAGCCACATGTATCAGTACTTCGCTCCTGTTTATGGCTGAATAACGTTCCACTGTATGGATGGTCCAGTCATTTTGTATATCCACTCATCAGTTGGCTTGTTTCTCCTTTTTGGCTAAAATGAATAACGCTGCTATGAACGTCGTGTATAAGTTTCTGGGTGGATGGACATGCTTTCATTCCTCTTGGGTGAGTAACTACAGGAGTGGAATTACTGGGTCATATGGGAACTCCCATGTTTACCTTTTTGACAAACTGCCAGACTGTTCTCAACAGCAGCTTCTCCATTTTATATTTCACACACCACCAGCAATATAAGGGTTCTGCTTTCTCCATGTCCTTGTCCACACTTACGGTCTTTTTGATTATGGCCATCTTAGTGGGCGTGAAATGGTACCTCATTGAGGTTTCAGTTTGCATTTCCCTGATGAATAATCTTTTTACCTGCTCATTGGCCATTTATATCTCTTTGGAGAAATGTATATGCAGATCTTTTGCCCATTTTGTCTTTTTGTTGAGTCCTCATTTTTTGAGAGGACAAAAAAAGGGAGGGAGGCAGGAATTTCAGTGGCAACAGGAGAGACCTGGCTTAGATTGTGACCTCCTGGTTTCCCAGCTATAAGGCTAGTGGAGAATGTGGTAGAGCGGATGGTTTGGTGAAGGGGAAAATGTCAGTGTTGAGGGGAATTCGAGATATTGACTCAGAGGCTAAGTTGTATTCTGCTAAATGGTTCCTCAAAGATTCTAGCTCAGGGAAACCTATTTACGGAGGTTTGGCCGTTTTTTTTTTCCTTTTAAAGAAGCATTTGCCTGAGCCTAGGGCATCAGGAAGCCTGTATGTATGATTCTCTCCTTTAATAATAGAACTGAGTGGGCACCCCCTTGGCTTACAGAGCTGTTAACATCAGTTTTGTAGCTTCTCCAGAGTGTTTCATGTATCCTCTCCCAGACGAAATGTTCAGAACAGGAGGCGTTTCTTTCAAGTGTGGCTCTTCCTTCTCACTGCCCCTTGGCCAGCAAAATCACACTACTCCCAGGAGAGGGGCTGCGTTATAATGACTTTCCCCTCCGCTCTCCTACCAGGGCAGATGTTTCTGGACCAGATGAAGCCTGAGGAGCCTTTCCAGCTGTAAAATAATAGGCTAGGAAGCCTTCTAAGTGTGGATTTGCAGAAGACTTGCCCCGCCTCTCCACACAATGTCAGGTGGGAGGCAGGCCCTGGGCTGGAAATGGGGGAAAGGCTGTCTGAAAGAGGGGAGGGTCTCACCCTCCCATCCAGTGGAGTGGAAGCAGGGCAGACCTTTGAGGATAAGAGTGTGAGAAAGGAGGAGGTCCTCCTACCGGGAATCCAGGGTTACCACAACTTTTCATGGCTCAGATCTGCAGGTTCTGTGACTCCCTCCCTCCAGCCTGCAAATCCTCACACTGGATGGGGGAAGAAGCAAGGGGACGAGATTTGGTTATGTTTTGTAACATGCTGCTTTTTTTCTTCTCCTTCCTCCAGAAAGTTGCTCGTTTTTAGGTCTCTTCCCCTCCCCCATCCATCCCACTTTCAATGGTGCAGTCCCTTTTCTGCTGAGGCCCTTTTTGGGGGGGGGAGTGGGGGATGTCCCACCTTGAATTCTGCCCCTGAATGCTCTGCATTTTAATTTCCTATTCCTGGTCCTCCTTGATTTTAGGAAACCACATACCTTCTGCCAGTGGCCCCTTCTCAGCCCTGACTCCGAGCATGTGGCCCCAGGAGATCTTGGCCAAGTACACGCAGGTACAGCTTTGTGCCCAGGCTTTGGCGCCAAAGGGAACCCACTGCTTTAGACTTCCTGGGGGTGGGTAGCCACCCCACTGTGTTCACTTGGGCTCAGAAGCCACCATCAGAGTTGGCATCTTAGCTCCACGTCCTCTGGGAATTAGTCATGAGGTTGGAGGAAAAGTATTCGGCACTGTGTGCTCAGTATTATCAAGACACAGAAATGCATAAAATCTGTTTCTTGCCTTGATCTTATTATCTTTGACCTCTGAGGAGAACAAGGAAAATGCTGGGCCAGTTCGAGAAGGCGGTGGCCGCTTTGGCTGAGGGATGACCACAGAAGCTTCAAGGAAGGGGGGTGGCCTTTGATCTGAGTCTTGAAGGCCATTGGAATTTCAGCAGGCAGCAATGTGGGTGGCATCTTCCAGAATCTGTGGTCCCAGATTGGTGGCCACACAACTGACTTTTCCTAATCCTGGTTCTAGAAGGAAGAGTCAGCGGAACAACCAGAGTTCTGCTACGATGAGTTTGGTTTCCGCGTGGACAAGGAAGGTAAGCTGGAGCCCCTGGTGTGTAATCTTGCTGCTGTCTGTGGGGAGGACTCCAGCTCCAGCAACTCTCCATTGTGCCGCTGTGACCTGGGCTCGGGGGGTTTCACCTGCTCCTGAACTGACGTAACAGTATCACCCTCAGAGGCAGTTCTCAGTATACAGAAACCTCTGATTTCTTTAAAATTTAGGTTAATTTTAGTGATCTTCATATGACAATAATAGCAATAATTTTATTGTAGTGAAGTCGAAAAATACAGAGAAGTATAAAGATTAAAACAAATTAATCCATAATCCCACAACCTAAAGATAATTGCTGACATTTCAGCTTGTTCTTTTCCTGGCTCTGTGTGTATGTGTGTGTGTATTTTTCATAACTAACATGTTATCTATATATTTTTATATTGCTCTTATGTCTCTTAACATTATTTACCATGAGCATTTCTTCTGTCAGTTAAGACCTCTTTAAAAGCATATTTGTCAGTGGCTGCATAATATGCCTTTATAAGGGATTGATCATAATATTTTATAACCACTCTTCTGTAAGTGGGCCTCCAGGCCATTTCCATTGTTTTCTACTCCAAATACACCTGCTGGTTTCCAAGTGGGCTGTTGGGAAAGCTGTCTGCCCGAACCCAGGACACCCTGTCACCAGGATGTAACTATGACTAGAAGATTTTAATGGGCTGAAACTGGCCCTCTTCAGGTCACTCATATTCCAGTTCTGATGTAAGTTTTCCTTGCTCCCTGGTTTGTAGGCAGATACTTGGAAGTTAAAAAGCTGGGCCTGTGAGGAACAGAGGGAACTTTCTAGCATAATGGGAATGTTCTCTATCCTTTTTTTTTTTTAAGATTTTATTTATTTGAGAGAGAGAGATTATGAGAGAGAAAGAGAGCATGGGGGGGTCAGAGGGAGAAGCAGACTCCCCGCTGAGCAGGGAGCCCGAGGTGGGACTCGATCCCGGGACTCCAGGATCATGACCTGAGCCGAAGGCAGTCGCTTAACCAACTGAGCCACCCAGGTGCTCCGAAATATTCTGTCTTGATGGGGATGACATTTAGACATTTATTTACTGATACTCACCAAAGTGTACACTTAAAATTTGTGCATTTTACTGCATGTAAATTCACTAAAGGTGAAGTTTTGCAAAGCTGAGGCTGCGGACATGGCTTTCGCATGAGTCAGGGGGACAATCTGTGTGAGGCTCATGTGCCCTGAGGTTGCCTGGTGGTCACAAGAGCACTGTCGGAGTTCACGCCAGCATCTCAGGGGCTGTCTGTGGGTTGTGCGCTCTCCACTGCTGCATCCCCAGTGCCTTGAGCAAACCTGAAGTGGTCTTGGCCTTCTGGAATTACCAGGCTATGAACAAACAAATATACGCCGGGAGCAAGAAGAGCTATGAAAAAATTTGGAGCTATGGAGAAGAGGGGAGGTGGACTGTGTGCAAGGTGACCAAAGGGGAAGGCCTCTCAAAGGGGAGACGTTTGGATGGAGACTAGGAGGAAGCGAGGCAGTGAGCACAGCTGGCGGAAGGGAGTAATCCAGGCAGAGGCCCTGAGCGGGGAGGGGATTTGGTGAGGAGTAGCTGGAGCCGAGGGAGCAGTAGGAGAGCAGTAGGTGACAAGGGTGGAGGAGCCCGGCTGAGAGGGCGCGGTCACGGAGCCTTGTCAGGCTTCTTGGCGGAGTGAGCCGAGTGACGTGGTCTGACTCGTGTCTGAGATGGGGCCCTGCTACTGCTGGGTGAATGCCTTTGAGGGGCAGGGGTGCAGACAAGCGAGTGAGACAGCTGTACGGTGACCCCGGTGGGAGCTGATGGCTTGGTCAAGGGCCGCAGTGGGAGGTGGTAAGAGTGGTGGGACCTGCCAGCAGGGCTTGCCTGGGGGCTGAACGTGGGGGACAGAGGGAGGGGGAGCCAGAGGGCCTTCTGAGTCTCTGGAGAGTGGAGGTGGGTCTGTGGACCTGGGAGGGACTGGACAGGGGCAGGTTTGGGGCAGAAACTCAAGAGCTTGCGTTTGCTCGTTGGTATGTCTGCGGGATGTGCAGCTGGAGCCAGGGGAAGCTGTTGCAGAGGTGGCTCTGTATTTCAGTGGTGAGATCTGGGCACCGGGCCTAAAGGCCACGCCTGCCCCCGCTGACCACTGCGTCTCCCGGCTCTCTCGTGGCAGACGGTGCCAACCCCAGCTGCAGCAGGCTGCCAGGTGTGTCTCTGTTGGAGGACCCTCCACAGAGGCTGCGGTGGCAGGCCCACCTGGAGTTCACCCATAACCACGACGTGGGGGATCTCACCTGGGACAAGGTTGCTGTCTCTCTGCCCCGCTCGGAGAAGCTTCGCTCCCTGGTGCTGGCCGGCATCCCACACAGCATGAGGCCACAGGTGAGGCTGCGAGGGAGGGGCCGCAGCGCAGAGGGGGAGGGTTCAGGTCCCACTGAAAGCTCATGGCGGCTCCCTCCTGCAGCTTTGGATGCGGCTCTCCGGGGCCCTGCAGAAGAAGAGGAATTCTGAGCTGTCCTACCGAGAGGTGGTGAAGAACAGCTCCAATGATGAGACCATTGCTGCCAAACAGGTGAGACTGGGCCAGCACTGGGGGCCCTTCAGAAAGCACTTTCTGGTCAGAAACCGTGTGTGGGCCTGCAGGAGGGCAGTGAGCTGCCTGGGTTACAGGAAGCCGCCCTTGTTGGTCTCTCCTTGGCAGGGGTGGCCCGGGAGAGCAGGTAGCCGTGTGGTAGCCCTTACACTCAGACACATGTCTGGAATAAGCCTGCGCTCCCTGGGTCCTCTGTAGGCAGCAGGGACAATTGTCAAAAGGATCACCAAACCTGGGGGAGCATGTTACCTGGAGATTTTAAATACAGACTTCCAGGCCTCATTCCAGAGATTCTAAATTCCGTAGCTCTGGCTTGAGGCTCTGGGATCTGTAATTTTATTTTTCTAAATTCCCTGGTGAATCAGATGGAATCAGCTACAAAGCAGCTGAGCTCTAGTCCTGAAGGAAGGAGGGTAAACTTTGACCCAGAGCATTAGGAATACTCATTCCTGGGTGAAGCACCTGCCTGGGGTTTGTCCCACACAGGGGCCCCCCAGCTTCCCTCCCAGGGGTGCCTCAGGTGTCACCAGCGTGGAGGGTGGTGTGGGCCTCCAGGCGTGCGGCTGCGTCTCACGGGGGCTTGTTGTGGGTGGGCTGCTGGCAGATTGAGAAGGACCTGCTCCGCACCATGCCCAGCAACGCCTGCTTCGCCAACGTGGGCAGCGTCGGGGTGCCCCGCCTGCGCAGGGTTCTCCGCGCCCTGGCCTGGCTCTACCCAGAGATTGGCTACTGCCAGGGCACAGGCATGGTGAGCACAGCCCAGAAGGGGCAGTAGGATGGGGGGCGGGGCGAGGGGTGGGAACCCCCCCCGGGAGGTCTGGGCCTGCCACATATGTTGGTTCCACCCCTGAGGACAGCATGCGGTCTCTGAGGTGACCTGCGGGGGGTGGGGGGGGGTACCTCTTCTAATTCACATGGAGACCTGGGTACTGGCCCCCTGTCCCCTTGCCCTGGCCAGGTGGCTGCCTGCCTCCTGCTGTTCCTAGAGGAGGAGGATGCTTTCTGGATGATGTGCGCCATCATCGAGGACCTGCTCCCTGCCTCCTACTTCAGCACCACTCTGCTGGGCGTCCAGACAGACCAGCGGGTCCTGCGCCACCTCATCGTCCAGTACCTGCCCCGCTTGGACAAGCTGCTCCAGGAGCATGACATTGGTGAGGGGGCCAGCACCCACCCTCTTCTTTGGGGTCAGGGAGGTCCTGCGACTCCGGCTCAGATGCTGCAGGTCTGAGGCCTCTGGACCCAGCAGGGGCCAGGGCAGCTGTGTTGGGAGGAAGGAACTCACCTGACAGGGGCCAAGCCCTGAATCAGCAGCACACGCAGTCTTGGTGGTGCTCCTGTTCCCCTGATGTTCCCTGATGGCCTGTCTCCTCCCTCCTCCTGGAGCAGGCGAGGCCACTTGCTGCTCTTTGGGAGCGACACTCCCCCTTCTCCCCAGGCCCCCTCTTTCAGGCTGCGCCATGCTGGCTGTCCCTAGTTCTGGCCCCAAAGGCTCCGGTCTGTATCTGCAGAGCTGTCCCTCATCACGCTGCACTGGTTCCTCACGGCCTTCGCCAGCGTGGTGCACATCAAGTTGCTGCTGCGCCTCTGGGACCTGTTTTTCTACGAGGGCTCCCTGGTGCTGTTCCAGACCACGCTGGGCATGCTGCGGCTCAAGGTCTGCTGGGGCCCTGTCCCACCTGGGTCCCCTCCCCTGGGGGGGCTGCCGTGGGGTTCCGCCTTCAGCATCGTGTGGCCTGACCACTGGCCCCTCCTCAGAGGCCCACGGTGGGGTGGGGCCCCCTGGGGCCCGGGACTCCTTGTGCTCGGCTTGCTCATCCAGGGAGGCCACAAGTGCCCAAGGACGGTGATCAGGGTCCGCTTGCAGGCCTGGCGTTTGGCAGTGATGCCCCCTCCCCCTACTCCTTGCCTCGCATGGCCCAGGAGGAGGAGCTGATCCAGTCCGAGAACTCGGCCTCCATCTTCAACACGCTGTCAGACATACCTTCACAGATCGCTGACGCGGAGCTGCTGCTGGGGGAGGCCATGCGGCTGGCCGGCTCCCTCACGGACGTGGCTGTGGAGACGCAGCGCCGCAAGCACCTGGCCTACCTCATTGCAGACCAGGGCCAGCTCCTGGGGACCAGTGCCACCACCAACCTCTCGCAGGTGGGCCGATGAGGGAGGAGTCCCCACCTCACCCAGAGGGTGGGGGCTCCCCGAGGAAGCCCAAAGTGAGAGGGGCTGCGGGGAACCCTCCAGCCCTTCCTTGCTCCGCTGCCCCCTCCCTGGCCCGGCCCCCGGCCCAGTCAGACCACAGCTGTGCGAGGACCCGCTGCCCCGGCCTTCTGTTCATCTCCGCTGTGACCTGCCCTGTGTGGGTGTAGGACACACCCGGCTTTGAACCCACCACATTTCCGATGCTCAGAGCCGGCCGCAGAGGACATTTCAGAGGAGTTGGCATGAGACACTGGCCCCAGGAGGAGCTCCCTTAGCTTCCTCCAGTGCTGGGGCGCCCGCCACCCCCCCACTGGCCGCCACTGACCCGCTCCCTGCCTGCAGGTCGTGCGTCGCAGGACCCAGCGGAGGAAGTCTGGCATCACCTCCCTGCTCTTTGGTGAGAACTGCTGTGGCAGCCGGTGCCGGGCTGGGTTCAGTGGCCCCTTCCCTGCCAGGGGGTCCTGGCTCACAGCGCTCCCTGCCCTGGCTGGCGCGGGGGGGTGGGGGGAGTCCGTCCTCAGACCCCGGCATGGACCCTCAGCTTCCTGGGGGGCTGGAGAAGGCCGTGGCTGCCATAGTTTTCTGGGGCTCCCAGGGGAGGACGACCTGGAGGCGCTCAAGGCCAAGAACATCAAGCAGACAGAACTGGTAGCTGACCTCCGGGAAGCCATCCTGCGCGTCGCACGCCATTTCCAGTGCACAGACCCCAAAAACTGTAGCGTGGTGAGTTGTGGGCTCAATCTGGGGGCCCTGGCTCCCCAGCCTCGTCGTGAGGTGCCAAAGCCCTGGCCAGGAGGCGCCTCCCCCGCCTTGAGCAGGCCTTTCTGCCCCTTGGGCAGGAGCTGAGCCCGGACTACAGCATGGAGAGCCACCAGCGGGACCACGAGAACTACGTGGCGTGCTCACGAGGCCACCGGCGCCGGGCCAAGGCCCTGCTGGACTTCGAGCGGCATGACGACGATGAGCTGGGCTTCCGCAGGAACGACATCATCACGGTGCGTGGGGCTCGGAGCAGGCACCCCTGGGCAGTCCCCCCTCCCCGCCCCACCCCCCCGCCGCCCGGCCGCAGGCACAGGGCCTGGGCAGCCAAAGCTCTGCTTCCTCCTCTCCGCCGGCGGACCGTGCAGATCATTTCCCAGAAGGACGAGCACTGCTGGGTCGGGGAGCTGAACGGCCTGAGAGGTGAGGCCTCCGTCCGGCGGAGGGGCGGGCCGGGAGCCCGGGAGCCCTCTGGCCTCGGGAGCTGGGCCTGCTCAGCCGGCAAGGCTGCCAACACACCGGCCTTACGCCCTTACCGGCGGGAGGTGTGGGGACGCCGGCCCCCGCCCCCGCTCCTCACGGGGCCCTGCTTCTCCCACAGGCTGGTTTCCAGCCAAGTTTGTGGAAGTCCTGGACGAACGGAGTAAAGAGGTAAGGGGGGAGCACAAGGCACGGCTGCCCCTGGGAGCCGCCGCCGCCTGCCCTCGGCACCTGCTGGCTTGTGGCAGTGGCTGTGGGGGCGGGGAGGGCGCGGCCGGCGCCTCTCAGACTCTGTCCCCCACCATCAGTACTCCATCGCGGGGGACGACGCTGTGACAGAGGGGGTCACGGACCTCGTTCGAGGGACCCTCTGCCCGGCTCTCAAGGCCCTGTTTGAACATGGGCTGAAGAAGCCCTCCCTGCTCGGGGGTGCCTGCCACCCATGGTTGTTTATCGAGGAGGTAAGTCAATGGCTGGACCCACATCCCCCACCATCCTTTTCCTTGAGCTTCTGGGCCCTGCAGAGCCGACGCAGGAGCTCACGGGGTGACAGCATGCGCTCAGTTGGACCCCGTGGCTTTGGCCCGGTACCTTCCGTCGTCCCTTACACTCACCTTGACCCCCAGGCAGCAGGCCGGGAGGTAGAGAGAGACTTTGACTCCGTGTATTCGCGCCTGGTGCTGTGTAAGACGTACAGGTAACAGGCGCCAACCCCATGCCCCGGGTCCTGCTGGCTGTCCCCGTGGGGGAGGGGGGCACAGCCCGAGCCGCGCTTACTAGGGCAGCACCGGCAGCTTTGATCCCTCCCTCAGGTTGGACGAGGATGGCAAAGTCCTGACCCCGGAGGAGCTGCTCTACCGGGTAAGTGGGGTGGGGGGTGGGGCAGGCCTCCTGGGTTGGCAGCTGGAGCCCCCCGAGTGACAACTGGGCCCTTCCAGGCTGTGCAGTCCGTGAACGTGACCCACGATGCTGCACACGCACAAATGGACGTCAAGCTCCGGTCCCTCATCTGTGTGGGGCTCAAGTGAGTATCTCTGCCCACTGTGGGCCAGTGACAGTCCAGATGGGTGGTAGCCTGGGCTGTTGGTCTGTGGGGCAGCGGGGTGCCCGTGAGCTGAGCCTTCTGGGCCTGGGACCTGGACAGACAAGGCGGCAAGGGTGACTCCCAAAAGCCTTCCTCCAGTACAAGACCGGCCATCGTTCTGTGGGCTGGGGAAGGCACTCGCAGGTTTTGTGAGGCAGAGATTTTAGCAAGGTGCTGGGTGAGGGGGGTCACCAGGAATGATGCCACCACAACCAACTAGGGAGGGGCGCCGGCTCGAAGGGAGCTTGGGCATCTGTGAGGCCCAAACCCGGGCCAGCGTGAGTCTGCTTTCTGCATTTGCCACCCAGTGGAGGGGACAGGCTCCAGGAGACTAGCTCCTAACATGGCTGTGGGCTTCCCCTCCTGGACTGACCAGCAGGGCTAAGGCCCCTGGCTGCAGCAGGTGGTAGCCGAGTCTCAGACACAGAAAGAGCTGGGGCCGTGGGGACAGTGGGCCCGAGTGCCTCCCAGTGGGGAGGAGCCGGAGCTAGGCCGCTGTGCAGACACTGGCGGAGAGCGAAGGTGCGGTCACCAAGTGGGGGGAGAGGCGCTGGGGGTGGGGCAGCCCACTCTTTCCCACCTGTCCCCAGCGAGCAGGTCTTGCACCTGTGGCTCGAGGTGCTCTGCTCCAGCCTGCCTACTGTGGAGAAGTGGTACCAGCCCTGGTCCTTCCTGCGCAGCCCTGGCTGGGTCCAGATCAAATGTGAGCTCCGGTGAGTCCCCTGCCCAGTGGCCCCGGGGTGGGGTCGGTGCGGGCAGAGTTGACCGCTCCCTTTCTCACCTCCAGCGTCCTCTGCTGCTTCGCCTTCAGCCTCTCCCAGGACTGGGAACTTCCTGTGAAGAGAGAGGTGCGTGGTTGGGCTTGGCTCTCGGCCCTGCGGCCCACCTTCCCGCCCTGGGGACGGCCTGGGGTGGGGCAGGCCACCCCAGACACCTCGTGGGTGGCTCAGGCAGGGCCTGTGGGGACCCCGAGTGTCGGCATCACGCAGCCCACGAGCCGCTCTGGCCCCTGCCACCTCGGGCTTCCTTGCCGTGTGATCCTGCCCCCCCCCCCCCCCTCCCGCTGTGCTGCCCCCAACAGAGGCTGTCCCCCTGTGCAGGAGGAGAAGAAGCCGCTGAAGGAGGGTGTTCAGGACATGCTAGTGAAGCACCACCTGTTCAGCTGGGACATAGACGGGTGATGCTCGGCCTCCCCCGACCTGCTGACTACCGAGCAGCCCCTTCCTCAAGCAAAAAGAGCACAGTCCTGGCCAGGCTCGGGCCTGCTTGGGGATGGGGTCGGAGGTGGCCCGGGCCCATTCCAAGCTGGGGCAGGGGTGTCAAGGGAAAGCGACACTGGAGGTCTGGCCAGGCCCCATGGCACGGTGAACGGGGACACCACCTGGAATGCCCGGGATGTCACTAGAGAACAGTGGGCGGCAGAAGCAGAAGGTGGGGCTGAGCCGGCTTCTCCCCGTGCCTAGGGGAGTGCTCTGCCCGGGCCCCAGTTGCAGTTTGTACCAACCAAAACCTCGTGAGAAGGTGGAGCACCATCTCTGTTCTGTCCGTTCGTGCTCAGGAAGGGGAGGGGGGCGGCCACAGGCTCTTTGGCTTGTCAATAAATCGTGTCCTTGGGAAAGCACCTCCCGTCTTCTGTCCAGCCGGGGCCATAGAGCTGTATGGCCAAGGTTCTGTCCTTTCTGGATGGTCTAGGAAGCCTAGGGCCCAGCCCTACCACCCGCCTCTTCCATGGACTGAACAAAAATGGACCAAAATCAGTGTTTTTGTTTTTATTTTAAAAAGTCCACACAGCTTCCCGACCTCTGTCCCAGCACTGGTTTGGTGACTCCATCCCTAATTCCCTGTTAACGAGAGTGACAGGCCAGAAGGGAGGCTGGGCCCCAGAGCAAGAGGCGGCTACAGCTTGAGGGCTGACACCCCCTCCTGTCCCAGGGCCACCGCGGCTGCAGTGAGGCAGTGGGACGGAATGTGGGGGGCGGGGGGGGCCGGGAAGCACCTCTGCCCTCGTGGCACTAGTACGGAGCAGGGCACAGGCTGTGGCAGGGTGTCTACATGTCAAACACGCGTGATGGGGCTGAGGTGAGCTGCACCCAACCCCAGGAGCGGTGGTCTCCAGGCCCTTCTATAGTGTGCACAGGATGGGAAGGAGCGCTAATCCACCTCCCAGCCCCCAAAATAGATGTATACATATGTATGGCGATATAGAATATAGAGATATACACCTGTACAGAAACCGTTTGCCACCAGCCACTAAAGGTTACACAACACCAAGACACTAAAATGGCAAGGGGCTCCTCTCCCAGGAAGCCTGGGACCCTGGGGTTGGCATCACGGGGAACGGGGAGGTAGAGGCCCAGCTAGTTTCTTCCCTCATGGGGGGTGGGGGGATGGGGGGGAGGAGAGAAGGAGGAGATCCGCCCCAGGCCTCGCCTGCCTGAGCAAACTGCAGCCAGACTGCACCTCCGACCTCACAAAAGGAGGTCAATAGAATGGCCCTGGCCCGTCCAGGCCTCCTGAACTCTAGGCTGAGACCAAAGCTGCTCCTGGGCGGCTCCTCTCCTTGGTGAGCCTGAGCCAGGTGGCGACATGGCCTGCTCCAGCCTCCCAGGGAGGGGAAAGCAGGGCCTGTGATTGTCAGGACTCAGGACCACACGGGAGGCGGGATCAGGCCGAGCGCGCGGAGCGCCCAGGAGTTCCCGAGGCTCCCCAGCTTCCAGCCCCTCCCGTCCCATCCCTGCAGCCCGAGAGCTACAAGCAGGAATCCCAGTGGAGTTGCAAGTCATGACCGTCGAGGAAGTCTGTGGAGAAGAGGCTGGGCGCGGTGGTGCCGAGCGGGGCCAGGCTGAGCACGGGGCCGCCCGATGACAGCTCCAGCCAGTCCATGCTGTCCAGGTGGCCATCAGCCAGGTCCAGGCCCACACCGCTGGGCTCAGGGGCAAAGTGCAATTCCGAGGTGTCCATGGGTGAGGGGGGGTGGTCCAGGATGGCAGAGCTGCTCAGCATCTGGCTGTGGAGGTCATCGATGAGAGACAGGGGTTCTGGCCCCTCGTGCCCGCCTGTCAGCAGGGGCAGTCCTGTGCTGCTCTCCAGGAAGTCCTCTAGGCGCCCAGGGAGGACGGGAGAGCCCGAGGGAGGCGGCGGCGCCTGGGGGAGCTCAGCAGAGGGCGGGGATGGCATGGCCAGGGGTGACCCACAAGTTGCCATCGAGGGGGGCTTCTCTTTCTCTGGCAGGGAAGGTGGTGGCTCCTTGAAATCTGCTGAGATTTCTGGCAAACAACAAAGTGAATGGATGTCAGGAACCAGGCCTGAAAAGGACCTGAGGCTGGCCCTACTTTACACCACATACAAAAAGTTAACTCCAAATAGGTCAGAGACCTCAATTTGGGAGCTGAAACCACAGAACCCTTAGAGGAAGACGGGCAAATCTTCACTGGATTCAGTAATGATTTCTCGGTTGCACCAAAAACACAGACAACAAAAATAAAAATACATTAACTGTATCGTATTTTTAAGTTTTGTGCACCAAAGGACACCATCAAGAGCAAAGACAACCCACAGAGTGGGAGGAAATGTCCGCACACCTTGGATCTGATGGTTCACGTCCAGACTAAAGAGCTCCAACTTAACAAAACCCAACAGGGAAAAAGGGCAAAGGACTCCACCGTTTCTCCAATAAAAGATCTGCAAATGACCCATAAGGACAAAAGAAGATGCTCAACCTCATTAGTATTTAGGGAAGTGCAAATCAAACTCACAAAGGAACACCACCTCACACTCAGTAGGATGGCTAGTAGTAAGTGTCGGTGAGGCTGTAGAGAGATGGGAGCCCTTGTGCACAGCTGGTGGGAACAAACACGGTGCAGCCACTGTGGAAGACGTGCAGGGATCCCAGCACATGCGAGTGCGCCAGTGCTCACAGCACCATTACGTACGACAGCCCAAGCGGGACACCGCTCAAGTGTCCCTCGTGGGTGAGCAGATAGGCACAAGGTACTCTGTCCCTACAGTGGGATCTCACGCGGCCATAAAAAGGCAGGAAACTCTGATGACCGGCTACAACACGGATGAGCCTTGAGGGCACTGTGCTATGTGAAGTAAGCCAGAAACCAAAGGACAGGTACTAGAGGATTCCACTGGCATGAGGTCCCTAGAGCAGGCAAATGCAGAGCAGAGAGAAGAACAGAGGTTCCCTGGGGCTGGGGGAGGGAGTTCCTGCCTACCAGGACCCAAGTGTCAGTCCAGGATGACGGAAACATTCCACAGACGGATGGTGGTGATGGCTGCACAACACTGAATGTATTTAATGCTACCGAGTTTATACATTTTAAAATTACCAGAATGGCAAGTTTTATGTGTATTTAACCACAATAAAAAAAAATATATGCAGAAACCAACCAGGCTTGCTCCTTGGCACTCCCGCTCTCCCAGCCTGACACGCCTGCCCATCTCACCAAGCTCGGTCTCCCCAGATGCCCACCCCCATTCAAATGCCTTCCCGGGGCATCTGTGCCCAGGTCTGTGTTCCTCGGGGGGCAGACGGACAGCACCCCCCAGCTCCCTTTCTCTGCCATGTCTTCACTGCTAGCGCTCAAGGCCTGGCCTGCTCCCTCTCTGCTTCTGGCATCATCTCCTTTTCCAGGAAGCCTAAGCCCTCCCAGTTTGGGGTCCTGTCTGGACACCACGAACTCCCCAAATCTGCACCAGGCCTCTCCCCCGGGCTCCAGACCAGCCTCTCCGACGGCCCACAAGCACCGCCCAGCCCAGTAGCCTCAGTGCCCCCTGTGCTTCTTAGAAATGTGCCTCAGATCCCAGACTCAGAATACGCAGAGCCTCGCTAAGGTCAGAATCTGACCTTGACGGTAACATCAGCTCTTACACTCTGCGGGGTTTCTTTTTGAGATAAAATCCATTTTATTTACTTAAAATCTTTAAAAAAAAAATAAATGATCCCTACACCCTACATGGGGTTCAAACTCACAACCCCAAGATCAAGAGTCACATGTTCCATGGACTGAGCCAGCCAGGTGCCCATAAAGTCACCATTTTTAAAGTGTACGATTCCACGGCTGAGCTGTCACTTAACCTGTACCATCTTGCTAACCCTCTCCCTATCACCATCAGTAAAGCACTCAGAGAACTTCCACACACCCTGCCTTCTTGGCTGCTGCCATCAGGGAACTGCCCCGGCTCCTACCTGACGCTGAGCCCCCCCCCCCCCCCCCGCACCCAGGGACCTCCGCCACCAGCGTGCAAACAGGCTGGCTCCTTGCTCGCTTTGCAGGAAACCCTCTGCAGAGAGCTATCCGGACTTGCTGACTCCTACACCCCCGGGGCCCTTGCCCATGGTCCCACTGCAGCACCCTGGCTGAGGTCACCAGTGGCCAGTCACAGTGCTAATCTCGTGACCAGATCTTGGTCACTGTCTCCCCTGGCCGCCCAGTGACAGCCCTGGACTTTAGGACTTCATGGTCTTGAGGGCACCCTCCCACTCTCTGCCCACTGATGAGCATCATCTGCTTATGCCCCTGGACTATGCCTCATCCTCCTCTCTGCTCACCCAATCTCCAAATGTCCATCTAGATGCCAACAATCCCCTGCCTGCCTTCACGTGATGCCCCTGCTTGGCTGTCTCAGGACATACCAGCCTGAGGCTGCACGAACGCATCCCCAACGCATCCCCAACGCACCCCCTGGGGCTCCCCCTGGCAGTCTTGCAGCTGCAACCGGGTCACTCAGGCCGAACCCTTGGTAACATCCATGGCTGTCGTCCTATTGTCTCGCCACATCACTTGCCCAATCCATCAGGTAATCGACTGGCTCTCTAAAATACACCGAGACTCGGGTCCTTCTCCGCCTCCCTGCTACAGGCTGGCCCGGGCCCCCTGGACTCCCACAGCGGCCTCCCAGCTCCTGCCCTTCCAGCTGGAACAACCCTCCACTCAACTTCACCCAGAGTCCGAGCCCTTCCGCCATGCACCCATGAGGCCTCATGATCTGCCCCGATCTGCGACTCCTCTCCCTCCTGTGCCCACACCGCCCCTCCAGCACATCTGGCCCCACAGGTGCCCCCCAGGGAGCCCAACAAGGTCAACCCAAATGCCCCCACACACTTGAGACCCTCCCCAGCTTTCCATAATATTTACTCCTCCCACATGATACAATCTACCTGTCTACTATTCATTCATCTCCTCACACTAGACACTGCAAAGGTGAACATCTCTGTTTCGTTCATCACTGCACCCCAGGCCGCAGTGACAGTGCCCACCATGCAATGGGTGCTGGGTAAAGCAATCACTGCTTTACCCAGACCGGTGCTGCACCCCTGACTGGTGTCCTTGTCCAAGCCCTGGAGACGGTATATGTCTCCGCTGTTGCTACATCCAAACTACAAGGCCTGTCAGCCCCTTAAGTGTTCCATAACGAAACAAAAATCAGTCAAGCAAGCGCCCCAGGGCTGAACACAACCTATGGGGCAAGAAGGAGGCTGGCGGGGGGGGGGGTTAGCTCAGGAGTCTGGGCTTTACCTCCACTCTGAATAAGAATGTCAAACAGGTCATCCATCTGCTGGCTGGAGGAACCATTCTCCTGTAGGACAAATAACAGGGGAGTGGGGGAATGAAAATCTAGAGCAGGAGGCGGCCTCCAGCCTAGCTCAGGGCAGAGCCCCTTCCTTCCACCCTTGAGTTGGCAGCCAGACCTGCAGAGCCCACCGGCCTGGGCTCAGGCTCCCAGAGCTCACTCCTGTCAGGCCAGGCTCTGGCCAGTCTGCCCATAATGCCCCCTCCATCCACACAACACCCCCCCACCTCGCTGGCCCTGCAAGGCCTCCTCTGCCCCTATCTTCCAGTTGGCTTGGTCGGGGGGACTGTGGGAGTCCAGCCCAGCACCTAGGCAAACGCCCACCCTGGCCGGGCCCCGGTCTACCTTCTTCACCTGCTGTCTGGGCTGCTGGCTCACGGCTTCCTCATAGCCAGGCGGCTCCTTCTTCAGCATAGAAGTAGGGGTCCCAAAGAGGGGCTGTGATGGGTGCTCTAGGTCCATCTGGGCTGGTGGGCCAGGGGCTGGAGAACCAGGCTGGGACAAGGGCTGGACAGAATGGTAAGAGAACCGGTGGTTGGGATGAGGGAAGCAGGCCCGGGACCCAGCACATTCCAGGAAGGCAAGGCAGGAGGAACCTACCTTCTGGGACACAGGACAACCTGCTGCTGCATTGGCTTTTAGGAAGCTTGCACAGAAGCCATTGGGGAAGAAGGGATAGGGGATGGGGGAGGCCCTGCCTGACCTCTGACACTGCAGAGGGTGGGGCTCTGGGCTGATTCCCATCTCTTCCCTTTCTGCTGGAGGCTGCTCAGGGGCCCTGGCCTCCCATCCTGAGGGGCCCGGTTCCTGTCACTGTCCACTGTCCCCTCCTCCAGCCCCAAGCTCTGCAGGGCTGAGAGGTCACACAAAGCCTAAAGCAGCCTCACCTGTGGACCAGGCTGGCTGGAGGTCTGGGCTGTGAGGGTGGCACCAGCAGGGAGCCAGCTGCCAATGACGGCTTGGGGGTGGGGGGCACAGCTGCCTCTCCCAGGTAGGGGGCTTCCCCGACCCTCACTGGGGCCTGTCCCACCCCCACGGAGCAGAGGCAAGCCTGGGTGCAGGCTGCTCAGGGGGGCCCTCCGCCCGGGTACAGAGACGGGCGGTCCCTGACGGCTCTGCCCTCAGAGCTGTGGCGTCTTTGGCAGCTCCCTTAATCTTCCCAAGTCCTAGTACCTCCCCATGGTGACATGGGGATGGCCATCCCTCGTTTCAGAGGACTGAGTGGAAATTTAAAGGAAGCGAGCACAACCTGCCCAGCCGTGGGGGTGTCTGGTAAACGGGACTGTCACCCTTAGTTTCCTCACGCTCTCCTGCGGCCCCAGCCACTCCCACACCCAGGTACCTGCTCGGGGCTCCCGCTGGCCAGGCTGGAGCCGTCTGCATTCTTATTGGTCACGGTGAGGACAAGGTGGGTCCCTGTGGAGTCAGTGATGAGGGTGGGAGGCGTGACCCCTTTGATGAGGCTGGGGCCCTGAGGGCCCAGAAGCAGCTGGGGAGCAGGGACTGGCTCAGGCTCCGGCAGCGTGGCTTCCTGCTTCACTACCACGGCTGGGGGCACCAGGGGACGAGTGTCTGCGTGGTGGGCAGTGGGGGCCGCCAGGCTGGGGCTGAAGGGGTGAGCAGGATCCGGGGGCTGCCGGCTCAGCTGGCAGCTGGAGAAGCTGTTTTCCTGCTTGACTGGGGTGCCGAGGGGGGCCGGGGCCGGGGCCGGCTGCTGGGCCCGCTTCTCTTGCTCCAGCTGCAACCTCAGCCACTCCACGAGCTGCTGTTTCTGGCGCAGCATGCGGGTCAGCTCTTCGATTTGCTTGTCCTTTTCCTGCAGCATCTGGTCCTTGTCACGCCCCTCGAGCTCGGCCCGTACCCCAGGGCTCAGGCAGCAGGATCCGGCCCGGGGGCCCTCCTCCTTCACAAGGATCTGTAATGGCGAGGCCTGCAGGGTGAGCTGGGTCAGTGGCGATGTCACCATCTCGCCAAAGGTGTCCCCAGGTGTGGAATTCTCATCGCCCGTGCTGAGCAGTGAACGCTCTGAGGGGGTGGGAGACACGGGGGGTGTAGAGCCCGTGCTGCCAAATTTCACCACTCCGTTACTGGTCACCGTGGCCACCACCACCTCAGCTGGGGCCAGGCCTGCTGCCACCAGGGCAGGCCCTGTGCTCAGCCGGGCAGCTGGGAAGGCGACCACCACCTCCCCAGCCTTGGGCAGGATGGAAGGGGCAGCAGGGCCCTTGGGGGCTCCTGGGGCAGGGCTGACTTGTTCTTGGTATGCACGCAGACGCTCGATCAGGTCTGTCTTGGTGCCTGAGACGGGCAGTGACCGCAGCTTTAGCTCCTGCTTCAGCTCTGCCACCTGCAAGGGGGCAGAGAGTCAGGGGTGGGCCAGGACAGCAGAGAGAACTGGGTCTAGGCAAGAGGGCAGTCAGGGAGGTGGGAAGGATATCTTTGTTCGTTAGGCTTCAACCATCTGGGTCCCACTGGTCCTTGGGATCCACGAGCCCCTGACCTTCCCACAGCCCTGGAGGGTGGGACGTGTGTGCCGGGAGCCCGGCCTCCTCCCTTCCCCCATCCTCACCACACGAGGGGCCTGGTTAAAATGCTCTTTTCCCTCCTGTCTGGGCATGAGATGTTCTCAGCTGTCCCCAGCCCCAGCATGGGCCCTGGTGCTCGATGACTTAAATACTTAATTGAATCAACTGGATTGATTTTACAGATGAGAAAATTGAGCTCACAAAAGTAAAGTAACTTCAAGATCACCACTAGTGAGCAGGAGAGCTAGACGTTAAACCCAGGTCTGATGGACTCTGAAGACTCTACCCAGCTACCCACACAAGGGCTGCGTCTTGCTGGGGTCAGATCCTGACTCAGGAGGGGCCGGTCTGCTCCTGAGCACAAACTCTCCAGGGAGAATTTGGTCTGTTCCATCTTCTGATTGGGGGCAGAAGAAACAGACCAGGCCCTGGACATGACCCACCTTCCAAGACCCCAGGACATGAGCAGGATCTGTGCCCCAGGCACAGGCCATTCTTTTCCCAAGCAGATGCAGCAAATTCAGTGGGAGCGTTAGCAGACAAAGTGGAAAAGATTGGGGAGCTGAAGTGAACAGCCCCAAGTTTGAATCCTGACTCTACCACCAGCCAGCTCTGAGACTTCAGGCAAACCCCTCTGCCCTCAGCACCTCCGCCTGCTTGTCTTTAAGCAGGGGTGATACTCTGTGTGTCTCATGCTGCACAGCAAAGGCCAAAGAAGACAAGTTGTATAAAGGGGTCGGTAGGCCCCACAGCCCCAGACAGACGCTGGCTGCTGTAGTTAATGGTAATGACTAGGATGACAAAGCAGATGCCATGGATGACCAGGGCCACGCAAGCCTTGCAGCAGGTTCCAGGGGCCTCTGCTGGAGGAGACCAGAGTCTAGAGCTCAGCTCTGCCTTCCAAGGCTGTGGGGCTCGCGCTGGCAGCTCTCCCTACAGATGAACACCAGGCCAGCCTCCCGCAGGAGGTGGGGCCGGCAGTGGCTCCAGTGGGAAGGGGGCGCCCACCTACCTTCATGTCATCCAGGTTGGCAGGCAGGGCTCCTGGCTTGCCAGTCAGAGGGGTGCTGTTCTGACGCACCAGCCCACTGGGCCCAGGAGCACCGGAGCTGGAGCCACTACTGGTAGTGGAGAGGCTGCGTGTCGGGGGGGGCCCCACCACTTCCCGGGGCCTCACCTGCGGGCCTGAGGAGAAGAAAAGGTAGACATGAGCACCTGGCCAGCATCACCCTTGGGGCAGAGATGGGTGTGGGGCAGGAGGACTCAGACCAAAGGGTCCTTAAAGGTCTGGGGTTCACCCAGCCAGGCCTGGCACTGGCCGGGCAGGGCGCCTCTGGGCGGGATGGGCAGGGCGGCGGGCTCCTACTTCGGCGGGGCAGGCAGGATGGTCTGGTAGTTATAGTGCTGCTGCTGCTGCTGGTTGAGGATCTGGAGCTGGAGGAAGAGCTGCTGCTGCTGCAGGATCTTGGCATAGGAGGAGTCCATGGGAGGTGCCCCCTTGTCCTGCTTCTGGTCCGGGGGGATGTACTGGTGATACTTGAGCTTCTTCACCTTTGGCTTCAGCTCCTTGGCTTTCTTACTGCGCTGTGACTTCTCACTGGCAGACTTGGGTTGGCTTTGCTGAGGGCACAGCAGATGGGGGGGCGCCATCAGGGGGCAGTGTTGGGCTTCTCAGGAGCCCCCACCCACCCAGTTCCACGCTCCTCCACTAGAGGGGGCCCCGTCAGTGCCCACATGCGCCCAGGGGGGCAGGCACGACTGTGCGCAGCCCCGCTTACTCAAGAGAGCCTCTAGCCTGGAGAGAAAGATCAGCGGAATGCAGATGTGACCATGACCTGGAGCAAAGAGTGGACACGAAAGCTGGCTGATGGGAGTACCTGCCCTCCACACAGGCCTGCGGTCAGTGCGTGGGGGGGCTTGGGGAGCCAGCCCGCAAAGGCTGAGGCATTACCCGAAAAAGAGGAAGGGTACACGGGTATATTTAAACTATCCTTCAAACATGTAGTGGTCAAAGAAGGCACCAGTTGTGTGACGAGGAGATCTGAGGAAGGATTTTGGGGGAAAACACTCTGATATCTGTGGCCAGCCAGGAACATACCACAGAGGCCAAGAGAGGTGCCCCGACGAAGGAAGGGCCTGGGCACTGGGACCCCAGGAGGAGTGGCTCACTGCCTCCTCTGGGACAGGGAAGCCACAAAACTTGAACTTCCCTGCCAGCAGCAGGGCCTCACGGCCCCACAGAGATGGTACCCACAGGAAGGCCTGGCGGCGGGGGCGCCACGCAGGAGGGCACCAGGGAGCGCCTCCCCGCCCATATACACACAGGTAGCAGCCAGAGGCACACCGAGGGCTTGGCTCCAGCAAGGGAAGGGGAACCGGGATGGCTGGGGCGGGAGGGAGCCGATTAGACAAAAGGATGAGACCAAGAAGCAGGTGGGACAGGAAGGAAGGGAAACCTCCCAGCAGGAGCAGGGCCACAGGCGTGGAGGCGGCAGTGGGCAGGCGGTCGGGGGCTAAGTCCCCAAGACCCTGGAGACAGGAGGCTCTGGGGGCCTGAGGGGGCGGGGCGGGCACTGGCTCTCTTGATGCTGCTACACGTAATTCACCTCAGTGCCCAAAACAGTGTCCCCCACACAAAGATGGGCATCTCACGGGCTGGTAGTAAGCCCTGCCCCTCAGACATGTTAGGTCAGGCCTTGGAGGAGAATAAAAACTGCCCAGGGGCACCTGGCTGGCTCAGTCTTGATCTTGGAGTTCAAAGTTCAAGCTCCATGTTTGGTGTAGAGATTACTCAAAATAAAACCTTAAAAAAAAGAAAATGCCCCAAACAACCCATGTGTGACCTTGAGCCCATCACTTCACTTTTCAGTTCTGTCACTCACAGAATAGACTATGACTGCCTCACAGGGTTGTGTTGAGTGTTTTCATGGGAGAGGGTGGAGTAAGAGCCAGGAAGAGCCCTCCAGACCCCGGCCCACTGCACTTAGCAAGCGGTGCTTGTGGGTGTGACAGCCAGCGCCCACAAAGAGAGGAGGAACTCTGCTGGCCCCTGACCAGGAGGAAGAGATATGCACCCCACTCCCCGCACTGGGACGAAATCACAGCAGGGTTCAGAGGAGCCTGGGAAGGGGAGGGAGGGCAGTTGGCTGGGGACCTGTACCTTAATGAGCGTCGGGGTGGGCTTGGCCACTGGAGCTGTGGTTCCGTTGGTGAGGCTGGGAGGCAGAGGAGGCTGCTCGGCCAGGAAAAGTGTTTCTCCGGAATCCGGGCCCAATGGGAGTTGAGACACAACCTGAGAGAGGAGGGGGGCATGGCCATATGAGGTGGTGGTGCGTCTCAGCCCTTCCCTGCCCAGAGGGGGCACCTCCTCCAGCACCAGCACTGCGGGGGGGCAGGGGGGGGAGGGTGTGTGGGTGTGTGGGTGGGTGGGTGTGTGTGTGGGTGGGTGCAGGTGCGTGCGCGTGCACTCCCCGGGAGGCAGGGTGGAGGGAACTGGAACACGGAGCCACAGAGGGCAGTGAGCAGGTCACTAACTGAATGAGGGGGAAGCAGGTGGGTCTGCATGGGCGCAGGGACTGGCCAGGGGGCCTCAGGGATCCCACTGGGAGGCAGCCCCAGCTCAGGACAGCGGGCTGGCCAAGGCAGCTGAAATGGGGCCCACCACCAACATCTCTGGGGCTCAAGCAGCCAGCTCGGGACCTAGCAAGGCAACACCCTTGGCTTCCCTGTCCCCCCTGGCCCAGGTGAGACCTCACTCTGGACAGCTCCAGCAAGTGTGGGGACCTTGGGGAGTGGGGAAAGCATCTGGAGGAACAAGCTCACCTGAGTGGGGGATACAGAGGTGGCACTAGGCAGTGGCTCACTGACTCGGGCTTCCAAGGGTGACGGCACCGAGCCCTGGGATTCATGGCTGGCAGGCTGCTCAGGGGATAAGGCGTCACTGCTGTCCTCATCGAAGGAAGAGCTGTCAGCTACTTTTGGGTAATTCACCTGGCCCACTGAAAGCCAAAGCCGGCGTTAAGACTCCACCTCCAGCCCCCACAAATGGTGAGAGGTGCCTGTGCCCCAACCTCCAGCCCAGCGAGGCAGACAGGAGAAAGCCCAGCAACTGACCTGCCTTCTGGGTCCAAAAGAGCTCCAGGAAAGCTCATCATCAGGACCCGGACACAAAGGCAGAAGAGTGCTAGCTACTCTGCTCTCAAAAGCGCTCCCTTGCCTTTGACTCTACACTGTGTCCAGTGCTCAGAGTCAAGTTCCACGCTCCCTCCTTGCAGCCTCCTCCATCTCATCTAGATGTTTCCCTGCTGTTAAAGGCACTTCATGTCCATCCTCTGGTGGCACAAAACTCTCCTCTTCCCCCAGAGGCTTGTGGCCCCTGCAATGAAGGCTCAAAGGGACAAACAGCCTGAGAACGCGGCTCCTCCCTGGGCTGTCTCGACCCCCTGGAAAGGCAGGGACAGGCCAGGGCTTCTGGAAAAGGTATGCCTACTCAGACCGGACGTATGGTGACCTCCTATTAGTGGCCTGCGACTCCCAGAGACCCAAGAGCTGGCAGCGGCAGCCACCAGGAGAAAATCCATCCCGCTGGCTCCAAGTGCCCTGCCCAGCCGCATGGCCAGGGTCCTGGCTGGGGTCAAGCTGGGAGGGAGGAGCAGGAGTGCCAGGGCCCTAGTGTGGAAATCCCAGGACACAAAAGGAAGGAAAGACAAGTAGGATATTTCAAAAATTTCACATCCCAACCACCTGCTCAGCAGTGCTGGGGGAAGAGGTTCTGCCGGGGTCTGCTGTTCACATGGGAGGAACAGAGGCGCGGGTCACAGCAGAGGTGAGCTGTGGGGCATGCCTGGGGAAATCTACGGTGGTGGGAAGACCACCGATAGGGAACAAGAACAAACCAGGAACTCTCCCAGCAGACTCTTCCTCTCCAGGGCCACGAGCTGAGGCTCTCTCCTCCCCTGGGACCAGGGAAGGACATACCTGAGCTCGAATGTCCGCGAGCAAACAGTGGTGCTGGAGCCAGTACTGCTCACTGCTGGGCCAGTTCCTACACCCCCCCACCGCCCCCGTCCTGGCAGGGCCTGCGCACACGGTGCAAGGGGGAAATGGAGCTCGATTACTGCCGTATACTCCAGGCCACTGACACATCTAGACTTCTCCCAGCAGCTCTTCCTCCCAGCAAGGAGACAGGCCACGGGATGGCAGCCACCTAGCACCAGCACGCGACGGAGGAATCCGGGACAGAGACGCTCTGGCTCATCCTGAGGGCAGTCCAACAGGAACCAGTGGCTGGCCACACTGGAGAAGCCCAATGAGCAGGGTGGGCCAGGGTCCCTGCCCTCTGATTTTGGTCCAATCCCCTTTGCTCAAGGGCAACACAGACTCTGTGGAGACGCTCAGGGAAGACTTCTTGGAGGACGGGTCTTGACGTGAATCTTAGAGATCAACTGGGGGTGGGTGGCCTGGAGGGGAGGGCGGCCTGGAGGGGAGGGCAGCGGTGTGCTGTGAGTGGCCTTGGGGAGTGTGTGGGGAAGACAGTGGGTGGTCAGCCTCTGCAAAGCCCCTGTTGCACCCTCACCTTTATCAGGGCTCAGGACCACTGCGGCCCCCTCCCCACACTCTGCACACCCAGCTTCGCCTCCTCCTCCTCCTCCTCAGACGTGGCCGGAGTCTCTCCCCTCCCAGGACCCAGCTCTTCCTCTGACTCCTTCCTCTCAGCCACAAAGCTGCATTTCTCCCAGTCTAAAACTCCTTTGCAGCCCACCACCTCCCTCTTTCTTCCTTCTCCATTTGCAGACAAATGGTCTGCATCTGCTGTTAACACTTCCTTACCACCTACTCATTCCCCAACCCACACGATCTGGCTTTTGCTGGCAAATGCTTTCTCTCAGGTCACTAGTGGTTATTTTACCTGCTTACCAAACTACACTACCTCCCCATCCTCAAACCAGCTATGCTCTGCCACACCTCCAGGCCACTGCCCACACAGCCCCCTGTGCCTGGAATGTCCTTCTGTACCTTCTCCATTGGGCAAAGTGGACCCCACGTGTGTCCTACGGTGTGTGATACTTCTCTGGGCCTCCCCACCGGGCCCGTCTCTGAGAGAAGCTGTGTTGGTCCGGCTCGCACTGTACCTGACATACTATTACCCCCACGTCGTCACTACAGCACCTGTCCCCTGGTCTGTAACGAATCAGACTGCTGACGGCAGCAGCCCTTCTGTGCGTCTCCTAAGACGCCCAAGACTGCCGGGCCCTTTATATCCATTATTGCCTGTGGGCCTGCAGCCCATCCTGTGAGGCTGGTGACTCAGCTACTATGTCACAGGACCGTGGCCTTCTCACTACACAGCGCTGGCATCTGACCGGGAGCCAGACTCAGTAAGTGCTCATTCCTACGTCAGTCTTCTCTCATTGTAGTGCATTCTTGGAGGGCAGCATCATATTTTGTTCATCTTTGTAAACTGCACGACTTCACACAGGGCCTGGCATGCTGACTCTCACATTTTGGTGGCTGGAGAGTCCAGAACTGACCTGGGCCTAAACACAGGCCTGACATTAGGGGCTGCTATGGAATCCGGTGAGGATCAGGGTAGGGGAACACGGAGATGAGGTGGGATGAATGCCAGGGCAAAGCGGGGAACTAAGAGGGTTATCAGCACCAACTGGCAAAGGGGCTGGTAGGGCACACCAGCTGCCTCCTACTCTGTCGAACCACTGTCTGCAGCACAGAGGCTCTGGAAACCAAAGTCTCCTCTGACCCAGGGCTCATGGCCCAACTCAGCCTGCTCTGAGGTCTGTGGTTCCCCCCCGGTACCCCGCCCAGAAGATCTAACTCCTTATGACGGAGGGAGCAGGTGAGCCTCATGGCAACCTCCCAGGGGCAGGACCAGGTCTTAGGCCCACTGTAGCCAAGAAGACATGTCTGTACTAACAACTACCAAAATCTAAAGGAATCAGGTCCGAACACCTGCCCAGGGCACACAAGGCCCTGTCATGTCCCGGACTCTGCCCACCTTCCCCGTCCTTCCAGCTCCACGCCCAGGCTGCTCCTCGCCCTGCGAGGCTCTCCCTCCCTGGAGCTAGCTCGTAGCACCTCTCTCCCCGTATGTACTTTAATTCCAACTCATCCCGCAGCCCCAGTCTCGGCTGTCACCTCTCCCGAACCACCCCCACTGGCAGAGCCGGGATGGGGACCTTCCTCTGTGTGCCCAGAGCAGCTGGGGCTCCGTCCAGCACAGCTGCTGCCTCTGTCCGGCCGCTAGCTGTTTACCTGCCTAAACCTGCTCCTAGGTGGGAGTTCGAGAAGGGTGAGGGGCTCGCTCTGCTTCGTGGGGCTGTGACCTAGCACCTGGCACACCTCTCAGATCAATCAGTATTTGTTGAGTGAAGTATTTGTATAAAGTGCCAGGCTTCAAGGAGAGATTTCACTAATAAAAAAAACAGTAAGGAAGAGACTTCTGATTCCTGGCATCTCCGTAGGTTCATACACACCAATCCTGACATCTAGCTACCCAGTGAGACAGTGTACAGAGAAGACAGGGGACAGAGGCCCCTCTGTTAGTTATTCCGGCATGATCCCTGAGGCCACTGGCACTGTTCCAAGCTAACACAACCTCTTTCTCGGGCTCTCACACTCTGCACCCCAGTTCCCCAAGTCAAAGCAGGAAGTCAAGCAGCAAGAAGCCCAGAGCCCCCTCCTCCTGCATCTGGCCCACACGTTCACACAGGGCGCCTGGGGCCTCCTCACCAATGATGGCTTCTTTCAAGCTGGACTCAACAGGCAGAATGTTCTTCTCAACCAGCTCCATGGGGCCCGGCCTCTGTGCAATCTTCTCGTTGAGGTCATCGGCCAGTCTGGCTCTCTTCAGCTTCAGCTGCTTGGCCTGGAGGGAAGGCTCGGCCGAGGTCTCTGCCCGTGGGAGAGAATGGAGTGCAGGAGGATGTAGGAATGGACCTGGCTCTACCCTGGGAACTCCAGAGCAGCTCTGCTTCCCTCTGGGGAAGGAGCAGAAGCCATCAGGATGTAGAGAGTGTCCCAGGCAGAGAAGAGCGGCCCAGCTTTAAGTTCTACAGGACACAAGAAGGGGCCCGACTGCTGACAGAGTGTGGGCACACCCAGCCAAGGTCACCGGGCATGGGGGGCTACAGAACTGAAAGTGCAGCAGATGATGGAGCACACCCTGCCCTCCCTCAAACTTTCTGGGTTACGAAGGCAATTCAGTCCCTGCTCTGGGTCTCAGTGTCTCTCTGTACAAAGCGGGACTCAGACTAAGGAAGTTCTCTTCCAAACTCAAAGTTGACTCAAAACTAAAAACAACAAAATGGATAGATTCACACTGCTTTCAGCAGCCAAAACAGTCTCTTCACTAGAATGTGGACAGAAGTGTGTGCCAGGCCAGGCAGACACACCTAGGATGAGCTTACTTGGGTGTCACAGGTGCTCATGTGATGCTGAATGGATGTGGGAGTGAAGGAGTGAATGAACACAGAAAGGAAGTGCATTTTTAGAAGATTCTGGAGAAAAGGCTTTCAAACCAAGGGATGGCAAGATCCAGGGCCACCACGTGGCCAGAGGAGAAAAGGGCAAACCAACCTAAGATAATGTGACTGTGCTGCTCTAGGAATTTGCAGAACTCGCAGCTCTGCCGTTCTACTGTGTTAAGGTTTGGCTTACGCAGTCAACAGAAATGGGAGTGATAAGTGGTAAGAAAGAGGGACACAGAAATGTGGGTGATGCACGATGGAAACAGCAAGGGTAAGGGGAGGAAGCATTTCCAACCTAACACACCTTCCAAAATATGCATCCTGACCAGCTCCGATCTCTCCGGCCGGGAACGAATCTTCCGTTTCAGATAGTCCTCTGTCTATAGAAAAAACACACCAAGAGAATCTCAAATCCAGGATACAAGTTATGGAATGGAACCTCTGTAGCCCCTGACCGCCCCCCATCCCAGCCTGGAGCCTGCAGGGTTCAGGAGAGGCCTGGGGGGGCGGGGGTGCATCCACTTCCAATGCACCTGCTCAGGGCACCCCCTCATCTGTCCAGACTACTTGTTTCTCTGACGCTGAACTATTAATGTATTTCTTAAAAATGTATTACTTGTACTATCATAAAAGTAATATATGTTCATCAAAGAAAATTTAGAAAATTACAAAGTAAACAATAACAAAAATTTTTAATCACCCACTGTTAGTATTTTGGGATATTTATTCCTAATCATTCTGCCATGCAAAAGATGTCTAATTTTGCAGAGCTGTAATCATAGCGAATATAATTTTTTATCTTTTTTTTTAAACTTTTTATTTATTTATTCATGAGAGACAGAGAGAGAGAGAGGCAGAGGGAGAAGTAGGCTCCCAAGGAGCAGGGAGCCTGATGTGGGACTTGATCCCAGGACCCCGGGATCATGACCTGAGCGGAAGGCAGACGCTCAACCATCTGAGCCACCCAGGCACCCGAATATAATTTTATATCTTGTTCAAAAAATGTAGCACTGTATAATCTCATGAGCATTTTCCATTCATTTTGAATGGCTGCCCAATGTATTACTAATTCTGCTATACGGTGTCATAGCTGTAGTTCCTTCAAGTCCAATGCCCTCATTTCTGAGACTCCAGGTGAACTAAAGCATTCCTGATCAGGCTCAGCGCCTGGCGCTTGTGCTATAACGCCCAGGTGGCCCCAGGTCTGTCTGACTCCAGAGTCTGTGCTCTTAACTGCTGCACCAGAATTTTTCAAACCACAGGTCAAGACCATGAGTAGGTCAAAACCAGGAAAGGACAGGACAAGACAGGACAAGGTAGAGTAGCGTAGAGTAGAAAGTAACACAGCAGAGCACACTGCCTGTGGGAGAGGTAAAGCCCTGGCGCTCGCCCACTGTCTTGGAGCTCTGACTGGGCAGCTCTGTGCTCGCCCCAGGGGAGACGGCTCTGGATCTATCACTCTGCCCCATCTGCAGAGGACAATGGGACTGCCACGGCTGCTGCAGAACATGGCAGAACAGGTATCGGACACCACAGGTCTTCATGGGCATGAGGGAGGCGTATTTTCTAAGCTACCTGACATTCTGAATCATGGCCAAAGACGAGCTAGAATGCAGTACTAATTAAGAAAATACCTGGAGTCCACAGACCAAAGTTTGAATCCCAGCTTTGCCACTGACTAGCTTGACAAGTTAGTTAACCTCTCTTAGCTGCAGCTACGAAATGAAGAGAAGGGCACCTAACTCGTAAGAGCCGAAATGAGCGAATGACATCGCTCCACACGTGGAAGTACTCCGTAGGTAATCGTGGTTCTACTGAGCTCCAATTAGCTTCCTGCGTACTTGAGAAGCAATCCAGGTAATGGCACCAAGTCTCACAACCGGGTCAGGGGCCCAGACAATGCCCCCCCGCACCTCCCTCCCCCGTATCCTCCACTCCTCCCAGTAACTACAACAGCACAGTTTGTTACTGCTTTGGTTCCCGGTGTCGGTGACCTCATTCTTCCCACTCACTCTAAGAATTAATCATAATTTTCCTTAGAAATTTTTTTAAAAATAAAATAAGACAGTAAGAAAGTCTCAGAAGTAGATATTTCAGTCTCTGAAAGAGTTGCGGGTCTTATGAAGCCCTGACCTATATGGTCCTCCACTGGGGAGGTTCTCTTTCCTTGTCTTTTATGTAAAAGAAAAAAGTGAAGGGGGAGGAGGGAAAGCATGTTCTGATGACTTCCCCATCTCTGTCCACACTGGGCAGCAGAATATCCCCCTGAGGGAACTGAAACCAAGGGGGGGACACGGCAGCAGGCCAGGTGCTATAGCAGGAACCAGGGCTCAAACCAGGCTCAAACCAGGGGCCCAGCTTCTGTATCCACCGCCTCAAGTGGACACTGGCTACTCAGGGCACACGGAGACTGGTGAGGTTTCCTGCCCCTTGGAATGCCCTTCCTGGAGAGGCGTAGGCAGTGCAGCCACAGACGTGGAAGACCAGCCCCTCAGCCAGCTTTTCCATGGCTGGTGTTCGCGTCCTAACATCTACAGAAGGGTAAGTGGAATTTGATGGGAATATACCAGCGGTCTCCAAAGTAACAGGAAGGAGGACTGATCATCATATACCCGTAAACGCAGTAAAGGAGAAATTCTGATCACATTTCACATCACGCTGTGAGATGGCTGGGGTGGGGATGGAAAAGAAAAAGGCAGCACTCTGTGTCTGGAACTGAGGTGTGGGCTGGTCCCTTCCACTAGACTGGAAGGGACGCACCAGCAATGCAATGGGTTCTGGAGGCCCTCAGGGAAGAAAGGCCTTACCCTGGCCCGCTCCAAGCTCCTTCTCTGTTCATGAAACGCAGCTGGACTTTTCAAAGCTGTTGGGGAAAGAATCATAAAAGAATTAGTTTTATGAAGCATGTGTACAATTTACAGTGGAGAAGGCATTTTAATTCAAGTTAATTTTAGCAATACTAATTCTTAGCGGAAGTGAAGAAGAACATGGCACCTGAGTAAGCACGTATCTTTATGGTTCAGCTACCCCATTAACAGTTTTGGTTACTTCATTCCGAATGAGAACAGTCACTGTTTAAGCTCAGGCTCTATAAAGTGCACAAATGGAATACAACTTAAAAAAATATCCTGGACCCATTACTAGACCATTAGCTGCACAGTCAACCCTCCAGGAATGTGTGCTGGGCCCCACCTCATTCTGGTGAAGACAGGGACACAGGGACACAGACAGGAATACAGCAGCATGTCGGATCCACCTTACTTCTTCAACCTAATTAGGAATCACAAACTGACCAAACTGAATGGGGCACTTACACCAGAAAAACCTATGTCTGCTTGGATGCCATTTCCTTCTTCACTTCAGCTAATTTAGTGCTGCTAAAATTACCTTGAATTTCATCTCTGAGGACTAAAAAACCTTCACAGTAATTGTATGGTTGACCCTGTTGCACACAACCAGCAGCTAACAGGAAGGGCTCGATACAGACCCTGGAGCCCACCACTATGCAGACCACAGCTCTCGACTCAGCAAACAAGATCAAACCAGAACCAAATCTCCTCGAACGTGGCACAATGAAGAGAGTTTTGTGTCAAGCACTTGGCTATAAAGACAAAGGATGAGTCCGGACACCCTGAGGGTAAGAGGGGAAAAGGCCTGACTCACTTCAAGTAGGGAACAGCAGCAATAAGAGAGAAATTTACAAGACAGTGGTCAGTTTCACTTCTGCTGCCCTAGAATTTCAGAACAGCTGTGAAACTGTGTGTGGAGATAACTTTTGCTAGGCTGCTCTAGTGGTAGGAGCTCAGGGGAGAAGCTAAAAGTAGCAAGAGCACAGATATGACCCTATCCTGCCCGGGCTTTTGTGCTTCCTCCCCCTACCCCGCTCCTGGGGGCTGGGCCTCAGCAACAACAGTCCCAGCAGAAATATCTAAATGTCCCAGCAGTCCTTATTTAAAAAACAAACATTTCTGAAATCTTAGGATAAAAAACAATCATTTAAAAAGATCACTTGAGAGCCTCCCCATCTTCTAACAGCAGGGGGAGCTCTAGATTTCACAAATAATCTCTAAGAAAAACCAGCACAGCCTCCCTCCCCACCTACCAGAGCATTCCAGGGCACCCTCCAGGCTATCCCAGCCCTAATCTGGGGAGGTCTTGAGCAATTCAGTGGGTAAGCAGACAGCTCCTGCACCTGCTTCTACTGGGTAAAGCTGGTTCAACTCCAAAACCAGTCTCCAAAAGCCCTCATATGCCAGAATCTGGTAATAGGGTGTGATGGGCCACTCTCATGGAGGAAACAGTAAATACAACAAAGAATCAAAGCAAAAGAAAACTCAGTGTCTCCCCCACCACCCCTAGCTTCCTTTCGGCCTTATTCTTCTGTACAGCACTCATCACCATCAGACATTCTTTCTAATTGGTTGACAGGACTCTTTCCTTTGTTTCTGACACTATCCCGGGGCCTACGGTGCCCAGCACATAATTCATTCAATGAATTGATGAATATTCTGTAAGAAATGGACACAAGGTGTACCCTAGTGACAGGAAAGCGAGAGGGTTCTGTGGCAGAGCTGTAAACTTTCTAAACTTTCACCTGCATGGCCAGAATTCAGGCTTTCATCTGGGTTCAAAACTTCACAGAATTTCCGGATAGAAAAATCAAGGCTCAAAATAAAAAAAAACTGGTGTTTTCCTGGGTTCTACCAATCATTAGTAGCGTGATACAGGGGACTGAGTTCTGGGTCTCATTTTCTTCTTCTGCAGAGTGAGAATCTGCCTGCCGCTCAGGACTCCTGTGAGTCAGATGAAAGTGGAGTGCTCTGAAGCAAATGGAGCACACACAGACGGACATGAAGTGCTGCTATCACCAGACGCAGTGATGCAGTTGAATCATGGGTTCGAGTCCCACACACGCCTGCTAGTGTTAATACCACAGCCACACACCTCTCTAGAACCCCGGCTAGTTTGCTACCTACCTTGGCCATCCCAAGGGGTAAGGCACAAATCCAATTTCTGGAAAAACAACTCACAAAGCACAGAATTTCTAGATTGAAGGGGAGCCTATTAAGGATGATGTAGCACCAAGGGGGTAAGAGGCAGGAGAACCGGCTGTCGCATATATGACTTCCTGTTTGGTAAGGGTATTTTCAAGTAACAGCAAAGGAGAGATTAATAATTGTGGAGGGCCTACTTATGTGGTAGGCACTGTTCCAGATATTTAAAACATGTTATCTGATTTAATACTCCTAATGATCCCATGTGGTAGGTAATACTCCAATTTATAGATAAGGACAGGCTCCAGAAGCTAGGAAAGGCTAACAAGTGACAGAGTTAGGATGACAACCTCACTCTATCTCACCCTCGAGTCAGACTTCTTCCCATTCCTCTGGGCTGATTTCTTAACTTCTTCAAAAGGTGGAGAAGGACGACCCTATCGGATGGGGAGGCAAGGAGGCTTCAATTACACGTACTGCCTGAACGGAGTGCTGAGTGCAGGCAACTGGAAAGGTCAGCTTGACCACAGCCCTGACCACAACAGGTGCGAAGAGGGGTTCAAAGTGACCGCAAGCACAGAAAGCCACGGTCTGAAACCTGGGGCTCACCCTGGAGCTTAAGGGGCAGCCTCCAGCACTGATACTAGGAAACAAGTGGGAGGGGGTAATGAGAGACCAGAGGAATTCATCCCACTGCTCAGGGCCTGAGCAAGAACCAGAAATGAGGACCAAGAAAAGAATTCAAGACACAAGACAGTAATTACCAATCCCACAAGATTTTATAACAACATTATAACCATGCTGAATCCTCTAGTACCAACCCACGACGTAAGGACCCTCCTTCTAATTTTATCCATGATGAAGCTAACAGCCCAGTAACCTGGGAGGTCACTCATCGAGTGGCGGGCCCCAGCCCAGCTCTAGTTCTGCCTGTCCTTTCTTCTCTGGTCCCAACCTTCTGACACGTGTGTTGGTTTCTCCCAGTCCGTGAGTAGCCCACTTGCTCTGTGTTACTCTTTCCCCGTTGCTAACTCTGCTCTCTGAGAGCAGGTTCAGCAACTTCAATAGCTATTTCCAACAGAAGAAGGGAGCAACGGCCCCCTTCCTCCAGGTTTCTGTCAGGGTTCCTGTAGGCCACTCCTCGGGCTTCCGTGGGGAGAAACTGGAGTTGGGGCAGCCAGGGCCCTCCGTGCACTGGGTCTCGGGGAGGAGAGGGCATTCCCGCGCGCATCCAGCTGGCTGTGCTGTAAGCCACATTGCAGCAATGAAGGCGAAGCTAGTGAAAGAGACGCAGGGTGGTTAAAGGTAAGCCCCGGGCTTCCTCGGAGGAGTGAGCGGCAGTGAGTAGTCAAAATCACCTTAGGCTTTGTAAGCAGTCGCAACAAAGCAGAAAATCGTTTTTAAAGTTTAGGCCTCTGCTCGTTGTAGAAAGACCCGGAAAGACTCAGAGTTAACCCATAAATATGGGTCCAATGAGGAGGGCTACATTCACCTTGGACCTCCAACTCCCTCCTCCTTACCTGTCTTAATGGCTTTGCCACAAGAGCCAGGATGTTACTCAGAAATTTCATTTCCCCGGAAACTCCTAGAAGGCAGTCTTTGAGAGAGAAGCCCCCAAAACCGATACACACCCAAGAGCTATGGTATGGGCTTGCAAGCATATACATGTTTGGGGTGCAAGGGCAGCTCCTGGCCCTTTACTCCCACTGTCTGGAAGCTGGTTCCACTGGGACACTTTACTGCTTTGTGTGCACAAAGGGAAGTGTGAAGCACATACGGAAAGGAAAAATAACCAAGCTCCTCATGGAAATCAAATGAACAGAAGTGGCTAAGAGGTGTGATGTTCTTAATCACAGTTTCAGTTCTAGATGTGGGTCTCGCCCCTGGCTGGCTATAGCCACCAATTTATATTCTGTTCCCTCTCTCCAGTGCCCATTTTCTTTCTCCCCCTACATTTTTGCTGCCTTAATTAAATGAGGGCCTTGTGAACTAAAAAGAGAAAAATGGTTTTAATTTTTTAAAAAATATACTGCCATCAGCTTCCAAGGAGGAGTTCAATGCTACACTCAGTGTATCCACTGAGCTTTGTGGCTTACAGTACAGGAGCACAGGGATTGAGCAGTCAGGATTTAATCTAGCACTAGACAGTAAGTGTAAGGACCCTTAAAAACCAACCTATAGCATTAAATTAGGACATTAAATCAGTCCCAGATTTACTTAAACATGTAGGCAAGTCAAAGTCTTCTACAACCCACAAAACAGTTCTGGAAATGCATCTCAGTGAGGAAAGACAGCAATTAGCCATCAGGACTCATTTCCTCGTTATCATTAAGGAGTATTTATTAAGTGCCTGTGTCAGAATGTCACTTTATTAGGTGTTGACATAAGAAAAATGATGGTTCCCATCCTCAATAAGATACTTTTGCCAGAAGCTCACCACCAAGTCTACCGTCAAAGGCTATAAACACAGTACACTAACAGGCGTCAGTGGAGTGCCACAGCCCGAGGAGGCTTTCCTTCAGGCAAGCCTGATGGATTTCTTTTTCCACTATAGAAGCAGCAGGCATACACACAGTGGATATGTAAGTTGGGGGTTTGGTGGTGGGAGGGGGATAAATAGATTTAATAATCCAGGTGGGAAATTAGAAATGTAGCCATCCATCCATCCATCTGTCCAAGAAACAATTCTTAAGTAACTATTATGCTAGTCACTGAGGACAAAGATATACAGAATAGGGTCCCAACCCTCAAAGGCAGTTCATGGTCTGGTTAGAGAAAAAGACAAATAATTACAATACAAGATGGAAGTACAATTATAGAGGCAATTTAAAGTGCTACATAGGACAGAAGAGGCAAAATTCAGCTCAAGGAAAGAGTATAAGAACTTTCCTGGTAGATTTCACAGAGAAAACCCAAATGAACAAAACAGAAACACTACAGACAGACAAGAAAGGGAGTGGTCATCTGAGGCTAAGGAAGAACAAGAGCATGAAGGTACGAAGAAGCACAACAAATTCAAGGGGCTACAAGTAGTCTGATATGGTGGGACCCAGGAGGAGGTCATGTGGGGACAATGAAGTTGGAGGGGAGGCAGAGTCTAGCCCACGAAGACCCTTCATGTGCTACTGCAGGAACTTCTGCATCTGGGAAGATGGAGCAGACCTATTGTTCTCTACTCCTCCCACTAAGTACAACTTAAAATTCTTGATGTTATATATAAAACAAATGTAAGTAGGGGTGCCTGCCTGGCTGGCTCAGTGAAGGAGCATGTAACTCTTAATCTTGGGGTCATGAGTTCAAGCCCCACGTTGGGGGTAGAGTTTACTTAATAAAAAAAAAAAGTAGTAAAACAAACAAATCTAAGTTCATTCTGAAAGGTGAAGAGAAGAAGGCAAACTGGCTAGAGACCTTAGGACCCAAAGAATGATATAGTGGTGAGTTCCCTGGGTTTCCTCTTTATCTCATACATCCCAGACTTGGAGCTGAAGAAGCCAACAATCTGGAAATGCCAGTGGAGGCAGACAAAAAAGCCACAACAAAACCTACTCTCACTGGCCGAAGGACCAGAAAAAGGGCAACCTCGCCAAACAGAAAACTTTTAGACAATAATCATTCTATTCCAGATAGACACCACAACAAACAATGGCCTCAACCCCCCACCAGGAGTCTAGACTCCCCATCGTTGCAAGGCTATTATAATACAGCTCTCCAATACCCCTGTCCAGAGGTGTCAAAGAAGGCCAAGTAGGAAGCTGGGGCTTTCATTCTCACCAGCCAGTAATAAATACGATATGCTCCCCACCCAAGGAATAAGTGGAGACCAAACAGGAAGCCTAGACTTATAACCCACCTGGGAGAAATAAGACACCCCTCCCCTTCCTGCTGATGTCAGAGGAGGGCTGGTGAAGAGTCACGACTTTCACCATGGCTCAGTGATAACACGGTCACCCCTGGGTGGCTCAGTCGTTGGGCATCTGCCTTCGGCTCAGGTCATGATCCCAGGGTCCTGTGATCGAGCCCCGCATCAGGCTCCCTGCTCAGCAGAAAGCCTGCCTCTCCCTCTCCCACTCCCCCTGCTGTGTTCCCTCTCTCACTGTGTCTCTTTCTGTCAAATAATTAAATAGAATCTTAAGAAACAAAAACAAAAAACCAACATCATATCATCCAAGCCCTGGATGAAGAAGAAAAAAGGTGGGTTGAAAAGTACTTAAAGAAATAAATGGCTGAAAACTTCCCAAATTCGACAAGAGACCTAAGTCTACAGATTGAAAGGCTGAGCAAACCCCAAAAAAGATAAACCCCAAAAAATTCATGCCAGGATACATCACAATTAAACTTTTGAAAATGAAAGAAAAAACTTAAAAGCAGCCAGAGGGAAAACAATCTGAATGATAGCAAATTTCTCATCAGAAACCAAGGGGGCCAGCAGAAAGTGGCATGATATTTTTCAACCATATGTAGCCACCACATTAACCAAGGGAGTGACTTAAACAGACCTGCATGGGGGGTAAGGGGATACTTCAAACTTGATGTTTTATATGAAAAAATAAAATGAGCAGAAACACAGCTTGTAATTGGTACATACTCATTTCACCCCCATGTCTACACTCACATGCTCCCCTTCCCTGCATCCCCTTTTAATTGTGAATCTATCAAACCTACAAATACACTGAAAGAATAATGAACAGCCCTATAACTCTGACCTAGATCCACCAGTTATCTTTTAGCCATATTTGTTCTCTCTCACATACACACACACAATTTTTGTTTATAGAATCACTTGAAAGTTGCAGATATCAATCAACACATTTCATCCCCAAATTCTTTAGTGTGCATTTCCTGAGAATAAGGACATTCTCCTATAGAACAAAAATATCTTTATCACACCTAAGAAAATTAACATTGATTCAATAATTCAATCTAATTTACAGTTCATATTTGAATTTCCTCAGTTGCCCCTCAAAATGTCTTTTATAATCTTTTAGATTTTCCCCCTCAATCCAGGATTTAACTGAGAACCACGCACTACATTTGGTTGCTGTCCCTTCAGTCACAATCTAGAATAGTACCTCTTGCCTTTTTTGGTTTTTGTGACACTGACCTAAGTATCTAAGCCATCTGTCTTGCAGAAAGAATGTCCTATATTCTGAATTTGGTTCCTCAAGATTAGATTTAGGTTAAACACTTCTGGCAAGGAGACTACACAGGTGATGTGTAACTCTTAGTATTAGAAGACACATAATACCATGTTGCCCAACTACTGACAGTGCTAAAAGTTTGAAAGGTGACAGGAGATGTCTCCATCTTAAAAGTAGCACTTCCTCCTTTGTAATTAATATGTAATCTGTGGGGGTAACATTTTGAGGCCATGTGAAAAATCCTGTTCCCTAACCACCACTCACCTCATTGTTTTAGCATCTACTGATGACCCCTGCCTGAAATCAATTATGACACTAGGAATGGCAAAACAGTAAGACCTGCCTCTTTGCAAGATCGAGTAGTAGTGATCAAGAGGCCATTTAGAAGAATAAAGTGGAATGACTGGGTGAAGGGTTGTGCCATTAACACTCCCAGACTGGGGATATAGGAGGAGTAAGCTTGGGACAGGGTGGGAGACTGTGTTCAGTTAGCATGTGATACGAGTTGATCATGAGACATCCTATTAAGAGATGTGCAAGTGTGTGCACGTGTGTATATGTGTCTATGTGTATGTGTGTGCGTCATGTCATCCAAAGATAATGTGACAGGTTATGTAGAAACTGAAGATAATTCCCAGGGTGAATCTTAAGAGAATCCCAGAATTGAAGTGATTCAGTTCATCACTAACGAGGAAGAGAGCCCAGCAAAGGAACCCGAGGCGGCTCTCCAAGGCAGGAGAGGGCTAGGCAGAGCTGGTATCAGGAGTAAGCCTCAAGAACGAGAGTAGGTAGAAGAGAGACAGCAGCAGTGGGCAGGTTAGACAAAGTAAGGCTTGCCCAGTATCCAGAGGATTACTGACACTTAGGAAGTGGCTGCTGGTCTTGGAGCCAGGCCAGTGGGCTGCCAGGGCACACTATGCACCAGGTGGAGAAATCAGAGGTGAGGAAATGGGGTCTGGAGGTTTATGTCCCCTAAGAGGTTAAGATGTGCTAACAGTTAATTACTCATTCTCCCAATAAATATTTACTGAGAGCCTACGTGTCATACTGTTTTGGTGCTGGGATAGCCATGTTCTCCTGCAGTTTACACTCTAGTGAAGAATGACACATAAAACAAATGAACATATAACACTGTAGGAAGTGATACGTGCCACGAAGAAATATAAACGAGTAGAATGACAGAGAGTCATTCTATGGGGGCAGGAGCATTTCACTCTCTGGAGGGTCAGGAAAGACCTTCTCGTGTGCCATCTGAACAGAGACCTGAGGAAGGGGGTGAGCCCTACAGCCATCTGTTGGAAGAGCCTTCCAGGCAAGAAGCGCAGCAAGAGCAAAGGCCCTGGGTGGGAACCTGCCTGAGAGACAGAGGACATCCAGGAGGCCGGGGTGGCAGAGCAGAGTGCACAAGGAGTGGCAGGATACGGAGAGAGAGGTGAGAGAGGGCCCTGTAGGACTTCGGCCGTTACTCTGTTTTCAAGTGGTACTAGAGAAAATGACATGGGGAGAAGAAATAAAGTAGGACTGTGTCTGCCAATCTAGAGACAGACAAAAAAGGCTCCCACGAGTAACGCAAACAGAGTTGCTGCAAATGGCTTCCATGTTCTCCCTGACGTTTGTACAGTGTGTTGGGAATTACAAGGGACTTACTATTTTCCACAATTCATACTGGAGAACTGACTTGCCTGAGAGCACATCCTAATCAACTACAGAATGGAGACTAAACTTTGGTTCTTCTGATTCTCTAATTCAGATCTTTTTATTTGTGTATATTTCAGCATAACAGAGGTAGGAGGAGGGGATGGAGATGGGGGACACAAAAGATAATCTCTGATCACATATCTCCTTTTCCCCCCCAAAATGTGTTAGCTATAAAACAAAACAAAAAAACCACAAACAAAAACTTCAATGCTTTTAATCTGATCTTTCACATTTTAATTCTTCTCCTGGCTATTCCTCTGGAAAGAGATGCTGCCTTCTTCTTTTCTCTAATATTGGCAATGGGACAGAAGGAAGGACTTCAGATATAACCTCAAAAAACGTCAAGGGGACACACATTCTCCCATTCCTTTTCCCTCCAGCCCTCTCCTGAAGGGGCCAATATAGCAGAAGAAGGAGTCACTACATAACCAAACTCCTTCCAAAGTTAATGGAGCCTTTTGCCCCATCCCTTGGCCTAGCACAGAAGCCTGTCACACCACTCCAGGCAGTTCGTTAACTTGGCCTAATGGACCACTGACATGGTAAGGGGCCCCCAGCACTGGAGACGGGCTCATAAGCTGTCCAAACCTGGCCATTCCATAAGCAGCAGCCTCAACAGTCTTGGAAATTTGTCATCAACTCTTGAATCACGCAGACTGGCTATCCTTTATTTCAGAACTCCTGAGACAAGACAGTAACGATGATCTATACCACAACTAAAAATGAAAAGGGAAAAGATACCAGCAGCCTTTGGTCCAGTGTTCCTCCAAGTGCAGGTGGAGAGTCACTGGCATTAGCATGTCTCTCTCTGGGATGCAGATTCCTGGGCTAAGTCCAAAAGGCAGAGGAAAGGTGGCACCGCAGATGAGAAAGGATTTGTATTTGCTCGCTCCCCACCACCAGGGGCTAAGTCACCACAATGTACACCTAGGAAGGACTTGATAACTTTTTTCAACAGCTTAGTTCAAAATTTCAAATCTGCTATCTATGTAGGTGCCCACAAATTAGTAGAGTTTAATCTCCTGAGCCCCTTTCAGGTTCACTGCTCTGGGTTGCAAAGTGTGCATTTCTGAGAGTCAAAGGATCAGGTCTTTTTGCCATTCCCCTCACACCCGGTGAGGGCCTATTTTGGCTGAGATGGATTCCATACCTTACTGTTTGTATCTACAGCCTGGCGATCACGATCAATAGAAGGCGGCTATAGAAAAGTAGTGCGAGGAGCCCAGAGGACTGCTCGAATCAGGGGAGGGACACTTACACACCTGAGTGATGAAAGCGCAGAAGTCAGCTGTGTCACTGGTGTATAAGGGTTTACGCCACCTTTAGGTGTAATCAGAATCTTAGGATTCTGTATCCAGGCAGAGCAGGGGCTTTTAACCTGGGGCACACTACACTGCTGCAAAGCATCTATGACTCTCTGTAACTGTGCTGTAACTTCGGAACCTGCCCGGGCAACTGTGTGGCAAAGGGACAGTGTAAGATTTTCTAAGGAGCATCAATGGCACAAGAGAAGTCAAGAGGCTCTCATCTAACTAAGGGTTATTTTTTTTTTAAAGATCTTTCTTTCTTTCTTTCTTTCTTTTCTTTCTTTCTTTCTTTCTTTTCTTTCTTTCCTCTCTCTCTCTCTCTCTCTCTCTTTCTTTCTTTTCTTTCTTTCTTTCCTTTCTTTCCTCTCTCTCTCTCTCTCTCTCTCTTTCTTTCTTTCTTTCTTTATTTGACAGAGAGAGACAGAGCGAGAGAGGGATCACAAGTAGGGGGAGTGGGAGAGGGAGAAGCAGGCTTCCTGCTGAGCAGGGAGCCCGACGCAGGGCTGGATCCCAGGACCCTGGGATCGTGACCTGAGCCGAAGGCAGACGCTTAACAACTGAGCCACCCAGGCGCACCTAACTAGGGTTATTTTGACAGAAGTAGAAAGATGCCCCTGGCCTTCAAACCTCACAGCCAGTAGATAGAAGCTGCAACTTGGAAGCAATTTTACTGGGGGGCTCAAAAATGAAGGGGTTATTATTCTCACCAACTACCAACTTTCACTTTACTTCACTAACTATGGGTCCTGATCTGATGCTGTTTTCAACTTTCAATACTGAAACTGCAGGGGAAAGTACAGCAGGCTATCATCGTAAAATTCCTATCATTAAGAACCATTAGTCTGTGACCTTCAGGAATTAGCATGGGCTTTTGAGCCAGGAGACCAGACTGGCTCTGCTTCTTTCAGTGGTGGTATACGGGACCCCTCTGAGCCTCAGTATCCTCATCTACAAAATGGCAATTCTACAAACCACTGCACTGATGACTGTTAGCACTAAATAAAGTGAAAGTGCTTTGCCAGCTGCTAGAGGCTGTTAAACTTGAGGCATTGTTACTGTTTTAACTTTTTTTTCTGTGCCATTCTCCTGTAGGAAACGGCGAGCATGTGGAATCAAATGCTGACAGCTAACTGGGCTCGACTTCCAATTTTTGTCTTACTGTTTTTAGCTGTCATACCAAAATGCCTACCGTAATATCCCGCAACAAAGACATTAACTAAAGAGTTGTGTCGACAGTTCCAGGGACTGGCCATGACAGTGAAAACCAGAACTAAGTCCATGTGAATCGAAAACGAGCTGGGGTGGTGGAGTGTGGGGAAGGGATCACACACTCTGGTGCAATCAAGAATCCAAACTAACAATCAGAAAACGTGCTTCATGCACATTTTTTGGTACTCAAAGTTGCCACCAACCCTGTTTTGGCACCTGGGTTGTCACCCCCACCCAAACCTGCAGGAACGCCAACGACCAAGAATAAATGTAAAAGTGGAGACTCGGATGCTGAATCTTTTCCTTCCCAGAAGTGCAAACTGCTCCAGAGTCTCACAACCTTGACCCCATGGCAGTGAAAGAGACTTAAGACTGGGGAAAATCTTATATAGCATGAATATCAGCAGGTACACTGAATTCCAAA
Organism: Callorhinus ursinus; assembly: GCF_003265705.2. Classification (NCBI taxonomy): domain Eukaryota; kingdom Metazoa; phylum Chordata; class Mammalia; order Carnivora; family Otariidae; genus Callorhinus; species Callorhinus ursinus. The sequence goes on along the minus strand of NW_027397110.1, from coordinate 7,960,875 downwards.
AGGTTAAAATATGAGGGGCCAAAGATTGTGAACTTGGTCTTCTGATTTTCCCTTTGACATCTATGCCAGAGGCACGTTTCTATCTAGCTCTCACATCACAGCCCAGCCTAATGCTCTGGATCAGTTAATTATCATCCCAGTGTATCCTCCGTGGTGAAGCACACACACATACCCAAAGCTACCGCCTCTTATTGAAGCCCATAATCAATAGGCTTAAGTCATCTGTGTAGATAAAAGCTCCAAATCACCTTTGCCCTTCTGCAGATCGCATCCCACTGGGCTGAAAATGTTAAATCACCACATCATCAGACACTATCACACCCCCCTTGAGTGTGTGATTCTTTATGGCTATAATTGTGCAGGTAAAATCTGTGAGTAGCTTCAACAAGTGACTTTATAAACTCCTTCACTCCATTTATAACCTTGAAAAGAAGTTGGCCTTGGATACCTCAGGCACTTCGAGAATTATTATTTTTAAAGATTTTATTTATTAATTTATTCGAAAGAGAGAGAGAGCAAGCAGGGGGAGGAGCACAGGGAGAGGGCAAGACGACTCTGCCTTGAGCACGGAGACTGACACAGGGCTCAATCCCACCACCCCAAGATCATGACCTGAGCCGAAATCAAGAGTCAGGCACCCAACAAACCAAGCCACCCAGGTGCCCCACTTCAAGAATTATTAAATAAAACTGAATACTACAATACTTTTTAGATATTAAATTGTATCAAGAACTCTTATCAAGAAGACTACTTTTGATGGCCCGTTCAACAGAGCTCCCTGCTGGATTTTTCTTTGGATTCAACAATGAATATGCTCAGAACACGAACATACAAATCACTCTAGAGTCCTATTTTGGGATTTGTTACCAACTGGCCAAGGAGGAGGTCTGAAGCTAGTCACTGACCACTGAGCGAATACACCCTACGGTAGCAGGGAAGAGGTCGTGATATCTATCAGAAATGTAACATATAACACCCAGGGAGTGACCGGATCAGTTGGTCTTCTCCTGAGATAAAAGAGAAGATTCCTGAGGCCAGGTGCCTGACACAATTTTCTCTGGGCTTCAGATCTAGGATCGGGTCAGCCCCAATCCTACGACACACATTTTATAATGGTATTTCTCAAATGCCATGTCACCTTCATATTCAACTACAGTGAAAGGGTCACATTTCTGGGCTAAAGAAACATAATTAGGCAGGGTTCTCTGCATCTTAAAAAATTAAAAAAAAAAAAGCTATACTGTACACCCAAAACTAGTATGTTATGTTAATTATATATCTATTTTATTTTATTTTAAAGATTTTATTATTTGTCAGAGAGAGAAAGAGTGGCAGGCAGAGGGAGAAGCAGACTCCCTGCTGAGGAAGGAGCCCAACGCAGGACTTGATCCCAGGACCCTGGGATTGTGACCTGAGCCGAAGGCAGACACTTAAAAGACAAAGCCACCCAGGCGTCCCTAAAATTTTATTTTTAAAATATTTATTTATTTAAGTAATCTCCACACCTAACATGGGGCTCAAACTCACAACCCTGAGATCAAGAGTCATACATTCTTCTGACTGAGCCAGCCAGGTGCCCCAATTCGATCTCAACTTTAAAAAAGAAATAGGCAACTAGCTCTTTCATGGAAAGATATCTATGTATCTAAAAGAGCCAAATGAATCACAGGAATATTTGTGAGGGTCAGTATCTAGAAGAAGCACGAGCCTGAGGGCACAGACTGGACCAGAGGCAGTGGGCAAACTGCAGGGTTTGGGGGACGCCTTTTCTGGGCTCCTACTGGAAAGGGACACGGGACACAGAGACTACCACAGAGCTTCTAGCAACTCCCAAGTGGACTGGAGCAAATGGGAAATGATGGAAGCCCGGGTGAGGATTGGCTCTCACCCCAGCCGCCACCTAGACAAAGTAACCACTGGGGCGTAAGTCTTGAACACTGAAACACTTCACTTAAAACAAGACAAATGACATTTCCTTGAAGCCTATGATTCTTTCATCTTAAATCTAAGTTTTTAAAAGTAAAGGGCAATTCAGCCTCAAACCAGACCCTCATCCGCCCTGGAATCACCGCTGTGTCCCCACTGGTGAACATTTCTGTCTCTTGGCAAGTTGCCCAGAAATTTAAAAAAACATTATTTCCTACCCAGACATTTATTTGTTTTGTTTAAGAGAGGTTAAAGAAGAAACATCCACTGCCATGTAGAGAGTAAGCTAATAAAATGATAGTCCTGTTAATATATGACCAAAATAGGAACAATCTTAACAGAACACCATGTTGTCCAGTGGTTCTCTGATTCTTAACAATTTTCAGCAACTGTTTTTTAATCTGTGGGTAGGGAGAAAAATGGAAGAAGAATTTTATTTATTGAAAAATAGTTCCTGGGGGCGCCTGGGTGGCTCAGTTGGTTAAGCAACCGCCTTCGGCTCAGGTCATGATCCCAGGGTCCTGGGATCGAGCCCCCCATCGGGCTCCCTGCTCAGCAGGAAGTCTGCTTCTCCCTCTCCCTCTGCCGCTCTCCTGCTCTCTGTCAAATAAATAAATAAAATTAAAAAAAAATAGTTCCTGTTCCGAAACACTGGTTTTGAGAGACATTAATGAGATATATGTGTGGGGGGCATGGTGGCAGAGCCAAGCTAATGCTCCTCTCATTTTTTTAAAAAAAGATTTTATTTTATTTATTTGAGACAGAGAGAGAAAGAGAACATGAGCAGGGGAAGAGGGGCAAAGGGAGAGGAAGGGCGAGAAGCAGACTCCCCACCGAGCAGGGAGCCGATGCAGGGTTAGATCCCAGGACCCTGGGATCATGACCTGAGCCGAAGGCAGACGCTTAACGGACTGAGCTACCCAGGCGCCCCAACTATGTTTCAAAAGCATGAACCATATATCACCTAACTAATTTCCAAATTAACTCTGTGGAGTTAGGTAAGAGTAGGTAAGAAGGGTTATTATTTCCTTCTTATAAAAGTAGAAGTTGAGTTCAGAAAAGTTAACAGAGTTGCCAAAGTCACCTTGTTCCTAAGTGGCACAATAAGGTCTAAAACTCCACTACTATAAGAGCCACCAGTCACATGTGACTATTTAAATTAATTAAAATTAGGGGCACCTGAATGGCTCAGTCCTTAAGCATCTGCCTTTGGCTCAGGTCGTGATCCCAGGGTCCTGGGAATAAGCCTGGCATCGGGCTCCCTGCTCAGCAGGAAGCCTGCTTCTCCCTCTCCCACTCCCCCTTGCTTGTGTTCCCTCTCTCGCTGTGTCTCTCTGTCAAATAAATAAAATCTTTAAAAAATTTAATTAATTTAAATTAAATTATAAATTCTGCTCTTCACTCAAGCTAGCCACATTTCACGTGCTCAAACAGCCCATATGGCTAGTGGCTAGTGTTACAGAATATTTCTATCACTGCTAAAAGTGCTATTGGACAGGGCTGGTCTTACGGCTAGTTCTTTTGTTTTTATTTTATCTTATTTGGGGGGGGGGCAGGGACAGAAGGAAAGGGAAAGAGAGAATCTTAAGCAGGCTCCACACCCAGTGCGGAGCCTGACGCAGGGCTCAATCTCAAAACCGAGATCATGACCTGAGCCAAAATCAAGAGTCAGACGCTTGGGGGCGCCTAGATAGCTCAGTCGGTCAAGTGTCTGCCTTTGGCTCAGGTCATGATCCCAGGGTCCTGGGATCTAACCCTGCATCGGGCTCCCTGCTCAGCGGGGAGTCTGCTTCTCCCTCTCCCTCTGCCCCTCCCCCCGCTCATGCTCACTCTCACTCATGCTCTCTCTCTCAAATAAAATAAAATTAAAAAAAAAAAGTCAGATGCCTAATAACTGAATGAACCATCCAGGCGCCCATTTGTTTTTAGCTTTTAAAGATTTTATTTTTAAGTAATCTCTACACCCAACGTGGGGCTCAAACTCACAACCCAGAGAAGAAGAGTTGTGCACTCCACCAACTGAGCCAGCCAGTGGCCCCATAGTTAGTTCTTTTGAATTCTAGTAACCTGGGGAAAAGATCCCATGTTATCCCCAAGTTACTAGAGGACAAAGTTAAATTACAGCCTCTTTCTCATTACAAGAAACTCTGGGGCTTCAGGAAGTTGGTTTATCCTCTCAGGGGTTACAAAAACAAAAATCAGTTTTAAAAAAGAGCTTTACCAACATGGATTTGATACATATATACTAAGGAAAGAGAACATAGAAACTCAGTTTGGACATTTGGTGAAGAAGGATATAAGTACTAATTCCCAAGTTACAAATAAAAATATCATTAAGAAGAAATTTAGCTTCAGAAGATAAGGGATCATAGTAATCAATCCTAACACTTCAAGCCATTAAATAACCTCTTGTCAGAGTTTAAAAGAAATTTCTTCTTGCAAAGATCGCTATAATCAGATGAACAGGAGGTTTCCTGCTGACGCTGGGGCCCCATGAAATGACAGATTAGCTGTAAGTGCTACAACTGGGCCACACTATCTCTATGTACATCACTCAGCTAACACTGACAGCCGAAACTCAACAAGGGTCAAACTGCGGAACTAAGGGTTAGGGAGTCAAGATACACCCAGGTTTATTAAAAATACAGAGTGGTGGGGAGTCATTACATAAAGCCATTCTTTACAGTTTCAATGTGAGATATGCAGGGCCTATTTGTAGACCTACGAGCCAGTCAAAACTAGCCGGCCAATTTGTTCACTTTTTCACATAGCAACACATTTGAGCACCTCTCAGGGGTTAGGCAGTTTGTGAGTCTTCTGGACTGACAGCAACTGGCTGCCCTCTCTGAACCGTGCTGCCCTCACACTCTTTGGATTCTTCTAACCATTCGGTGGTTAAGCGTCACCAATGGCATCAGTTGGGTGCACAGAAATGCCATTTAAAGTGAAAACACAAGCTCACTCAAGCCATGGAGCAAGGTCCTTAGAGAATCTATCGGACAAAACTAATGATTTCTTCACGTGCTTGCCAAGGTACCCAGCTGTTTCCACTACACGCACATGGGAAAACAGTGAACTGAGGATTAACGGTAGCACAGAAACATGCAACTCTACACTTTTCTCAAGGATTCGCAATAGAATAACAAAAGGCTGACAAGGAAGAGACAGACAAGGTTCTTCTTTCATATCCAGAAAGATTACAGGAGACTTTTTTCTCATTTGTCTGGGTCAGAAGTACTTCCATGCTTTCCTTTAAAAGGTTATTCCTCTGCAGCAGCTCTCACTGCCAGAACATTTTTCTTCTTTTTCACCTAAACCTTACGACCTAGTACACCTTTAAAAGTCAAAGAGAAAGGCTGTAGGGAAAGCTCTGTTTGAGAACAGAGTGTACCACACATGACCCGTGTCTTCTATGAGTCTTCGTTCTGGGTACAGCAGCATTTCTGGTCTTAATCTTTGGACTTAAACACGAGCTTCCTATCTGTGGCATCTTTCCTCTCCCTCAAGATATGCAGAGCTTCAGACATTATTAAAGAAAACTCAGGGCCTGGAATATGTAATCCTCTGCTATCTGGCACTCTATATTTGGTAGGGTTTATATACTGTTAAATCTGAGACACATATTTACTTGAGGAGAATGACAGATGCTGGGAAATGATCCTGTTTAAAAACACATCAGAAACCAACTTCCATACCCCATAGTTTAGATGCCATGAACAGAGCTTATCAAGCAGCAGAGAGGGGTATGTAGGAATTGGGAGAGTCTTTAATCTCCTGCACTTTATGAAAGGCCATACCTCAACTCTGAACAATATGCAGAACATGAACAACCCTGAAGGCAAGGGAGCCACTGAAGACATGGGTGTCCTACAGATATGCCGTCAGAACTGAAAGCCAGTCCTACATGGGAACTGTGTAGGAGTATTCTGGAAGATGAGGTGGGTGGGTTTTCTTCCCAGAGCTATAAATAAGATTGGAATGAGAAGAATTTGATAAAAGATATAAACACAGAAATGATGAGGCAGAATACAGCCATGACTACATCACTCCTCTCCCCCAGTTCGAGGGCCTCCCTACTTCCTCAGTTGTACAACAAACTTACATATAAGTGCACTTTAGAGAAACCCCTCAGGCCAGCAAGATGGGAATGGAAGCAGACCCTTCAAACCAGATGTTACTTTTTCAGGCCTCCAAAACTCCAACAATCAACAACTACTTGCTGGTCACTTACAAGCTGCTTCCAACACTGCTCGATTTTCTTTGGAACCTGTGGCATGGAGGGTGAGAGGTGGGGCTGGTGGAGGATGGCAGGTGGGCTGAGGGTGCTGGAGACTACAACAGGATAAGAGTAGACAGTGCAGGGCTGTGATGAGGAGGAATTTACTCACAGGGTGCAGGGTTGGCAAAAAAAAAAAAGAACCTCAGGACCCTATCTCCGTGTATCAGCTGGTATGTAGGTGAACAGGGAATTTCACATCTGAAACTACTGGCAGGCATCAACATTCTCTCTCAGAATCTAAGAGACTGCTACCTACGTCCTTCACACTAGAAAAGCTGACGACCAAGACTGTCCATAGCTGAAGGTGGCTCTTGGTAGGAGGAAGATGCAGTTTTCTCACAGAAGCAGATAATTTCTATTCCTACAGGAAGGGCAATTATTCTCACTTCACAGTGCAGAGTATACAATTAGGTACTCAGAACATTTCAGAACCTAGGCTCCTGACAGAACAGAAGTGTTGTTCCAAATTCAATGTCCAGAATTCCAACAAGTTTACAAGAGAGTTGTATCTGTCCCTTTCTGTCATTCACATACACACACATACATCACACTTTACAACTGGCTGTCTCGATTCATTCATTCAGTGCCTGGCACTGGGTAAGATACTTTCTCAAGGAGTTCACAGTATGGCTGGAGGGAAATGTATAAGCAGATAACTCCAATAATGGAAGCATCATCTGTCTTTTAACAACACAGAACATGACAAGAAATGCTGAGCAGGGAGGCTGTACTCGATCAATCGTATTAAGCAGTGAGCTCTAGTAACCACTGGTACCAAGTACGAGACAGGCACAGGAATGCAGAGCCCTCACCCTCTCTGCAAGGCTTTTAGACCCTGAACATCTCACGGATCTTGAGAAATAGTGTTATGCTCTCAGAACTAGTACTGTAATTAGTCAGCACCCCCACAGGATGCTGAATTGTTCTTTATTTTGTATATGGGTAAATTTTAGCTACTCAAACTGTTAAATGTCTGAGGGCAGGTACCTTGCCTGATATTTCTTTAATCTCTCCAGGACTAACTACCCTGGACACAGTGTAGACATTAAACACATGATGTACTTGGTGAAAGGGACAAGGAGATAAGACTCTGGGTGACTTGTTCCTCCACAAGGGTTTATAGAGAGGCAGATCTGGAGTGATCTGTAAAGCACAATAGTGCCCTTCCTGATCATATCACTGATCCACCACACAAGCAGCCTGCTCTATTTGACTCTTTAGGGTTGTGGGTGGGAAGTCCTTCACTGGAAAGCCAGAGAAGATAGCAGCATAATGTGGGTAAATGGTTTGGAAGTTAACGGCAGTAAATAAAAAGCTGAATTTGAGACTTAAGTTCCTGGCTGATGCTTAGGATAGAAACAGACCTCAGATTCCTTCCACCTGCTATACGGTTCTAGTTCTTAGAAATGGACCTGCCATCACCAAGACATGAATCAAATCCCATCCTCACTTGCTTATTAAAAGGCTTCAATGGCTTCCCATTGTACCTAAAATAAAATCCACCCCTTCCGAGTAGTTGATAGGCCCTCATTCTAGCCCCGCCCACCCTGCCAATCTTAACTTGTCCCCAGGCTCCCCTCACTCACCAGGCCCCAGGCACACCTGCTTCCTTGACGTTTTCAAACACGTCGGGCTCTTACCTGCACTAGGCCCTTACACTTGTTCTCGCTTCTCCCAGGCCCTTTGCCTGTTTCTGCATGGCTGACTCCATCTCATCCTTCAAACCTCAGCTCAAATATTTCCTCCTCAGGGAGGCCTTTCCTGATCATCTTATCCAAAGTGACCCCATCTCATTCCTATTACTTGTTAACACACCAACTGATTAATTTACTTTGTAACACTTACTATGCTCCGAAATTACCTTATTTGTCTCCTTGTTTACTATCACTATTCTCCTTTTAAACATAAAACTCCTGAGAGCAGGAGCTGGATTTTTCTTGCCGCATCAAGGGCACACACCAGTTCTCAAACTGAATGAAGAAGTGAATTAGGATTAGGAAAATGCCGTGGCAGTAGGTCAGCACTGAGTTAAGGTGAAAAACATTAATTCTCTCACTATGAAGCTAGAAGTTGTTGTAGGACTTTTTTTTTTTTTTAAACTTCATAGGGTGTGTCCAAGTAGCAATAACACACAAGAGAAAAGAAAGAAGAGGGAGTGCCTAAGCTCTCCACTGATGACTTAAAAAGAATGTCAAAAAGAGCAAAATCTTGCTGGCTCCAGTTTCCACTCAGTTTATAATGCTGTTGGTATTGAAAGCAAATTTTCTTACTTCTAACAGATTCCAATGTTGGTTTCATTTCTCCCCAAGTAATATAGTTGTGCACCTTCTAAGCCCAGCTCTGCAATAACCCCATCAAGCACACTCACACCCATGCCAGCCACAGAGTATCTGAGAATCTCACTCTAAATAAAACTGTAGTTGATTCAAAATACCAGGTGAAAAGGGTTTTCTCTTCCCAAGAACCTGAACACGAAGGCAAAACACATGCAAGAAGTAGGTTCTTCCTCACAATACCCCAGCTCAAGATTTGCTCTTCCTATAAAGGGAAGTGAGTGTAACAGGGAGCAGAAACCCCTGAAAGGTACAATTCAAAAGCGAAGGGTGGTTCGATGGCACCATTCAATCCAATGCTGTTTGTTTCACTGAACTTAATAAGGGCAGTATCTTAGCTATTAGTGATTGAAAAGTCCTTGAACTTGGAGCAGCACAAGAAAAGAGTGACACATGAAACCTGTTGCCCTTGTTTGCTGTTAGATGCTTCCCATGGCACACCAGGCACACACACCATGTCGAAAACGCAGCTCTATTAAATGCTGACAGAGAGAGAGACAGAGACACTTACGCGGCATGATCCCTTGGCTCACCAGCTCTTCTCGCGTCCGGCGCTGCTGGAGCTTCAACTGCAGCACTGCAGGGCGGCAAAGAGAGAGGAGAGACCGAGGCTCAGTTGGGCATTCCACCACAAAAGACACATTTTCAAATACAAAGAAAGTCTCAGAACAGAAGCGTGTAGTGTGAAAGAAGGATCCCTTTAATTGTGACTGTCTGTTAATTGCAGAAGTGGCCTGATACAGCAGGGTTTCCGTATTCTGCTGTGGGTGGCGAGAGGAAGTTGCGAAGGGTCTTGCAGGGCGATAACAATCCACAAAGTACCAAAGTCTTGCCTCTTGCTCAAAACCTCCTACAACACTGTATCCTCCTCCTAAGACTAAAAAAACACAAGTTCTTAACTCAAAGGAAATATAATGAGGACCAACACCCAGCAGGAAAAGCTTTCTAGATGTTCTACACTGTTTTCCTGGCAGCATGTGTTTACCATCGTGAGTGCAGTGAATGATACCGTGCTCACATAGATCAGGAAGTATTGGTTATTTGTAAAATCTTGTCTTTTGTATCTAAAAATTACACCTATATTCACCAAACAATGCATTTCTCTAGACCAGAAAACATTTTACCATCAATATAACTCTTTTCTTCCTCTTACTGTTCACTTAGAGCTTTTTTCTGTTGAGGGGAAACAACCAAACAACACAAGTCAAAGCGCACCCAGGATAGGGGAGGGTGACTCTGGCAACACCACCTAATGAAACACTCAATTAGGAATTTTTCTAAAGTTAAAAGTCAATGATCTCTATTTCAAATGCCAATGAAATGTAAAGGGCATTACCACTGCATACCATGCAGAACGACCATGGCACGGCCGGCATTCAGAGGGTAAGTGAGAAAACATTCAGAGAAGGAGGGTTAGGAGTCAAGGAAAGTCCCCTTATGTGATAAGTCTTCAATTATAAGGTCTCTGCAAGTCACATTTGAGGGAGACCTGCATCTATTAGGAATCATATTATCTTAGGTTACCTGCCTTTTCCACTCAGAGAGCAGTTTTTAAGAAGGCCTCCAAGAATGGCAGAACCATAACTAGGCTCCTGACTACATCTCAAATTCAGCAAGTCCAAAGTAGAACCTTTCTCCCAAAAACCTAACCCACTTTCCATCCTTCTTGTCTCTTTAGAAAATGGAATCATGATCTGCAATCCCTGCACTCCCCCACCCCCAAACAAGTATTAAAGTTTTTGAGCCAACTTCAAATCTTCCACCTCCCTCACACTCCTCCTCTTAACAAGTATCTGGCACCACAGTTTTGCCATGTTGCTCAGACAGCTCCCTGGCTCGCGACCTTACTTGTGGAGTACTTCTCCCACTGTAAATGCCCCAAGCAAGGCTGTCCAACTGCTCTTCCTCAAGTACCATGTACTGGCCCAACAGTTTATTCACTTCACTTGGAAATGCCTATCCTGACATTCCTGACCCCAAGCAGGCAGAATTACTCTAGACCTCCTGTGAGCTACCTTTTATCTGTTATAAAAAGTATCGTAGTATTTTGCCCTATGCAACAGTTACCCCCTGAACATAGCTCCTCTCTCCTACCAGTTTATAAACTCCTGGAGGGCAGAGGAATATATCTTATTAATACATGCCCTACATACCACTCAATACACAGTAAGCATTTAATAACTGTTTCTTGAATTGAACTGTATCTCAAAATGATAATACAGCCTGAGAGATCTTATCAGGAAGTTGTAACTATTACTATTAATTTTTTTTTTTTTTTTTTTTTTTAATTTAAAACTTAAAAGCAAAAACTTGCAGAATAAATGGATAAAACAAGAGCCACACTAGTGGCTAACGTTTATAGAGGATGTGTTCGGTGACAGACACTGTTCTATGTACTCTCATGTTTTAACTAATTTACTCAGATATATCTAATAACACCCCTATGGAAAGACATGGGCATTACTAATCCCATTTTACAGGTAGAAAATAAGGCCCAGAGTGATTCAGTAATTTACCTAAGATTATCCCACTAATAAGAGTCTGATTCCAGAATGTGGGTTCCTTACTTCTCTACTTCTTCAGCGTCTTCCGGAGCCTATGCTGCTGAGACAACAGGCATGGAATGTGACCACCTCAGCTGGTTCTCTGGTGAGACAGGCAAAGGGACTGAAGAAAAGGGATGTGGCTCAGGCCAGGGTCAAAGGAGTTTGAGTGATACTTCAGTAAAAATAAACTTAAACTAATCTAGGAATTTGATTTCAGATAAATTAGAACCACAGATTAGCAGCAACACTAATAATTACAATAAAATGCAAATACTTAACTAGGAGTCACTGAGTGTCACTGTGTCAGGCCCAGTGTTAAGTGATTGACCTACTTTTAACTTAAAAAAGGGGGGCTCTATGAGAACGGTACAATTATTATCTCCATTTTACACATAAGGAAGCTAAGGATCAGATCTTTAAAACTTTGCCTTAGGTCACACAGCTCAAAAGTGCTGGCATGAGAATTCATACCCAGGTCTTTGTGATTCTACAGTGTGGGGCACTTAATACTATGCCATACGTCTCCTTGGAGGAAAGAAAGAAAGAAAGAGGGGAAAAAAGGGAAAATATCTGTCATCTTTTATATATATTGTTTTTTTTTAAGATTTTTATTTATTTGACAGAAAGAGAGCACAAGTGGGGGGAGCCACAGGCAGAGGGCGAGGGAGAAGCAGGCTCCCCGCCAAGCAGAGAGCCCGAACTGTGGGGCTCAATCCCATGACCTGAGCCCAAGGAAGATGCTTAACCGACTGAGCCACCCAGGCGCCCTTATATATAGTGTTTCTAAAGCCCAGTGTAATATGAGCTATTAGAAAATGATTAAATATAAGAAATTGGAAAAAAATAAATATAATTGATTTGATTTCTGAGAACAGAGAAATCTAAATACAATTCAGTAAGTCTGAACACTTCAAAGAAACAATAACTAATGAAAACTCTGGCCATTATCCGAAAATAATTTTGAAATACCAATCAGCAGCCCTCCTAAATAACCCATCTAGAGACAGGGCCATAAGGGATATTATGCAAACTTCTTGACTGAAAAACTTATTGCCCCATGAGAATAAACATTTAAGTCTATGATTCAAGTTTTTTTTTTTTTATGGAGAACACAGTAAAGGCTGATTTAGCTTTTGTTTTTCAACAGGTCTAGCTCAAAGAGGAAAGTTTATCTAATGAATATTTCCATCTGTAAAACTAAATGATATTAAAGTTCAGTTACATGAAAATTCCATCCTGTCCCCTCTCAGCAGTGAACTCCAAACTCCGTGCTTATCTGAAATCTGACTAAGTTCCCCATTCACATAATAGAATTCACCCTTTATCAGTAGTATCTTGGGTATTGCCACAACCTGACTGTAGGCATGTACTTTCATACACTGTAAAACCCTCTCCTGCTAACTCGAACAATGTTTATTAGGAGGAAAAGAAAAAAGACCTAGGCAGTAAACTCCGAACTACAGTTGTCAACCTCTGTATCATTTTACTTTAGAACTGATCTGCTTGGCTGTGTACAGATGAAAGGATCCCTCTTCTAAAACTTTCAACTACAAAGAAATAGATATTTATATGAATTTCCCCTTTCCTTAGTGTATCTTAATTCCTCTTAATTCTAAGCATTCTAAATAAAATGCCTTTATGTTTCCAAACTTCAGGGATTATTCATTTTATTTTTTAAAATTCAATTAGCCAACATGTAGTACATCAGTTTCAGATGTAGTGTTCAGTAATTTATCAGTTGAGGGATTATTCATTTTAGAAGAAACCATTTCATAACTTTCAGTACACAGCTTAAGAGCTGTATGTGCTGTGTTCACTAAAGAAGGTACCCAAATCAGGAGTACATTTCAAGGCCATACATTTAATGCACATCCACCCTCACCAAGAAGTGCCTGACACTAGTTCAAATGGTTATACTCCTAGATAGTGCTAGACCAAGGAGATTCAAAAGAGTAGGAATTCGACAAAATCTCTCTATTCATTATACATCACCATTTAGATTTCCTCTCCACTCCCCAAGTGGAAAACAAACAAACAAAAATACCTATTTGTGTACATGCACAAGTCTTCATACTTTGTTATTGAATTCCACAAATTTAATATATCATCTGTTTCTAAATGGGTCTGTGCAAGCAGCCTATATATAGATGAACAGATGTCTTTAAAGCTGATGAATGGTGAATCAACTGAGTTGCCTGCCAGAAAAAGGATTGGAATAAAAAGAAACCAAACCATAAAGTGGGGAACCCTAGGTTCTCCACTCCCTCACAGAATTAATCAAGTTTTCTACCTGTTTCAAACAAAGGTGATCAATCAATTGCTGTTGGAATAACTGGCTTCTTGGGAAATCAAAGTAAAGGAGTAAACTTCATATATTTCTGTCCTATAAAGACCATGGAAGTATGCTGATGGCATTCAAGAGGTAATGCCGAAGAAATGGACACATCAAACAGATCAATCAGGATCGGAAGGAAAAGCCAAATTTTTGGCTTTGTGGCGTGTCCTCAAACCCAGCTCTGTGGCTTCCACTGGTGGGTAGTCCTGGATTTCACTGGGGAGGGAGATGTGCAGCTTGGCATGCTATTCTCACCTTATTCATATTTATCCATTACTGATTCTACAAAGGCTTCTAGAATAGAGAGATGAAGTATTTATGAGGGAAGTAGAAAAGAACAGGAAGGAGATTAGTATGGGAATGATAGCAAAAGAACAAAAACCCTCCCTTGGCATCATCCTTTGCTCAATAAGACCTCTTCAAGGAAGATTCTAATGGCAAGGGCATTTCCAAAGTCTGGTCTCCTAGTAACTCATCCATTATTTTCTCCTCAATAACCTTTAGGTACCAGTTCTAGAATAAATAAGCAAACACAATTTAATTCAGCAATAGACACCACTACCTCTACCTTCAAACTAGGAGAATCTGTTTCACTGGGAAGATAGAGAAGGAACAGGGTGGGTTTTAGCCTTAGGTGAAGCTTAGCATGCTAATAATTCAAATACTCATCTCTGCAGCAGTGAATTTTATTGGCGTATTTTACACTTCAGTTTATCCTATATGCCTTAAAAAATCAATTAGTGACACCCAAGTTATAAAACCACATCACCTATCACTTAGAACCAAAGGCTATTCTCCAAGTACTCACTAGTTTCATCCTTAGAATATATGATTAAAAGTAGGTGAAGGGTGCTCCCAGAAGAGGCTATTACCCCACATGTTCTGCTGCCTGGGTTACTCTACAGAATCACGACCAAAATACAGATTAAGAGTTGGGACGGGAACGGTTCTTCATTCATCTAATAAATGTTTACTAAACAACTAATGCATGTCGGGCCCTGTGCTAGGTGGTGGATACACCTATGGTCTCTGCTCCCATAAAGCTTTCAGTCCAGCAGGGAAACAGACAGCAAATCACATATAAATAAGTACAAGTTATGATTAATGTTTTACAAGAAAAGAATAAAGGATATGACAGAGGTCAGACCCTGGAATTCATAGTTTCTCCTTTATATGCTCTGTAATAACTAACTTTTCACATTTCCTCTTTACTATTATATATAGTCAATTGTTTAAGATACTAAACGCCTTAAAAAACAGAGACCTCGGGGTAAACTATATTAAAATAAGTAAGTTAAGGCACACAGTTTCATTTATTCGCTTTATGCTTATTTACTTAGCTGCTCTACGGTTTACATACTAGTTGGTGAGCACACCAACTCACCTCACATTCATGCCCTCTTCAGTTCTTCCTTAGTTTCTTGTCAAAACTCTCCTTAGGCATTCACTCACGAAATATGAGGCTCTACTATACGTGCCAGATACTTTGCTTGCTACTGGGGATACAGCAATGACCAAAGTTGCTGCCTTCTGTGGAGTTTACACTTTCATGGGGAAAACAAACATCAAATAAGTACTTGTAAAAGTAAAGAGTATTTTCAAAGAAATACTCAGACACCACATCCCAACTAAGCAGTTAGACTGTTCCCATTATTCAATTCATCCATTTGAGATCTTTTGTACTCTCAAAGCCAGGGTTTGGTACTAGAGTACTGGGTACTGCATATGTGAATAAGACATGGTTCTCATTCTCATGGAATTCTTACATCTAATGGGAAAGAGAGACTCAAAATGAGTAATTACGATGCTATAAGAAAGATATGATGGTCTGTAATCTAGATTTTTACTTAAAAAATCATAGGAAAATGCAACTTGGAGCTAATACACATGCCCTATATTAAAGGTCCCTGCCAAATTCAGTCATTTGGTCTTATGTGTGATATACATGTATGCATAAATAATAAAAAGAAGTGGTCATGTCTTAAAAATAATAAAAATCCAAATAGTTATACATATTTTTTACATGCTATGAGAATGCAAAGGTTATAGTACCCAACACTGGAGTCACAGAGAAACAAGATCTTTGCTATATAGGGTAAGAATAGCGAACATACAAATGGCCTTAAAGGGGCGCCTGGGTGGCTCAGTCGTTAAGCGTCTGCCTTCCGCTCAGGTCATGATCCCAGGGTCCTGGGATCCAGCCGCACACCGGGCTCCCTGCTCAGTGGGAAGCCTGCCTCTCCTTCTCCCACTCCCCCTGCTTGTGTTCCCTCTCTCCCTGTGTCTCTCTCTGTCAAATAAATAAATAAAATCTTTTTTTTTTTTGAAATGGGGCCTTAAAAGTTTTTATCCTCATGATCAGTTTTACTAAAGTTTCAAGTAATTTCTTGATGTTGTTCCCAAGAAGTTAATACGCTCCTCTAGGTCCCTATTTATTGTAATTTCCCACTAGTCTTTCCTGATAGAGATCAGAAAGATATAAAAAGGAAGTGAGGCATCTGTGCTCCCTTATTCCTTCCCATCACCTCTCCATTCTGGTTCTCAGTCCCTGCTCTGTCCTCCAGCATCCCTGGGGCTGTTCTCTTTTCCTGCACTTTATGTAGGATTTCCTCATGCTTTCTAAACTCTAAGTTTCTCTAGACCCTTTCATGATTAATTCCCTTCCTTCAACTTGGAAAACCAGCCTGAATGGGTTAGCACAGTGTACAGTGCACCAAAAATGTGTTTCTGGCTTGTGCTTTTAATATAAACAAGAGCATTTTTAAGGCCCCAATGTATTCTATAATTAGCCCTATCCTTAACCAGAAAGGGTTTACTGTCAACCGAACTATAATTTCTGCAGAATGGGGCAAACAATTCATATTGGGTTGGTTATATGAATATTTTGTAAGTTCCAAGTGAATACAATACATTTACAGAACTGACCTTTAAGGGAAGAACAAAGAACATCAGAGAAAGAATCAGAAGACACAAGTTCTAGTCCTGGCTCTGTTGCTACCTAATCGAGTCACTTAACTTCTTTTAGCTTCAATTTTCCCACTATAGTACAATTTGTAAAAATAACTCCTGCACTTTGAGCTAAAAAACAAAAACAAAACAAAAAAACACAACGTATGTGAAAAATGCTTTGTAAAATCGTAACACGGAATATAAACCTTTCACTAGAATGTAAATCTTTTATCTCAGCTAGCTTTTCTTTAGGACAGGAACAGACACTGCTAGTAATCTGGTACCACACTTCCAATGACATGTTTTATTTTGCAAAATAAAAGGGCCTTACATCAAAACATCCTTATTTAAAATCATATCCTATGTTGTTCTGGGGAAGGGGGAACAAGGAGGGAGCTGCAGCTGGAGAGAAGGAAGAGGAGGAGAGGGAAAAAGAGGGGAGAAAGAGGGGAAGGAAGGGGGACAGGGAGGGGAGGGTAAGGGAAGTGTTTCCTTTTGGAAGGCAGTTCCAGCAGTGAAGAAGAACCCTCTATTCCCAGACTCTATTCAGTATGGTATTTCTAAAGGGTAAGACCCAGAGAAAAGCAGAAGGATCAGTACCCATTCATTAATAAAATTAAATATATGATGAGTGTTGGGCGCCTGGGTGGCTCAGTTGGTTAAGCGACTGCCTTCGGCTCAGGTCATGATCCTGGAGTCCCGGGATCGAGTCCCGCATCGGGCTCCCTGCTCGGCGGGGAGTCTGCTTCTCCCTCTGACCCCCTTCCCCCTCGTGCTTTCTGTCTCTCATTCTCTCTCTCTCTGAAATAAATAAATAAAATCTTTTAAAAAAATAAATAAATAAATAAATAAATAAATATATGATGAGTGTTCAAAGCATGCTCCTGAAATTCTAAGCTGTAAATACAGAAATAGTGGCTAAAGGACCCAGAAAGGTCATTCATCTGTTGCCAGAGAAAAAAAGGACCTGCAGAAATTCAGATCCAGAGTTAAGACAAAAGGAGGAGGTGGAAGTAAGAAAAGTAAAGGTAATTCTCTCTGGGATCCTACCGATTCACCATCTAAAAATCATATGCAATGAGGTATCCTGGATTGGATCTTGGAACACAAAAAGAAAATCAGTGGGAAAGCATATGAAATCCAAATAAAGTTTGTAATTTACTTAGTAGTACACCAATGTTACCTCTTAGTTTTGACAAATGTACCACAGTTATATAAGAAGCTAACATTAGGGCAACTGGGTGAAGGGTATATGGGAACTCTCTATACTACCTGTGATTTTTTTGTAAGTCCAAGATTATTCCAAAATATAAAGCTTATTAAAAAAAAACAAACCCATGGATTTGACTCTCCCTTCAGAAAGATTTATGAATCAATTACTAAAACATATTAAGGGTCAGGTTTTTCAAACTGAAATGTTACCATCTACTGGAAAGAAATTATGGATTCATTCTTATAAATGACTAATTAATAATAATAATGGGGCTAATAAATTCAAAATATAAAATGATTGTGGCATAAACAAATACAATGAACTACAATGTAATGCTGAGAGAGAAATCCCTAATTCTGTTTAAAATTACACACATATGAGGCACCTGAATGGCTCAGTGGGTTGTGTCTGACTTGGGCTCAGGTCATGATCTCAGGGTTATGAGACTGAGCCCCACTTTGGGTTCCCCAGTAAGGGGGGAGTCTGCTTCCCCTCTCCCTCTGCTCCTCCCCCCACTTGCACACTGCTCATTCTCTCTCTCTGAAATAAACAAATAAATCTTTAAAAAAATAAAAAATAAAATAAAATCACACATGCAAAAAAACCACCTATGAGATTTCAAATTGGATTGTTTTACCAATATGCTCAATCATTCAACCCTTTCACAATCCTATAAGTTTCTCTTCTCTGTATATACTGTATAAACGTGAGTTAAATAATCTCTCAAATAATCTGCTTTAGATATCAGAAGTAATACCAAAAAATGATGAAATATTATCTTCTTAATCTAAATACTCTCAGAGATTCAGGCAGAGAGATGAGGTATCTTCCTGGGGTGGCAAACCTGGGTTACTTATATATCTACCCTGACATGTATTTACAAAGGATAAGCTTATGAATATCTAACTCAAGCCACTGAAATATGTACAATAAAAGGTCTCTGTATTGTGAAATAATAAAATAGTGAAAACATGCATGTGCCATCTTATTTTTTTTTTTTTTTTTTTTTTTAAGAAAGGGAGCAGGGAGAAGCAGAAGGAGAGGTACTGGGGATACAGCAATGACCAAAGTCGCTGCCTTCTGTGGAGTTTACACTTTCATGGGGAAAACAAACATCAAATAAGCTCAATCTCACACCACTGAGATCATGATCTGAGCCAAAATCAACGTCACTTAACTGATTGAGCCACCCAGACACCCCATCTTATTCAATTCTTAAAACAAAGCTATGTGGAAGGTGCTATTATTATACTATGTTGTAGCTGAGGAAATTGAGCGTTAAGACAGATTAAGCAACTTGCCTTAAGTCACCCAGCTCCATTTCGATCTACAGCCAGAGCCCTTAGCCACTATTACATGTTGTGTTTCTCTTCCTTCATAAAACAGACCAGTTCCTCATATTTAAAAATGAAACTGTTAACAGTGCTTTCTGCATGATGTGGCTGGAAAAAAAATGATCTATCTACTTACTAATAGGGAAAATCCAGGTGATTTCAGCGAATAGTACAGGGCATTTCAGAATCCTAGAATCTAAAAGCCTCCTTATATTAAAATTCCAAAAGGAATACAGACTAACAGGGTAACAGAGGCCACATGTAAAGGTCATTCAAAGGAGCTCCTCCCAGAGACAGGAGGCGAAGGATACAAGAGAACTTCACAGGCCTACTTCCCATTTGGCTCTCAATGCAGAAACATCCACACTGAAAAGCAGAGAGCACCTGCTTCCTGGTACAACTTCATTCCTGCATTCTGCCAGGGGTTTTTCCCTGGTATTAGAGAGATTCTGAGTTGATTCATTCATTCATTCCTTGAACTGATATTTATTATGCATGTACTGTATGCTAGGCATTATTCTAGATGATACAGCAGTAAAATGGACAGATGAGGTCCTTGCCCTCACAGAGCATATGCTCTAGTGGGAGAAACACAGTAAGTTATTTATGCTACAATTTCCAATAGTACATTATGTGAAGAAAAGTACAGCAGAATAAGAGAGCAGAGAATGACTGGGGGTGGTAATTTTACAGAGTACACAGGAAGGCCCTTCTGAGGAGACAGATGACTCTTACATAGAAACCTACATAATATGATAAAACCATGAAAAGATCTGGAGAAAGAATTCCAGGCAGCAGAAACAGAGCACGCACAAAGGCACTGAGTGAGAAGAGGCCTGTCTTGAGAAGGAAACTAAGATATGAGAGATGAGGAATCTAATCTGTTGAACTCTTGATGGGATATACCACTACAGCGACTCATTTCATCTCAACAGCTATTTGAGGTATGTATTACCTCCATTTTATAGATGAAGAAACAGCAGTTCAAAGAGGTTAAGTAACTGTGTGCACAGCTAATAAGTGGTAGAGCCAGAGTTCAAACACAGGTTGGCCCGATACCAAAGCCTATGCTTTTTCTGCTACATCGCATTTAATGCCAGAGTCAAAAACAAAAATAATAATTATGCATAAATAAATAAGTAAATAAATCAAACTCTTTCCCATATCCTCAAAATCTGGGGCTCACCATTTCATTTTGGGTAGCTGTTATCTCCCCCTTGAAGTAATGTTCTCCTTTAACTGCAGTGGGCAGATCTCAAACTACCAGCTACTTCAATGCCCTCAGTCTCTTTCCTGAGGATCCGTACATAAGGCAATGCTCAAATGACGAACTCCATCACACAAGATCTGAGCATAACACATACTTGCACCAGACATCTGAATGGGGTGGAGATACACTGGGAATGTGCTTCCTTTAGACTGGCAGGGCCATCTGAACAAACCCTTCCAAAGTTAAAGGCACCAGGAACAGTGTTTTCCCTGCCGCATTAGTTCTGCACGTTCACCCAGGAAATGTGGGCAGCCTTGACTCTCATTTGCTATTCTATGTGGGTATTACTGGTGCTGACATTTTGCACCCAACTTTGTTGAGGGTAGGTGACAGGTGAACAGATTCAAAACTTGGAACAAGGTAGTTATTCTACAGCAAGCTAGAAGTGACAAAAATTCTTTCCCTTAAAACTATATTAGAGTACTTATTCTTTCTAGATCTTTAATAATAATGTGGCCCTGAAAGACATAGCATGGTAGAATATTCAGGACTGAAATAATGAGGGAGGCTTATATCCCCATATAAATTCTGTAAATACTTAGAAAGTTAGTGTTGGTTTTTTTTTCTATCAAAGTATTTCAAACTCTCCCTATAGGGTGATACTATTTAGCTTCATCTTATTTTTGAAATTAACTTTCAGTGTTTGTAGTAATTAATGACAGCTCATTTAACAGACATTTTGAGAGAAAAAAAAATAAAAAGGTAAATCCTGATTTCTTTCTTTCTTTTTTTATTTTTTTAAGGAGGCTGCAGTGTGGAGCCCAATGCAGAGCCTGAACTCACAACTCTGAGATCGAGACCTGACCTGAGATCAGTAGTTGGTTAAGCATCTGCCTTCGGCTCAGGTCATGATCCCCAAGTCCTGGGATGTACCCCGCACTGGACCTCCGGCTCGTGGGGAGCCTGCTTCTCCCTCTCCCTCTGCTGCTCCCCCTGCTTGTGCTCTCTCACTGTCAAATAAATAAATAAAGTCTTAAAAAATAACTAAAAATAAATGAAAGCAAATTTTCTCTGGGGCGAGGATTAGGAAACAGGTGATTAGAAATGAGAAATTTGGCCAAATGTGCTAAAAATACACACATACAAAATCTGGAAGTTCTTAAAATATTTACGTGTAAATTTCTCTATGGGTACTTAAGGGAAAAAAATAATAGTTTCTCTCCTTAACCCCTAGGTGATGTAAAATTATATCTATTTGTCTCAAAAAAATTAAAGGAATATTTTAAAATTAATTTTGGTAAAAGCTACAGCAAAATTGTTCTTTTCTGTAGAAGATGGAAAGGCAAAAAAGTGGGAAAGTTAAATTTCATGCAGCATATGAAGTATGAAAGCTGTAAGTCTATCAGCTAAAATTGTTGCAAAGGTTACAATTCTCAAGACCAAATACATAAAGGAAAAGCCAGTCTATTAAAATACAGTAACCCATGTAACTACTGAAGGATTTTCCTACTCCCCATTCTCCAGGTTTAGTCAGGACATCGCAGAAATAAATGTATATGTAACTGTAAAGGAGTTCATGTTGTTTGAAGAACTGCAACTTTGTATTTCCTGAAGTTTGTGTGGTCAAATTTGCAAGTGGAACATTTCATTACTACAGGTTTTGCACAAAATTTTACGAAACAAACCTACATTAAGTTAAAGCAGAACTGAAATCAATGCCTTTTCTGGCCACTTCAGGAATGATTTCCATATATTTTCCTATCACAGAATCCTCCTTTTCATTTAGATGTTTGGCTCCTTCAATACACACCATGGGTGGAGGGGACATTCTAGCTCCAAAGCTAAAATGGTGGTAGAATGCAGAGTAATCAAACAATTAACCCAGTTACCACATACCACATTTTTCTAGCATAATTTTGAGGGATGCAGAAGGTGCCACACCTATCAGCAGAATGCTTATTTTTAAAATGTCCCGGATACTAGCTTGTAGTTTCCCTCCTCCTGCATTTTCAAATCATCCCAGTATTAACATCCCTCATTCAGAAGCCTCACCCTAGTTGTTCTGAGAAAATGCATTACATTTGTCTGACACTCTGTGTGATACACAAGCAAGACCCCTCTTTCTCTGACTCTTCCGCCTCATCAAAGCATGAAAACAGCCAGAACTACAGCAACAGCTGGGGATCATTAAACCGACAGAAATAGCTTAGGAGACTCCGTTGGTGTGTGAGTGGGGGGAGGAGAGGCTCAGTATCAGATTAAAAAATCAAAAGGGCAACAGGAAAGGGGGGGATCAGGTGAAGCCTAAGAAGTGTATCATACCCAAATTTCCTTTACACAGCCAAAGGGATGCACTGAAGCCAAAGAAGGGACAGGTGACTGCAGCTTATCTTGCTTAGCCCCCACCTATGCTCATATGGAAGGCTTAGTCCAACCTACAAATGCGAGTCAATGAAGACAGGTGGGGGTGGGAAGACAGGGGAGTCATGGCATCTCAACGGCTAACCCTGGGTCATCCCAGTCTGGAGGAATCTCTCAGAAGATGTGAGTCACTTCTGGGGCTGCGCTGACAGTAAAAATCAACTCCAAGAGGGGCAGGGGTACAAAAATACAGGCTAGTCCCAAAGTGGACTCGAGGATCGACCCAGTCACAAGGTATCCCTTCAACTGGGGAGGACCAAATGCTAGATGAAATGCAGGCTGTCGGGGCTGTTCATGCCAGCACACACCCACGCCTCCAATACTAGCTTTGTAATCTGCCAGGCCTCCGAAGGTCAGTACAGGAATGTGCCATCTGCCTGGACCACTGCCTGAGTGTGTTCAGCACATATCTGAATGCCCTACAGGAGCTTTAGTCAGATCACTCCATGGGAGTGGGCTTGCATATCCTGATCTCTATGCCTTAGTCTGCTTAGTTGTAGGATCCTGGTGTATTCCTCTCCATCCTCACAATTGCTAGGTTGTCATTTAATACCAAGACCTATCCCACCAAGGCATCTTCTGCATAACTAATCTCACAGGACAGCAGTTTCAGACAGTTCCCCACCTGCAAGCCTGAACAGGAAATGATTCGATTGCAGATATTTTGACTGCAACTCTCTTTGGCAAGAGTGTTTGTTAACTGTGGGATTGCATGAACTTTAGCTGAACATTTTATTTGATGCATCTAATGATTTACTAGAGAAGGCTCTATGCTGATGCTTGTTTGCAACAAAAGCAACCACTACACTACCCTCTTCTAGAATGGCTTCTTTTCTAACTCACAAATCCACAGGAAAATATGCTCATGCATATTTCCAAACTACACCAGTTTTGGCTAAATAACTGTATTTGAACATGGTTTTCAAAAAAACACAATAATTGGCTTATTCTGAATATTTTAAGTTAATATTACGAAGGGTAGGAGATCTATAAACATAAAACCACTACAGAGGAGACTAAAAAAGAGTTTATATACATATTTAGTTTATACACACACATACAGATAAAATATCTCACATACAGTTCATTTTAAGGCTGCATAACACCAAAGGACAGGATATGTGTCAACCACACTTGTGACTATAATAATTGTTCTCAGTGTGTGCAGCCTAGGTGGGAGCAACAGCACTAATACATCTCTCATCAACCTTTAACAGAGTACATTCTTCACAGAAAATATAAAAAAAGATGTCATAAATATTTATAATCAGTCACTTATGATGTACATGCCTTGGTACTAGGGACACAGCAGGAACTGAGAAGAAAAATAATAAATATAATAAAAATAACTAATAAAAATAATATATAACACTTTACAAAGCTACTTGCACACATATGATCTTATTTGACTCTATGAGTTAGGATGGCAGGCATTATACCCATGATACAATGGAAGAAACTGGTTTGCCAAGCTTAGAGTAATTTAGCCAAACTCAGTTGGCAAGATCAAACCAAGAACTTCAAGTTCTTGACTATCAGCTCAGGGCTGGAACACTAGCTGCCTACCACAAAAAGGCTTTCAGCCCTCAAGGAATCAATCTCTGACACCTAATGCCTTGGCCAGTGTTTCTCAGATGTACCAAGTTTCTTCCCAGTAAGAATCTCACCAATCTCCTGGACCAGCGTCATATTCTGAATCTAATTCAAGAAAATTGTGGGGAGGGGCACCTGGGTGGCTCAGTCGTTAAGCATCTGCTTTCAGCTCAGGTCATGATCCCGGGCTCCTGGAATCGGAGCCCCGCATTGGGCTCCCTGCTCGGCAGAGAGCCTGCTTCTCCCTCTCCCACTCCCCCTGCTTGTGTTCCCTCTCTCACTGTCTCTCTCTCTGTCAAATAAATTCTAAAAATCTTAAAAAAAAATTGTGGGTAAAGCTTATTTATTAATATCATTGACAATTAAAAGATCTGAGGAGCGCCTGGGTGGTTCAGTTGGTTAAGTGTTTGCCTTAGCTCGGGTCATGATCTCTGGGTCCTGGGATCAAACCCTGCATCGGGCTTCCTGCTTGACAGAGTCGGCCTCTCCCTCTGCCCCTCCCCTCTGCTCAGGCTTGCGCTCTTTCGCGGTCTCCCTCAAATAAATATATAAAATATTTTTTTAAAAAGATCTGAGTTTCTTCTGAAGACTAGAATTATTAATATGAGATACTGAATAAAACTGAATTAGGACAGAGTGCTCAAAATATATCTGTCATTTAGGATGAACACATTTTTGCTTATGGGCATGATACTGCCCTCTAGTGCCAGGAAGCACAGTACCCTCAGCAGACGAACTCAGCTAATGCATTATTAACCACCTACTGTGTATAAACACACTTCACTAATTAGCACTTTAAAGGTGGGGGGAAAAAGAAAAATGGTTAAGCCAATCACACACATACAACCATAAAAACTGTATTAAAGGGGCCCTCAAGGAATTTATAAATATAATAGAGAAGATAAGAAATGTAAAATTACTGTAATCAAGGACAGAGTTTTAAGTGCTTTGAGTCTGCAGAGAATAAATCACTAGAGTACAAAAAGGACAGGGCAAGCTTTGTAGGAGCAGCAGCATATAACCGTTTCTGGAGGACTTCATACACTAGATAGGAACAAAAACCAAAACCTAGATAGGAGCCAAGACCTAGAGGTAGGAAATACTATAAGGTTAAGAACATAACTAATATGTTCCAATTTAGATGGAGAACTAAGTTTGTGAAAAGGAGTAAAAGGAAGCTGGAAAGGCTGGTGAAGGTCAGACTGTGAAGGGTCTGAAACTATGCCATCCAATATGGTAGCCACTTACCTCATACGCTCTTCAAGTTAAAATTAAAAATTCAGTTTCTTAGTCACTCCAGCCATATTTCAAGTCTCAACAGCCACATATGGTTAGTACCTACCGTACTGGAAGTGCTGATACGGTACTGGGCAGTGAGCTGTACCAGAAGGTTGTATTAAACCACAAGAATCAATCTTTCAAGGCTTCTTCTAAAAAATGCAGTTCTGATCCTTGCCAAAGTCTATTAATAAAGAAAACCACGGGCCCTAATGCCATAAGGGGTAAATAAAAGTGTGGTTCCTATCCTTGTAGGCATTTCCAACTGTCAACTAAAACAACAGGAAAAGGGGGCGCCTGGGTGGCTCAGATGGTTAAGCGTCTGCCTTCGGCTCAGGTCATGATCCCAGAGTCCTGGGATCAAGTACCGCATCAGGCTCCCTGCTCGGTGGGGAGCCTGCTTCTCCCTCTGCTTCTCTCTCTCTCTCTGTCTCTCATGAATAAATAAATAAAAAATAAATAAATAAAACAACAGGAAAAGTATCACACATGGCCTCCTATGGTCCTAAACAATTCTTTTTAAAAATGTGTGCCAGCTTTTAGAATCCTTTTTTTTTTTTTTTTTTACTTAGGAAAAAGAAAAGACAGAGCTAAGAAAACCATGAAAGAAGGAAAAGATTATCATCAGGCATTTATCTATAATAATAAAACACAAGACTGAGAAGAGTCACTTCCACTGCGTAGTTTTGAGTATTTGAAGGAAGAACTATCTTTATCCCTCAAACACCTGCTTCAGCCCAAAAGGAGTAATACTGGACATCCTTTATACTTTCATTATCTAATGAACAATCTATTTCTTCTGTGCAGTTTATAAAACAATCATTTAAAAAAAACAATGTGTACTGGTAGAAAACATAGTATGAGTTCTCTCAAGATCCAACAGACATAAAGAATTCTAGATACAAGTTTCCAAGTACAGTATAAAATCAGAAAAACATAGTCAATTGCTTTGGCTAGTTGTCGAAAATTACCATTCTGATCCTATTTATGACAAGTCTGCATCTTTGTTCTATACACTGCTACACTTGAAACAAAGATATTCTTAATGTTCACACTGGGAATCTGAAACACCATAATCCTCTGGTTACAGAAAATCGACAGTAGCAGCCCAAAGCTTTAGGTCCTAAGCCATACTGTCTCTCTGCCTTTCAGATAATCTTCCCTGAAATGTTACTGTGGTGTTTCTTTGACATTAGTCTATAACACTTCTGGATATTAAAAAAAAAAAGTCAACTCTCAATCCGTTTTTTAAACTATTCTCTTTGCAAACTGGGCACTGATAATCACTCATCTCCTCGTCAGTGGATTCATTCATTGCTGATGCCACAAGCTCAAATCGTCCTGTCAGATGTTAGTAAAGTCCCAAAGAAGTCTTAAGAATTCAAAAGAAATGTCTAAGTTATGTAATCAATAGTGGAGATTGTGTATAAATTCTGCTAATGGACAACAGAAAGTTTTCCAAGCTAGGAGAGAGAAAATGTTGACAATTCTTTTCCATTCATATCTGTTAGAATTTGAATGAAGTCCCTATCCTCCCTTTTTTCCCCCATAACTCTGAGTTCTTCTGAAAGAATTACCGAACTTTTTTGCAGAACTCAAATGTGTCCATTCTACTCCCAAAGAATATTTTTCCAGCAGTTTCAAAATACAAAAGAGGGATGTTCACAAAGGAAAAATCCTTCATGGGTGTTAACCTAATAAACAGTTTCCATACATGTGGATGTAATTCTAATGTAACTCTACAATTACTAAAAAGATTGGTAAGGCCAGCCCAAACCGTTCACCCTAACCCAAACTAACATGCAGTGTAAGTAAAAAGCCTTCCAAGTATTATTTTATTCCAAATTATAGTATCTTAGTGTAATGAGATCTCAGAGAGTATCTATCCACTTTCAGTATTTAACAGAGAGAAGAAACTAAAGTCATCATCACTAGCTCCCTATTTGTACAGAACCTATGGCCAGAGTATGTTTTACTGATAAAACACTGCATTTGACCCACATAAAGGGGAAGAATACCATCTTATAAAGTTTTTTCTTCCTCCTTCCATAATCTAGGTTCAGTACATGAGCTGTGCAAGCGTGGAAGGAAGGGAGCAAGAAAACATCCTAAACATTGTCCCTATCAGGTCATGAAGTACACCCTATGGTACCATACTCAGTCGTCTACCTACTGAGGGCTCAACAAGCTTTAATAAAAACCCTGAGAGAGTAAACCACCCGAAGTCAAAGCTTGGACGGCTACAGAGGAATAAGGAGGAGATAAAAAGACTGCAATAAATTAAGGAGGAAACAAAAGCATGCAAATCCCAACAGGATAAATATGCCAACCTTCCCGAAAACTGTGATAAGGGGCCAGGCACACTGCTGAGTAGCTGTCCTTTCCAGGCTCCAGGACAATCCATGAGAGTGGCAGAATCCTGAAGGTGGGTTGATGAATCTTGGTCTTCTCCTCCAGCATGCTGGGGGAGATGTGAGGCTCCAAAGGCCAGTGTTGCAATAACCCTGTCTTCCTTACCTCACTCCTTAAAGAGGCCATTTATTATTTGCTGAAAATCTGATTAGCATTGCTCTTTAGGTTAAAGTGGGTACTTCATTTCTGCAGTGCTAAGGGTTGTAAGAACAGCTAGATCCCAAGTTTACTTAAGGAGTGGGGCATTAAAAGCAGTGACAGCAGAAGGTCAGAATCAGTAAGTCTCCTGGAAAACATTTCTTCCTGTCAGCACTGGGCCTCGACACAGACACCTCCCTCCTCTACCCAAATGCCAAAAAGCAGGACTGGGATGATTTCAATGTGTAGAGCTGGAAGAGAAGAGGGTTCCCTTAGAGAAAATGCTCGTAGCAACCAACCAACCTCATTCACCCAAAATAGTAAACAGTTGGTTTCTCTGCTCAGAACCAAAAGGCTTCTGCCAGACAAGCAGTATCACATGACCAGGTTCCCTCTTCTCTCCTCTGCCCCCTCCCTTCCTGTGCAAAGTCTGCACCAAAGTGGAACAAGGACCTATAACACTGGACTATTTTATTTCACTTGACATTTGTTTTTAAAATGTTTACAGATGAAAGATACCAAACTGGGAGGAAGGGCAGTCAGTACCAAGGGAAAAACTCACCAAGAATTTACTTTGAAACAAGCCACATCACAGCATCAAGAAGGGGTACCATAAACATAATGGTTAATTGGCACATGTGCTCAATGAATGAATAAATGAGTGAATAGACACTTCTTAGCAATTTGCAGATATTTTGGTGACAAATCTCTAAAAAAAGATACAGCTCAGTACATATTTGACTTTTTCATTTAGAAAGAAAATAAAGGCTCTTAAGATGCTAGCGTTAGAGACAATATAACTGCAACAGTAGCAGCCCACCAAAAATCTGAGATTCATACCCTTATTTACCTCAACTTACCTCACCATTTGATTCTACTCCTTAGATGTCACAGTCCCGTCATTCAAATCACTGGGTAGAAAATCGGTGCAGCTATACCAACAGACTAAATTGGAAAACCTTCAAAGCTAATTATGGAAACAGCCGCCATCATGACACTCACTGGCATTCTCACCTAAGGTGGTCAGGAAGGCCGGCAGCACAGCTAGAGCTTCTTCTCCCCACAAGGCTCCCCAGCACTTGAAAGCTGAGCAAGGCATAAAACATAAGAGGCATGGAAGCAAAAACCTCTAGTGGAACAATCTGTTCTAGGAGGAAGACAGGCGAAGTGTAAGAATCAACTGTGTGACCATCATCTGCCACAGCTCCTACACATAGGGCCAACCAGTGGGCTTTGAGGTAAGAGTTGCTCCTAATCATCTATCCCCTTGCACTGTAAAATGTTCAATAAATATCTGTAATATGGAAAGAAAAAATGAAAAAGAAAAAATATATCAGAAATCCTTAATTTAAGGAACATCTTTTACCCCGAAATAACCATGTGAAGATAATAATTTGGCCAGTGTCAGAATACAAATGCTACCAATAAAGAATTTGCCAGTGAGGATGAGGAGCAACTGAAACTCGCAGACATTACTGGGAGAATACAAAATAATGATTTGGGAAAATAGTTTGGAAGTCTCTTATAAACTTAAACTTGGATTTACCATACAACTCAGTAATCCCATCCCTGAATACTTAAAAAGGGAAATGAAAACATATGCCCACATAAGGAGCTGTACATGAATATTCATAGCAGCTTTATTTTAATTGCCAAAACCTAGAAACAACCGAAATGTCCTTCAACTTGTAAATGGAATAAAAAATGGTGGTACAGCCATAGGACAGAACACTACACAGTGATAAAACACATGAACTACTACCACAGACAACATCATGTATGAACCTCAAAAGCATTATGCTAAGCAAAAGAAGGCAAATGCAAAAGGCTACAATACTGAATTTATATGAAATTCTGGAAAAGACAAAACTATAAGGGCAGAAATAAAATCAGTGGTTACCAAGGCTGGGGAATGGGGGAGAAGACTGTCTACAAAGAGGTACAATGGAACTTCTTGATGGAAATATTCCATATATCTTGATTGTGGTGGTGGTTTACTTTTTATCAAAACTCACTGAACTATACCTGTAAAAGGGATGACTGTTACTGCCTATTAACTGATCTCAATTTTTAAAAGAAAGCAGATTACAAAATACCATGCATAGAGGCAGAATGGAATAATAGCAGTTAAGAATACAGGCTCCGGCGCTAGATAGCCAGGGTTTAAATCCTGGCTCTACCACTTACTAGCTGAGTGACCTGAGATCCTTAACATGCCTGTGCCTCCATTTCCTCATCTGTAAAGTGGGGATAATAGTATTTACCTCATAGCGTTACTGTAATAAATGAGTCAACACATGTAAAGCACTTAGAACAGTGTCTATCCTGCGTTCAGTAAATGCAAGCTGTTGTCATCACCCAATTATGTAATGCATACATAAACATGTCACTGTGCACAGAAGTGATTGGAAGGGTAGTTACCATCTGGGTGGTGGGAATAGGCTGACTGTATTTTCTCTTTTTCTCCCTTCTGTTTATCTGTATCTTCCAAAAATTCTACATTAAACAACTATTGCCTTTGTAATAAATAAAAATTTTTTTTCCTCAAAAAAACATTTTTTTCAAAATGAAAGAAAGAACACTGGGCTGGGATCGGAGTTCTGTTTTTCAGCTGCGCTGCTCATTACTTAGTTTATGACCTCAAGGTGTCACCTTTGTCTCTAAAAAATAGGGGCTACAGCAGATAGGATGTCCTCCATTCCTAAAATGGAATGGTTCTCTAAGATTTATGGTGGGACGGGGCAAGCTATACCCTTTATTTCGTTTCACTTTTCTTTTCATATTTACTGTCTGCCTACCATGTGCCAGGCTGTGATACAGACAGATGAAACACCCCAGACCCTGCCTTCATGGAGCTTACAACAGGCTCTAAACAGAGTCAGACTCGTACCCAATCATACAATCTGTCAGCATGATAAGTGCTCTGATGGGAACTCAAAAATAAGACCTAGCTGGGTTTGGAGGAGTTAGAGAAGACACCTGACCTGAGACCTGGATGGTTTAAAAGAAAAAAAAAAGTCAAACTAAAGATGGGGAAGGGACCTGCAACCAAAGGGAGAGGAACATACAAAAGCAAAAGGTGTGAAAATAACAACTTCTTGGGGAACAGAGGATAGAGAAAAAGGAAACAGAGAAAGGGCATTTTTGACAGCAGTATGGAAACAAAGAGGACCAACCCCAGCAGGGGGAGGTTGGTCAGGAAGAGGGAAACGGGTACTCAGACTGTTGATAATTTCCAGAAATCATATGGGACTATAAATGATTTATTCTTATTCAAATGTCTATATATGCAACGAAGAAACCTGGTAAATATTAGTCTAAGATGTACTTTACTATACTTAGAAATATAGCATATACTTAGAAAAATTTTACAAACAAAAAAAGTCAGTTCACTTCCATATTCCATGGTTAGCTGTACATCCTTGTTTATTCAGTAAATAGTTATTGTGTGGGGTGCCTGGGTGGCTCAGTTGGTTAAGCATCTGCCTTCGGCTCAGGTCATGATCCCAGAGTCCTGGCATCGAGTCCCTGTTTCTCCCTCTGCCTGCCGCTCCCCCTCCTTGTGCTCTCTCTCTCTGACAAATAAAATCTTTAAAAAAAAAAAAAAAGTTATTGTGTGTCATACATATGCTAGCTGCTGGGGAAAAAGGGAGACACAGACAGAAAGCAAGAGAACCAGATTCACTTTTTCTTCTGTCCAGGATCTAATGAGACCTTCTACTTCTCAGAAGCAGGACAGAGGCAATGTGACATAGTGGCTGAAAACTCTGACTTGGAATCGGAAAAATCTTTGTATAAATTCTTGCTCTTACCACCTACCACCACTCTTGGCTTTGGGTAAGTCACTTAACCTCACTGAGCTCTCATCTCACCTGAAAAATGGGGATAACAATACCAAATTAATATGGTTTAGAATGAATTTAATGAAACAAGCAATAATCAGTATGTCAGCCATCCAGAAAATGTTGCAGAAATGGTTCCTTTTACTAATTTTAATGTTCCATCCCAAGATCTCCCAATATATAGACACAAATATAATCACAGGGTAGAAAGCAGGGGGAGTAAGGTAAAAGGTCTATTATAACATTACTGAATTTACATTTTAGTGAATTCACAACTGTTTTCTCATAAAGATGTCATGCTTGGAACTAACATTCCTGAAGGATTTCTCAAACTGTTAAAATCTGCCTATATTACATGACCTAGGAAATTAAATAAAAACCATCACCCAAAATAGGGAGCCAGTCACAGTCTCTTCTGGGATTCCTCGTTCTAACACTGAGTCATTTAAAGAACTGAGACAAGGCAGAGTACTGATAAGCAGTCTGAACACGAGTGTGGAACAGAGGTGCCAGACCACACTGCAGACCAATGGTTTACTGCAAGCAGACTTTCTGAAACAGAAAAACCAACATGGAAGAAGAGTTTTCTAACTGGCTGCACCTTTTAGTAATCAAGTTTTTCAGGAAAAAAGAGGCACAGCAATTAATGTTTCTTCACTGCTGCCTCCCTATAATCACACATACTCAAAATTACTCTATCCATCCTTTAAAAATGTTTATTTCTTACAAATGACTTCAAGAACTAGAGTGGTCATTTTAAGATTTTAAAAGCAGAACATACCACACAAAAAGAAAATGTCTTTGTGACATTAGAGCTTAAGAGCCAAAATGATCCTATTTAAACTTCCCCCCATGAAGTTTCTTTCGCAATGAAACCAAGCTGTGATACTTCAGCCCAAACAGAAGAATTTAAGAAGCAGAGGAGGACCTGGACAGGATTTTCAAGTACAATTTTTCAAGTCTACAATTTTTTATATGGCAGTAAAGTCTATGCTTATAAGCAAAAGAACACCATACTTTTCTATCTCTTTCTCTTATTAGTGTACAATATCCTTTATAAAGATCAGTCTCTGTAGAGAATTCTCATGCTACCAGGGAAGCCCAGGATCTTTCTGCCTACCTGATCCTACAGAGGACATCTGGCTACTCCCCTTCACTCTCCCTCCTGTCATCAGTCCACAAGGGAATCTGGCAGCTAGTGAAGCTTCTGAACCACACAAGCACCCCTGCTACGCTCCACTCTGCTTAAAGGTCTCCAGTACTGTGTGCTGGCAAGAAGAGCCTAAAGAAAACACAAAGACAGGTTCTTCCTTTTAGGTGCAGGAAAGCTGAGCTAATGAGGTCTGTTCACCAGGGCTTCCCCATAACTACCTGTGATAGACCTAGAACATACTACCATTTGCTCTTTTTTCAGTGATCCAGGTGTCACCAGGCAAACAAGCTCTCCAAATAACGAACTGGCAACAAAATTAGAAGCGCACAGTTCAGGGGGGGGGGGGAATCTATTAGATAGTGTCAAGCTACGTTTGTTTCTGCTGGTTCTTTCTCATTACTTCATGGTCTTTGATTCCTCACATCTTTCAAAGTTGAAAGCTGCTAGAACTCCTCTAGCGTAAGGCCGTCACCCCTCACTCATCTCTGAAGCGAGAGTACTACATGCTCATTCTTCTGCCAATCCAAACATTCTCCCTAGAATCCAGGCTGCCCAGCAGTCACTAGCTCACCAGGTTACTCCTTTTGCTTCACAGACATCAATGCTCTCTCTAGTTCACATAATACACAGAAGCTCCAATCTGAAAACAGTACAAACAGGAGAGCCACTTACCTACACAGTGCTTGCAGTCTGGGAATCTGAAAGAAGTTTTGGCCCTTTTACATAATGAGTTTACTGAGCTCCCTAAAAGGTACTGTACTCAGAGAGTCAGTTCCTTTCGAATGCTTCATAATTTTAAAAAGAGTGGTGTCCTTCATCACACATCTTAACTTGAGACTCTGATACTATTCAACAACAACAACAAAAAAAATTTTTTAAAGTAGGCTCCATGCCCAGTGTGGAGCCAATGCAGGGCTTGAACTCACAACCTTGAGATTAAGACTTGAGCTGACATCAAGAGTTGGATGCTCGGGGCACCTGGGTGGCTCAGTCAGTTAAGTGTATGACTCTTGGTTTTAGCTCAGGTCATGATTTCAGGGTCCTGGGATCAAGTATTGTGTCTGGCTCCACGCTCAGCAGGGAGTCGGCTTGAGATTCTGTCTCTCCCTCTGCCCCTCCCCACCCCTCAATCACACTCTCTCTTAAATAAATTAAGTGAATCTTAAAAAAAAAAAAAAAAGTCAGATGCTCAACCAACCGAGCCACCCAGGGGCCCCCTCACCCCCGCAAATTTTTTTGATCAAGATTGTACTGCAAAGGGCGCCTGGGTGGCTCAGGTGGTTAAGCGACTGCCTTCGGCTCAGGTCATGATCCTGGAGTCCCGGGATCGAGTCCCACATCGGGCTCCCTGCTCAGCGGGGAGTCTGCTTCTCCCTCTGACCCTCTTCCCTCTTGTGCTCTCTATCTCTCATTCTCTCTCTCTCAAATAAATAAATAAAATCTTAAAAAAAAAAAAAAGATTGTACTGCAAAGAAGGTACCAACATTTCCCAGGATACTTTTTTTTTTTTTTTTAAGATTTTTATTTATTTATTTTACAGAGAGCAACACAGCAAGAGAGGGAACACAAGCAGGGGGAGTGGGAGAGGGAGAAGCAGGCTTCCCGAGGAGCAGGGAGCCCGATGTGGGGCTTGATCCCAGGACGCTGGGATCACGACTTGAGCCAAAGGCAGACACTTAATGACTAAGCCACCCAGGCGTCCCCCAGGATACTTTTTAAAAAATAAACTATCTAAGGCCGCATAGATTCAATGAAATTTAGATGAAAACAATTTCATAGCTTTAAATGTAGATGGTGAAGAACTCAAAGTTGGACTGGGGATAATGAGCCTTCTTTGTAAAAGTTCATTATTTTAAGAAAACAAATATATTGTTTTAAAATTGAAAACTGATTTTAAAAATTAAAAAAAAGACCACTTGCTTTGTAATTTAAAAAAATTAACAGATTTCTCAAATTTCTTAGGTCTCAAATTCTCAGATAAGAAAAATGCTGCATCTGCTCAGAATTCAGGCCATGCTTCTGAACATATCAATACATCAGCCTTACTGTTAGGAAACAGTAACTTTTCTGATTAATAAAACTAGGTGAATGGTGAGGAACAATTAAAATTATCTTTAACCCTTATATTTTTATGAAAAGCAACAGAACCAAAAATTATTTTCTGAACCCAGATCTTGTATTTAAACATCATCCCCACAAATTTAAGCAATCAAAATGACAAGGGGAAGCATAGCAAAGCAGTCACTTAAATAAGGAAAAGCCTAGAAAAGAATTTGGCCAAACAGAATCTTCAATTTAGAAGTGCAAGATGTGTGATAAGGGGCACTCCACTCTTTTTAAAATTATGAAACACTCCAACTTGGAATTGACTCCAAGTATACTATCTTTTAAGAAACACAAATCTGCCACCTGTTCATGTCCATCATTTTTTTTTTAAAGATTTATTTATTTATCTGACAGAGAGAGAGAGACACACACAGTGAGAGAGGGAACACAGCAGTGGGAGAGGGAGAAGCAAGCTTCCCGTGGAGCAGGGGGCCCGATGCGGGGCTCGATCCCAGGACCCTGGGATCATGACCTGAGCCGAAGGCAGCCGCTTAACGACTGAGCCACCCAGGTGCCCCTCATGTCCATCATCTTAAAACCCTGGCTCAAAACTTACCTTTTCCAAGAAACTTTCCCTAATTAACCTCAAAAAACTTTGGTCACTCCACCTGCTATACTTTCAGCATAAAATTTTCTCTTATTTTGTAGCATGACTACATCTACCTCCAACTGAATGCTAAGCTCTTTGAAGAAAAGGATTAGTATCTTTTCTTATTTTATTTTGCCACAAAATAGGGCTCTACCCACCATAGGGCTCTACCCAATGGATACTCAATAAACATTACCAAATACCCACAGCTTCCAGTCCACTATCTTTCAACCAATGCTCACCAATTATCAAACATTTAGTAATATTATTTCATTGTCAGATTCTAGGGAAAGGGAAGTGGAAGAAGATCATACTCAAATTAGTCCCTGGGTACTGATAATGCCTAGACTGTGGTGGTCTATATTTATGTTAAAATGAAGCTTAAAAATTATTCATGAGTCTTATCCAAGCTCGTCCATACTGTATCTTAATCAAGACACTGCATGGTATTAACAGGCAGGTGCTTTGAAGTCAAAGGTGTGACCCTTACCTCCAGCACTTATCACTAGGTTCCAGTTTCTCTCAAAGTAAAATTTTACTTAACTTGAAGGACTGCTGTTAAATGAGATAACTATTTAAAGTACCCACTAAGGGGGGGATTAGTCAATATGGGGTAGTTATCATACTGTTAGAATTATGATTAATTATAAGGCTAAGAAAAATTATTCATAATATGAACTGTACTACATTAAAGTGCACTATGGCATCAATTCTCTGGTTAAATATGGTACATAAAATATAATCCCTTCTTGAATGTGATCTGTTTACCACTGTGATAAACTTCCCCAGAAAGTGATCTCTGCTACACGGTAATTTGCAAATGATCTGGGGAAGAAGGTTTTGCACAGATGCAAAGACATATTGCCCGGCAAAAGTCAGTTTTATTCAACATTTTCATATTAATAGATGCCTTAACTGAATGCCAGCTTTTCACTGTTAACAAACTATTGTATTTGTCCCCTGATCCCTTACAATCCACACCTCTCCAGCATTTCAAGATGTGGCTACAGTGTCCAAAGAGGCTGGACTTTCATATGGCTTATTCAGCAAACTTGTTAAGAATCCTAATTAAGTCCTGATTGGAGAGAGATTAAAGTTAACAATGAGCTATCACTTTCCACCCATTAGATCAGTCAAAAATTTAAAAGAGTTTATAACACCTATATCTAGCAGAGAGGTGGGGAAAATGGTACTCTCTCAAACATGGCTGGTGGAAATGTGAAGTGTCACAATCTTTTAAAAAGCAATTTGGCTATGGCAGCTAATGAACTTGAAAATACATATTCTCCCTAATTCATCAGTTCCATGCCTAAGAATATGCACCACAGAACTACATACATAAAACATATGTAAAAGAGAGGTTTATTGCAGCATTTTTCATCATGGCAAAAAAGGAAAGAAGTAAAATGAATATAATATCCATAACTAATTTAATAGTCATTAAGAATTAATTTGAGCTATGTCAGATGATGTAGGATTTCCATTAAGTATTGTTTATTTTATTTACTTGAGAGAGAGAGAGAGAGCACAAGCAATGGAGAGGGAGAAGAAGGCTGTCCATCAAGCAGGGAGCCCGATGCAGGGCTCAATCCCAGGACCCTGGGATCATGACCTGAGCCAAAGGCAGCCGCTTAACTGACTGAGCCACCCAGGTGCCCCCCCTCCATTAAGTATTGTGGAGTGAGAGTAACAAAAGGGGGGGAAAAAAAGCGTGTAATTTCATTTAAAAACAAGTCATAGCAAAAAAGAAAAAAATACTGTATTTGTATGTGCATATGGATCTGCAATAGGATTATGTGTGTGCAGAGAAAAATATGGAAGGATATACACTAAGTTGTTTACATGGTTTGGGGGTAAAGACTCACCAGTGTGGGGGGAATACTGAAGAAGAACAGAGGGAATGCTAAGCAAAAAAGTCTGCACTTAAAAAATAGGGATGCAAAATTTCAGATTTATGCATCTATGTACAATTATGTTTACATGTAGACTGAGGTATAAAGACTTAACTAAATTTTAAAAATAATAATAATCCCCTAAATGGAGTGATGAATCATGACTTTAAAGAATTTATCCAATTATCTCATTCTGATTGCTGCATCTGTCAGCTGGTATTTTTTATACCATCTCTCTAAAATTAATGACCGCCCCCCATCTATCACCACCTTCACAGTTTCCACAGCAGTAAGCACCATCAGCAAATGGCTAACACACTGCACTAGCTACAAAGCAAGCACAAGTGATACACAACAAAAATTTACTTTATAAAATATAACCATGAAACACTGTTGAGTACACTATTATTTCAATTCTTTAGTGGCCAAATACAATAAATACTGATCATGCTTATTATGGTTGGTGAGTTCTGACTAGAATAGATGTTGGCCTCCATCAGCACCTTGTTGAAACCTACCGTGCACCCAAAGAGAAGCATACTCTAATCTTAGGAACAAAAATGTGTCCCCAAACCCCAGTTAGTATAGAAAAAACTATGTTCTCCACCTTAAATAAACTTCCAATTGAGATACATCAGAAGGCATTTCATCCATAGAAAGTGGCAGTGTGCAGAAATAAATCTTACTGGGAATACACAAAACCATTTTTTCACACTCCACCAGCAACTGTGATTTAAGTTTCTCTTATTTACTTAATCAAATGGGAGATGAAACTGTCCTCAGCTGCTGCTAGGAGAAACACTCTTCCCTAGAAGCCACTATGCTAAAGTTAACAATAGTACATGTGCCGGTTACTATTCTGTGTGCTTTACACACATCAACTCCTTTAACCCTCACAAAAACCCAATGATTTTTTTTTTTTTAAGATTTTATTTATTTATTTGAGAGAGAGAAAGAGAGAGCGAGCACAAGACGGGGGAGGGTCAGAGGGAGAAGCAGACTCCCCACTGAGCAGGGAGCCCGATGCGACACTCGATCCCGGGACTCCAGGATCATGACCTGAGCCGAAGGCAGTCGCTTAACCAACTGAGCCACCCAGGCGCCCCAAAACCCAGTGATTCTTAACCCAGGGCAATTTTGCCCCCAAGGGGACATATAGCAATTATCTGCTTGTTACAACTGGAGGGTAGCTACTGACATCTAGTAGCCAGCAGCCAGGTAATTCTGCTAAATACCCTACAACACACAGGACAACCGCAGACAACACAACCCCAAATGTCAACAGTGCTCAGGCTGAGAAATCCTGCAGTGAGCCCATGAGGTAGGTACTACTGTTGTTCCCACATTTCTGATAAAGAAACTGAGGTACCGAGAAAATAAGTAACTTGCCTAAGGCCACAGATCTAACAGACGGCAAAGCCAAAATGTGAACCTAACAGTGTAGCTCCAGAGTTTATCCTCTTATCCCTTCACAAGAAAGATGCTAGTTAGGAAGCTTACCCACAACTTTCTCTCCCCTTCCTAGATTTCAGGCTTGTTTGGAAGAATGAATTATTTATCTGTACGTTCATTCTAAATTCCATCTACCTGACCATCTATCCACTCAACGAGTACTCACTGAGCATCCACAATGTGCCAGATACTGCTCAAAGCAATTCTAGGTGAATAAGACCTCTGTCCTTGTGGTACACAGGTTCCTCACTCATATACAATTCCCCCACCATCCTTATTAGACTCTCACCATCCATGTCTCTTCCCTTTCAAGATTTTATTTCATTTATTTATTTTTTATTAACATACACTGTATTATTAGTTTCAGAGGTAGAATCTAGTGATTCATCAGTTGCATACAACACCCAGTGCTCACTACTTGAAGTGCCCTCCTTAATGCCCAACACCCAGTTACCCCATCCCCGCACCCACCTCCCTTCCAGCAACACTCCAGTTAAGAGTCACTAATGGTTGTCTCCCTAAGGTTTTGTTTTTTTTAAGTAATCTCTACACCCAATATGGGGCTCGAACCTACTACCCTGAGATCAAGAGTTGCACGCCCCGCTAACTGAGCCAGCCAGGCACCCCCCCATTTTATTTTTCCTAATAACACACATCATTCCTAATAATATGGTATACATTTGCTTGTCGTTACTGACCTCCCTTACGAACAGAACTCCACGAGAGCTCTACATGCAGAATTGAGAAGTCCACCTGGCACACAGTAAGCATTCAATAACCAGGTGTCGAATGACTGATGAACAAATGTCTTTTCAATCTAACCATTTCCTCATGACTGCCACCTCTTACCTGGACTTCCACAACTGGCTCTTATTTGGTCTCCCTGCCACCTTTCTTAGCCCCCTTCAATTTATCTTCTACACTAAAACCAGAATCATCTTTCTAAAATGCAAATCTAATGCCACACCTCTACTCCAAACCCTTTAATGACCTCCCGCCGCTCTTAGGATAAAGTCAGAACTCCTAACAAGGCTTTTAAGGCCCCCTTGAATCTCAAAGTTACGTTCTTACCACTCATCTTCTCAAATTTAATTGCTGTAGTCATGGAAGTAGCAGTAATAGCTAACATGTATTGAGCACCTGCTGTGTGCCAGGCACTAATCTAAGGGCATTCTATGTCCTAAATCATTTACTCCCAAATTGAGGTAGGAGTTACGTCTATTTTCAGATGGGGAAACTGAAGCACAGAGAAGTAACTGTCCAAGGGCAATTAGTAATTGGTAAGGCCAGGATGTAAACCCAGGCATTCAGGCTCCGGAGCCCTCACTCACATCCATGATCCTATGCTCTCTATACCAACTCTAACAAAAGTCCCTCAGCTCCTCGAATGCACTATTTCACTTCACACCTCCAGGCCTTCACATCTCTCTGCTGGAACATCCTTCAGATCATAGCTTAAAAGATCCCATCCTTTGCAAGGTCTTTCTGTGATATTCCCCAGCACTGTTTGGATCCCCCTGCCCTGTTCTCCCATGGCATTCTGAATTTCTCATTATAACCCCCATTCTATTTTATTATAGTTACTTGTCTCTTTTCACCAGTGAGTTTCAGGTTACACAAGAACCCAGACCATGTCTATCTTGTTCAGCACTGTATCCCCAGCATCTGGCCCACACCCTGGGATACATGAGGGGCTGACAGAATAATTCCACATGGCACCAGCACCATGAAGCCTTTCCTAACCACCTTTCAAAAGTCACTCACTGTTTCTCTAAGAACTCTGCTCATATGACACATTTTATGCTTCATATTTTGTTATGTATCTCTTAAAAAAGGATGTATATACATATCGTTTTTCTGTATGCTTGTGAAAAGCAGGTTATCTTATACATTGATGAGACCTTTGAAGTGACTTTCACAAACTTAGCACTTAAAATATTGTGTACAATATTGTGTATTATTTCTTACAACTGCCTGAAAATCAATTATCTCAGTAAAAATGCCAATTTAAAAAGTAATTATGGAAAGAAATAGATTGATAAATAATTACTCAGGAGCTTAAAATGACCCCCCACTATCTGGTGAAGGACAAACTCTGACTTAACATTCAGGGTCCTCAATAATCCAGCTCCCTGTTACCTATTCAACCCAATCTTCTCTTGCAACTACCCTACACCTCCTATTCTAACCAAGTGAAAACTTCACTCTTCCTCACATACCATGCCTAGTCTAGTTTCCAGATCCTGGCTTAGGATATGCTTCCTATCTGAATACCATCTGACTCACCGTTCCCTCCTCTGATTCCTCTCGCCTATCCAAACTGCACTTCTCCCCTAAGGCCCAGCTCTAATCTCACCTCCACTGTGAAGTTCTCTTGACCTCATTTACCTCTTTTTTCTTAGGATCTTATAATCCTCTGTAACCCCTGTACCTCCAATAAGCATATAAATTTCCTGAGTTTCAGAATCATTCTTTCCACTTCTTGGGAATCCCCCAGAGTACCTATCAGAGTGTTAAGTATATGATCAATAATTAATAAATACTTACTGATTAAAGTTTCACACTAGTCATGCATATTATCAGCCCTCAATCATCCATGCTAACAGTAAAGCCACTGCACAGAAAGACAACCTGCTGGAAGAGTCCAACTAGCTTTCATGGTGGGAGGAATGTCTGTATTTGAATTAAGTACTGTGTAGTTGTTTCTAATTTTCCAGGAAGTCACAGAGCTGCCACAAAAAGTCTAACTGCACAATTCTCTTGTCAGGGCCCAGAGCCTGCTCAGCTTATCATTCCATACTGGCAAACAACTGTGTAACTTTTCCTCATCTGTGACACAAAGATAAAAATAAGCAGAGGTAGTCATATTCTAAACATCTGCTGGTTCACACCTTCTCCTAATAGGGAGATCATTGTTTGGGCACAAAAGATCAACTACTCTAACTCTTACTGGGCAAATACCTTATTTGTATTAACAAAATGCTTTTGTAAATAGAATAAAGTGACAATACCAATAAGATTCAGAAAGAGAGATTTGCCAAAGAAAACCCCTGTGATGATCTACTATTAGGATAATTCAGAATTGATAAAAAGCCAAATTCTTCCCACAGTCCATAGAGATTTGCCTCTGCCTACAGCTATCTGCCCTAAGTGAGAGTTTCTAAACTCCTAAAATTCTTTCTGGTTTGCTTCTCTTTCTCATCCAACTGGTCAAACTTTCTTACAACAACATATCCACAACTGAAAAGCTAAGTTTCTCAGCCTGAATTTTTGTTTATACCTGGTAGAAGCTACAGTTTTCTCTCAGAGGGATTTTAAAATGCCTGAGCTTATCTCCAGAAAACTCTTCAAATACTTTCAATAAACTAATGGCAACAGCTTTGCTACTAAAAAAAAATTTCCCAACGTCTTCCTCTTTTGGCCACCCCTGCTGAAATCCCCCTCCCCATAAGGGGGAATCTGAGTAAAAACACTGCCAGCTTCAAGTTCCCTTAGGCAAATTTCCAGCCTCAGTCAAGGCCATGAGGTTAAACATTTCTCAATGACGCAGGCTCCCTCAGAGGGAGGAACAAGAAAAGAAAAATCAGAACTTATTCTTCCCAGTGCAGTAAATCAAGAGGCAGTGCCAAGTCCTGAAAAAATTAAGTCTAAGTTAAACTACATACTGTTTGCTCTGCTAAGCCCCCCAGCAGGAGCACAGAATTGAGATGAGAGCTGTGGGATGGGAGAAAAGGCAACCACAGAGCCAGCAGTCCAGCCAGATCGACTAGAACCTCTAGGTTCTCTAGAGAATCTCTAGAATATTATGGTCATGGTATAATTTATGATAACCAGAGCAGCTAAAGCGAAGTGACTGAATTGGTGGTGTGGGGTAAGGAAATGGAGTCCTATATGACACAAGTCATTATTCAGGATTCAAATGTGTATTAGATGGAAGGCGGAGAAACTAAAGAAAAGAACACTTGGGAAAGGACTATAGGGCTGATCACAGAGAAGGCAAGCTCATCTGAGGGGCTGGTAGGGCTCTTGGACCTCTGGCCACCTGCAGAGATAAAAGAATGAAAAAAATCAGAACTTTTCCCCCGGAACTGATTTATAGATCATAGAACTTTAGAGTTAAAAAGGGTCTAATCCTTGGACGCCTGGGTGGCTCAGTTGATTAAGCAACCAAGTCTGGATATCAGTTCAGGTTGTGAGTTCAAGCCCCTTGGGCTCCTCACTGGGCATAGAGCCTACTTCAAAAAAAAAAAAAGATCTAATCCTTAGAAGAAAATGCCAATGATGAAAATACTGTTAACATTTGTACAGTGCTTTACTTCTTTAAGTGCTTTCATTCATTTAGTTCTTAAATAAAAACTATTTTGTACCTGCTATGTGCCAGGAACTGGGGATACAGAATTAAGACACCACCCCTGCATTCAAGGAACTTATTTCTAATGATGAGACCCACTAAGAATAATGATGTAATAATCACTCTGATGATCTGTACTAAGTACAGGGAGAACATAGGAGAAGGAGCACCTAAGTCCATCTGGGAAT
Source organism: Callorhinus ursinus (assembly GCF_003265705.2). Taxonomy (NCBI): domain Eukaryota; kingdom Metazoa; phylum Chordata; class Mammalia; order Carnivora; family Otariidae; genus Callorhinus; species Callorhinus ursinus. Next base: position 7,917,335 of record NW_027397110.1, on the reverse strand, counting down.
GAAAGACCACATGCATCTCAGAAGAAGCAGCCTTTGCTGCGACTTGAAAGAAGAATAGTTAGCAGGCTGGCAAGCAGAAAGAGGAATGGTCAAGGCAGAGGGAATATTACATGTAAAGGAACAGAAAATTAAAAGAGCACAGAAGGTTCTGGAAACTAAAAGCAGTTCAGCTTTTAGTTGCTGGAGACTCTGAAGTTGGAAGTGATAGGAAATAACTGAATAATTAGTCAGAGGCCAAAGAGACAAATGTAATAGTTTAAAATTTTACCCCATAAAAAAATGGAAGGGGCGCCTGGGTGGCTCAGTAAGCTAAGAGTCCGACTCTTGATTTCAGCTCAGGTCTTGATCTCAGAGCATGAGCTCAAGCCCTGCGTTGGGCTCCACACTGGGCATGGAGCCTACTTTAAAAAAAAAAGAAAGAAAGAAAGAAAGAAAGAAAGAAAGAAAGAAAGAAAGAAATGGAAGAAGTCTGAGAAGATTAAAAGGATTCAAAGCGAGTATCAGAAAAAGCATTGTTGGCAGCTGTATGCAGGAAAGATTAGAGAAGAGTCACACTATAGGCTGGGAGACCAATCAGAAGGCCACTGAAACCACAGTGAGAAATGACAGTCTGATCAAGGAGAGTGAGACAAAATATGAGAAGTCAAAGCAGAACTAGCATCTACAGAACTCAGAGACGAAACAGATGTGAGGAATATAGGAAAAGAGGAATTGAGAATGACTCCTAATTTTCTGCTTAGGTAACTGGTACCAAGTTAGGAGATGCAGGGGCAGTCTTGGGGAATGGTGACATCATCTTTAAATATGTAAAAAGTCTGAAGTGCATGTGAGTCACCCAGATGTCCAGGTAGGAAGAATGAGTGGATTAAATGAACCCAGAGCCCAGGAAGTAAGTTGGGGTTAGAGATATAGAGGCAGACATCCCGAATAAGTGGTAGCTGAAACCACACATTAGGATGAGATTGCTGGGGAGAATGTGCAGATTGAGGAGACAAAAGGGTCAAGGACTAATCCTGGGAAATACATTAAAGGGACAGCAAGCAGAAGAGAAGACTGCAAAGAGACTGAATAGTATACAGAAAGGCAGAAAGCAAGCTGAAGAGAGAATAGTATCTATAGTTTAGCTGCCCAGGATCTAAATACCTTTCCTATTTGGGGGAAATTCCAAGACGGGGGAAGGCAGGCCGGCCCCTCTTCCTAGTACAGAAGCTGAAGAGGAACAGAGGGTCCCTCTCAGCAGCTTGGCCTCTAGCTCACAAATATAACCCAAGTCTGGCCAAAGAGACCCTCCCATCTAGAACTTTGAAAATTGGGGGAATGACACAAAGGTCGAAAATACAACCAGAAATTATTCATGGTGTCTACTGGTGGCAGTGTCACTAGCACCAAGTGTTTGTGGGAGATCAGGACAGCAGCAATGGCAGAAAAGTCCAGTGAGCAGAGCCAGGGAGAGTCCTCAGCGGACTGGTCCCATGACATGCTCTTCTCTATGTGCCACCTTGCTCAATTTCTGCTCATTTTCTGACCTTTGTTATTCAGCTCTCTTAAGGCTGTGTGCCATACAATACTCTCCCCAAAAATGTATTTTATGCTTAGGTTAGCCAAGATTACACAAAGAACCCTAGAATACAGAATGAGGAGAAAGCATCAAATAGGGTCAAGTGGTAAACAAAGGATATTCCTCGGATAAGAGGAGGCCTAAAATGAGCCTACTGCAGAGGGTGACTAGCAGATCAGTTGGTGATCTTGGTGAAATTGTTCACATGTTATTTCATTCCATCCTTATAACACCTTCTGAGGAAATAAAACAGGTATCTTTATTTTAATGATTTAAAAAATGAGGCTAAAAGACACTAAGAGTATTGCTTAAGTCATATAGTTCTTTTTACTAACCAAGGTTGCCCTCAAAAAGTTATTTTATGAGTGTTCGTGAAAGGAGATGTATTAGTATAGACTAATTCTCCATACCATGTGTCTACTGACACAGATGATGACCACATATGGTTCTCAATCCTAGACTTCCAGCTTCTTTAATTTTAGTAACATAAGAGGATCTTAACAAAAGCACTAGGATCCTGTAGACAACCACCCGGAAACATACCTCAAGGAACATGAGGCTCCTTGCCATCGTCCTTCCACAGCTCATTCAGGGTGCCATGGTCACTACTTAAAGAACACATCATCAGCAACAAGGAGTCCTCAAGTGGAAGAAGGGATCTTCTATCCCTGACCATGAGAACCACTGTGGGAATGAGAGGTTGAGAGCTTTCAAAAGAAGATGATTATTTCTCAACTTCATTCCTTTGGGATATGTCACAGCCAGGAAGGGAGAAATTGGAAAAAGCAGCTTTCACAAGCTGCCAAATCCATGTCCTAGTCTCAGGGGATAATGAGCCAATGAGGTTCTGTGCAGTTGATGTAATGTTGGCAGAGGCTCATGTTTTATGGTTGAACATGTAGCTTCTTGATATTTAGCTACAGGGCTAAAAGGATGACATCCTGAAAGGCCAAGAAACTCAAACCCATAACACCACCACTTAGCAATTTGCATCTTAAAAGTAATTTGTAAACTTTGACCCATCTTTTTCATGAATAGTTTTTTTTTTTCCTAAGATTTTATTTATTTTTGACACAGAGAGAGAGTGTACAAGCAGGGGAAACAGCAGAGGCAGAGGGAGAAGCAGGCTTCCCGCGGAGCAGGGAGCCCAATGTGGGGCTCCATCCCAGGACCCCGGGATCATGACCTGAGCCGAAGGCAGACACTTAACCGACTGAGCCACCCAGGAGCCCCTTTCATGAACAGTTTACAAGGGCGTCTGTTAAACTGTAAATTTTCTAAATCTAACTCTTTTACTAGGAAAAGAAAATTCTAAGCACCTCCAAAGAACAAAGACAATTTAGAAAGCTTAAAGTAACAAAAGGAAGAAATCAGAAGGGAAGTTTTCCAAGAAATAAAGTTTGTTTGTGGTACTTTAATCTCACTACCAGCATACCAAGTTTAAAGCTGTCTGACGTCCTTATGAAAACAATTTTGAAACGGAGACACTAAGCCAAGAGCTTTCAGGAGTACCACATATCTCACCAAAAATTGTCAATCTTCACCTTAAAAGTATTCTGAGATGCAGGAGGTAAAATTTCAGTGGGCAGGGAATAGAGCGTACAGCCACTAACACTCTTGGTTTCAGCTACTAAATTTCAAAATGAACATCTGCCATTTTAATGAAAACTGGTAAATCCTTTGGCTTAAATATGCCACAATGATCTTGCAAAGCCTGAGACAAAACTACACATTAAAAAGAAAACATTTAAATCTCTAACTAATTAGCTGAAACACACAGTGCTCCCAAATATGTACTAGCTCCTTACTTGAAACAGGAAACAATTTTTGGTTCAACCCCAGGCAGACATATACCTAGTGACAGGGATATGAATACTCTCCCTAGTTTATCTTGACATTTCACAAAAACTGAGAATGACTTTTCTCAAAATGAATGAGGGAGAGGGAAAGCTGGTACAAAAAAACATGACCCTCTACATTTTATAAAGGAATCAGAGGGTCGTCCCTTAGCAGGATGGTTTGTACTTGTTCTATGAGAAATAGGGTTGGAGCACCTCAATACTGAATGTTCCAGGAGTGGTTTTCTTCTTCCCAGTATCTCCAATATTTCATGTTCATATCATTCATCAACATACATTTATTCATACCTATTGTGTATCAAGCTAAAAAGATGCTGGATATAAAATAGTAAAACAAATTAACAATAGTCGGCTCAGTCGGAGGAGCATGTGACGCTTGATCTCCAGGTCATGAGTTTGAGCCCCACGTGGGGTATAACGATTACTTCAATAAATAAAAAAAATTAAAAACAAACAAAAAAAAACAGTAAGAGGCAGATACATGCCTTCATAGAGTCTATATAATCTAGTGAGGGAAATACACACTGAACAAACAAAAGAATCCCATAAATGAACATTTAATCTCAAAATATAAGTGCATGAAGAAAGAATGAAAATAATCAGAGGGGAACAGGGTGGGTGGTGGAAGAAAGGAAGGGGGGGCAGGGCATTCTCTAGGACCTGTGGCTAATAGGATAATAAATAAAGCAGATGGGAAATAGGAGGGAGGGAAGGAAGGAAAGGTAGATAAAACCCAGAAAGCCAAAAGGAAAAGGGTGGTGGAGGGGGGCGATTAAGGAGTTAAGCAGGTAAAACTATGCATACTGGGAAACTTACTATTCCAAGAGTACAAATGTTGACTGCAGGACTAGATATTACCTAAGCTCTTACTCTAACTATCTAAAGTAGAATATGATCCCTATGCAAGTAGGGACCCTAGATTCTCAAACACCTTTCATGTAATACCTAGAAAATTCTATGACTACATCAAAAATATACTTCTTTCCCCCAAATTTATCAAAGTTTTTCTAAAAACATTCATACTGCCATGGTAGTTGGGATTAAACATAAAGTTAGCAACACTGATTCAGCTGACCAAAAGCCTAACTGCAAGGGGATCTTCAGGATAAAGCTAATGGAAGATTATTTGCAAACACCTCATGGACTGACTTCAGCAGACATAAAACTCAGCTTTTAAGAAGTCCTAAAAGCTCTGTACTACAGAGCTCAGCAGCAAAGGGAGAAGGAGGCAAGGGACCCTTCTCTTAACAGAGCCAACAAGGACCTTCACATGGAAAATGTTCCTACTCTAAAGATACACAGGTTTAAATTTACTTCCTACCCACAGAAACTATTCGCTACATCGGAAAAAATTTCTAATACACATTTACAGCAAGACACTCAAGAGGTTTTGCTTAGTTTCAAACATACGACACTAGTTTTTTGGCCATGGGTGTAGAGTCAGAAATCTTACTACACCGTAATTCAAAACAGCATCCTTTCTAATCTTCATGAACAGGTACAGACTCACTGTTAAAAGCATGGAAACTTTCTAAATAGGGTTAAGTGTAGAGAAGAGGTCATCCTTATGCAGAAAGGAAGTCTAGGACAACAGAATTTAAGACGAGTATTAGAGGGGCGCCTGGGTGGCTCAGTCAGTTACTCATGTGCCTTTGGCTCAGGTCATGATCTCAGGATCCTGGGATCAAGCCCCGTGTATGGCTCCCTGCTCAGCAAGTAGTCTGCTTCTCTCTCTCCCTCTGTCCCCCACTTTCCCATGCTCTCTCTCTCTCAAATAAATAAAAATCTTTTTTAAAAAATACAAATATTACAAAAGACAAGAAGGTTAAAGGTTTTTTTTGTTTTTAATGGTTATGTCATAGAATTCTGGGGAGAGGGATAAGGCAGGAAGAGAAGGGGGCAAAAAATATAGGTAAGCAATGTACTGAAAGAACAGGACAAAGGAACTTAGACAAGTTGGGTAGGCTGTCAGGAGATACTATATACATTTGGAGGATAAAAGGATTTGAAACTCACCGGGAAAACAATATAATGTGGTGATAAAGAGTATTGTTTCTGAAGCCAAACCACCTAGGTGCAATCTAAGCTCTACCATTTACCAGGTGTATGGCACTGACCGTGTTCCTCATCCAATGTGCCCCTCAATTTCACTATCTGTAAATGGGATAGTAAGAGCATCCATCTTATATAGTTGTTGCAAACATTAAAAGAGTTAATATACGTAAGGAGCCTGGAACACTGTGGCACATGGTAAATCCTATTTGAGTGCTGGCTACTATTATGTTATTTTAAATATATTTTTGTATTTTTGTTGGAATTCTCACAAAATCCACTTAGAATTCCATACTCTAGAAATATGCCTCCTATGTTTTGGGATTTGTTTGTCTTTCATTTTCCTGTTTGGTCTCTACTAGTTTTTAATGGTTTGTTTTTAAAATATAAGGCTGTCTCACAGCAATCAGACAAGAAAAAGAAACAAAAGGCATCCAAATTCGTTAAGGAAGAAATAAAACTTTCACTTTTGCAGATGACATGATACTACATAGAGAAACCCCTAAAGACTCCACCAAAAAACTATTAGAACTGATAAATGAATTCAGTAAGGTCACAGGATACAAAATCAATATACAGAAACCTACTGCATTTCTATACACTAATAATGAAGTAGCAGAAAGAGAAATTAAGAAAACAATCTCATTTACAATTGCACCAAAAATAATAAAATACCCAGGAATAAACTTAACCAAGGAGGTGAAAGATCTGTACTCCGAAAATTATAAAATACTGATGAAAGAAACTAAAGATGACACAAATAGAAAGATATTCCATGCTCATGGATTAGGAAAACAAATACTATTGAAATGTCCACAATAGCCAAAGCAACCTACAGATTTAATGCAAACCTTATCAAAATAACAACATTTTTCACAGATCTAGAATAATCCTAAAATTTGTATGGAACCACAAAGGACCCCGAATAGCCAAAGCAATCTTGAAAAAGAAAAACTGGAGATATCACAATCTCAGATTTCAAGATACACTACAAAACTGTAGTAACTAAAATAATATGGGGGCGCCTGGGTGGCTCAGTCAGTTAAGTGTCTGCCTTTGGCTCAGGTCATGATCCTGGGGTCCTGGAATCGAGCCCCACATTGGGCTCCCTGCTCTGCACGGAACCTGCTTTCCCTCTCCCTCTGCCTGCCGCTCCCCCTGCTTGTGCTTGCTCTGTCAAATAAATAAATAAAATCTTTTTAAAAAAATAAAAATATATAAAATAGTATGGTACTGGCACAAAAAATAGATGCATACATCAGTGGAACAGAATACAGAGCTCAGAAATAAATCCACAACTATATGGTCAATTAATCTTAGACAAAGGAGGCAAGAATATGCAATGGGAGTGGTATCAAATAAAGCACTGACAGGGCCCTGGGCTGCTGTTGGTTTGAGGAAAAAAGAACATGCAGTGGGAATAAGACTGTCTCTTCCACAAAAGGTGTTGAGAAACCTGGATAGCTACATGCAAAACAATGAAAGTGGACCACTTTCTTACACCATACACAAAAGTAAACTCGAAATGGATTAAAGACCTAAAGGTGAGACCTGAAACTATACAAATCCTTGAAGAGAGCAGAGGCAGTAATTTCTCTGACATCAGCCATAGCAACATTTTTCTAGATAGGTCTCCTAAAGCAAGGGAAACAAAAGCAAAAATAAACGACTACATCAAAATAAAAAGCTTCTGCACAGAAAAGGAAACAACAAACAAAACTAAAAGACAGCCTGCTGAATGGGAGAAGATATTTGCAAATAACATCTCCAATAAGGAGTTAGCATCCAAAATATGTAAAAAAAAAAAAAAAAAAGAATAAAACTCAACATCCAAATAATCCTATTAAAAATGGGCAGAAAGCATGAATAGACATTTCTCCAAAGAAGACATGCAGATAGCCAATAGACACATGAAAAGAGACTCAATATCACTAATCATCAGGAGAATGCAAATCAAAACCACAATGAGGGGGCACCTGGGTGGCTCAGTCAGTTAAGCGTCTGCCTTCAGCTCAGGTCACGATCCCAGAGTCCTGGGATCAAGCCCCGCATCTGGCTCCCTGCTTGGCAGGAACCCTGCTTCTCCCTCTCCCGCTCCCCCTGCTTGTGTTCCCTCTCTCACTGTCTCACTCTCTGTCAAATAAATAAATAAAATCTTAAAAAAAAAAAAACACAATGAGACACCGCCTCACACCTGTCAGAATGGTTAAAATCAAAGCACAAAAAGTAGCAAGTGTTGGTGAGGATGTGGAGAAAAAGGATCCCTCATGCACCGTTGGTGGGAATACAAACTGGTGCAGCCACTGTGGAAAACAGTATGGAGGTTCCTCAAAAAATTAAAAATAGAATTACACTATGATCCAGTAATCACACTACTGGGTATTTACCAAAGAATACAAAAACACTAATTTGGAAAGATATATATATGTACCCCTATTTTTGTTGCAGCATATTTAAAAATAGCCAAATTATGGAAGCAACAACACAAGTGTCCAGTGATAGATGAATGGATAAAGAAGATGTGGTATACATATATACAATGGAATATTAGCTATAAAAAAGAATGAAATCTTGCCATTTGCGACATCATGGATGGATCTAGAGGGTATAATACTCAGTGAAATAAGTCAGTCAGAGAAAGACAAATACTGTATGATTTCACTTATATGTGGAATCTAAGAAACAAAACAAAGGAAAAAAGAGACAAAAAAACAGACTCTTAAATATAGGGAACCAGAGGTTCCCAGAGGGGAGGCTGACAGAGGGATAGGTGAAGGGAATGAAGAGTACACTTTTTGTGACGAGTACTCAGTAATGTACAGAATCGTTGAATCACTATGATGTACACACACCTGAAGCTAATATAACACTACGTTAATTATACTGGAATTAGAACCAAAAAAATATATATGTGTGTGTGTGTGTGTGTATATATATATATATATATATATATATGGCTATCTTGGTCATGTTTAAGGGAAATAACTGAAGATTTGTCCACCTGTAGGGCAGAGTTTTCAATAGGAAACACTCTTCCAGGGATTAGCTATTGTTCGGCTCAAGAACTGAGGGAGGGCAGGGGAAGGAAATCTCAGGGAGAAAATTCAGAAACCACCTAACAAAGCTGGTTTTTCTAACTTAGGAATTATCTCCCAAAACTGTTCCCTTGAAGGGTTTTGTGTAATATAGCACATTTCCTAGCAAGAGATCAGGGGCTGGGAGACAGAGATGGTGTATATGGCAAAGAAGTTCACACACGTGTTTTTGTTTTTAGAATTACCTAGCAGTGCTACCAACTTTTCTCCTTTTGCTAACTTCCTTTAAGAGTGATTTTAACTCCAATCTCCTCGTGCCCAAATTAGCTCTGGGTACTCCAGAGTGGAGGTGAAAGGCAGTCAATCTGATATGATATGTTATACCCAATGGAACATTCTTCTGTTGCACATTAAAGAAAAACAGCAGTACAAACCAACAGAATGTTCCATAAACTTAACAAAAATTAGAACAATTACACCCACTCATAGTTTTGAAAAGAAGAGCAACAGAATCATGCTAGTTCAAAAGCATGTAAGAGCACAATCTGCCTGAAACTGATCAATCTAATTTCACTTTGTAAATTGACTACATGGAAAAATGGTGAGAGAAATAATCAATAGAAGTCAGAATCCTTGGGTTAATTTTTCTAAGTTGTTAGCCTTATATTAACAAGAGATATGCTAAAGATCACTTTAAGCTTACAACAAGTAGAGATAATTTTGTTTTAAAAATCAATTTTAGTTTAGATATAATAAGCTTCACCCATGTTATGCATGCAGTTCAATGCAATTTGACAAATGCATATACCTGCATTAACTACTGTGACAATAAAAACATACAACATTTTCATCCCCTAAAGTTCTCTTATACCCTTTTGCAGTTAACTTCTCTACTTCCAGCCCCAGGCAACAACTGATCTGCTGTCTGTCACTCCAGAAAAACCTGCATTTTTTTCTTACACAATTTTTTTACTGAGATATAATTCCCATTCCATTCAATTCACCCATTCAAATTGTATAATCCAGTAGTTTTTAGTATATTCTCAAAGGTGTGCAACCATCACTACCTAATTGTAGAACATTTTCATTACCTCCCCCCAAAACCCCATATCCGTTAGCAGTCAGCCAAACCCCATCCCCATCCCATCCCCCCAACACCAGGCCCCAACAACCAATGGCCTATTTTCTGTCTCTGGATTTGCCTATTCTGGACACTTCATATAAATGCAATTTTACACTACGTGGCCTTTTGTGTCGATCTTCTTTCACTTGGCATAATGTTTTCAAGGTTCATCCATTTTATAGACTCTTTCTGTACTTTATTCCTTTTCATGGCTGAGTAATATTCCATTGTAAAGATCTAGCACATTCTGTTTATCCATTTATCGACTGATGGACACTTGTGTTGTTTCCATATTTGGCTAACACCACTATGAACATCTCTGTACAAGTTTCTGTGTGGACAAATGTTTTCAATTTTCTTGAGTATACATCTAGAAGTGGAAGTGCTGGGTCACAGGGTAACTCTGTGTTTAATTTTTTGAAAAGCTGTCAAACTGTCTGCATTTTTCAAGTAAACTTTTTATGTTGAGGTAATCATGGATTCATACGCAGTTATAAAAAATAATACAGAGAGATCCTATGTTTCCTTTACCCAGTTCCCCCCAATGATAACATCTTGCAAAACTGTAGTGCAACATTGTAACTAGGATACTGACATTGATAGAGTCAAGATACAGAACATTTCCAAAACTACAAGGATTCCTCATGCTGACCTTTTATAACCACATCTACTTTCCTCTCAGCCCCACCTGGTCTTTGGCCTGTGACAACCATCAATCTGTTTTCCGTATCTGTAATTTTATCATTTCAAAATTGTCACACAAATGGAATCATACAGTACATAACCTTTGGGATTGGTTTTTTCACTCAGCATAACTCTCTGGAGAGTCATCCAGGGTGTTTTATGTATCAATAGTTGGTCCTTTATTATTATTATTATTACTGAATAGTATTCTACAGCCTGCATTTTTAAGAATATTATATAAGTGGTATAATCCAGTATGTACTCATCGAGTCTAGCTTTTTACATTGAGAATGTTTTTGAAATTTGTCCATGTTTTTTAATATATCAGTTTGTCCATTTTTATTGCTAGTAATTTTCCACTTTATGGATATACCACAATTTATCCATTCACCTGTTGATGGACATCTATGTTCTTTCCAGTTTGGAGTCATTAAGAATAAAGGTGCTATCAACCTTCATGTGCAAATGTGAGTATGTTTCCATTTCTCTTGGGTAAAGACTTAGGAGTAGGTCTGCTGGGTCATGTGGTAAATACGTTTAACCTCATAAGAAATGCCAAATTGTTTTCCAAAGTGGTTATACCATTTTACATTTCACCAGCAGTGTAGGAATTCCCATTGTTCAGTAGCCTTGTCAAGACTTGGTATTGTCAATCTTTTTATTTTAACTATTATAATGGGTGAGTAGTGGTGTCTCATTGTGGTTTTAATTTGCATTTCAATGATGGCCAATGATGTAGAGCATCTTTTCATGTGCTTATTGTCCATTTGCATATTTTTTGAAGTGTCTGAGTCTTTTCCCTTTTTTTTTTTTATTGGGTTGTCTTGTTACTTGAGTTCTAAGAGTTCTTTATATATTCCAGATGCAAGTGCTTTGTCAGATACACATAAACATTTTCTCCCGTTCTATAGCCTGTCTTTTAATTTTCTCAACAATGTACAAAGTGGACAAAAAAGTATTTAAACTTGATAAAGTCCAATTTAAGAGTTTTCCTTTTATAGTTCATACTTTTTGTGTCCTTTAGCTTTCACATTTAGGCATATGACCCATTTCAAGTGAATTTTTGTGTATGGCACGAGATAAGGGTCAAAGTTGTTGTTTTTTTTTTTTGTTTTGTTTTTTTTTTTGGGTATACAGATAGCCAGCTCTTTCAGCATTCTTTGTTGAAAGGTTTCCTTTCCTGATTTATAAACTTTTATTTAAAGGAGAAATATAAAGAAAAATAACATTACTTTTAAATACTCAAAACCACTGCCATCTCAGAAGATTACCACACCTTCCCATCTCAGAGAGCACAGGCCTGTGCAGCAAGCTCCTCTGGTTCAGAGAAGAAGCAGTTTAACTTCCAGACAAGTAACATCTTTTTCTGAAGTTATTCATGAGTTCACCGAAAGGAAAGGAGAGAGTAAGCCCCCACCATTTTCCCATGATGCTGTGAGGTGTATTGGATATATTCTCATAACTGTTCAGTATGGTTTCAACCAACATCAACAGAAACAACTAACAATATAGCTTTCAGCAACACAGAGGGGTAGCATAGGGGGCATAAAGAGCAGTGCTTTGAAAGTCAGGACATGGGGAGTCCAAGCTATGTGATCTTAGGTAAGTCACTTAACATTCTTAGCTCCCAATTTGCTCATCTGTAAAATGAAGGATCATCTCCAAGATCCGTTTTCAGGTAAACATTCTAGAATGTTTGTTGTTCTATTTGTTCTTTCTCTCAAAAGTCAAGAAAAATGGCTAAGAAAATGTCAAATTGTGAACATTTCTCAAATGCAGAATACTGTACTAGGAGCAAGTTTTCTTCTCTTTTTGTTTCCTATTTTATCCAATGCTTCCACACTAATTAGACATCATGTAATTTTTCCAACCACTGCATTCTCATCTTCTCATTTTTATCATTTTGAGCAGTGCTTCTCATCTAGGAAATACACCAACAAGTCATCTTTATTTCACCTGTTCACCTCAAAAACAAAGTCAATAAAAATTTCTGTTGGAACAATACTTCTCAACTTTAACATGCACCTAAAGACCTTGCTCAAATGAAGATTCAGACTGTACGTGTGACGGGGAGCCTGAGACTGTCCATTCCTAACAAGCTCCCAGGTGATAGAGATGCTGTTGGTCCTTGGAACACACTTTTAGTAAAAAGGTGTCAGGAGACTGAGGTCATAGATTCTGTTTGGGCAGCCTAATTAACATTAACACCTTAAGTTTTCAATACTCTCTACACAACCAAATACTTTATAAATTAGTCTTACAGCACTGATTTGAGGAATATAATCTAATTGATTCTCAAGAGAGTAAACTAAGATAACAGTTCATAAAATCAAGGTCAATTTAATTAATATTTTAATTCTTCAACATAAGGGCTCCAGGTCCTATTTACAAGATACACATGAGGCAATATGAGTTTTGCTTTTCTGAAAAAGAACAGATATTGTCAAGAGGATGTCACATATACCCTAGGGTCAAGGAACAAAATACATAATGAAAATGTACTATCAAATAATTAAAACTTTTTTTTTTAAAGATTCTTTATTTATTTATTTGACAGAGAGATAGAGAGCACAAGTAGGCAGAGCGGCAGGCAGAGGGAAAGCGAGAAGCAGGCTCTCTTGCTGAGCAGGGAGCCCGATGCAGGGCTCGATCCCAGGACATGCCCTGAGCTGAAGGGAGCCGCTTAAAAACTGAGTCACCCAGGCGCCCCTGATTAAAACATTTTATGCTAATGCCATTATTTTATGCCTAAGAGAATTCAGAATTCTCACCCATCAAAAACAAAAAAATAACTTAAGTGTGTTTTTGGTTTATAAAAACTTCTGAAAGGTTCCGCAAATTGAGAGTAGTTAAGTGTGCACAGGAAGGATCTATAGCTCTGCCAAGAACATGGCCTAATACAAACACTGCAAAGATAAATCTCCATAAATCTTACAAAATAGAAACAAAGACAAAAAATGTAAAAGGGATTTATACAAACTAGACTGGTCAGAACGAACAGCTTAATGGGATGGAGTGCCTCCTTAACATGCATTGTTTGGTCAGTGGGGTGCTCTGACTGCAGAAGTCCCAAATCAACAGTTTTAGCTCCAAATCCAAGATACTACACTTTCAGCCATTTTCTCCCTCTTATAAATAACTGTACCTACATGTATACACACACACACACACACACACACACACACACTTAAGTATGGCTTTTATCAGAATACAACAGAAATGTATGTTTATGATAGAAAATCACAGATACAGGAAAACTTAAAGAAAAAAAAAAACCTTACAAAATCCTATTACCCAGCGACAGCCATTAATATTCTAGTATATATCCTTATACCCATTTTTAAGGTTTAAATGGATAAATAGTAAACATTTTCCCACATTTTTAAATAATCTCATGACCACATTAGTTTCCAACCACATGAATGCACTGTAAGTTATTTAACCAATCTCCTACTGTTAAAATTTTTGTTTGTTTTAGGTTTTTTTTACTACTATAAATAATACTGCTACAAACATCCTTATATATAAATCTTATATATCTTTTATAATTTCCTTAGAACAAATTCCCAGAAGTCTTTCAAGGTTAAAGAAGAAACATTTTTTAAAAAGTTTCTAAGAGTTGCCAAATGTCAAAAAGTTGTGGCAAGTTGTCAGAATATACAGGAAGAAATAAAAAACTATCTGCATTTAATAGTATTCAAAATCCCAACAACAAAAGCCAAAAATAACCACAATAACACAAAAAAAATAAAGCACTTACTATGTGCCAGAACCTTTATAACCATTTTACATACATTAACTCATTTAATACTTAGAACTATCTGGGTTGGCACTATTATTGTTATCATTATTATTACCATTTTACAGATGAAATAACAGGCACAGGGAGGCTAAGTAATTTGTCCAAAGTCACACAGCTAATTAGTGGCAGAGCTAAGAAACCTGGGTTCCAAAGTCTATGCTCTTAAACACTATACCTACTCTTCTCAAACTCTGATGTCACAATTCCTTTACCCTCTTATAGTTACTGAGAACTTCAAAGAGTTTTTATGTGGGTTATATCCATCAGTATACCTCAGATAAGAAATTAAAACTGAAAAAACTAAAATATTTATTACTTCTTTACAAAATTTTTTAAAGATTTACTTATTTATTTGAGAGAGAGAGAGTGGGGGAAGAGCAGAGGGAGAGGACAAGCAGACCCCACAATGAGCTCAGAGCCCAACACAAGGCTGGAGGATCCTGAGATTATGACCTGAGTCGCAATCAAGAGTCAGATGCTTAACTGACTGAGCCACCCAGGTACCCCTAAAATATTTATCATTTTTTTAAAAAAATAACAATAAATCTACTACATGTTAACATGCTTCTACGAAAAATATTTTCTAGGGTGGGGGGGATGGGTTAGCCTGGTGATGGGTATTAATGAGAGTACGTACTGCATGGAGCACTGGGTGTTATACGCAAACAATGAATCATGGAACATTACATCAAAAACTAATGATGTAATGTATGGTGATTAACATAACATAATAAAAAAAAAAGAAAAATATTATCTTCCAAAACAAAAAAAAAGTAGTAAAAAGAGTACTACTGTTTTACCATTTTTGCAGATCTCTGTAATGTATAATTTACTAAAAGACAGCTGAATTTTCATATATACTGCATTCAATCTGTTGAGGTATCATACATCATGTAGCTCTGGAAAACTAGAGTGTACACTCATGAGGACAACAGTAAAAGAGGTAAATAATATTTTAACATAAATATATAAAAAGCCTTCATCTTGCACCTACAGACAAGGTCTCAGGGACACCTAGGGGTTTCCCAGACCACTTTGAAAACCACTGCACTAGTTAGTACAGTGCATGCTATACAAAATAGCTGAAAGGCATGGTCTCAAGAACAAATATGCCTAAGGGTGGTCAGGGAAGGCCCAAGTAAGTGACATTTGAACAAAGATCTAAAGTAAGTGAGGGAGCAAGCCATGAGGCTACCCAGTAAAAAGTGCCTCCTAAAAAAAGAAGGAATATCATCAAGTACAGAAGCCCTGAAACAGGAGCATTCCCTAAGGTATGCTGGGACAGCAAAGAGAATAGTAAGGCTGGGACAGATCAAGCGAGGGAAGAGGAGGAGATGCAATCTGAGAGTTACAGAGCTGGGGGCAGGTCATGCAGACTCTAGGCACTACAAGAACTTCGGCTTTTCCTGTGAATGAGAACCACTAGAAGGTTCTAAGTGAGAAGGGAGCTGATCTGACTTTCATTTTAAATGGAAAATATAAGTCACTGGTGCTTAAAGTAAAAAACCTGAATGTAAACATCAGTTCCATCTCTTACTGTGTGTCCTGGAGCCTCTCTGAGCCTCAGTTTCCTCTTTTGTAAAATGAGAAGATACAGATACCTCAAAGAGTTGTTGTCAAGATCAAATAAGATAATATACATAAAACACTTTAAGATTATAACACACTATAAACATTTCTCGACTAAGTTTATTTTCACTATGTAATTGCCACATATTCTTCTTTGGTAGGCCCTCTATACTTACCCAATTGCTGCAGCCACCACCCCATTTATGTGACTGCCATTGAGAACAAGGATGCCCCAGACCCCTGACACTATGAATTCAGCCTGATAATGCCCTTGAGCTTCTTGAAAGGCAGAGAAAGTTATTTTTTGTTGTTGACGGCAAAGCAAGGGTTTTTAGTATTTTTTTCCTTGTTGTTATAAAGAAAATCCTTTCAAAAACAATGCATGTGGTAATCATAAAAATGAAGTTCCAAAAAAAACAAGACTGTATGAAACTCACCTTTATTTCATTTGGCACTGATTTAATAAAGCTAAAACCGTGGCTCATGGTCTTGACAGCTTGCCTCATACAAAAGGAAACAAAAGGGGAAAAAAGGATACAGACAGACAGATGAATTCAAATTCCTTTGATCTGGGTCCTAACTCTAAGGGGATCCCAGATAAATCAATGAGTCAGAGAAAAGGCAATAAGATGTAATCCAGAATACTGATGACAACAGCCATCTGTCTACCTGTCTTCTGAGATCACCGTCAAGGTATGAGATCATCAACCAAGCCAGAGAAGGCAAAGCAAGATGGAGACAACCACTGGGGCCTGTAGTATCTGATTCCACTCCTCAGGAGCAGGAGCTAAACACTCAGGCACTGGTTTTTATATCCACCTCTTAAGATGGGAGTCAATCTGAGCAGTGATAGAAACCTGCAACAGAAAAACCCAAGGAAAACCAAGATCTCCAGGGAAAATTATAAACAATCTCATACATCAGAGGTCTCTGATGGTTTCTTATAAGTATGTTACAGCACAAAGAGCACTGTCATGGGAGTAAGGAAATGAATTCTCCTTCCATCTCTGCCACTAATTAATAACGTGGCTTCAGGAAATAAATTATCCTCAATGGACCAATTTCCTCATCTTAAATAGAAGACAAGAAAATACCTAAGGTTTCCTCAAGCTCTAAAATCCCTTGAATATAAACAAAAATGTGTTTTTTAAAAGCCCACACTAATATTTAGATTATTAGGAGATCAAAAAGGTAGGTATTGCTGAAAGTTCTGAAGTTTTTCACCAGCTCTATAGATCCCTGAGTGACATGAACCCAAACAAGGGGCCCTTCCTTGTGAACAGGAGTTAACCTATTACCAAAAAGGGCAAAAGTTATTTGTCCACCATCTTCCTTCAACCTTGTTTTTATGAATTACTACTCCCTTCTTTCCAACCCAAACTATTATAAAATATACAGTTCAGAGGCAAACTGTAATGATCAGGGAGCTAGAAGTTAAAGAAATATGCAAGAATTAAGCAGGGGCGCCTGGGTGGCTCTGCTGGTTAAGTGTCTAACTTTGGCTCAGGTCCTGATCTTGGGGTCCTGGGTTTGAGCCCTGTACCAGGCTCCGTGCTCAGCAGGGAGTCTGCTTCTCCCTCTCCCTCTGCCCCTCCACCCTCCGCTCCTGCTCTTTCTCTCAAATAAATGAATAAAATCTTTTAAAAAAAGAATTAAGTATATAAACATCAAGTGATAAGGGAGTAAATGGACTGAGGAATGCTTTTCAATTATTAATATTTTTAAATAGTATGTATGGGTACAAAATATGAAAGATTCAAAAGGCA
Source organism: Callorhinus ursinus (assembly GCF_003265705.2). Lineage (NCBI taxonomy): Eukaryota > Metazoa > Chordata > Mammalia > Carnivora > Otariidae > Callorhinus > Callorhinus ursinus. The sequence goes on along the minus strand of NW_027397110.1, from coordinate 7,899,887 downwards.
GATACAGCTAAAAATAAAGAAAACAGTTTTCTAAGGGATAAATCAAAAAGGGCACTAAGAGGACTTCAGTGCATATTGTGCTCCATTTTTTTTTTAAGATTTTATTTATTTATTTGACAGAGAGAGACAGCAAGAGAGGGAACACAAGCAGGGGGAGTGGGAGAGGGAGAAGGAAGCTTCCTGCGGAGCAGGGAGCCCGATGCGGGGCTCGATCCCAGGACCCTGGGACCATGACCTGAGCCGAAGGCAGACGCTTACCGACTGAGCCACCCAGGCGCCCCATATGCTGCATTTCTTAGGTGACCCTGGGATCATGACCTGAGCCAAAGGCAAGATGCTTAACAACTGAGCCACCCAGGCGCCCCTGGAGGATTCATTTCTTAATGCAAAACAGATTTCAAAAATTTTTGATAAAATCTTGATTCAAAGGCTTATGCCTATTGAATAAGGGAAGTATGCCAAACCAAATTTTTTCATTTATTAAAAAAAAACTTACCGAGCGCATACCATGTGCCAATATATAGATGAATATATTGCATTAGATTATTAAATCTAATTAGAGAGATAGGTAAAAATGATAATTCGTCTACATTGTAAAGATGGTGCTGTAGGAACAGAGAGAAGGAAGGGTGCACTCTATTCAGATAGGGTTCACAGAAAGGCACATATGAACTGGATCTCAAGGGGTCAGTAAGAGACCATCAGCAGGGGCGCCTGGGTGGCTCAGTCGGTAGGCGTCTGCCTTCGGCTTGGGTTGTGATCCCGGGGTCCTGGGATCAAGCCCCGCATGGGGCTCCCTGCTCAGAGGGGAGCCTGCTTCTCCCTCTGCCTCTGCCCCCCATTTGTGTTTACTCTCTCTCTCTGGGTGCTCTCTCTCAAATAAATAAAATAAAAAATCTTAAAAAAACAAAAAAAAGACCATCAGCACTAAGGAGGATTAAAGTCTTTATATGCAAGTATGTCTCACCAAAATCGCCAAGTTCCAAACACTGAATGAAAACTGGTGGGGCCCCTGGGCGGCTCAGTCGGTTAAGTGTCTGCCTTCTGCTCGGCTCATGATCTCAGGGTCCTGGGATCGAACTCCGCATTGGGCTCTCTGTTCAGTGGGGAGTCTGCTTCTCCCTCTCCCTCTGTATTCTCTCTCTTTCTCTCAAATAAATAAATAAAATCTTAAAAAAATGTAAAACTGTTAATAAATACACAACGTACCCTGGAACTTTGCTCTAATAGTCAATATCCTAATGTTTAATATAGGGTAAAGACTTTGCATCCTGAATCTTGTCTAAAAGAGTTTATTTTTAAAATCTTATTAAACAGTAGTTTCACCTATAAAGTATATATTCATAAAAATCCAAATACTGTATTGCTAGAATAACCTATGGCTCATATAGTCTAAATGTCTTGACTTTTTAGAAAGAATGATTGGCTTCTAGCTTATCAAGGCTTCATAATGAGCCTTTTCATTTCTTATCATAAATATAGCTATCATATTACTGTTGCAATCCAGCATAATGACTACAGCTTCAGAAGAAAACAGTAACAACTTTACAGAAATTTTGAGCATTTAGGAACCACATGTACTAGAGCAATCAGTTTGCTATACCCAGTTTCTCTTTTATGAATATAAGCAAAAGACAGAGGTACACATACATGCTATTTGTTCTCTACAGACCTTTCATTCTACCCGTACCCACCATCCCTGTCAATTTTATCCATACTTGTCTTATAAACTATCATCCTTTGAAAGTTTTATGAAGTAGTTGGTCCAACAGATGGGTGGCTAGCCCTGCCCAACATATGTCATAGGAAAAATAGCTCTTAGGCAAGACAAGTTAGTCCCTTTCCCTTATCCAGATGGGAACCAGTGAGACCCCCTTAGGGGAGAGCAAATAATCTTTTAACCTTTATTAAGAAAAGTTACTGGACTGAGATAATCTGTAAGTAACAAAGCAATCAAAGAGGGAGAGTTCAAATGCTAACTTACACTCCCTAAGATAAAATACGCGCTTGCCCACATATACAACTAGAACACAGAGAAGGGAAACAAAACAAAACAAAACAAAACAAGCCCCGAGTCAGTTTAACTAGGAGCTATTTCATCAAAGACAGGTAGGAAACAGATAATACTATCTTGTTGAGAACAGAGCTCAGGGGCACCTGGGTGGCTCAGTCCTTAAGCGTCTGCCTTTGGCTTGGGACATGATCCCAGGGTCCTGGGATCGAGCCCCGCATCGGGCTCCCTGCTCAGAGGGAGGCCTGCTTCCCCATCTCTCTCTGCCAAATAAATAAAAAAAAAATCTTAAAAAGAACACCGAGCTCAACAGATCTGGGGGAGGAAAATGAAAGGCAACAACCTAAAAAGTACAGCACATATGAACAGAAGAACTCAATAAATGACTCCATCATGGTCTTATTTGCAAAACTAGACAGAACAGAATGGTAGCAGTATCTTTCCTCTTTGCCCCCTGTCCATAAAGCTTAAGCTGATAGCATCTGATCCTGTCTTCAGATGGGTATCTGTCTCCTTCAACATACTATCTAAGTGTTCCCCAAGGAGAACAGTACGACCAATTCTGCCAGAGACAGTTATCTCCCAAAACCAAGGAGCCTATCTCATTCTAATGAGTGAAAGCCAGTGGAGGGGAAGAGGTCCGCAAATGCCACTTGTATGAATCTTTCAAGATATGCTCTGAAACAGGAAAACACTACAGACTACATTTTAGCAGAAGTCTAAAAATAACGAAAGAACATTCCCTATTTTTAGATATCTAACTTAAAAGTTTCAAAAACACAAAGTAAAGGAAACCATTAAAAACAAACTGGAATTTTAAACTGTTGTAAAAGATACTTTTGAGTTGAGAAAACTGTTTTTAGACACAGAATTTTAAAAATCCTACATTCTTTCTGTTGACTACTTTCTTGCTCAAACTTCCCCATCTCCAAAACTTAGAGTCTCAATCTTCTGTACTATCAAGGGCATTTCCAAGAACCAAAAGATGATTCAGAAGGTTATACCACAAAATGAGAAAGAAGGAAAATTTTAAAACATGCTTTCGCGAAGAGACATAATAAGAGTGTGGATTAGTGATTAAAGACAGTAACGTATAAAACAGCAAAAGGGATTTAATTATTCTACATTAAAAGCAGTGCTACAGATAATAATAAAACACTTAACTAAAGGGAAATGTTTTCTTCCCCTCACTGAACAGTCTTAAGTCAGTAAACATCTAAAACAAAGCTACGTCTGAATAACTAGAGTAACTAGAGTTTGCAACTAGAAAAAACTAATTTTTTTTACAAAAGAAACCCGAACATGCAGTACATTCACTGGACAATTTGTTTACTCCCAGCTATCTTCCTCCCATCTCTATTCAAACCTAGTACCCAACCTTATTAAAGAAACCTGTGGCAAATAGAATCTGCAGGAAATAACGGAATTACCGGACTGCACGGCCAGCATTAACATCTCAGGTTCCAGTAGAGTCATGACAGATTCTTCTCAGAAACAGCAGCCCACAAACACAATGAAAAAATTCAAAGTCACAGAAGATGTTGTCTTCAGAGGCTACCAAAGCTTTCATAAATTCAGTCTCGTGCCTTATGCTCAGACTGTGAGAACTCACTCCCCTCCTCAGTGCAGTTACCAATTTATCCACCCTTCAAGCAAGTCAAGATGGCACAGAGTTGAATTACTTGCAGACAGGAAACCAAAAGGCGTTCGAGTTAAGACCTATGAAGTGTGGTTAGAACAGTGAGTGAGCTCCTCCTCCTTGCTGTTCGTCTCTGGGGGGAGGGGAGACACAGAGAGAGAGACCTTCAGAACACAGATCAACTGCTTTTTTTCCCCTCTTTTCAGGAAGAGAAGATGATGTTTGTTCCAAACCTTCAGTATAAGGGGCATTGCTGCTAATGCAGTTTAGAGCAGATTAAACACAATCCAAACAACCCAATCTTTTGAAACAAACAGCCCAATTACTGATGTATTAGTGGGAGGTGAGGATGGGAATTAGGCACATATACACACATGCATACAGATGAATATGTATGGTGACTTAATTTTCTGCAAAAGAGTTCTATGGGCTTTTTCATCTGTGATATTTATAGATAACAGGCTAAGGAAGCTGAACATTTAACTACAGAAGCGCAACTATTTCTCTACCCCAACTTCAATTAAAATATCTGTTTCAAAAAGTCATCTGAATACATTCCGGAGCTGTAATTTGTCTTTCAGATCTGCCAGTCCGCTAAAAGGGCCCCTTAACTTGTTCCTGTGTGAGACATTTGGGCTGTCAATAGAGAGTTTACTGATGTTATTTGACTTTTCTAAAATGTGTTATGACTTGCTAGATGTATGGAACACATAAGAAGATAGTTCAAATACATAACAATTACCCTTTCCTGATAAAGAAACTTTAATTCTTTTTCCACTAGCACAGAGCAGGCTCTTCTGAATAAGAACAAACACGGGCATTTTACCTTCCACTGCAAAAACAAAAACAAACCAAAATCCTTTTAAATCACAGCAATTTCATTTATCTGAAGTGAAAAGCTCATTCATTCCCTTTACGGTCCTTTTTACTAACTGATCGTGATAATAAGGATACTAAGATGCCTGTTGGCATATCTGACTGACTTTTAAACAGCTGAAAACTAGAAATCCATGTTTGGTATGTTTAGCTAGAATTCCTCAATCTTTCTGGCTAAGTAGCAGCCTGTATCTTGAAAGTCTGCTGCTGCAAACGCAGCCCCGCAAATGCCAAAACGCTCACAGAGTCAAACCAATGATAAATGAAAGCACTAAGAGACCTCAGAAGAGAAAACAGTCTCAGCATGATTGAGGGCAATATTCTGTTATTAGAAAAAGGAAAGCAATGCAGATTTGGGGTGGGGGAGACTTTGTGGAGGAGAGAAAAAGTTCCTTTCTTTCTCATTCCAAGAACATCATGTTTAAAAGCCAGAAAAGCTCTATATAGAACTGTGGGAATGACTCAACAGGCAATGGAGTGGCAGCCAGTGTGGGCTAAATGCTGCTCTGGGAAGACAGAAGCATTCTCACTGGCCCCTTCTGGCAACCAAATTCCCAACTGTCTTATGAAAAATGGGTACATTTCAATTCTCAGACTACATGGTACTCTGGTCAGAGGTTAACAACTAAAGGAACAGCATCTTTAAAAGGGTGAATCGTTCCTTTATCCCTATGTGGGCTGTAGAGTTTGCTGTGTGAGGGTTTTTCAAATGAAACAAGTTCTCACAGTTCTGTACTTACAGGAAAATAAATACAAATTATAAGATTCCTACACAGAGGATGGCAAGAAGGGCAAGAGGGCTGTGTCCTTCCTACCAACACGTCTCTCCTGGCTGTAGAAGAGTGGCAGACGGCCACGACCGTCAATACTGCAGCCCTACAGAGACACCGGCAGTCATACGGTGGTGGGAGCAGTAAGACATCACAGTGCAGCTGATGGCTAGCTTTTTCCTGTCAAGTCCACTCCCATTATCTCCTCCGCAATGTGGGATAAAAAGAGCTGAAGAAAAGGAAAACGGGCGCCTGGGTGGCTCAGTTGTTAAGCGTCTGCCTTCAGCTCAGGTCATGATCCCAGGTCTTGGGATGGAGCCCCGCATCGGGCTCCCTGCTCCGCGGGAAGCCTGCTTCCCCCACTCCCACTCTCTCTCTTGTGTTCCCTCTCTCGCTGTCTCTGTCAAATACGTAAATAAAATCTTAAAAAAGGGGGGGGGGGGAAACAATTTTTAAGACAGAAATCTAAAAAAATTAATCTTTAAAAAAAAGTAAACAATAAGCCACATAATCTTTGCCTACTGCTAAGATTTTGTATCTACCTTGACGAGTATCAGCACAGCACCAGATTCACTGTGAAACTGGCTTTAAGACAGGTTTCACAATTCTAAAAGTCTGAACTCCTAGGACAGCCTCAGTGCCACTATCTTTGGGTCAATTAGCAAAGTTTCATAGAGAACTAAAGTAAACTTTGATAAGGTCTTTGTACAAGTGAACATGATTTTCAAATTAATGGCACTGAGGGAATGAAGGGTAATGATCTTAATTTCCAATTAAATAAAAGTTCTTTTGCTTTTAATTATAACTCTGTAGCTAATCAACACAAATATGCTATAGTCTCTAATAATCCACACAAAAGGGACTTGATAACTATAGAATATCAATATAGTGTATTCACAAAGCTTCCCCCCACCCCCACAGGCTCCCCAAAGGCCTTTAATGTTCATAATCAAGAGGAACTAGACAAGTTCTTATCCTACTTGACCTTCCCACTGATTTGTCAAAGTTCCTATACCTTTCTTAAAACTTCCTATTTCCTTGATTTTCTTAAAAGTCGTGCTTTCTTCCCTCACTGACCACTCCTTTCAGCATCCTAAGTACCTCTCTCTCTTTTTCTGCTGCTATCAGGGGCACCCTTTCCCTCTTTTACATATTCTCCCTGGGCAATCTCATCCTTTCTTGGGGTTAACTACTACCCACATTCTGATCCACATCTAGGTCTGACTTTACTGTGCATCTCTACCCGGCTATCTCACATCAATATGTCCCAAAACAAGTACCCAATACCACCCAATACCAACCCCTCAAGATACATTGCTTCCATTTTCCCTATCTTACGTAACAGTACTCAGGTCCCAAACCATAAACTTAGACACCCCTCCCTCCAGCCCCAGACATCTAAGTATAACTAATTGTCTCATAACTTATTCCTCAAACCTATCCTTTTTTTCATCCTTACAGCCAGTGCTTTATTTCAGGTCCTTTAAATTTCTTGCCCAGAATATAGCAACATCTTTTAAAAAAAAAATCATAGAAACATTCAAACACAAAGGTAGAAAGAATGACATAATAAGCTGCAAACCCCCATCACTTAGCTTCAAAATCTGTGGCCCTTCTACCCTCCCCACACACAGCACCCAGCCCACATGGGATCATTCTGGGGCAAATTCTAGTCATAATTTCATTTCATCTTTATTCTGTACATCTAAAGGAACATTTTTTTTTTAACAAAACCACAATATTATTGCCACCCAAAATTTTAAAAAATCCCTTAATATCATCAACTATCCACTATGGTTAATTTTCCCAACTGTCTCCAATTTTTTAGTGTTGATTTATTCAAATTAGAGTCCAACAGGGACAATATACTGCATTTCACTGATGTCTCTTAAATCTCTTTTAATCCATAATCCCTCCCTTCTCTTTTTTTTTGTAGTTTATTTGTTGAAAAATCCAGGCTGTTTTCCCACCTACACCCCCCATGGTGACATTTAACACGCTGCTCCATCCCCTATTATTTCCAGTAAATTAGTACGAGTTAAGTACAGAAGCTTGATCCAATTTAGCTCAAAGCTTTTCACAAGAATACTGCAAAGGTGGTAGTGTGTATGTACTTCAGCAACAGCTTCTAAACTGTCTCCTTCTCGCTAGCCTTGCCTTGATTAAAAACCATCCCTGTTACCAAGTAATTCTTATTCATCTTTCAAAACTTAGTTTAACCGCTGCCTTGCGATGACCTGGCACTCTCCCCACCCTCCTCACACTCTCCATGGATATGCTAAATACCCCTCATTTATGCTCCCCCAGAACCTGTGCCCACCTCTATTATTGCTCTTTACCACATGGCTTAATGCCTCTGCATTAACAGATGGAGCACCGTGTCTGACATGTGACAGCATTCATAAATGTATGCAAAATGGAATGAAAAGTCCTATTTAGTGCAGAAAATTCTAACATTATGGGAAAAGTTCATAACAACTAAAGAATCCCTACCTACCCAGAAAAGGCAGGTGGTCTTACAATTTTCATTAAAGCACATGCTGAAGGTGCTATTATGTGGAAAACTACATGAGGAAGACTAAAATTTCCACAGCATTGAAGTATAGAGTTAAATAAGGACAACCACAGTAATGCCCTTAGGGATATTAAGGGCTAATGACAATGAAAATGCCCAACTTGTAGGGAATGAGTAGGAGAAACCAGAAAAACAGAGAGCTTAGCTCACTACAAAGAAGAATTCTTTTAACATCAAAAGCTGTCAACGTCACCAATAACTGATATTAATTTCTATGATGGAATGTAGTATAGACAGGTAATATACACAAAGTTTAATAAATGCCTTTTTATGATCTCTGTGGGATTTCAGTACACTAAAATCTATTCTTGTTCCTATGTCCATATCTGACTTAGATTCTCACAAGAGCATGTGGTTTACTGAGGTTCCGCTCTACAAAAATCTAATCATCATAATGAAATTGTACAGGTCCCAACCAGTTAAGTCTCTCCCCCAGAAGATACCTGGTTTTTGGCAAAGTGGAAACACCCAATGATAACGTAACCCAACACCTAGGCAAGTCACTACAGGTCCTGGTCAGCTTCCATATCCTGTGAACAAAATCTACTACTGAATGAAAAACCCAGTCAAGATCTGCAAGGCTGGGAGGATCACACATTACCACAGGTATGCTATTCCCTGGCCTCAGGATACATGAAGGCAGTATTTTCAGGTACCTTTTCAAAGAACAGTAAATGTTAAGGGCTATGATAGCTATAAATATAAACAGGCAGGTCATTCATACTGTATGTCTGAAATATCGTCCTCAAGCCAGTGGGGGCACAAAGACAAGGGTGAACCAGACTGACACTGCCTCTGCCCTCAGGGCCTTCCTTATAAAGAAGTAGGATAGAAAATCTCTAACCAAAAATTTAAAAAAGAAAAATGAAAAAAATGAAGTACCAAATAAGAGTACAAACAAGTTGCTGAACAAATATGAAAGAGGCAGCAATTAGTTCTGGTTACAAGAGACTTGGATTGCTTCTTAGGGAAAAGATGATGTGAGCTGGTTCTTAAGAAAATTAATGGACCAGAGACCAGAGTTTATCAGTTTCTTTTTCCTTTTTTTTTTTTTTTTAAGATTTTATTTCTTTATTTGAGAGAGAGAGCATGGGGGCGGGGGGCGGTAAAGGGTGGCAGAGGGAGAAGCAGGCTCCCCGCTGAGCAAGGAGCCAGCCATGGGGCTCAATCCCAGGACCCAGAGATCATGACCTGAACCAAAGGCAGATGCTTAACCGACCAGGCACCCCTATCAGTTTCCTTTTGAATTCCCAACTCCACAGACTTGTATACCCACAAATCATAAAATAACAAAGCCAAAAGAAACCCAGTCTTGACCTGATCCAGCCCCTTATCCAGAGTATATACTGAGTGAGAGACATGTAAGAAACTCTTCCACAAATTTCCAACAAACGGTCCCCAACAGTACTTTTGGAAAAATGTTAAAAATAATGTTTTAATGGACAAGGAAATGAACTGAATGGTCAAAAACAATGAAACACCCACTGGCTACAAACATTTGGGGAAAGGTTCTTCCTCACTAGTAATCAAAGAAATACAAATTGAAATGAAAACATTTCATTTGTCACATTAATGAAGCCTTTCACAAATGAGATAATCAATGTTAATAAGTGAGCCAGGCACTCATGCAGGGTTGACAGAAGTATAAACTTGCAGGCCACTTGGAATGGAATGGGACAAGGTATTTCTCAAGAACCTCAATTCTTCACGAGGCCTACAAAGGCCTGTGTGATCTGGCTCCTATCTACCTACTCACTTCACATCACCTTCTCCTCTCTCCAGTGACATACTGGTATTCTTTTAGTTGTTTTGTGCCAAGTATTAGCCAACAATCCTTGCCTGTGCCCTGTCCCCTCTCCCACTTCCCCATCTCCCCCAGCCTTAACACATGCTATTCCCTCTTTCCTTTGTTTGGCCAACCACTACTTGTGTTTTGGCTGTTAGCTTAAACATCTCTTCCTCAAAGAGGCCTTTCCCAACCAATTCCCCTCTCCTCCCCCACCAAAACAGAACCATCTCTATGAGATTTGCTATTATCTTGTGCTCCGCCCCCCACCAAAGCACTTACCAAAGTTTTCAGCTATGAATTGGTTTGTATAACTCTAATCTTTCTTTCACTAAATATAAATTCCATGACAATGTGAACTTTATCTTTTTCCTTACTGTCTCGCCAATACTTAACATACATACGGTGCTCAACAGACACTGAATTTTTCAACTTTGAAATGGTGAAATTATTTAAGACATTTCTACTTCTAAGGAAATAATCCAAAATGCAGAAAAAGCCTTTAAAGATTTTCATCTGGAGCGCCTGGGTGGCTCAGATGATGGTCTCCAGGTCCTGGGACCGAGCCCCACATCGAGCTCCCTGCTCAGCGGGAGTCTGATTCTCCCTCTCCCTCTCCCCTTACTCATGCCCTCTCCGTCTCAAATGAATAAATAAAATCTTAAAAATAAATAAATAAAAGACTTTCATCTGAATACTAGCATATGTGTGAAAAACAGAAAATGATTCAAATGTCCAATGAGGGGAAAAATTAAATAAATGATGGCACAGAATGTAATGTTACATACCCATTATAAAGGCTAATAATAAAAACATTTCAATGACATCTGAAAAATCTTAAGCTGTAATGCAGAATGAAGAAAACATAATATTAGCTTAGTTATATTTAAAATGTACATTTGGAAGAAGACAAGGTAAGTAAGCCATACGCTAACAGCGATTTACTCTGGGAGATGAGATCCATTTGTTTTTGTTTCACTGGTTTTTGTTTTTGTTTTTTAAGATTTATTTATTTGAGAGAGCGAGAGAGAGTGTGCATGTGAGCAGCGAGAGGGGCAGAGCGAGAGGAAGAATCCACCCTGGGTGTGGAGCCAGACACAGGTTCCATCTCAGGACCCTGAGATCATGACCTGAGCCAAAACCAAGAGTCAGATACTTAACGAACTAAACCACCCAGGCACCCCTCTGTTTCACTGTTTTAAGAGGGAGATTATATCTGGTATCTGTTTTTCTCCAGGAACCTAGAACAATATCTGAGAATGAGAAATTGATTATTCTAAGTGCTGAGATGAAGTAGGTTGAGAAATTATTTAAATCACATTTTAAACAGAATCATTTAATGAATTGACATACTTAAGATTTGGGCATCTTCACATTAGCTGGAAGACCTAATCTAGAAAATCTTTGACAACCAGGCTTCCTGAGGAACTTAAGTAACAAGTCTCTTTCCTTTCCCCAAGAAAATACTGTAATTTAGATCAGAAACAGCCCACTCAAAATTTTTACTTCTCTCAGCAGTTAATTAGTATCCCCTGGCAACACTAAAGACTGAAAGGATACAGTGCGTACCCTTACAAAGAAAGAATACATGATCTGCCCTTTCTTCCACAGGCTACACACTTAGGCAGAACAAATGAGTACTTCCTAAACTTTGCACAAAGGAAGAGAAAAGCCTATGAAAGAGGACCTAGTATGTCCCTTCCATTGCCATTCTCTCCTGCTTACTTCCCATCCCACCCAGCATGGCAGGTAACAAATACAAACTGTTATTCCTTTAAAAAAAAATTGGGGATCAGCAACAGTGAGAAAATAAAAATGTTTCAAGGATAACACAATAGCATTAAAATATATAAAACCTCTAAAAATAAATCTAACAAAAGATGTATAAGACCAACACACAAATTATAAAACCTCATCAGGAGACCTCATAGAAAATCTAAATAAGTGGAAAAATATATCATGTAATATCATGAAGATATTAATTCTCCCCAAATTGGTTTACAGAGCTAATGCAAAAATTCCTAATCAAAATCCCACAGTGATTTTATAATTCATATATATGGAAATGCAAAGGAAAAAGAATAAGCCAAGAAAGACTGGAAAAAGAATAAGGTAGGAGGACTTACTTCTCCCATATAACAGCTTATTACATAATTATCATAGTTAAAACTATGAGGTCCTGGTGCAGGCATCAACAAAGAGACCAATGGAAACAGCTCAGAAACACACGCACATATGAGGTAAGTCCTTGATATATGAAAGAGGTAGCTTTGCTTATCAGTGTGTGTGTGTGGGGGGTATTTTCAATTAATGAGAGTCCATTTAGAAAAAAAATTTAAGGGGCACCTGGGTGGCTCAGTTGGTAAAGTATCTGTTGGCTCAGCGTCCTGAGATGAGCCCCACATTGGCTCCACACTCAAGGTGGAGTCTGTTTGAGATTCTTTCTTTCCCCCTCTGCTCCTCTTCCCCCCCAAAATGAAACAACCCAAATGTTCATCAGCAGAAGATTCCCTAAAAATTATGGAGTACTATTCCATAGGTGCATCCACTATACAGTAATGAAAATGGATGAACTAAAACTATATACATAAATGAATACCACATATGTCAAGCAAAAGAAGAATACAGAATTCCATTCATATAAACTTGAACTAAACTATACTGTTTAGAATTATATAATTGGGGGTGCCTGGGTGGCTCAGTCGTTAAGCGTCTGCCTTTGGCTCAGATCATGATCCCAGGCTTCTGGGATCAAGCCCCACATCAGGCTCCCTGCTCAGCGGGGAGCCTGCTTCTCCCTCTCCCACTCCCCCTGCTCATGTTCCCTCTCTAGTGGTCTCTCTGTCAAGTAAACAAATAAAATCTTAAAAAAAAAAAAAAGAACTATATAATTGGTAAAAACAGATGATTTTCAAGAAGTCAAAACAGCAGCTACTCCTAAAAAGAAAAGATGGGGTTATGTTCAGAGAGGAACATACAGGAGGCTTCCCTGGGGCTCACAATGAGCGGCTATTGAGTAGTGGTTACACAACTCTTTGCTTTATGGTTATTCTGTAAACTGTCCTATGATTTTATGTCTTTTTCTCTATATGTGTTATTCTCTTTCCCCCCCAAAAAAGAAAAAATACTTGAATGGTAAAATATGTATCATCAATCTAATTTCGAGGTGTGTGATTAGTATAAGAAGCTCTAATAAGCAGCTCAGAAGATATAATTTCAAATGTTCCATCCCACTGTTCTCTAAATATATTCCTATCTGTTGAATCATGCTTCAGAAATGAACGTTCCTATAAGTAAAGATATATGCAATTTTTTTGTGGGCGATATTTCAAGTCTTTATTTATTCAGTCCTTGGTGAGTTGGAGAAAGGCACTTTCTCTAATGAGAATGAGACCTCCTTCAAAGCGCAAAAATTCAAGTCCTACAAGTTTCTCATCAGCTTTAATATTCAAGCAGGGATTCGTTGGCCGGAACACAAGAAGTGCAGGACAGTTGCCCATGGGATGCTTAGGAAGGGGACAAGACAGGACAGAGGAAAGGTAAATCTCACCATTTTCAAAAAGGCTGCCTGGTTATTCAACCTCTATCCATGTCCCAAAGAAATTATCCCCCATAAACAGACCACTAGCCCCAAATTTAATCTGTAGCACCTAAAATGGGGACAGGGGGCAAAAAAAGAAATTTCACATTGATTAGCTCTGATAAGAGAGCTACCGGTTTGTTCATTAAAGGAACAGGAGGGAATAGAGCAAAAACTGGTAACTGGTATAACTTACTCCTCTTTATACCTTTCAATGTCTTTCTTAGTTTCTTTCTTACTACAGGCACTTCATAAATATCTGCTGAATACTAATTTCCATAGTGGTCATGGCAGTGAACAACAGCAGAACTGTAGGAAGGTACAAATGATTGTCCTGAAATAAAATTTTAAGAGTCAAGGACAAAATAAAAGGTCAAGAATATAATCTCCCAAATACAAGATTTCTCTTAGAAACCTTTATGAACTTGTCATCATTAATTTATCTAACTTTTGTCGGCAGTGCCTTCTGAGTAACGCATTCCAGCTAATTATTATTCACTATGTCTTAAATCTATGATTCCTGAACTTCAAGAGGCACATCTCTTAGGATATAAGCAAGTCCTCAACTTATAAATGGATTACATTCCAAAAGTCCATTTGTAATTTGATCATATGGAACATGGAATGCACTTTTCAATAGAAGCCTTGAAATACGAATTCTGGCAAAATTCCCCTGCTTGCCCACAAAATCTATAAGATAAGTGAAATGCAATATATTTGTAATGAGAAAAAGAAGCAAAAGGTATCTCAGCTCCCATCCTAGGGGCTCCTGAACATAAGCCTTATGCAGACTCAGTTCTGAAACTCATACTTAAAAAACCAATAATACCAGATTAGTGTTAAGAAGAGGTGGATACGTAAAGACAGCCAAAGAGCACCATGCCATTAAAGGAAGAAGCAAAGTGAAACTTAAATTTCCCATTGGATAAACTCACTTAACATATGCCAGAACTCTTAGTTGGAGCCAATGGGGTTAATCATTAAAGAGGTACTTTCAGACTTCTCCAAGCCCAGACTGGAGACGATCCACAGGGAGATCAATTTTATCTTTTTTTTTTTTTTTAATGGGCTCCAACATAAGGCTTGAACTCACAAGCCTGAGATCAAGACCTGAGTGAGATAAAATCAAAAGCTGTATGCTTAACCAACTGAGCCACCCGCACTCAATTTTATCTTTTAGATGTAAATGCTCAGCCTAGAAGAAGACAGAGAAATAGTATTTAAAAAGTATACCTTGGGGGTGCTTGGGTGGCTCAGTCATTAAGTGTCTGCCCTCGGCTCAGGTCATGATTCCAGGGTCTGGGATTGAGCCCTGCATCGGGCTCCCTGCGCAGCAGCAAGCCTGTTTCTCCCTCTCCCACTCCCCCTGCTTGTGTTCCCTCTCTCACTGTGTCTCTCACTGTCCGATAAATAAAATCTTTAATACACACACACACACACACACACACACACACACACACCTTGAAACTTCTCTACTAACTTTTTCCAATTAGGCTAATAAGGGCTGGGTTAACGAAAGGCACCTCTTCTCATTAGAGCTCCAACTTCTTCTCCTGTTTAGGAAATAGAGGTATCAGGACCTTCACTGCCTATTGCCCTGTAAGGTCCCTTACTAAATCACTGAATTTTTATATAAGATATGGTTCTAAGTGAAATCGATCTGAGAAGAAAGAAATTTCTCACTCCATTCTTCCAATACACAGTACACCATCCATGAAAAAGCACCTAACTCTAGAATTTATTCTGCTCTAGAACTACACACTTTCCAATATCACAATCTTCTCAAGGATTTTCCATTTCTGCTCTTATCTTTACCTTCTTATAAACAGCCATGTAAAGAAGATCTGGCATAAAATATAATAATGATCTTCTCCCTGGGACATACAGCCTCTTACCCCTCCTGACAGGAAGAAGCACCACTGAGGTACACAAGTAGAAGACCCTGCAACCAGACACTGAGAATACTGCCCCTGTCCAGACATTTAACTGGTGGTTGCTGGATGGAATAAAAAAGAAACTTGATCAATATTTCCTATTTTCTCCCTATAGTAACAGAATCTGATTTTGATAATTGGTGATTTTTGCTAGGCAATTAGTATTTCTGGTCACTGACATACATTCTATCACTAAGTTATTTTGTAGTCATCAAATTTCTTACAGAATATTTCTTTATTAAGCCCCTCTCCTCCCCTTCAGTATTATTCTAATTAACAGTTTTCCCCCTACTATCTCCTTTCTGATGTTCAACACAATTTCACTTCCTTGGGTTTCTTTTCTCTTGCCAAAATGATAGTTATGTTGTATACAACAATAGGTTTGTCAGTTTCAAGTATCCATATTCCCTTCTAAGCATGATCACAAGTAATCAATTTGGGACCCTTGTCAGTTAGGAAGCCATTCTAGCAACTGAAGAGGTTGTCTCAGATACAGCTCAAATTACAGGAGATACGTGATCCAGATCAGAAGTTTTCAACTTGTGCTTTTTCAAGAGTTTCCTGAGGGGCAAGAAGGATGCCAAGTAAGTGGGGGTCTGGCTTCTCCACTTAAGTTTCATTCAACCAGAATAGTTGTTTTACACACTGGGATTATATAGAAAATTTCAAATTTAGGGTGCCTGAGTGGTTCAGTTGGTTGAGCATCTGACTCTTGATTTGGGTTCAGTTCATGATCTCAGGGTCCTGAGATCAAGCCCCACATCAGGCTCTGAGATCAGCAGGGAGTCTGCTGGAGATGCTCTCTCTCTCCCTCTGCCCGCCCCCCTGCTCACACGCACTCTCACTCTCTCTCAAGTACATAAATCTTTTTTAAAAAAAGAAAATTTCAAATTTTTAGAGGTCAACTTAAAAAAATAGTTAAAACTTGTGATCTAAATGTTCTATCACTAATTAAGAGAATAAAAGAATTATTCCACAACATATTTCACCTATACAGGAATGGACTCAGAAAGTCTTTCTTCCAAATTACTTAAACCCTGAATTAAACTGGGTTTTTTTCTTCTGTCCAGCAACAGAGTCAACAATCACTTTCTTAATTGCTTAAATCTAAGAAGTCAATGTTTCAGTGCGTTAATAGTTTCAGTTTCACCATTTATTCATTTGCTCGTACATTCAACATTCATCAAACACTTAATCACATTCTAAGACTTTGCTACTCAGAGTGTGGTCCTCCAGACCAACAGTACTGGCATCCCCTGCATGCTGGTTGGAGACGTGGAACCTCAGGCCTCTCCCAGATCTACACTGGAGTCTGCATTTAACAGGCACTCTAGCTGATTCATCAGCACACTAAAATTTTTGACTAGGTACCAACAATACCACAATAAGTAAAACAGACATAATCCCTGCATTCAGAAAGCTTCTCTTCTAGTCAAATATAATAAAAAACAAGTAGATATTACACACAGGGTAGTTTGGAAGAACACTGAAAGAACAAACCCCTAGCCCAAGCTGGCAGTCTGAGGAAGAATCCTGAAGGAAGCGGCACCTTCCCCTGATTCTTGACTAGATGGAAATGTCAGGAGGAGAAAAGTCATTCAGGGAAGGGGGGAAAAAAAAAACAGGATACGAAGTGAAACTGAGATGTGAAAGTCTATCTCTTTGGGAAATCCCAAATCTTTTAGTGTAAGTGGGAAGAGATGAGGGGCGGGGCAGGAGCTGGCTTTGAAGGACCTGGTTTACCATCCTGAAGAACATAATAAGCTTTACCCTGGAGGAAAGGGGAACCACGAAGTGATTTCAACCAGGAGAGCAGGAACCTCATTTATCATTTAGAAAAATCATCCCAGGGGCCACAGGGACAAGACTGGAAACAAGGTAAGACCAGTTAAAAGGCCATTGCTGCAGTAATCCAAGAAAGGCATTTTTTTTTTTTTAAAGATTTTATTTATTTATTTGACAGAGAGAGACACAGCGAGGGAACACAAGCAGGGGGAGTGGGAGAGGGAGAAGCAGGCTTCCCGCTGAGCAGGGAGCCTGATGTGGGGCTCGATCCCAGGACCCTGGGATCATGACCTGAGCCGAAGGCAGACGCTTAACGACTGAGCCACCCAGGCGCCCCCGAGAAAGGCATTATTAAGAATCTGCACTAAGTGGCAGTTGTAAAGATGGCAAGAAAAGAATGAATTCAGTAGATATGAACACTGCAGAATGTAAAAAAGTTGGTGGCTGGTGGCTGGGAAGAAAGAGGAAGCAGGTAGAAGAGAGATGGAATAAAAAAATTACTTCCAAAATTAGCATGCTATCATCTTTCTGCGGGACAATTTGGAAACAGTGACTTAAAAAAGTAAAAACTTCATACCCAAACATGTTACTTTCACAACAAGAAGGGAAAAACTTTATGTCCATATCTTGCCACCTACTTCTAAGAGTATGTCCTACAGTTACTTACACCAAGATTTATATACCAAGATGTTTACTGCAGTATTATTTATAACAGAAAAAAAATAAAAACAATTAAGGTCTTATAATAGGAGACTGGCTAACTGTTACAGATACACAATTCAATACACAATTCAAATATGAAGTGGAGGGAAAAATGTTTTTTAAGACCACTGAATGATATAGGAAAATCTCATGAAATAAAATTACATGAAAATAAGTTACACAGAGTATATGTGTGTAAGAATAAATAAATGAACACACAAAAACTGACAGAAAAAAATATTAACTGCTGCCACTGGCTATCACTGAACTGTGTAACTATGAGGAAATTTTTACCTTCTTTTTCCTACATTTTATCTGATTATAAAACAAAACTCTTAAAGTTTCCATTTAGGAAGAAAACAAAATAAAACAACCCCTTATTTGAACATCTAGGTGGAGGGAGGTGCCAATTCCTACAACAGAGAACTCAGCAGGAACTGCAGGTGGATGAGGAGTTAAGACTCCAAACATACGGAGTCTGCAGCATATCCTACGGAGGTGCTGGACAGCTGAGCACAGGAGTCTGCAGCTTGGGGGAGAGACCGGACCTGGAGATGTAATACAGGCATCAATCAACTGCATTTGATGGTGGTTAGAGCCAAAGTTCTGGGGGAAATCATTCAAAATAAAAATACAGAGTAAGAAGTAAAGGAGCCCTACAGCTCAACACTGGGGAGTAACAAAATTTAAGAGGTGGGTAGAGAAAGGTGGCAAAAGGTCTGAGCAGAAAAGAGAGTGGATATAAAAGCAGACTTGAAAAGGCCAAGAAGAGTAATAACGTCACTGATGTCAGTGGAGGAAAAGTTGCAGGTCGGAGGGAGTGGTCAATCATGTCAAATGCTACAAAGAGGTCAAACAGGATGAAGAGTGCCTATTTGATCTACAAGAACACTAATGACTTCAGTGATGGCAGTTTCTGAAGAGAGATAGGGACAGAAGCCAGAACACAGTGAAGTCTCTGGAATGTGGGAAAGTAGAATGATATAACCTGCTCTTTCAGGATCTTAGAAAGGTTAGAAAGTTGTTGATTCAAAATAGGGAAAAAGCTCAACTGATTTATATGCTAGAGTTCAGAGAGAAAGGCTGAAGAGGCACCAACACTCCTGCAACAGCTGCTCTTGACTCCCCTGAGACCCTCACAGCTGTCAGCATCAATTTCCTCCACTTCCTGCCCAAGATTTTAGCGGTCTGCTGTTTGCCGTCTGTCATCACCTTCACTGCCATTCCTCCTACCCCAGAGGAATCATAGCCCTTACCTGTGCTCAAGGCAGAGCCAATACCTTTAAATCCCATCCCCTCACATCATCTCAGTTACCCTTTCGCCTTTTCTTTCTTCAGCTTTTCCCTCCGGACTCTTTCCCCTTACCATATAAATAAGCTGAAGTCTCTGCCATCTTGGGGAAGAAAAATAAAAATGAGAAATGAGAAAAGAACACCAAAAAAATGCTTGAGTGTCCGTTATTTCCCAAAATAAAAACTGTCTGAGTTTCCATTACATTTCCCACTATGGATGTAAAAACAGAGTTCTTGCCTCTAATGGAACAAATAAGTAAACCATTCATCTATTCATTCTACAAATATTTATTGGTTGCCCACTGGCCTCGTGAAACAAACTACCAAAGGCAGGGGAATATAGACAATAAACATACACACACACATATACAAACACACACACACCATAATAATAAGTGCTTGAAAAAAACAGAGGAGGACAGAGAGTAATGGGAGGTGCTATTTAAGATAAGTCAGGTAGGGAAGGCTTCCCTGAGGAAATGACCCTGAGGAAATGACATTTGTGCAGGAACCTCAGTAAAAGCACAGCAAGTACCAAGGCCCTGGGACAGAAGCATGCTTGATGTGTTCAAGAAACAGCAAGAAAGTCAGTGTGGCTAAATGAGAGTAGACTAAGCGAGGGGACAGAGATAAGAAAAAATCAGGTCAGAGAGGATACCAGGCCCACATCATTAAAACTATCATACTGGGGCGCCTGGGTGGCTCAGTTGGTTGAGCATCTGGCTCTTGATTTCAGCTTGGATCATGATCTCAAGGTTGTGAGATCAAGCCCTGCATCAGGCTCTGCATTCAGCAGGGTAGTCTGTTTAAGGATTCTATCTGCCTCTCCCCCAGCTTGAGGGCACATTCTCTCACTTTCTCTCTAAAATAAATAAATAAATCTTTAAAAAAAAAAAAAAAAAACTATGATTTCATCGTAACCCTCACAGGAAGACACTGAGGGTTGTGAGAGAAGCATAACAGGGTCTGAGTTCAGTTTCCAAAGGCTCACTCATGCTGCTGACAGGAGAATTCCGATTACAATATAGTGATGAAGTATACTGATAGGAGGTAACTGGTCAAGTCAAAAGAAGGATCCTAACACTGAGTTAGGACAGGCTTCTTAAAGGGAATGATGCCTGAACAGAATGCTGAAGGACAAGTAAGAGTTGGCAAGAAGAGTAGGGACAGAGTGGTATCTCAAATAGAGGGCATAAATGTAGAAGAGTCACGGGAGTTTTGAAAAAGTTTGGTATTTCGGGGCACCTGGGTGGCTCAGTCGTTGAGCGTCTGCCTTCGGCTCAGGTCATGATCCCAGGGTCCTGGGATCGAGTCCCATGTCGGGCTCCCTGCTCAGTGGGAGGCCTGCTTCTCCCTCTCTCATTCCCCCTGATTGTGTTCCCTCTCTTGCTTTGTCTCTCTCTGTCAAATAAATAAAATCTTTAAAAAAAAAAAAAAAACTTTAAAAAGTTTGGTATTTCTATTCCCCAGCATCAGTCAGAAAATGTTTTATAAAAATATACCACTGATAATGTCTACCCCCCAAAAAAAGACATATGCAAAAAAATATTTGCATGACCTTTATGGAGAAAATTGTAAAGCTCTGTGGAAAGACATCAAAGAAGACCTATTTAACTGGAGAGATAAAACTAACTAATGGACAGGGGCGCTTGGGTGGCTCAGGCGTTAAGCATCTGCCTTCTGTTCAGGTCATGATCCCAGGGTTCTGGGATCGAGCCCCGCATCGGGCTCCCTGCTCAGTGGGGAGCCTGCTTCTCCCTCTCCCACTCCCCCTACTTGTGTTCCCTCTCTTGCTGTGTCTCTCTCTGTCAAATAAATAAATAAAATCTTTAAAAAAAAAAAAAAACCTAACTAATGGACAGATAAAACTAGTACCCAATATGTAAAATGTGTGTTCTCCCCATTAACCTATAAATTATATATTTCAAATCAAAATCCCAACAAGTACACCAAAAGGCATACACAAGAATTTTATGTTTCTTGATTCGTAATTCATAATAGCCCCAAACTAAAACAACCCAAATACCCACCAAAAGTAAAACAAATTCCACTATATTCATAAAATGGATTAATTATGTAGCAATGAAAATAAGCTAGAGCCACACACAATTCAACACAAATGAATTTTAAAACAAGACAGCAACAGAACACATACAGCATGATTCCATTTACATAAAGTTTAGAAACCAATAAAACTAATTCATGGTGTTAGAAGTGAGGATGGTATTTTCCTTTGGGCAAAAAGAAGGAATACGGATGGGAAGAAGCACATGAGATGGTTATGGGTGCTAGGAATATCTCCTAACAAAGTAGCAATTAAACACAGGTATGTAAGCTCTGTGACAATTCAATAATCAGGACACTTACAATTTGTGTGTTATTCTATATTAACACTATATACGTCAATAAAATGAAAGTGTGCTAGTGTCTGCAATTTCCTTGGAAATGTAAAAAATACGATGGATTGATAGAAGGATAGATAGATATGTTACAAAGTAAGTATAACAAAATGTTAATGGTAGAATTTAAGAGGTGGACATAAAGGTATTCGTTGTAAAACTCTGCATTTGAAATTTTTCATAATAAAATGGAGAAAAAAATGAGGTTTTTGGTTTTTTTGTTTGTTTGTTTTTGTATAACTCCACAAGC
Organism: Callorhinus ursinus; assembly: GCF_003265705.2. NCBI lineage: Eukaryota > Metazoa > Chordata > Mammalia > Carnivora > Otariidae > Callorhinus > Callorhinus ursinus. The sequence continues at coordinate 7,878,287 of NW_027397110.1, read as the reverse complement.
TGATTCTAAAGTTATGGAAAATTAAAAAGGCCAAGAACAGCCAAGACAACTGTGGAGACAGAAAAGGCAAGGAAAGACTATCATAACAAGCAACAAGACTCATCATTAAGCAACAGTAACTAAGATGATGTAGTACAACACAGAGGTGAACAGAGACCAATGAAACAGAACAAAGGGCATAAAAACTAACTCATGCACACTGAGAAACAGGTAAGGCTGACACTAAAGATCAGTACAGAAAAGTAGGACTACTGATAAATAATGATTCATAGATTAGATGAGATGAACTTACAGAATATCTTTAATAACTCACAGGAAAATAAATTTTGAATAAACACAAGTTGCAGAAGAATACATATAATTCTCTCTCCAATAAATATATATGTGATAATAAAAAATGAGAAATAATATCTTAGAATTATTAGGAATATATTAATATGTTAAAAAAATACAGAACTACTTGGCCATATAATATCAAATTCAGGGCAGCAGTTACCCTGGGGACAGACGGAGATCCATGGAAAACAGTACATAAGCCAGATGGTATGTAAGTACATAAGTATTTGCTATATTACTATTTACACCTTTTCTGAAACCTTAAGTTTTTATAAGAAATTATAATTTTTTTCATTAAAAGTTTGAAGCAAGAGTGCATGGTTGTAAACAGTACTAAAAAGCAAAAACTGGGGCACGTGGGCAGCAAAGTTGGTTAAGTGTCCGACTCTTGGTTTTGATTCAAGTCATGATCTCAGAGTCATGGGACTGAGGCCCACCCAGGGCTCCACATGCTCAGCTCAGAATCTGCTTGAAATTCTCTCACTCTCCCTCTTCCTCTGTGCCACCCTCTATGCTCAGTCTCTCTCTCTCAAAATAAATAAATAAATCTTTAAAAATAAAATAAAAAGCAAAAACTAGGGGTGCCTGGGTGGCTCAGTCAGTTAAGCGTCTGACTTAATTTCAGCTCAGGTCATGATCTCATGACCTGAGTCATGGGGTCGTGAGGTTGAGCCCCAAACTGTCAGGCTCTGTGTTCAGCAAGGAGCCTTCTTGAGATTCTCTACCTCTCCCTCTGCCCCTCCCCCTACTCACAATATGGGTGTGTGCTCTCTCGCTCTAATAAATAAATAAAATCTTTTTTTAAAAAAACTTAAAAAGCAAAGACTAAAAATGGGGAATGATAAGAGAAGAAGCTAATGAAACAGAAAGAGACCAGACCCTGCAAGCCTTATAAAACACGGCTTTTATTTTTATCCTATAAAGCAGTCACTGAAAAGTATTAAGCTAGGGAGGTCTAAAAGATTACTCTGACAAGCTATAGAGTAAGTTTCCTGATGACAAAGGCTTATTTATCATTTAACCCCTAATCTTAGTTTATGACAATGATGTTCAATAAGTATTTGCTGAATTAATGAATTTATGGAAGGGATTGGGAGGGAGAAGCAGAGAAGTAGAAAGACAAATCAGAAAGCAGTTGTAATAACCCAGGCAGGAAATGTAGGGTTTATAATGATCACCTAAACTTCCTATTTCTCTATTTCATAAAAAACAGTAAGATTAAAGAAACTTTCAAGAGACATGAAATAAAGTAATCATCTGTAACAAGAACATGAAGACCTTGGTTCAAATTAGGCAATGCAATAATTCCGTATGTACTCACCATTCTTCCGCTCACTAAGTGGAGGCAAATTGGGATTCCTGCCAGGGTGGAGGCCTAGGGTCAGCTCGGGCTGCAAGGAGAGCTCCTGCAGTTCATTGGCAACAGCTTCGCTCTGGGGGCTGGGGGCCGCAGACAGGGACACCAGCACTGGTTCATCATCATTTTCGCCAGCCCCTCCTCCGTCCAGCCCATTCACAGCAATGACGGAAGGGGGCAGGCACACTACACTGGAGAAATCCACTTTGGCTTTCGTGATGGCAACCTGGAAATGGAAGGGCAGACAAAAGTTTAGATGTCACTATGAAGAGAGACTATTCCACTGGACATATGCTGAATACTATTCTACATTATATTACTGGCAAGCTACCATTAATCTTAAGCATTTTCTCTAAAGTAAGGCAGCACCATTTTTAAATTAATATTTACTGGGGTGCCTGGGTGGCACAGTCAGTTAAGCATCCAACAATTGGTTTCAGCTCAGGTTGTGATCTCAGGGTCACGAGATCAAGGTCCACAATGGGCTCCGCACTCAGCAGGGAGGCCTACTTCAGATTCTCTCTCCCTCTCTTTCTGTCCCTCCTGCTTGTGCTCTCTTGGTCTCTCTCTCTCTCTCTAAAATAAATAAAATAAAATCTTTTTTAAATTAAGTAATTAATATTTACTATGCTCACAGAGTGCATGTGATTTCAAGTCTGATACTGTCCTCAACTACATCACTCAGGAGGACAACATTCAATTGAAATAAAAGCAGCACACACAACTTATATTGGGATAAAAGGATATAGTGACCGGAGAAATAGTTATGGAATAAATGTTATCCTCCAACTACCAAGGGGAAGTACCTTGAGAAATAACACTTTAATGAGTATCCAAAAGGTATTAAAGTGTTATAGTGTACCAACATTATCTGGGGGAGAAAATTTCTTTAGGAAAATAATTCCCAGGGCGACTGGATGGCTCAGTTGATAAAGCATGGGACTGTTGATCTTGGGGTTGTGAGTTCAAGCCCCACACTGAGTGTATAGCTTACCTGAAAGAAAAAAAAATGTCCAAGCCATTAGATTTCATAAAAAAAAAAAGAGATGTATGTCTGATGATAGATATTTGCCCAACTATTTTAACTTACATGAATATTTAATCATAATACCCAGAAATGGGTTATTAAAAATAAGACACCTGGCAACATAAGAACAAGATCGGTAAAAATGATAAAGAATACATTATAACACAAAAATCTTTCCAATAGCATCTCTTCGTTAAACCATACCATGGACTAAGATCTGTAAAAATGATAAAGAATACATTATAACACGAAAATATTTTCAATAGCATCTTTTCATTAAACCATAGCATGGCCTAAAAAAGAAAAAAACAAGCATAGCATGGACTCAGGGTTAAGTGAATTAGGAATTTATTCATTCACTGAATCCTACTATGCAGTTAAGAATTATTTTATAAAGCATTTAAAATATAAAAAATGATCTAATGTGTAAGAAAAGATATGAAAATGCATACTCATATATAAAAATATTATCCAGAGGAAAAAGAGATAATAAGGAGATACACCAAAAACACAAAATGGGTTTTGACTGGATTATGAGCAATTTTCTTTCTTTTTACTTTCTTTAGTTTCCAAATTTCTCTAAAACACATATATATTGTTTGTATAATGAAAAAGCTACAGGTCTTTTTTTTTTTATTTATTTACTTGTCAGAGAGAGAGAGAGAGAGAGAGAGAGCACAAGCAGGGGGAGGGGCAGAGGGAGAGGGAGAAGCAGGCTCCCCGCTGAGCAAGGAGCCTAACACAGGACTTGATCCCAGGACCCCGGGATCATGACCTGAGCTGAAGGCAGACGCTTAACCAACTGAACTACCCAGGCATCCCAAAAAAGCTATATAGTTCTTAATCTAGAAAAAGGACCTAGGAATTCCCTGTAGGCTTCAGTGAACACTTTAATTTGGAGATGAGGAAACCAATAAAATACTGAAAAACCACGAAATGAAGAAAGGCATTAAAAACTAAAAAGTAAAAAGACCATCACATTCTATCTTCATATAAGGCTACAGTGTGCCCAAACATGGTCATAGTTGTTACTGATACACCTCATAAATATAAAATGGATTGGAAAAGATCCAGATTAGAGCAAGGAAGATGGGGGAATGACATTAAAAAGAACAAAGATATTAAGAAGGACTCTTGGGGAGCCTGGGTGGCTCAGTGGTTACGCGTCTGCCTTTGGCTAGGGTCATGGTCCCAGGGTCCTGGGATCAAGTCCCCGCATCGGGCTCCCTGCTCGGCGGGAGGCCTGCTTCTCCCTCTCCCACTCTCCCTGCTTGTGTTCCCTCTCCCGCTGTCTCTCTCTCTGTCAAATAAATAAAATCTTAAAAAAAAAAAAAAAAAAAGGACTCTCTACTCCAAAAAGGCTGGAAGAAGACTTGAGTGAGGCAAGTTCAAAAGAAAAAAAGTTAGGGATTCAATACTAGGAACTTAATATTCTAAGATAGTATGGGCAAACAATGGAAAAGGATTTTTTTAGGGCTTGAACAATTTTAGGAATTAGAAAACCACAGACTTAGTAAGAAAATCCAGAATCTAACCTTCAAAGAATTTTTTTCCCATCTTGCCTGTGACTTAACCATTTAAGCTGTGTCTCTGTGTGCACTGGGGGAAAAAATTGTTATACATGATTAATCCATCTGGCTCAGTACTTTTTTTTTTAATTTATTTTTTTAAGATTTTATTTATTTATTTGAGAGAGAGAATGAGAGAGAGAGAGAGAGAGAGAGAGAGAGCATGCGAGGGGGGAGGATCAGAGGGAGAAGCAGACTCCCCACTGAGCAGGGAGCCCGATGTGGGACTCAATCCTGGGACTCCAGGATCATGACCTGAGCCAAAGGCAGTCGCTTAACCAACTGAGCCACCCAGGCGCCCTGGCTCAGTACTTTTTAAAGATTTTATTTATTTATTCGACAGAGAGAGACACGGAGAGAGGGAACACAAGCAGGGGGAGTGGGAGAGGGAGAAGCAGGCTTCCTGCCGAGCAGGGAGCCCGATGAGGGACTCGATCCCAGGACCCTGGGATCATGACCTGAGCCGAAGGCAGTCGCTTAACCAACAGAGCCACCCAGGCGCCCCTTGGCTCAGTACTCTTTACCACCGACTCTGAAAGAGCATGTTTGTTTTCCTTAACAGCAGCCTTTTTAGACTAAAAGATTCAATTTTATGATATTCAAGGATCCTCTGAGACCCAAACTCCTTAGGACAGCAGTCCTCAATACCCTTTCCCTACCCTGATACATATGTGCACATGCTCACACATCCACACACATGCGCATGGAGATGTGTGTTTTTTAAAAAACAGGAACTCGTAAGTGAGTCCTAAAGGAAAGTAGGAGGAGGACAGTATCAAAACTTCAGCCCTAAGACCCAGGAAAAGTAGCTTCACATACAGTAACAGGTTTTGTATAAACAACTGTTAATATACAATAAAATACCATTCAGCCATAAGGAAGGAAGGAAATCCTGCCATTTGCCACAACGTGGATGAACCTCAAAGGCATTATGCTAAGTGAAGTATGTCAGAGGAAGACAATGTATGATCTCACTTAGATTTATGGTTACAAGGTGGGGGGGGGGAGGAAATTTGGATGAAGGTGGTCAAAAGGTAGAAACTTCCAATTAAAGATAAGTAAGTCCTGGAGATGTAATATACAACATGATGACCACAGTTAACACTGCTGTATGGTATATCTCACAGTTGTTAAGAGACTAAATCCTAAAAGTTCCTCAACACAATGAAAAAAAAAAACAATACTTCTTTTTGTTTTTGTATCTATATGAGGTGATGGATGTTAAAACCAAACATGGTGGCAATCATTTCACAGTATATGTAAGTCAAATCCTTATGCTAAACACTAAACTCAAAAGTGTTGTGTGTAAGTTATAGCTCAGTAAAACTGGGGAAAGAAAGTTGTGAAATCACTCCTGATTATGAGTTCATACCTCCCACTAGAAAACTGAAAAATTTACCTAAAAAGGTAATTTACTAATTTACTAAGTTAACTCATATTATTCATTGAGCTTGAAAGAATAAAACATCTATTCTTAAAATTTAGGTCTCACTAATTCAGAAAAACCTTCCTCCTATTACTTTGAATTATATTATTATTATTGCTGAGATTCAGATTCGATATTTACACATGTTACTACTCAAGGAACGATAAAAATCCATCACAGAATACCAAGCTTTTTGTTTTTTTCCAAACAATTTTATTTATTTGACAGAGAGAGACACAGCAGAGAAGGAACACAAGCAGGGGGAGTGGGAGAGGGAGAAGGCGGCTTCCTGCTGAGCAGGGAGCCCAACGCGGGCTCGATCCCAGGACCCTGGGATCCTGACCTGAGCTGAAGGCAGATGCTTAACGACTGAGCCACCCAGGCGCCCACCAAGCTTTTTTAAAAATGAAGCTTGAATTTAAACTGCATGAGTCTGTAATTCTGGCATGCACTTAATGCACATAATCAGTACTTCCAGAAAATATAAAAAAAAAAAAAATTGAAATGTGGAAAATGGCCCCCACAAGAAAGTCAACCTAGGTCTAGGACTAGGCATGAAGGGAAAAACTAAGTTTAAAAAGTGATTTTCTTAGAACACATACTTTTTTAGGGGTGCCTGGGTGGCTCAGTCAGTTAAGTGTCTGCCTTTGGCTCGGGTCATGATCTAGGGGTCCTGGGACTGAGCCCTGCCATGTCAAGGCTCCCTGCTCAGTGGGGAGTCTGCTTCTCCCTCTCCCTCTGCCCCTCCCCCCTGCTCCTGCTCACACTCTCAAATAAATAAAATCTTTAAAATATATACATACATACACACACACACACATTTTTAATAGATTAAAGGAGTGTCAAATTCTTTTTTTTTTTAAGATTTTATTTATTTATTTGACAGAGAAAGACACAGCAAGAGAGGGGACACAAGCAGGTGGAGTGGGAGAAGGAGAAGCAGACTTCTTGCGGAGCAGGGAGCTCAATGTGGGGCTCGATCCCAGGACCCTGGGATCATGACCTGAGCCGAAGGCAGACGCTTAACGACTGAGCCACCCAGGCATCCCAGGAGTGTCAAATTCTGTAGTGATGCAATTATGATTGTGCCTGTCAATGTCTGGAATGAAAGAAAAAGCCATCTGAAAAACTGCTTTGGGGCACATGGGTGGCTCAGTCGTTAAGCGTCTGCCTTCAGCTCAGGTCATGATCCCAGGGTTCTGGGATCTAGCCCAGCATCCGGCTCCCTGCTCAGCGGGAAGCCTGCTTCTCCCTCTCCCACTCCCCCTGCTTGTATTCCCTCTCTCACTGTGTCTCTCTCTGTCAAATAAATAAAAAAAAAATCTTAAAAAAAAAAAATGAAAAACTCTTTACTGAGAAAATCTGAAAAAATAAATTCTGAATGGAATAAAGCAGTTTAATAGCTTAGTAACTGATTAAGTTCCATATTTATGGGATCATTAAGGGCTTGGAGATCACTTAAAATTTTCATATGTATACTTTACCACATACTTTTATTGGGTAAATTACACGCTATGGTGGTATCTATTAATGTTTTCAATAATTACTGATTTCAGGGGCACCTGGGTGGCTCAGTCGTTAAGCGTTTGCCTTGACTCAGGTCATAATCTCAGGGTCCTGGGATTGAGCCCTGCATTGGGCTCCCTGCTCAGGGGGAAGCCTGCTTCTCCCTCCCCCACTCCCCCTGCTTGTGTTCCTGCTCTCTCTCTCTCTGTCAAATTAAAATACATATACATATTACTGATTTCAAAAGTTTCAGGATATATCCTTTTAAAATACCATTATTAAACTGCATTACAACGAAACTCTTCCATAAAATCACAGGCCAGGGGATGGGGGGGTTAGATGAAACAAGAGTGGCAGAATGTTGGTTAACTGTTGAAGCTGAGTATTGGGTACATGGAGACTCATACTATTATTCTCTCTACATGTGTGTATGCTAGATAACATGCTTATAATGCTTTTTTAAAAAAATAAGGTTATTCCAGGGGCACCTGGGTGGCTCAGTCGTTATGCGTCTGCCTTCAGCTCGGGTCATGATCCCAAAGTCCTGGGATCGAGCCTCACATCGGGCTCCCTGCTCCGCGGGAAGCCTGCTTCTCCCTCTCCCACTCCCCCTGCTTGTGTCCCCTCTCTTGCTGTGTCTCCTCTGTCAAATAAATAAATAAAATCTTTTAAAAAAACAATAAGGTTATTCCATAGAACAAAGTGAAGACTTGGTAAGACATAAAGCAAGGTGTCCTCAATCTTGACCTTGACCTTAGAAAATAAGCCAAATAAAAGTCAAAATCAAGCACTGACAAAAGAAAAGAATATTTAGCATAAAATACGTATATATTGGGAAGATTTATTTCTAGCAAATATATTACTTTCTACTCATTTTTAAACAGCCCACAGAAGAAAGTCCTAGTAAACTGACAATCTAGAGACAAGATCCAAAAATGTGGAGGTATAGTCACCATGTATTAAAATGTCTCCTCTACCAATTACTAAATACTCTTAAAATTTTATTTACTGTATAACCTGCATGAAAAAGAACCTAAAAGTGTAATATTTATCTCAGATTATATGTATTGTATTATTTAGAAAAATAAAAAAGTTGTATCTCAAACAAAATACTTTCTGAAATGTCTCAGAGGAAAAGTAAATTAAAAGAACCAAAAGAAAAAAAATCTATGTTTTAGTGTTGTAAATTTATAATTCCACTCAGTCCGAGATCAAACTTTTTTTTCATCATAGGATCACCAACTCCAATTTCTTGGCTGCTGATTCACATGTGATCAGTAGCAGCCAGAACAAAAACAACATGGGGGCAGGGTCATCTCCCACAACCCATCTGTTTCACTCTCTTGCTGGCTTGATTCCGCCTCATCTTTTCTCCACCCCACCCCCTTTTTGGGCTACATGCCTTCTGCTGGTGCCGAGTGGCATATGTAACTAGAAGCAAAAACACAAAATGTGTTAGAGAAATGGAAGAGCTCAGGCAGACAGCTCATAACTCTAAAAAAGTATATACTAGCAGGATTTTTTTTATTATGACCCATGACTGAGTTAATTTATGCAACCAAATGATATGGTTCCCTGAAAAAAAAATTCTGTATAAAAACTGTTTTAATCTATTAGTGAACTTCCCTTTAGATGGATAGGTTCTTATTTTCCTTGATTTATCTTCAATAGTAGATAAACCAAAATCTTACTCTTACTGTCTAAGCAGACATATATATACAGATGAATCTGACACAAAGGAATTCAAGAACAAGAACTTTCTGAGAGTTTATTATGTATGTACTAGGCACTGCCCTGGGTCCCACAGGAAGTGAGGAAAATATCAAGTCTTGCCCTTATCTCTGTCACTATCACCCCCATTATCTTCAGATGTCTTAAAAACTACTCAGATATCTAGGGACGGCATATAAACGGCCTTTCCCTTACCTCTTCATCATAGAAATCATCTAAAACCAAGGACTAAAAGAAACAGAAAAATATAACATCTACCTAAAAAGAGTGGAAGGCACATGGAAGAGTGGTGTGGCTGCAAATTCTCTGACACTTGTCCCACTGATAAGTAAGGTCTATTTCCCCTCCACCGAATCTGAGCTGGCCTGATTGCCTTTACCAACGGAGTAGAGTGAAGTGATGCTATGCCAGTTCCAGGTATAGATTTTTGAGAAACTGGTAGCTTTTATCTTGGTCTCTTGGAGCCCTGTGTTCCCAGACAGAAGTCTAACTACTCTGCTGGAGAAACCATAAAAAGAAGTCTAGGGGCGCCCAGCTGGCTCAGTCAGTAGAGTACACAACTCTTGAAATCTGGGTTGTGAGTTCAAGCCCCACACTGGATGTAGAGATTACTTAAAAATGAAATCTTTAATAAAAAAATTTTTTTTTAATTTTCTAATCTTAAAAAAAAAAAAAAAGGTTGTCTAAAGACTATCCTGAAAGGAATATGGATCCAGTTGAGACTAGCCTTCTAGACATCCCCACCAAAGTGTCAGGCATTTACACGCTTGGTCCCTCCAGACAAGCCCAGTCATTTGCTGAATGCCACCATGTGGACCCAAGTTAATACCATGTGGAGCAGAAGAATCCCTAAGCTAATAAGCCCTGCCTAAATTCCTTACCCACAAAACTGCGAGATATGGTAAATGACATCAACACTGGAAAGTGAGATAGTACAGTATGCCTTCAAATTCTGAAAAGAAAAATTTATTTTCGAATGAGAATTGCTATACAGCCTATCAATCAACTCTATGAAGACATTTCAAGCAACAGAAGTTTTATCTCCCAAGTAATTTTTTTCAGGAAGCTCCATGAAGCTATGGCCTTCGCTCACTTCAGGTTTTCAGCTCCACCTGGTCATTCTATAGGGCATCAGTCAGCTAAGTTTTCTCTCTTCTCCCAACAAAGTGGTTAATGGTAACAGTATAACACTGCCTCTTCATTTAAAACAGTACAAGGCCCTTCAGAGTAGTTCTTCACTTCTCACCACTTCTCTTAAGCACCCTCTGCTCCAACCATATGTACCTGTTATGCTGCTCTCTACATGTGACCACCTAGAATTGTCTCTTCCTCCCCAACCTACCCCCATCTCCCTATTATCCATCCCCTTCTTATAGATCAGCTTCCATAAGATCCCAGGTTTGCTACTACTACTGCTTACTTTTACTACTATTATAACGGATTGATCCTCCACTAGATGCTAAGTTTATTGAGCAAAGGAATTTTGTCCCTTTGTATTTTTTTTAAACTTTTTTTTTAAGATTTTTTTATTTATTTGAGAGATAGAGAGCACAAGAGGGAAGAGGGTCAGAGGGAGAAGCAGACTCCCTGCTGAGCAGGGAGCCCGATGTGGGACTCGATCCCGGGACTCCAGGATCACGACCTGAGCCGAAGGCAGTCGCTTAACCAACTGAGCCACCCAGGCGCCCTGTCCCTTTGTATTTTAACTTGACTATAATACTTGACTATAATACTTGTCTTATTAACTTGACTATAATATATATTAACTATAATACTTGACACAGAATAGGAACTCAATAAGTATTTGTTAATTTACTGACTATATTATCCTCACAGCAACCACATCATATACACAATCAAAGCACTGATAAAGAAAAAAGAGGGAAGAAAGTTTTGTCACAGGTAGGTATTTATGTTTAAATAGAAATATACAGAAGATCAGAAAAGGCTTCCTGAGAGAGGTAATATTAATATTTGAGAATAGCCATAAAAAACGAATAGGACTGACAGGTTTCACTTATTTTTCATTTATTCTTTCAACAAGTATGTACTGAGTACCTACTACATGCCAGGCATTATTTCTGGGTTGTAGAGATACTACAGTGAATAAAACAAAGTTCCTGTCCTCAGGGAGCTTATGTTATCCCAGGAGATAGAACAGCATGAACAGGAACACAGATGTGAGAAGGTGTGGATTTATGTTCTAGAAGGGCAGTCCAGTTCAAGTACAAGTTATGGGAGATGTACCTGGACGAGCAAGCTGAGTTTACATCATCAAACCTGCTTTAGAGAATTAATCTGGCAGTGGGGTAAATACTGGATTGAAAAAAAGGAACATAAGATTGGGGGAAAAGTTCCGAAGCTACTTCATTAGGCAAAGTGTAACCTGTTGAGATCCTGAATTTGGGTAGTAAATGTAGAAAGAAGGTAACTGCCACACAACACAAAACCACACCTGGTACAGAGAAGGAACTCAGATCTTTGTTGAATTCATGTGGGATGAATGAGGCAGAATTTACATGTGACAGGATGTGTTTGTGTTTGGTTGCAGAGGGTGAAGGAAAGGAAGGTTTCATAGGAACACTCCACTTCCAGAGAGCAGGGGAAACCTGTAATGGAAATGTATTTGAGTTTCCATTAGGTACCTGGGAAGGAAAACATGGAAATGAAGGTAGAGTGAGAGAAACAGAAAAGAATACAATAGGAAGAGAACAAAAGGAAAAAAGTAGGGAGAGTAAGAGAAAGAGACAGAGGTACAGACGTAAGGGAATGACATATTGCTATCACACCTGACACCCTTGGTAATGCAGGAATTCCTAGTCTCAAGATTGCCTACTTTGGGTCTTAGACCATCCCTCTGACTACTAAAATTATATATACAGCTGAGTATCTAATTATGTATCAGTACTTTCTACTCATACTATTTTAGAAGAAGCTCAATAAAGCTGTAACTTTATAATGCTGAGGGACAACCAGCTGTCCCCAAACTTAAAGACACAAGTAGGCTCAAGGGCTTATATGAAGGGACATGAACTTACCAGCTGGAAGCAGCAGAAATAAATAAAAACAGAAGACAAATAGAATATGTACTTTATCCCCAGGCTCAACTTTTTCTATTTTCTTTTTTTAAAGATTTTATTTATGTATTTTAGAGACAGAGAATGAGAGAGAGCACGAGCTGGGGGAGAAGTAGAGGGACAAGCAGACTCCCCACTGTACATGACTTGGGGTTTAATCCCAGGACTCTGAGATCATGACCTAAGCCAAAGTCAGACGCTCAACCGACTGAGCCACCTGGCATCCCTCAACTCTTTTTCTGTTGATAACCTCTACACCATTCTTGACAAACCCCCGCCAGATATCTGCAGCTAGAACATAATCTAATGGTGCTGGGTATACATGAGAACATCTTCCCTCAATGGAGTGGCCCAAACTGCCTTTCAGTCTTAGGTCACCTAAGAAGGCCTTCTGTGGTGGACCAGACTTCCATTAACTCACTCAATAAATATATACTGATCAGGCACTGTTCTAGGCACTGGAAGTGGAACAGATAGAAAACATCCCTGCTTTCATGGAGCTAACATTATAGTGGGAGAAACATAAAAATAGAGGTAAATAATATACAACAGAATAATTTCAGATAATTAAGTATCATGTGTAGGGAGGGGGCAGGGTGGCTAATTCTGATGAAATGGACAAGAAAGGTCTCATTGAGGAGGTAATATCTGAGGTGAGACTTACTAAGTAATAGCCAACACTTAATGAACACTTACTATTAAATGAGACACTTCATGTATACATATTCAATTTTTATAACACCAAGACATACTTTTTTTTATTAACATATAATGTATTATTTGTTTCAGGGGTACAGGTCTGTGATTCATCAGTCTTACACAAGTCACAGCGCTCACCATAGCGCATACCCTCCCCAATGTCCATCACCCAGCCACCCCATCCCTCCCACCGCCCCCCCCCCAACTCCAGCAACCCGCAGTTTGTTTCCTGAGATTAAGAGTTTCTTATGGTTTGTCTCCCTCTCTGGTTTCATCTTGTTTAATTTTTCCCTCCTTTCCTCTATGATCCTGTATTGTTTCTCAAATTCCATGTATTAAGACATATTTACTTTTATCATCCCATTTTTTTACAGTTGAAGAAATGAAGGCACTAAGAAGTCACATAACTTGAAAACAGGCAACTGGGTTTGAGAACCTGTGCCCCTAACCACTACACAATCTGGCACTACCGGAATTTGATAAGCAGCAGCTAGCCATGCAGAGGAAGTAAGTTCAAAGGCCAGGAGGTGGGAATGAGCTTGGCATCTTCAAGGAAAGACCAGCATGGGCAGAGAGCACAGTGGGAGGGGAGAACTATATTCTTAAAAAAAAACTGGATGACACTGGGAGGTTTTTTAAGTAATAAAATGATATGATATGAAGTATATTTTTAAAAGATCACTTTGGCAGCTGTGTAGAAAACCTTAGCCTGGGGGCGCCTGGGTGGTGCAGCAGGTTAAGCACCCGACTCTTGATTTCAGCTCAGGTTGTGATCTTAGGGTCCTGAGATCAAGGCCCACATGGGGCTCCACACTCAGCTTAGAGTCTGCTTGGGATTCTCTCTCCCTCTCCATCTGCCCCTCTTCCCCCACAGGCATGCATGCTCTCTCTCTCAAATAAATAAATCTTTAAAAAGAAAAAAAAAATCTTAGCCTACTGCCTGACTTTGAGTGTGGTATATAATTTACCATTTTGCTGGCCCCCTAGTAATTATCGCAATAATGTTTTTGGGAAAAGTTATGACATGTGATCTTAATACATCATATTGCTGAGTTTGGTGATATGACCTTGAGCATATCACTCTGAATAAAAATTAAATTGTCACCCTATCCTGTTATCTTAAAGGGTCTTATGGGAAGTTATTCTGAAAAGTACAAAGAGTTTAACTATAAGGTGGTATTTTATTGGAAACATTTAACAGAAATTTGACAATTTGCCTTAATGCCTAACCCAAATTCCCCCTTCACCACAAAAAGGCTGCTTGAAATTGAAAGCACTACTTTGACAAGGTGACTTGTTACATTCCTTGAACTATATTCATGCCCACAAACACTATAGCTTTCCTTACAATTCCTAACCCCACCTCTATGGTATTCAAATGCACTCCAATCTTTAAATGTGGAATTATATTTTAGAGATTCCTTCTCTAAGAGAAGTAATGATGGATGTTTAGAAGTCTACAAGGTACATATAAAAGACCAGAATATATTTAAATATGATCTAAACGTATTTTGTGCAGTCTCCTCCAACATCATGTAATTCATCATGAGATAAGCCAGGAATGTTTTTTTTCAAAGTTAGGAATTCTTTGATCACTTCCACACTTGCAACAAAAACATACTCCAATAAGCCAGGACAACCTGAAACGTTGCCAGGCCACAATACAGAAAACTGCTGTAGTTATCCTGCTCAGATATGAATAATATGAAAAAAAACTACAGTTAACTGTTGAACAACACAGGGGGTTGGGGTGCCATCCCCTACATAGTTGAAAATCTGCACAAAACTTTTGAATTTCCAAAAACTCAACTACTAAACAGCCTCCTGTTAATCAGAAGCCTTCCTGTTAACATAAGCCGTTGATTAACACATATTTTATATACTATATTTTACATACTGTATTCTTACAATAAAGTAAATTATAGAGGGGCGCCTGGGTGGATGAGATGGTTAAGGATCTGCCTTCAGCTCAGGTCATGATCCCAGAGTCCTGGGATCAAGCCCTGCATGGGGCTCCCTGCTCGGTGGGAACCCTGCTTCTCCCTCTCCCACTCCCCCTGCTTGTGTTCCCTCTCTCGCTGTGTCTCTGTCAAATAAATAAATCTTTAAAAAAAAAAAGTAAGTTATAGAAAATGTTATGAATAAGGAAAACACAGAACTGTACTGTATTTATCAAAAAAAATCCACATATAAGTGGACTCGCACAGTTCAAATCTGTGCTGTTCAAGGGTCAACTATAGTTATTCCTGAACATACTAACTTTGGAATGAAAAACTTGTTGAGACAAACCTCACCTAGGATGAAGACACGCAGCAGTTGGGGGAAAGGGAAGACATTTACAGTATTGTGCTTTGTTTCCACACTACAATAGAGTGTTTGAAGAGAAGCCCTATTTTCCAGTGCCAGAGCCTCATATCCTTAGGTTTCCCAATGTGCTCTCCCTCTATGTATCAATATGCTCCCTTCTTTATAAAAGGAGCCATGAACATTTTCCTGAACACTTTACCAAATATTTTTAAAAGATTTTATTTATTTATTTGTTTACTGAGAGTGCGAGAGTGAGTGTGCAAGTCGGGGGAGGGGAAGAAGAAGGAGGAGAGAGCAGACCCTGAGCTGGGTGCAGAGCCCAACACGGGGCTCGATCTCACAACCCTAAGGTCATGACCTGAGCTGAAGAAACCAAGAGTGGGATGCTACACCGACTGAGCCACCCAGGCACCTCCAAATATTTTTTAACACTGGAATTAAAACATCTTGCCACAGAAAAGAAAAAAATCCAGAAACTGCTACAACCAGGAAAATCCAAACACAGCAACCCTCACTCTGAGAAATGTATACTTACGACTAGCATGTCATGGGTCAAGCAGAAAAGGCAGGCTACAGCTCCTAGGCACATACTGGTGCCACAATGAGGGACCCTTAGGACAATGCACATACCTATGAAAGCAGCTTAGAACTCAAATACCGAGGTATATCACCAGCATATTCATCAATTATTTCTTTTTTTGTTGTTGTTAAGATTTTATTTATTTATTTGACAGAGAGAGATACAGCAAGAGAGAGAGCACAAGCAGGAGGAGCAGGAGAGGGAGAAGCAGACTCCCCACTGAGCAGGAAGCCCGATGCGGGGCTCGATCCCAGGACCCTGGGATCATGACCTGAGCCGAAGGCAGACACCCAACGACTGAGCCACCCAGGCGCCCCATCAATTATTTTTCTGAATAATTATAAAAGCAACCTTATTAATTAAATGAATCTATTCTGGCAAGATCCATTACTATACAAAAGCACTGCCTCGTTACATTACATTCATGGTATATGGTGCAGAGAATGTGTTTAAAAATGACTTTTTAGGGGCACCTGGGTGGCTCAGTCAGTTAAGTGTCCGACTCTTGATCTCAACTCAGGTCTTTATCTCAAGGTCATGAGCTCAAGCCCTGCACCGGGCTCCACCATGGGTGTGGAGCCTACTTAAAAAAAATAAAAATAAAATTGCATTTTTAGATTCTCACAGTCATTAAAAGATTTCAATCAAGGTAAAATCTCTGGAAACATAATGAATCTCAGCAAAACTTAAATAAAAACAGCTCTTAAGGGGAGCCTAGGTGGCTCAGTGCGTCTGGCTCTTGGTTTTGGCTCAGGTCATAATCTCAAGGCTGCCAGATTGAGCCCCGCCTTGGGCTCTGTGCTCAGTGCAGAGTCGGCTTCAGATTCTCTCTCCCTCTCTCTCTCTCAAATAAATAAAAACTTAAAATTAAAAAAAAAAAAAACCAGCTCCTAATTCACAGGTCATTAATCTTCCCTTCCAATAGCCTCTTGCTTCAAAGTATATTACTCTCAGCCAATTATTTCTAAAAAGGTGCTGAGAATTTCCGATGGAGTAAAATGTAAAACATAACTAAATACAATTTTAACTTCAGTACAATTATATTTAAAGCTTTAAAATAAAGGAGAGAGAGTGGCCACAAAGAGATTCATTTCCCAAACAAAGCAAATAATAACAAAAGTTTTCTTCAAAGCACTGCAGGAGTTTCCACATTACAACTACATGGAAAAAGCAATTACTGGAGAATTTATAAAACGCTGAGACAGATGACAGCAGCAGTCAGTGTGGCACATTTTGAAGGCGTCTGTACAGGTAACATGCATGATATGGGTAGCAAGAAGAGAAAAGGTAAGTGCACACCAGCGTGAAAACCTTCAACTAGCTTGTTGGTGGCATATCTCAAAATAGCAAGGCTCTAAATCAATCAAGGAGAAAGAAAGCACACTGGTGATCTATATCTCAGAGAGAAGAAAGCATCTGAACATAGTAACTCAGAAATCTTAGATGGCATGAAAAAAAGAATACAATGGGAAGAAAATTATGAGCGTTTTTAAATATCAGAGACTGCCAACGAGCAGGAAGTAAAAAAATCTCACCTGGATGATTATGGCAGGTACTGGAGGTTGTGATCCAATATCCACTTTCCCCTTCTTCCCAGTAACAGCTAAGTGCATGCCAGAATAAAGACTGCATTTCCCAGCCTGTCCTGCAGCTCGGCCATGTGACTGAGTTTAAGCCAACTGGACAATAATAGTAAAAGTATTAAGACTGAGTTCCAGGAAATGTCCTTAAAGAAATTGTGTACATTATTCTCTGGACCCTCATCCTTCCTGCTGGCTGGAACATGGATGAGGTGCTGGAGTGCAACCAGACGTGTTAGATTATGAGAAAGAAGCCACATGTTGAGAAGGGCAAGGCAATAAAAACAGAAAGAAAATGGTTCCCTGACATTACAGAGCACCGCAACAGCCCTGGGCTACCCACCTCTGGATCCCTTTTACAAGAAAAAAATAAACTTGTACCATGTTTAAAACCACTATTATTTTACTTTTGGGGGGGTCACAAATGGTTGGATATAATCCTAATACAGAATTTGGTGCTATGAGTAAGATGCTTCATGAGAAACAATGTAACATATGTGGCATTGCTTAATAAAACAGTAAGTGGTGAGCACTCACAACTGAAGACTGAAAAGCTAGTGATCATTGTTATGCAATAGCAAAACACCTGGTTAAACCATTGCCCGATTATACTGGGATGCTACTATTTTAAGGGAAACAGTAGGAAAAATTCAGAATGTCCTATGTGTTGCCTGCTTCTAGTAACTTTCAAGAAAATTATACCGGAGATGGGGCACCTGGGTGGCTCAGTTGGTTAAGCAGCTGCCTTCAGCTCAGATCATGATCCCAGGGTCCTGGGATGGAGCCCCACATTGGGCTCCCTGTTCAGCAGGGAGCCTGCTTCTCCTTCTCCCTCTGCAGCTCCCCCTGCTTGTGCTCTCTCTCTAATAAATAAATAAAATCTTGAAAGAAAGAAAGAAAGAAAGAAAAAAAAAAAAAGAAAGAAAGAAAGAAAGAAAGAAAGAAAGAAAGAGAACTGCTTTAAAAAAAAAAAAAAAATTTATACCAGAGGGGTAAAACTCAGACTAGAGCTAAACTCATATAAACAACTTAACCTTACACCTAAAGGAGCTAGAAAAAGAACAAACAAAACCCAAACCCAGCAAAAGGAAGGAAATAATAAAAATCAGAGCAAAAATAAATGACATAGAAACTAAAAAACAATAGAACAGATCAATGAAACCAGGAGCTAGTTCTTTGAAAAGATCAACAAAATTAATAAACATCTAGCTAGATTCATCAAAAAAAAAAAAAAGAGGACCCAAATGAAGAAAATCACTAATTAGAGAGGAGAAATAACAGCCAACACCACAGAAACACAAACCATCGTAAAAGAGTATCATAAAAACCTATATGCCAACAAACTGGACAACTTAGAAGAAATGGATAAATTCCTGTAAACATATCAACTACCAAAACTAAAGCAGGACGAAATAGAAAATGTGAACAGACTGATTACCAGCAACGAAATTGAATCAATACTCAAAAACTCCCCAAAACTAAAGTCCAGGACCAGATGGCTTCCCAGGTATATTCACCAAATATTTAAAGAAGAGTTAAGGGTGCCTGGGTGGCTCAGTTGGTTAAGCCGACTGCTTTCGGCTCAGGTCATGATCCCGGAGTCCTGAGATCGAGTCCTGCATCAGGCTCCCAGCTCAGCAGGGAGCCTGCTTCTCCCTCTGATCCTCTCCCCTCTCGTGCTGTTTCTCTCTCAAATAAAAACAAAATCTTTAAAAAAAAAAAAAGTCTTAAAAAAAGAGTTAATACCTGCTCTCAAACTATTCCAAAAAAACAGAAGGAAAACACCCAAATTCATGAGGCCAGTTATCACCCTGATACCATAACCAGATAAAGCCTCCACAGAAAAGGAGAACTACAGGCCAATACCACTCATGAATATAGATGCAAAAATCTTCACCAAAATATTAGCAAATAGAATCCAATAATACATTAAAAAAAAAATCATACATCATGATCAAGTAGGTTCACAGCCTTTAAATGGCAGAGCTCCAGTCTCATTTCCATTTGGCAGCCACTGCACTTTGGAGTGCAGTGGTTCACTTTTTCTACTCTATAAGGCTTCGAAGGAAGAAGCTTTTAGTCAACTTAGGTTGCAGGCCACAAGAAAGAGATGTATTAGCAAAGATGTATTCCTTTATATCTCTGCTTACTGACTGATTAGCTCTAGTCTGAGTTTTACCTCTTCAGTATAATTTTGTTGTAAAACTTACTAGAAGCAGACAACACATACAACATTCTGAATTTTTCCTACTGTTTCCCTTAAAATAGTAGCATTCCAGTACAATCAGGCAATGGTTTAACCAGGTGTTTTGCCACTGCATAACAATGATCAGTAGCTTTTCAGCCTTCAATTCTGAGTGCTCATCCCTTACCATTAATGCCACATACAGATGGGGGGATGGGTGATACACGTGACAGGGATAAAAAAGAAAAAAGATGAAATAAAGGCTATGAACCTAATCACCAAAACAAAAGTGTGTGGGGGGGGTTCCTTAGGGTAGCCTTCTCACAAAAGCCAACTGTTTCAGACAGTCTCACTGTAATTGCCATTAAGCTAAAGTGGGGTAGAAATGGGTGAGACGTGGAGGCAAATAAATACCAGAGGTTTAAAAACAATGCTTAATTCAGAAATTGATTCCTCTGCCAGGACAGAAAGTCTTCAAATTTCCTATACAGTAACATTTAATAATTGCTATGGACTTTTATATATATATATATATATTTTTTTTTTTAAGATTTTATTTATTTATTTGACAGAGAGAGACATAGCGAGAGCAGGAACACAAGCAGGGGGAGTGGGAGAGGAAGAAGCAGGCTTCCCGCACAGCAGGGAGCCCGATGCAGGGCTCGATCCCAGGACCCTGGGATCATGACCTGAGCCGAAGGCAGACACTTAACGACTGAGCCACCCAGGCGCCTGACTTTTATATATTATTAATTCTCTCCTTTTCTGCATAGTTTTTTATTGCTGTTATTCTATTTCTATTACACCTATTGTACACTAATTGCTTTGTGAATAGTTATCTTGTGAGAAGACTGCACATTACTCAGACATCCTGGGCTTTGAGCTGAATGCAGTAACGAAATGAAATACTGGAGTAGCCTCTCTTGAGATGAGGTGAATGTGTCATGTGTGTATAAACAAGGGTAGGCATGTATATTAGAACAACCAAAGGGGCAGACTATAGTAAAAAAATAAAATGCTAATTATATCCCCAAACCCATTCTTCTTTTCTTTCTAATTAATAAAAAACTCAGGCAAAAGGCAACCCAAATTAATGACCACAATTCCTAGACTCCCTTGAAACGCGGAGTAATCATAAGGTAACATTCTGGCCAATGGGCTATAAGGAAAAGTATCATATACAACCTCTAGGAAGTATAGCTAAAAAGGGTAAGCATGTCTGCAGCCCTTTTTCCTTCATGCTACCTGGAATAGAGACTATACGGCTGGAGCTTGAGTGGCCATTTCAGATTATAAGGTAGAAAATGCATGTTGGAAAAAAAATGCATGCTGATGATAGCAAAAGAAATTATCCCTGAGGAAGCCCAAACTTTGGATTTACAACTATTACAAAGATCTTAATCATTTCAAATATGTTCAAAGAGCTAAAGAAAACCATGCCTAAAAGAACTAAAGCAAAGTAAGGGAATGATGTCTCATCAAATAGAGAATACCAATAAAAATATAGAAATTATTTTTTTTAAAAAAGGAACCAAACAAATTCTGAAAAAGCAGACTAAATGAAATGAAATACTCACTAGAGGAGTTCAAGCAGATTTGAGCACACATATTTAAAAAAAAACAACAGCAGTGAACTTGAAAATCAATCGAGGTTACCCAATCTGAGGAAATGCAAGAAAAGACTAAAGAAAAATGATAGTGTTCCTCAGAGATCTATGGGACACCACCAAGCATACCAACATATGCATAATGGGAGTCCCAGAGGAAAAGGGGAAAAAGAAAGGGCAAAAATAACATTTGAAAAAATAACAGCTGAAAACTTCTCAAAACTTCTTTAATGAAAAACATTACACATTCAAAAAGGTGAATAAATTCCATGTGGGGTAAACTAAAAGAGATCACACATAGACATATCATAATCAAACTATAGAAAGACAAGAATGAAATCTTGAAAGCAACAAGAAAAAAGTGAATCATCAATGTACAAAGGATTCTAAATACATTTAACAGCCTATTTCTCATCAGAAACCAGAGAAGCCAGAAGACAGTGCGATGACATATTTAAAGTCTTGAAACAAAAACAGCCTGTCAATCAAGGATTCTATATCAAGCAAAACTATCCTTCAAAAATGAAGGAAAAATGAAGACGTTCTGAGAAAAACAAAATTGAGACAATTTGTAGCTTGCAGACCTACCTTACAATAAATACTAACAGTGTTTAAGTTAAGACACTAAAGAGTAACTCAAATCCACATGAAGAAATAAAGAGCACTGATAAAGGCAACTACATAAATAGAAAAGACAGTAAGTTATTTTTTTCTTTCCCCGGTCTGAAAAGACAACTGCATAAAGAATTATAAATCTGGGTTGATTAGCACATAATGTATAAAGATATAATCCGTGTCAATAACAGCAAAAGGAAGGAGGAGAACAGAGCTATACAGGAGCAAAGTTGTTTTTGTATACTACTGAAATTAAGCTGGTATTAATCCCAACCAGATTGTTACACTATGTAAATGACAGAGTTCCACTTCTGGGATCTTAGCATAAGGGGCTCCCTGGACACAATCCCCCTGGAAAACAAGCAAAGCTGCTGAAAACTATTTTTTTTTTTAATTTAAGTCTCTGGAGGGGTACCTGGGTGGCACAGACATTGGGCATCTGCCTTCGGCTCAGGTCATGATCCTAGGGTCCTGGGATTGAGCCCTGCATAGGGCTCCCTGCTCAGCGGGAGGCTGCTTCTCCCTCTCCCACTCCCCCTGCTTGTGTCCCCTCTCTCGCTGTGTCTCTCTCTGTCAAATAAATAAATAAAATCTTAAAAAAAAAAATTAAGTCTCTGGAAATGGCCCTAAAAAAAAAATGGCCCTAGCAAAAATAGAAGTAGAATCAAGAGAGTCTACTAAAACTCAGTAACAGTGAACATTTGTGGCATTTAAGCCATGATCTACTCCACAGCTTCATGTAAGCTTCATTCCAGGTAGGTATGGCTAAGAAAGCATTCCTTCTCTCCTCAGCTCCCAATCAATAACCAGAAGGAGCAGGCTACCAGCATTTCTCATCTCCTACAATCCAAGATGAAGAGGCTAAATTCATGCTAAGTGGCACCAGAAGATCACGGGCTCCTCCTCCACCTAGCCTCCATCCATGGAATAGACACTCTATCCAAGATGCAGCAGTCACAGAATACTGAGGCCTTGATCATATCCTCCCCAGCTCATAAGACAAAGGTTCCATGCCCGAAGAAACAAGCCAAGAAGACCAAAAGCTACCACTCTGGCCAAGAGCCAGACTAATAACTCAGAGGTTTTGTCCAGGGGAGAGAGTCCATAAGAAAAGAAAGTTCCTGGGGTGCCTGGCTGGCTCAGTCGGTAGACTCTTGATCTTGAGGTTGTGAGACTGAGCCCTAAAGTGGATGTAGAGATTACTTAAAAATAAAATCTAGGGGCGCCTGGGTGGCTCAGTCGGTTAAGTGTCTGCCTTCGGCTCAGGTCATGATCCCAGGGTCCTGGGATCGAGCCCCACATCAGGCTCCTGGCTCAGCGGGAAGCCTGCTTCTCCCTCTCCTGCTCACCCCACCTCTGCTCTCTCTCTAATAAATAAATAATTTAAAAATAAGTAAATAAAATCTAGAAGGAAAGGAAAAGGAAAAGTAAGTTCCAATGCTCTCCACAGAAGAACTGACTTCATTTGAGACAGACTGTGAAGAAATTCAGGCCGAAAGGGGTTCTCAAAAAATAGCTCCTCTTAATCAGAAACAACAAGCTAAACTGCAGGCCAGGTAGCTCACTAGTAAGAACCAGGGAAAGAGACAGCTAAGAGCCTCTTCTGGGGTCAGAACAAACCTTTGGCCTAAAAAATTACTCCAGCCCAACTAGATCAGACTGATGAACAATTCATGTCAAACAATTCAACGGGAGAAAGAATAATCTTTTCAACAAATGGTGCTGACAATCAGATATCCACATGAAAAAAATGAAGCTGAACCCCCATCTCACACCATATAAAACATTAACTCAAAATGGATCAAAGGTTTAAATCTAAGAGTTAAAAATAAAAAACTCTTATAAGAAAACAGGTGTAAATCTTCATGACCTTCAATTAGGCAAGTTTCTTAACTATACCTAAAGCAAAACCAAAGGAAAAAAACTTATAAACTGAACGATCAAAATTTTAAAATTTTGTGTATCAAGTGATACCATCAAGAAATGAAAATGAAAACCTACAATAGGAGAAAATATTTACCAAGTATATATCTGATAAGGTATTAATACCTTGAGTATATAAAGAACTCTTATAACTCAATAATAAAAGACAACCCAATTTAAAAATGGGCAATTTGATTATACACTTCTCCACAGTAAGTATATAAATAGCCAATAAGAACATAAAAAGATGTGCAACATCATTAGTCATTAGGGAATACAAAATAAAACCACCATGAGATACCACTTCACACCCACTAGGAGAGCTAGAACCAAAAAGATAGATTATAAGGATGTGGAGAAACTGAAAATGTATGAAATCATATTATATGATTCCACTCATATGAAAGTGCACAGTAAGGAAATCTATCAAAAGTAAATTAGTGGTTCTTTATTTGGAAAAGGGGAGGTAAGGGAAGGACTGGGAGATCATGCTAACTAAATGGTACAGGTTTCTTTTGAGGTGATGGAAATGTTCTAAAATTGACTGTGGTAATGGTTGCACGTATCTGTGAATATACCAAAAACCACTGAACTGTACACTTAAAATGGGTGACCTGTGTGGCACTTGAATTATATATCTCAACAAAGCTGGGTTTTTTTAAAGGAATAAAGTAGCTGCTACGACAGAGATGAACCTTGAAAACATTATTCTAAGTGAAAGAAGCCAGACACAAAAGACTACATGTTGTATTATTCCATTTAAATGGTGAAACTTTTAAAGATTTCTTTAAAGTAATCTCTATACCCAATGTGGGGCTCGAACTTACAACCCCAAAATCAAGAGTTGCATGCTCCACTGACTGAGACAGCCAGGTACCCCTAAATGGTGAAAAAAAAATTTTTTTTTTTTAATTTCTACATCTCTGAGCACTTGGGCGGCTCAGTAGGTTAAGCATCTGACTCTTGATTTTGGTTGTCATGAACTCAGGGTTGTGATATGGAGCCCCGAGTTAGGCTCTGAGCTGAGCATGGAGCCTGCTTAAGATTCACTCTCTCCCTCCCCCTCTGTCCCACCCCCCATACCCCGCTTGCACTCACTCTCTCAAAAAAACAAAAACAAAAAAACCCCAAAAAACTACATCTCTGGATGGCCCTAAAGGTATGGCCAATAAAGAAATACTTATTCAAGAGAATGTACTCACTTATCTGGAATAATACAAAATAGGAAAATCCACAGAGACATAAAGTAGATTAGTGGTTACCTGGTGCTGGGAGGGTTGGGGGGGAGATGGGTGATAACTGCCAATAAGTATGGGGTTTCTTTCTGGGGTGAGGAAAATGTTCTGGAACCAGGGCACCTGGGTGGCTCAGTCAGTTAGCATCTGCCCAGGTCATGATCCCAGGGTCCTGGGATCAAGTCCCGCATCGGGCTCCCTGCTCAGCAGGGAGTCTGCTTCTCCCTCTCTCTACCTCTCCCCCCTGCTCATGCTCTCTCTCTCTCGCTCTCAAATAAATAAAATCTTAAAATTAAAAAAAAAGAAAAGAAAACAAGAAAATGTTCTGGAACTGGATAGTAGTAACAGCTGCACAACCTCGTAATATGATAAAAACCACTGAATTGTATGCTTTTAAAAAAAATGTACCAGGGCACCTGGCTGGCCCAGTTGGTAAAGCATGTGACTCCTGATCATGGGGCTGTGAGTTCAAGCCCCACGTTGGGTATAGAGATTACTTAAAAATAAAATCTTAAAAAAAAAGAGTGTACAATGTGTGATTTATGTGTATGTATAATTTATATCTCAATTTTTAAAAAAACATGTACACTAAAGGGTCCAAATTTCATAAAATAAAAGTTCTTACTGCTGCATCAAGGACACCTGCAAGTGAAACTACTTTTTTCTCACACTGCCAAGTGCATGGCGGTAAAAAAATGCAATGACTCTTGAATGCAGTTTGGTGCCACTCCCTCAATTCATGTTAAGGTGCCAGCAATCTTTCTCACCATTGCTTTTGCATTATCAGTGCATATATGAACACAGTAAAATGAGCAATAACATCTTAGTATTATTATAAAAATCATTTTGAACTTGTGACTTTCTGAAAGTGAATGAGGGACTTCTTCTACCAGTCCATCTGCAGAATCCACTTTGTGAACCCCTGGACTAGATTATACACTCCTAGAAAGAGGGAACACATCTTAAATTTACACAGAAGGAAGTACAGATGAGTCAGAAAAGGAGCATAGGTCTTTTTGTCAGGCTGACTTGGGTTCAAATTCTACAAGGGCCATTTGAGTTACGAGAGCTTAAATTCTCTATGCCTAAGTTTCCTATGCTATAAAATGAGAATACCCATCTAGCAGAATTATTGTATGGATTAATGAGATGAAGATATAGTAATCTAAGACCATCCAAACTAAAATATAACAGGCGTTCAATAAATGTTAGTTCCCTTCTCCATCTTGTTCCCAACCAGCTAGTACAGTTCCTTGTACACAGAAGATGCTCAGTTGCTCAGTAAATATTGGTGGAATTTAATTAGTTACAGATCTATATAAGTCAAAGTTCTAAGATGAAATTTAAATGCTTGATTTAGATACTTTGAGATATATTCAGATATTTTTCACAAAAATATTATATTCACCTTATGGTAAACTGAAAAAGTATTCCTCTTTAACATTAGTCGAATTTTTAAAATTAATTGTTTTCCAGGTGATATAAACAATCTATGGTAACTTTATTAATAAGCCACTATGGTGAAAAAGAGCTTAAGGACTTTGTAGTCAAACAGCCTGATTTTACATGCCTACACTACTACTTACCAGACTATGTGACCTTAGTTTAATTACTAATCCTCATGGGGAGAATAACTCTCACAGTTACTGTGAGGATTAGATGAGATAATACATTAGAAGTACTCATAACAATGCTGACACAGAGTAAGAAGAACTCAACAAATATTTTTAAGCAATTTTTTCTAATTTAAATATGTTATAATCCAGTGGTATTCTTTTGTATAATTTTATATAGCATCCTGGCAACACACAGAGATGTAATTTAAAAAAAAGAAAAAAGGGGGGCCTGGGCAGCTCAGTTGATTAAGCGTCTGACTCTTTGATTTCAGCTCAGGTCATGATCTTAAGACTCCTGGCATCAAGCCCCATGTCAGGCTCCACGCTCAGTGCAGATTCTGCTTGGGATTCTCCCTTTTCTTCTCCCTCTGCCCCTCTCCCCATTCATGCTCTCTCTCTCTCTAAAATAAATAAAATCTTAAAAAAATAATAAAAAAAGAAAAAAAACCCAAGGTACTCTTTGATAAGTTATGGATCTCAGTAACTTTTGGGTGAATGCTGATAAACCTTTTATGGTATAAAAGTTTTCCAAATATACCATAAACTTACTTTCCCTGCCTTTCAGTGGAACAATCCAAGAGATTCTAAATGATGGTATTAATCTGGAATCCCTTAGATTACTCCTTTAAGAAGAGAACTAACTATGTTCTCAAATCAGGCTTTGACTTCAACTTCAAAATTATTCCAAAAATGGGGTTTGAGGAGATTACATAAATTTTCTGTGCACACCAACAGATCCCACCTTCAATGTGTCAAGTATATCTTTAAAAATACAAAATTGTCTACTAGGAAAAAAAAAACTCCAATATAACAGTCAACTGAAGTAGTTTGTTTTCTGTCACCATTAAAATCATAATGAAACAGAAGACTACAGCTGAGAAGCCCAAACATTCCTGACATGAGTATGCTTCCAACTTGAAGGATCTGATTTGGAGTAGGAAAGAGAACATCTTTAAAGAATGTTAGGTACATAGTAGACATTAGTCATTTTAGTTGATAATGACTATATGCAGCAAAATAAATACATAAATAAAAATATCACCTTGGCCCCAACATGGCATGTTTATGGAAACACTTCTAGCATTTCCAAGGTACTACCCATGTATGACATGCCTTCAAAACCTAGATAGAAGAGGAAACAGCAGGGACAGAAAATCCCTGTTCAACCTAAAACTCATTTCTTTTAAGTTATAGCCCTGAAAAACTCCTCAGAGTTCATGATCTTTTCAATAGCACCACTCACTCCCACCCACATACCCTAGCCCAAAAACACTGCTCTAAAGGAGCCAACAATATACAGCGAGGAAAGAAAAGTCTCTTCAATAAATGGTACTGGGAAAACTGGACAGCCACATGCAAACAAATGAAACTGGACCACTATTTTACACCATATACACAAATTCACTCAAAATGGAATCAACACTTGAATTAAGACCTGAAACCATAAAACTCCTAGAAGAAACCATAGGCAGTAAACTCCTTGACATCGGTAAACTCCTTGACATCGGTCTTGATAATGATTTTTTGGATTTGACAGCAAAAGCAAAGGCAATAAGAGCAAAAACAAACACGTGGAATTACATCAAGTGAAAAAGCTTTGCACAGCAAAGGAAACCATCAATAAAATGAAAAGCAACCTATCAGAAGGGAGAAAATCATTGCACATAATATATTTTACAAGAGGTTAATATCCAAAAATATAAAGAACTCAATCAGCTCAAAAAAGAAAAAAAAACTGAAGTGAACTAAAAAATGGGCAGAGAGGGGGAGCCTGGGTGGCGCAGTTGGTTGAGCATCCAACTCTTGGTTTCAGCTCTGGTCTTGGTCTCAGCTCAGGTCATGATCTCACTGCTGTGGACTGAGACCCACATCAGGCTCTGCACTCAGTGCAGAGTCTGCTTCAGATTCCCTCTCCCTCTCCTTCTCCCTCCCGCTCACACTCCACTCTCTCTCTCGCAAATGAATAAATATTTTTTAAAAAATGGGCAGAGAATCTGAATAGACATTTTTCCAAAGAAGACATACAGAGGGCCAACAGGTACATTAAAAAAAAAAAAAGCTCAATTATCACTTATTATCAGGAAAATGCAAATCAAAACCACAATGAGATATAACTTCACACTGTTAGGATGGCTATTATCAAAAAGACAAGAAAAAACAAGTGTTGGCAAGGATGTGGAGAAAAGGGTATGCGTGGGCACTGTTGGTGCAAATGTAAACTGGTGCAGTCACTAGGGAAAACAGTATGGAGGGTCCTTAAAAAATTAAAAATAGAACTATCATATGATCCAACAATTCTACTTCTGGGTATTTATCCAAAGAAAATGAAAACATAACTCAAAAAGATATATGCGTGTCCACGTTCAGTGCAGCATTATCTGCAATAGCCAAGACACAGAAACACCTAAGTGTCCATCAATGGATAAAGAAAGAACATGTGATATACAAACACACACACACACACAAATATTATTCAGCCATAAAGAAGAATGAAATCTTATCATCTGCAATAATATAGATGGACCTTGAAAGCATTATGCTAAGTGAAATAAAACAAAGACAAATATCATATGATCTCACTTATAGGTAAGAATCTAAAAAAATTTTTTAAGTTTATTTTTTAAAGATTTTATTTATTTATTGAGAGAGAGAGAATTTTTTTTTTTTTTTAAAGGAGTGGGGGGCACCTGGGTGGCTCAGCTGGTTGAGCAACAGACTCGATCTCAGCTCAGGTCTTGATCTCAGGGTCATGAGTTCAAGAATCATGTTGGACATGGAGCCTACTTAAATTTTTTTTTTTTAAAGGAGCTCATAGATACAGAGAACAAATTGGTGGCTGCCAGAGGTGGGCGGTGGGCCGAATGAGCTAAGGGGGTCAAAAAGCACAAACTTCCAGTTACAAAATAAGTCATGGGATGCAATGTACATCATGGGTAACCACAGTTAATAATACTGTATTACATACTTGAAAGTTACTAAGAGAGTAAATCTTAAAAGTTCTCATCACAAGAAAAAGTACTATAACTATATATAGTCATGGATGTTATCTAGACTTACTGTAGTGGTCATTTTAAAACATATGCAAATTATCAACTCATTATGCTGTGCACCTGAAGCTAATGTAATACTAATGCCAATTATACCTCAATTAAAAAAAAAACAACACTGCTCTAGAGGAAAGTCTAAAACTCAATCTAAAATATAAAAACTCAATCATTTCTTGGGAAAAAGGGAAACTAGGAAGGGAACATTTTCCATAGTAAACAGAAGAGATCCTAGTAACATCCTTTCCTCTAAGAATGACAGAAAGGAAACTGATAGTATTCGGTAGAATATTCAGAGCCAAGTCTGCTCTTTAAAAGATAAATACTAAGGAATCCCCAAGTCTTATAAAGACATGCATATCTTGTGCTATCTAAGATTTGTTTAAGATGAGTAGCTAAAATAAATATCATCATCCCTCATTCCACTGTTCAGTTCTAAAAAGTTCTACTCCAAGAAGCTCTTCAAAAAGCACACTTCCATATGGTAATTTACACTTTATTATAAACAATAAATGTTTATTAAAAATATTAACAGCAATAAACTTTTAAGTCAGCAAACAATTTTGTAAGTGCCTGCCAACACCATACTAGTCTACAGCTTCTTTAGAATCAAAGTGTGTGAAAGAATCTAAGGGCACACTTGCTAGCAGCATTCTCACACCGCCACCAAAAGACACAGGTGCTTGCATAGAGGAAAAGCCAAGTCCTAACTATAAAACATAAAAACCTGTGTATGTTTAATAAGAACTCAGTCATGCCAATAACATAATAATGTGTTCTTGCACTGATCAAGCATTTTTCTCAAGAAAAAATATGGATGTGAGAATTTTAAAATAAAAATATGATATAATCCACAGCACTTACATTGCACTTCTTCAAAAACTAATGTTAATGACCTTCAGGATGAATTATCTCTATGACAGTAAACACGAAATATCTGA
Organism: Callorhinus ursinus; assembly: GCF_003265705.2. Taxonomy (NCBI): domain Eukaryota; kingdom Metazoa; phylum Chordata; class Mammalia; order Carnivora; family Otariidae; genus Callorhinus; species Callorhinus ursinus. Next base: position 7,847,927 of record NW_027397110.1, on the reverse strand, counting down.
GGAAAAATGTATAAGCTGATTGGTTTTTTAAAAACCAATGCCATACGATGTTTTCACTTTTTTTTCATTTTTAGTTATGAAAGAATTTAAAATTCAGAAAAGTGAAATGATAACCCAAATATAACAATCATAACACACTGCCATTTTTGCTTCAGTTTTTTTTTTTATGAAACAGAAAATTGCAAGTTAGTTGGTTTCCCTGCTCATTCCACTGTCCTTTCTCCCCTTTCAGAAGTAAAAATCCTACTGAAATTAATGTGTCTTTTTCTAATACATGGGTTTTTTTAAAAAAATAATTTTGCAGGGTCACCTGGGCAGCACAGTAATTGAGCATCCAACTCTCGGTTTCAGCTCAGATAGCAATCTCAGGGTCCTGTGATCAGGCCCCACGTCAGGCTCTGTGCTCAGTACTGGGTCTACTTGGAATTCTCTCTCCCTCTCCCTCAAGCCCCTCCCACTCGCTCAAATAAATAAATCTTTAAAAAATAATTATTACTTTGCAGCATACATATATGGATCCATAGACAACACAGCACTGTTTTGTTTTTAACATTCATAAGTGGTATCACATTCAAATTCTTTAACTTGCTTTTTTTTCCTCAACGTAATGTTCCAGGATTTATCTGTGTAGACACACACAAACCTGGTTTGTCCATTCTGTGTTATAGTAATAAATTGCATCAAAATACTACTGCTTGCTTATCCAGTCCTCTACAGTTGGATAGTTTCCAAATTTTTCCTATTACAAATATAACCGAAATAAAAATGCTAGTACATGTTTCCTATTGTATAAATCCAAGGCACAGGGAACCTGGGTGGCTCAGTCGGTTAAACATGTGCCTTCGGCTCAGGTCATGATCCCAGTGTCCTGGGAACGAGTCCCACATCAGGCTCCCTGCTCAGGGGGGAGCCTGCTTCTCCCTCTCCTCCTCACTTGTGCTCTCTCTCGGTATTCTCTGCCTCTCTCTCTCTCTCAAGTAAATAAATAAAATCTTTAAAAAAAATCCAAGGCTCCTCTGTAGGGTATATATACCTCACAAAATCTTGCCAAAAATTACACATCCTTCAACAGTATATCAGGGTTTCTCTTCCCCACTGTCTTAACTGGTACCATTAGACTTTATGAAATTTGCACAAATTGAAGTGTTTGAAATAGTATTATTTAAGAATAACCCAATTTTTGTAGTTTTATTAGATAAATGGGCTTTCTCTTTGTAATATTTCTATTTCTAGATTATTACAGATTTGCAATATATAACTTATACCTTTCTTGTGTTCACCCATAAAGTCATATACTATAGAATTTTAAATTTCACATTCAATCTTTCAACAAAACAAAAATGTTTCTTTAATTATGATTTTCAAGTTGGCATAAGCTTTTAGGAAAATTATATAGAGTATCTTTAATAAAGGCATCCTGGGGACGCCTGGGTGGCTCAGTCAGTTAAGCATCTGCCAGGTCATGGATCAAGCCTCCTGTTGAGTGTAGCAACCTGCTCAGTGGGGAGTCTGCTTAACCCTCCCCCTCTGCCCTTTCCCCTGCCTGTGCTGCTCTCTCTCACTTGCCTGCTCCCTCTCTATCTCTCAAATAAATAATCTTTAAAAAAAAATAAAATAAAAAAAGACATCCTACATTTCAGATTTTCATACTGTTCTGGGGCTCCTGGCTTGTTCAGTTGGTAGAGCATGCAATTCTTGATCTCGGGGTTGTAAGTTCAAAGCCCCATGTTGGGTGTAGAGATCACTTAAAAATTAAAATCTTTTTTAAAAAAATTTCATATTGTTCTACTCAACAAAGGAGGTAAATATCTTAGACAAATAATCTGGTCCTTTTTTTTAAATAACAGTTTTGGGGGGATATAAATCACATACCATTAATTCAACCTTTTAAAGTGTACAATTCAGTGGGTTTTGGTATATTCACAAAGTTCTACCACTATCTAATTCCAGAATATTTTCAACTCCATACCTGTTAGTAGTCACTCTCCATTATCCCCCTTCCAGCCCCAGCAACCACTCATCTACTTTCTGTAGAGAAATTCATCAATATATTCTCATTCATAGTCTAAAAAACTTCTTTGGGTCATTTCCTTCAATTAGCTAGTGAATAAAACTTTTAACTGTTACACACACACACAACCTGTCCTTACTATGGAAGGCAGTCTAATAACTTAGGTTCCCTTAGGAAAAGGCACAATTTGTTCACAAGTCAGGGGTAAAACCTACCTAACAACATTATGAATACCATTAGCTCCTTTGATGTTACAATTATACTTGCTCAAAACTCAGTTCATTAGTTATATAGCCACACAGTATGCACACATCACTATTCTTTCTTTTGAAAAGGGCTGATGGTTGGGCGCCTGGGCAGCTCAGTTGGTTGAGCGACTGCCTTCGGATCAGGTCATGATCCTGGAGTCCCGGGATTGAGTCCCACATCGGCTTCCTGCTCAGCAGGGAGTCTGCTTCTCCCTCTGACCCTCCCCCCTCTCATGTGCTTTCTCTCTCTCTTATTCTCTCAAATAAATAAAATCTTAAAAAAAGAAAAAGAAAAGGGCTGATGGTAATCGGGCCATGAGTACAAAGGCATGAGCTGAACAATGCCCTAGAACACAACGCACTCAATGCCAAGTGCCTCACTGGACAGAAGCAGCTCACAGTTTAGGGCACATGTTCTATCTCTTTTACCAAATGAGTTTTAAAAAATGCCTTTAACAAATAGGCTGCAAAAAAGCCTGAAGAGTCTAAGGGCCAATGAACAACTCTACCCGATTAAAACAGCAGAGCCTTGTTTTCCCTATTTTCACAGGACTTTAACAGATGTCGACCAGAGCTCTCAATAACCTGAAAGCAAATACAGTCACAAGACAGCTCACCAGCATCTCAGAAAAAGAGCTACAATGTCTAGGGAAGAACAAAATGTGTAATAAAGAAACAACAGCTCCCTCCATGACACCAGGGGCCCAGCTCAGGAACAAGGCAGCCATAAGGTTGGTAACCGTATCTTTTCTGGTGCTTAATTTTCCTGCAAAACTGCCTTGGGATGAAAGAGGAAGTTCCAACCCTCAAAGCAATGAATTCCTCAGCTTTACCACCTCTGGCAGAATTAAACACTCAAGGCACAAAACTTAATACAAAGAGAATACTGCAAGAAACTAGTCTTGCAACTCAAGGAAAGCATAGTAAAGCACAGCCCCAAAAGCTCTCTAAAGTGGATTATACAATCATGACCACAGAGCAGTTCACAAAAGTACACAGGAAGGGACTGCTTATCTACATTTTTCACTCCCATGGTGGTACATAATCATTTGTTATCTGCACAGTACTTTATTATATGCCCAGACACTTCTTATAATCACAATTCTGGAATTACTTATCACAATAAGTATGACAGATTAAAATTTATTTTCCTTTTTCTAGGTGTTCAGATTACAACAGATGGGAGAAAATCAGCATGGCAAAATAGAGAAAGAAGACTTCCTTTGTCTCAAAACCCTGTCAAAAAGATGGCAGAATTGGGGCGCCTGGGTGGCTCAGTTGGTTAAGCGACTGCCTTCGGCTCAGGTCATGATCCTGGAGTCCCGGGATCGAGTCCCACATCGGGCTTCCTGCTCGGCAGGGAGTCTGCTTCTCCCTCTGACCCTCTTCCCTCTTGTGCTCTCTCTCATTCTCTCTCTGTCAAATAAATAAATAAAATCTTTTAAAAAAAGTTTTAAAAAAAGATGGCAGAATTGCTGAATTTTAGGGTTTGAGGAAACCTAGAGTATCCAATGATTTCAGATGATGAAGAAAGTAAAAGTTCAGAAGAGTTATAAGCAATTTTATCAATGTCAGCAAATTAGTGGCAAAGGCAAGAGGAGAACCCTGGCCTCCTGATTTCTAATTCAATATTTCCACACTAGCATATTTTTTTCTGTAAATAAATAATAAAATAGGTGAGGAAGATTCTGGGCTGTTTGGTTCAGCCCACCATCTTGTCTTTCTTTTTTCCTTAAGTTTTATTTAAGAATCTCTACACCCACATGGGGCTGGAACTCATGACCCTGAGATCAAGAGTTGCATATTCTTCCAACTGAGCCAGCCAGGAGCCCCAGTCTTTTAAAATGCCAAATCTTTCCTCATATTGGCTTGCAAAAAAAAAATTACAACAAAATCCAGACCTGTTATCATTTCTGCCAATCTGAAAGGAAGAGCAGTTCAATAAAACAGGCCAGGCAATGCACTGGAATTACAATGAATATAGAGGGATTATACGAATAGCAAATGAAACAGAGATGAGAGATTCTGTTTAGGCCTCAATACTACTGAGCAAGAGAGTTCCATGGTATAACTTGTTCTAGACAGTTGAAGTCAATGATTACTACTTTAACTTTTGATTTTTAAATTTTTAGTAAACTATTCTATAAATTTTTTAATCACATAGGCTAAATTTGTAACAAAAAAATAGCCTTTTAAACCATCATTTATTTTTTATTATTATTTTTTAAGATTTTATTTATTTATTTGACAGAGAGATACAAAGCAAGGGAAGGAATACAAGCAGGGGGAGTGGGAGAGGGAGAGGAAGAAGCAGGCTTCCAGCCGAGCAGGGAGCCCGATGCGGGGCTCGATCCCAGGACCCCGGGACCATGATCTGAGCCGAAGGCAGATGCTTAACGACTGAGCCATCCAGGCACCTCTAAACCATCATTTAGACAGCAGAAAGGAGGACAGAGCTGGGTGGGAACAAAGCGTGAGAGGAAATGAGGAGTACAATTAGGATGCTATTGAAGAAGTCCAAGAGAGAGGTGAGGGTGGCTTAGCCAAGGGCAATAGTGGAGCAGATAGTCTGAAATAGACTTGGTTATCCCTGCAATGCAAAGATGGTTCAACATATGCAAACTATTTAATATGACGGACTACATTAACAGAACGAAGGGTAAAAACCACATGATCATCTCAGGGCGCCTGGGTGGCTCAGTCAGTTAAAGCATCCGACTCTTGATTTTGGCTCAGGTCATGAACTCAGGGTCCTGGGATCCAGTCCCATGTCAGGCTCCCCAATCAGCAGGGAGCCTGCTTTTTCCCTTTCCCTCTGCCCCTCCCTGTTCACATAAAGGCTCTCTCTCTAAAAATAAATAAATAAATCTTTTAAAAAAAAAAACAAACACATGATCACCTCGCAGGAAACACATCTGATGAAATCCAACACTCTTTCATGATAAAAATTCTCAACAAACTAAGAATAAAAGGAAATGATCTCAACATAATAAATGCCATCACAAAAAGCCCATCATACTCTGTGGTAAAATACTGAAGCTCTACTACCAAGATCAAGAACAAGTTAATGATGCCTCCTTTCACCACTTCTACTTAACATACCGGAAGTCCTAACCAGACCAATTCAGCAAGGGAAAATAATAAATAAATAAATAGATAGATAGATAGATAGCATCCAAATCAGAAAGGAAGAAGCAAAATCGTCCCTGTTGCAGACACAACATGATCTTATACACAGAAAATCCCAAAGACGCTACAAAAAATACCGTTAGAACCAGTAAGCGAATTCAGTAAAGTTGCAGGATACAAAATCAACATATACTAATAAATGAACTACCTAAAAAGGAAATTATTAAGAATCCCATTTACAACCAGCATCAGAAAGAATAAAATGTTAAGGAATAAATTTAAGGAAGTAAAAGACTTATTCGCTGAAAACTGTAAAACCTCGATGAAAGAAATTAAAGACACAAATGAATGGAAAGTCATCCCATGTTTGTGGACTGGGAGACTTAGTATTATTAAAATGTCCATATTACCCAAAGCGATTAACAGATTTGAAAAAATTCCTATCAAAATCCCAATAGTATCTCTCACCGAAACAGAAAAAAAAAGTCTAAAATCCATATAAAACAACAAAAAACTCCATATAGCCAAAACAATCTTGAAAAAGAACAAAGCTGGAGGCATTACATTTCCTGATTTCAAGAAAACTAGGTAACAACATGCAAAAGAATGAAACTGGGGACACCTGGGTGTCTCAGTTGGTTAAGTGTCTACCTTGTGCTCGGGTCATGATCCCAGGGTCCTGGGATAGAGCCCTGCATTGGACTCCCCACTGGCATGCTTTCTCTCTCTCAAATAAATAAATAAAATCTTAAAACAAAACAAGATCACCTTAAAAAAAAAAAAAAAGAATTTGGACCCTCATCTTACACCATACATCAAATCAAATTGAAATGGATTAAAGACTTAAATATAAGACCTGAAACTGTAAAACTCCTAGAAGAAAACACAGGGGAAAAGCTTCATGACATTAGTCATGGCAATGACTTCACAGATAGGATACCACAGCACAGGTAACAAAAGCAAAAACAGATCAGTGGGACTATACCAACCTAAAAAGCTTCTACACAGCAAAGGAAACAGTAGAGGAAAAAGGCAAGCTACAGAATGAGAATAAAGTATCTGTAAACCACATATCTGATAAGGAGTTAACCTCCAAAATATATTAGGAACTCCTACAACTCAATAGCAAAAAAACTAATAACTCCATTTAAAAATAGGCAAAGGACTTGAATAGATAGTTCTCCAAAGAATAGCACAAAACCACAATGAGTTATCACCTCATGCCTGTAAGGATGTCTATTATCAAGAAAACAAAAGACAACAAATGTTGACAAGCGTGTAGAGAAACTGGAACACTTGTACACTATTGTGGGAATGCAAAATGGTAGCCATCATGACAACAGCATGGAATTTATTCAAAAAAATGAAAAATAAAACTTCTATATGATCCAGTAATCCCACTTCTGAGTATTTTTCCAAAATAACTTGAAGTCAGGATTTTGAAGAGGCAATAAAACTATTATGTCAATGCAGCACTGTTCACAATAGGCAAGATGTAGAAACAACCTAATAGATTAACAGATTTAAAAAAATGAGGTATATACACACAATGGAATATTATTCAGCCTTAAAAAAGGAAATCCTGTAATATGCAATAACACAGATGAACCTTGAAGACTTTATGCTAAGGAAAATAAGCCAGTCAGTCACAGAAGGACAAATACCACCACAAATACCATGGTTTCACTTACATGAGACACCTAAAATTGTCAAACTTGGGTTCCTGACTGGCTCAGTTGGAAGAGCATGTGCCTCTTGATCTGGGGGTCATAAATTCAAGCCCCACATTGGGTGTAGGGGTTACTAAAAAAAAAATACTTTTTTTTTAAGGGTTTTTTTTTTTTTTTTTTGAGAAGGAGAGTGAAAGAAAGAGAGAGCACAAGAGGGGGTAGGGTTAGAGGGAGAGGGAGAAGCAGACTCTGCAGGGAAGAGAGCCCGACGCGGGACTCGATCCCAGGACTCTGGGATCATGACCTGAGCCCAAGGCAGACGCTTAACCAACTGAGCCACCCAGGCACCCCATAAATAAACTTTTTTTAAAAAACTGTCAAATTCATAGAAGAAAAGAGTAAAACAGTGGTTGCCAGGGGCTAGGAAGAAGATTAAAGAGGAAGCTGCTAATCAATGGGTATAAAATTTCAGTTATGCAAGATAAATAAGTTCTAAAGATCTGCTGTATAACATTGTGCATATAGATAACATTACTGTGTTGTACACTTAAAAATCTATTAAGAGGGCAGATCTCATCTTAAGTGTTCTTATAATAAAATAAATTTTAAAAAAGAAAACAAAAAGTCACAATTGGGATATATTTTAAAGCTTGGGTTAGAATCTCAAGAACAAATATCCTAAAGCAGTATTTTTCAAATTGCAATTTATAATACACTGGTCACATAATCAATTTAATAGACCAAGATCAACATTTTGCAATTAAATAAAATAAAAACTATCAGATTGTACCACATGTAGTAAGGGTATTATTTCATAAAACTTTTGTCTCAGGTATCTATATACTTATGCATACAATTGGGTGCCAATATAAAATATGTCTCTAATTATGAGTCATAGCCAAAAAAGCTTAAGAAACCATGCCTAGAAGCTGAGGATACTTATCTTCCCTAAAATCTTTGTCAAAGTCCTTCATTAGGCTCAAGTGAAACAAGCTACAACAAGTTTAATTACATTCCTAATATAATCTTATTGATCTGCCCAAAAAATACATTACTTGGTCTTTGGAGGAAAAAAAAAAAAAAGAACAGTACAAGCAATATTCAAGTATCACTGGAATACCAGGCATAAATTATGTTATTTCTACCAATCATGGAGATACACAGATTACTAAAGAAATACAACACCAATTTTCTTTAACCACCACACAATTTTAATGATTCAACTACTCCTAATTTTAGGGGTTAAACACCACCAATGTGTACTTACTTTCTGAATTTTCAGGAAAATACCTTACTCTCCCAAATGAGAAAATATGGCCTAATTCTCCTTGAAGAATACAGAGTAGCAGCTCTGAAATATTTCTTCAGAAAACTTCCTGTCTTAAGCAATAATCTTTTTTTAATAACTGAGATAAAATAAAACTGTATCTACCAATTCACCAAGTCTTTAGGTTCAAGTAGTTCAGTCTCTGAGCAATGCTATTGGCATAATTCATAATTCTTTGTTTTGGACTGTTATCCCTTGGTCCCTGACCACTAAATGCCAGTGGTGTATCCTCCCTCCTCCATAGTCACTGCAACAACCAAAAGTGCCCCCATACTTTCCCAAATACCCTCTGGAGATACGGTACCTCTGCCATTAAGAAGCACTGAAAAATTTAGCTGATACTCTCCTTAGATCAACTGATTGTCACATAATGAATTGTGGTCTCCAATTCAGGGTAGAAATGTCAGTCAGCTATCAGTGTCTTGAATTTAACTATTTCCAAGGTAGCATTAAAATCATATGGTCCAAAGTAGAGAGAATATTTACTTTTTTTTTCTAGCACAGGCAGTCCCTGGGTGTTATTTTTAAGATGGTATGCACCAAATGTAAACATCCAAGAAATAAAAGGTTGACATATGGATTCTACAAGTATTCTAAGTTAAATGTTTACCTCCATTTCTCCCAAGTTTCACAAAGAAAGGATAAGACAGAAATATAGAAAAAATGTCTAAGATTATTTCCTTGAACAAAGTCTACAAGTATATTTATATGTTTATGTATACATGTCTAGTGTACAGATTTAAGGGAAAAGTCACTGAGTAATACCTGACAAGTTTTATCAGATTTAAAAGAATATATAACTTACTAAATACTTATGACTAGAAACAGTAGCACTGCTTATTCAATCCTTGCAGCAAGCTTATGAGGGCATTATTATTTCCCCATTACACAGAGGAGAATACTGAGGTACAGAGAAGTTAAATAACCTGTTGAAGATCACTTAGTGATTAAGCGGCTGAGCAAGGGTTCAAACCCAGATTAACCCCAGAGCTCTCACTAAAAGCTGTACTGTTTCAAGGCACACATAAGAAGATGGGAGGAGGAGATTTTAAAAGCGAAAAGAGGGGCACCTGGGTGGCTCAGTCGGTTGAGTGTCCGACTCTTGATTTCCGCTCAGGTCACGATCTCAGGGTCGGGGGATTAAGCCCTGCTCTGTGCTGAGTGTGGAATCTGCCTAAGATTCTCTCTCTCCCTCTCCCTCTGCCCTCTCCCTCAGCCCTCTCCCTCTGCCCCTCCCCCACCTAAAAAATAAATAAAAATAATAAATGGGAAAAATAAATAAAAGCAGGAAGGAATTTGTCTGAAAACTATGAAAAATATTAATACTCCACTACAGTACAACTATGAAAAGGTTATCAGCAAAAATTCCTATGACCGAAAAAAACTAGATTTTCATCCCAAGGCTCTTCAGCAATAGTATTTAAACTCTGCACTTAAAGTTCACATTACAAAGCAGCTCAAATTAAATGAACTGTGAACTCCATTTTGTACATATCACCTTGCACATAATACTCAACTTTTAAACATTGTTAGCCTGTTTAGTTTGTTGCTTAGGCAGCATTTCTATTGTGATAACCACATGGTACTTCTGTACAAAAGATATAAAAAAAATCAGTATTACTCTAATCAATTATATATTACAAAGGGAAAAGGGCACCTACACAATGGGCAAATCTGGCAGGAATTTAACCAAATGTGAGATTTAACATCACCGTTAATGAAACTACCATCACAGACCTCCTGATATTTAGCATAAAAAGACAAAACATTCTGCCCACAATATTCATCCTGAAGCAACGCAAGAGGAAAAAGGTATATTCAAATTGAAGGATAGTCTATAAAACAACTCATCTCTTAAAATGTCAACGTCATTAAAGACATCTCCCTTCCTAAAACCGGGCTTTAGGAACTGTTTTGGGGTAAGAGACAGGACAACTAAATGCAATGTAATTCTTGACTGAATTCTAGATTTCAAAGCTTTAAAGGTATAAAGGACATTATTAAAACCAAGGAAATATACAATATAGACGGTATATTAGATGATAATACATCAATACTAAAGTTCCTGAGCGTAAAACTGTATTATGGTTGTGTAGGAGAAATCTCCTTATTCTTTGGAAATGGATGCCGAAATATTTAGGAGTGAAGTGTCATGATGTCTGCAAGTAACCCTTAAAAGTTTCAGCAAAATATAAATACGCATGTGTGTGTGAAAAGAGAACACAAAAATGTGGCAATATGTTCAAAATTGGTAAGTTTAGTCAAAAGGGTATATGGGTGACCACTGTACCATTCTTTACACTTTTCTGAAGGTTTAAATGTCATCAAAATAAAAGGCTGGGGCAGAAAATAATCCAAGACACAAAACTCAGGAATCTGCACCTAAGTATTACGTAAGGATTAAGGCAGAATAACAATCATTCTCTTTGGTGAGGCACCTGGGTGGTGCAGTCAGCTGAGCGCCCAACTCTTGGTTTCGGCTCGGGTAGCGATCTCAGTCAGAGTCGTGAGATCTAGCACAGCGTTGGGCTCCGCGCTCAGCAGGGAGTCGGCTTCAGATTCTCTCTCTCTCTCTCTCTCTCCCTCTCCCTCTGCCCCGCACTCGTGCTCTCTCTCCCCTTCTCTAAAATAAATAAATAAATCTTAAAAAAAAAAAAGAATCATTCTCTTTGGTAAAAGAAAGAAAAGAAAGGAGTCAAGAAGCAGAAGTCATGGAGCGAATAGGGATTCAGACCACTGTGACTCAAACATCTTCCTGTCCTTATAACCCCAAGGACAAACATCCTATTGGCAAGAACCAAGTAAGCAAAGCTCTGTGTGCAGAAACAGTGAGTAGTCACTCATCCATCAATATTTATTAAATATCTATGTGTCAGACTCCATGGCAGCATCACAGCAATACAAATAAGAACACAGACTCTGGACTCAGCGTGTAGGTTCAAATCCCAGGACTACCAAATCCGAGCTCTACCATTTGCTATTTGTGTACCTTTTAGCAAATTACTCAATCTCTCTGTGCTTTGATATCTTCATTTTTAAAGGGAAGATAATAACAGTACCTAATTTAAAGGTTTGCTATGAAGATTAGATGACATAACAAATGTAAAATGCCGGGCACCTGGGTGGCTCAGCTGGCTCAGTGGGGAGTCTGCTTCTCCCTCTCCTTCTGCCTCTCTCCCAAGCTTGTGCTAATAAAATCTTAAAAAATTAAAAATTTTAAAAAAGCTCTTGTATTATTCTTGGTTTCCTGTTTGTTATTTGTTTTTAAAGGGAATCATTTATCTGGTTATTTCTTTGTATATATAGGTATTTGTTAATTGGAGAATTCTGCTCTGTACATGAATGTTCAGATGCTTGGTAAATAAGGTAAATGAATATTCTAGTACACCTGAACTTTTAAAAGTTTTTTTTTTTTAAGATTTTATTTTTAAGTAATCGCTACACCCAGCGTGGGGCTTGAACTTATAACCCTGAGATCAAGAGTGGAATGCTCTACTGATTGAGCCAGCCAGCCGCCCCAAACTTTTAAAAGTTTTGTTGGAGGATTAGTTTTCTATTTCAGCATAGTAAACTATTCTAAAACTCAGCAGCTTAAAACAGTAATAAACATTATCTCATATAGTTTCTGTGGCTCAGGAATATGGGAGCAGCTTAACTGAGTGATTCTGACTATGAGGTTGCACTCATAATGTTTGCTGGGGCTCTCATTATCTGAAGGCTTGCCTGGGGCTGGAGAATCCATTTCTAAGCTTACTCACATGGCTGTTGGCAGCAGGTCATGATTTCTCACTGGCTATTGCTGGAGGCCTCAGTTCCTTACCAGATGGACCTCTACATAGGATTGCTTGAATGTTGTCATGACATAGCAGCTGGCTTCCCTCTAGAGCTTCCTGTCTATGGATTTGCCTGTTCTAGACTTTTCATATAAATGGAATCATACAAGATGTGCCCTTTTGAGTGGCTTCTTTCATTCAGCATAATGTTTTCAAAGCTCATCTATGTTGTAGCAGGTGTCAGAACTTCATTCCTTCTTAAGGACGAATAATATTTCATTGTATGGATATACCACATTTTAAAAATCCATGTAGTCAGTTAATGGACACTTCAGTTGTTTCTACTCTTTGGCTCTTATGAATAATGCTGCTATGACCATTTGTGTACAAGTTTTTGTGTGGGTGCACGTCTTCGTATTTCTTAGGTATATACCTAAGGGTTGAAGTCTGTATAGTTTTATCCCTCTGTATGACTGCAGTAGAATTCTAACTGGACTTGTCACCTCTTTAATTTGCCTTCTACTTTGCTATCCAAGTGATCTTTCAAACATGGGAGATTTAATCACATCTTTTTTTTTTTTTTTGAGATTTCATCACATCTTCTCTCTGTTTCTGTGTTTTGAGTGGCTCCTTGTAGCTTTCAGGAAAAGTCCAAACTCAGCTTATCACACAGGCCATTTATGATCTGGCTCCTGCCTTCCTTTAAGTTTTTCCTGCCATACTTTTCATTCTTATTCACTTAACCTCAACTGATGTGATGCTTTCGCCCATTAGGTTTTCATGCTTCTACCATTGTCTCAATGGTTTATCACTTTGAATGGGAAATAACTACTTATTCTTTAGAAATCAACTCTGGTCCCATTTGTGATAAAGTTTATCACCTTTAATTGATTAATTTTAAGATTTTATTTATTTGAAAGAGAGAGAGAGAGAGTGCACAGGCAGGGGAGAGACGGAGAGGGAGAAGCAGAAACAGACTTCCCGCTGAGCAGGGAGCCGATGCAGGGCTAGGGGCTAGATCCGAGGACCCTGGGATCATGATCTGAGCCAAAGGCAGACACTTAACCAACTGAGCCACCCAGGTGCCCCCCTTTATTTAATTTAAATATTCCTTCTCTGTGCTCTTATAATACCATAATACTTATCATGCTGTTCTCTGGACATTGATTCCTGTTTGTTTCTTCAGGTAGACTGTAAAACCCTAAGAGAAGGAGCCATATCTTTTTTGACTTAATCTCTCTAGGCCTAATAGTAACACAAAAAAGTAGCTAGTGTCTATTGGGTTAATACATAAATGCCAGGCAATATTCTAGCATTTTACATTTTTTTTAAGATTTTATTTGAGAGATTGAGAGAGAGAGAGCACGTGGCAAGAGAGAGCACAAGCGGTGGAGAGGGAGAAGCAGACTCCCCGCTGAGCAAGGAGCCCAATGTGGGGTTCAGTCCCAGGACCCTGAGATCATGACCTGAGCCGAAAGCAGACACTTAACTGAATGAACCACCAAGACGCCCCAATACAAGACTTTTTATTGAAAGACCTGAACCAGTATAAAGTCTTTCAAGGTAAAAAAAAAAAAACACTTCAAATAAAAGCTAAAGCCACTCTTCAAGAAAGGTTACACTTTTAAAAAGGGGTAAGAAAATGGAATAAAAGTAACAAAAGGATAAATGTTTGACCTGCAATAAGCAACTAATATAAAAATAAGGGGGGGATATAAGCAATGGGAAGGCTTTGTAGGAAGAAGATTAAATCTGATGCAGAAATTAGCAAAATTTGTAGAGGACATAAAGCTAGAAAGTAGTGTTTCAAGGGATCTCTTTTTTTAATTCAATTAATTAACATATAGTGTATTATTAGTTTCAGAGCTAGAGGTCAGTGATTCCTCAGTCTTATATAACACCCAGTGCCCATTATATCCTGTGCCCTCCTTAATGTCCATCACCCAGTTACTGCATCCTCTCAGCCCCTTTCCCTCCAGCAACCCTCAATTTGTTCCCTACGATTAAGAGTCTTACAAGGGATCTTTTTGGGGAGCTGGGACTGTAACACTGGAGTGTAGTAACGGTTGCACAACTCTACAAGTTTACTAAAAATCACTAATACACTTCAAACAGGCAAATTTAGCAGTATATAAATTACACACCAATAAAGCTGTTTCTTAAAAAGTGGTTATTTGTTTGCTGAAGAAGGGAGAATTTCATTATTAGAATTTCTCTGACTGAAGAAAGGAAGCAGCAAAGAGAAAAAGTACAATAATTCATTCTACAGACAGGAAAATAAAAATGTCATGGGTTACTCTCTATAAACCTTGCTTAGACCACAAAAGCTTACCATCTTAAGAGTAAAAAGACAATAGATTTAGAGAATGTGGAATGAGGGGAAGGAATACTCCGACTTAATTTCCTATCACCTAGGAGAGAGGTAACAATTTATTCTGATCCCACATTATTGCATATGCCTGAGATGTAGAGATGGTACCTCCTATCAGAGAAGAATTTCAAGAGGAAATTTAAAAGCAGAAAATCAAATCCAGAATCATCTTAAAAGAACGTACGACAATTTCTTTACCAGCAAGATGACAACAGTCAATTCCCTCAGCCAGCAAACATCCAAATAGGGGATTTTTTGTTATTTTTGGAGAAGATTAATTTGCATTGGTTCAGGACAGCAGCACTGTATTTTACTTACCCATGTGCAACTACAGAGATCAAGCGAAACTGCACCTATAAACAACCACAATTCACATTTGCTTTGAGCTATGAAAATATTAACCTACTCTGCCCTCCCCTGCATCAACTTCAGCAAAGCCTGGGTCAAGAGTCTCAACTTCCCAAAACAGCACAGGTGTCTCTAATTTCAGACCTGCTAGTCTCCTTTCTGCCTTTGGTTAAATTAGTAGCCAAGTCTGTTTTTATTTTCTAGATAAAAACACAAACAAAAAATTCCACTAACTCCTGTAAGTATTTTCTTTTTTTCTTCATAAAAGAAGGTTCCAGCAGACATAAATGAAGTAACATGTATCAATATCTAAATCTCTTTCCTCTAAATGGCTACAATAAAGGTCAGAAGAGCTCAAGGCGGTGATATCCATGATGTTATCCACTCAGACTTGAAGTATAATAGCGATGAACTTTATATATTTCAATAAAAGAACACAGTGTGAAAATAGCATGTCTAACAGCATTTACAGTAGCATGCCTAATCCTTAGTAGGCGTTCAGTACATTTTAGTTGCTTTCCTTTCCATTAATTCTTACAGTATTTCCATGAAATAGTTCCTGTTTATTACTACCCCAATAAAAAGCAGGAAAACAGAAAGAAGGGAATTTCCTGACTGACCACCCAGACCAGACCCCAACATTCAGGCGTCTAGATAATAACCAAGGGGATTCATCTGCAGAAGTTAAACTTTCTTTTTTTTTTTCTTTTTAAGATTTTATTTATTCACTTGAGACACAGAGAGAGAGCGAGCGAGCGAGAGTGCATGAGCAGGGGGAGAGGCAGAGGGAGAGGGAGAAGCAGGCTCCCAGCCGAGCCAGGAGCCAGAGGCGGGGCTCGATCCCAGGATCCTGGGATCATGACCTGAGCCGAAGGCAGACGCTTAACCATCTGAGCCACCCAGGCACCCCAAACAGAAGTTAAATTTTCATCAACCTTCCCTACCTCACTTCCTAGGCAGTAGTGTCAATTCCAAGGACCATGGTTCCCTTTGCTACAGAAAGTAGCTCAAGGGGGACCTGGCTGGCTTAGCTGGTAGAGCATGCAACTCTTGATCTCAGGGTCATGAGTTCAAGCCTGACACTGAACATAAAGCTTATTTAAAAAAAGAAAAAGGTAACTCAACTGTTTTTCCTTGTAGCAATGTATTTATGATTACTGTTCTTTCTGAGAGACAAGCTATCTCAAAAACTTTTGCTGTGCTACGTGCAGGTGCAACAAGAGTCCAAGGCTGTCATCAACCCACAGAACCCTATACACAAGTTTGTAAGATTCCTGGTTGGGGGATTGTAGGGAGTAGTGTCATTATTATTTTTTTTTTTTTTTTGGCTATCAAGTTCACTCTCTGAGTGATCCAAGTTTCCTGCACCAATGAGCAATGGGATCTCCACAAACCTAAGACCACAGAAAACTATAGCTACACGTGAACTAGCACTACCTTACTTTGACAGGAAATGTTCTGACAGAAATAGGTTTGCAAAGCTGTGTGAAGTTACCATCTATAGCCTTTTGTGGGCACCTGACACAAGACAGATATAGGAGCCCAAGCCATATCTGGTATATTTTTGTTTAGCCCAGAGCTTAAGACAGGAACACAAGCATGCTGTGTCAAATCAAACTCTAGTGGTTGCAGATAGACAGATTCTGTCATCAGTAACAAAATTTTATAATTGCCATGATGGCCTGGCTACTGTCAAAACAGGCCCCTTGTTGCATTTAGTCTACCATTCACATAAGCTACTGAGTGTCAGAGTGACCAGAAGAATTAGTTAGCCTGTCACTAGCCATTATCCCAAGCTGGTTTACATAATGGCTCTAATACAAGAACTTCTGCCCTCCAAGGACTGGATCATGTTTGTATAAGTATGTGTGTGAATTCATGGTTCTGTTCTATAACCACCAAAATTTTTAACTGCTGTGCTGTTTCTTGGCATTCAATAAATTCTAACAAGATACTAGACATAGTCCACAACATTAGATAATCAATGATGACAAACCATCATGGGGCTATGAGAGTGCTTCCCTAAACAATAATCCAATCTGATCTATTCTAGTTCAGAACTTAAAATACTAACAAAACAGCTTAGGAAAGGAACAGGAAAAAGTAAATAAACCTGGGACCTACCTTGTTTACAACTCCCACAGACAGATGAAATTCAATTCCATGCCAACCATACCCCTCGATCACTAAAACACAAACAGAAAAATAAAAGTTCATGCAATATAGTTCATGCAGTGCTTCCAGTTCCTAAAGGGCATTTGATTTCAAAGGCATGAAGCTGTTCATCTAACTTCTTCATGCCTACAACAGGGGTTGAGCTCTGTCCCTGGCAAAAAGGCCCAAATAGGCAGAGTTAAATAATAGCTAACACTTGACTAAGCACTTATTATATATGCCAGGCACTGTTCTAACTGCTTAAAATGTACTAATTTAATCCTCAACAACCCTCAGATAATTACTCTTACTAAGTCATTTTAAGTCTAAATCACAACTGACCTGTAGCTCTGAAAATTGCTCTTACTGGTGTTAAGAAATGGCTTTTAAATAAATGTAGGTGATCTCAACCACAGTAGCTGGGCTGGTTTCGATGGTTGATATATCTACAAATGTTCCATATTCGTCCATTCATTATGTATCTCCTGAGTTCCCACAATGTGCTGAGCTCTATACCAGGTGCTAAAGAGGATTCATCCTCTGTCCTTTAGAAGAAACTAGTTGGGGAGATCAGGCTAGACTACGAGAAATGGTTCAAGAAATGGAGTGCCCTTTTATGAGGTACACTCTTTTGCACAATCCTTCAGTAACAATTAGCTTTGAGAAAAGGGGACAAAAGCTTCACGTAAAAGCTGGACCTTTGGGCGCCTGGGTGGCTCAGTTGGTTAAGCGACTGCCTTCGGCTCAGGTCATGATCCTGGAGCCCCAGGATCGAGTCCCGCATCGGGCTCCCTGCTCAGCAGGGAGTCTGCCTCTCCCTCTGACCTTCTTCCCTCTCATGCTCTCCCTCTACCATTCTCTCTCTCTCAATAAATAAATAAAAATCTAAAAAAAAAAAAAAAAGCTGGACCTTTAAAAATAGGTACATGAGCAAAGAGAGGAGAAAGGCTTTTCAGGCAAGGGACTGAGAACAAAAACAGGGTGGCAGGGACAGGCACTGTGTATCTGAGGTCCTTCATAATCTTATCCCACCCAGCCACTGATCTCCCTTCCCTTCCCTTCCCCATTAGCTGTACCAAACTTCTTACTTCTGGGACACACAGTCTTTAATAGTTCCACTGTTTTCCTACTGCATAAAATGCTCTTACTTTTTCCCAGGTAGGTAACATGAACTTATCTTAGTATACAGTAGGCACTCAGTACAATATAGCCAGTTAGAAATAATTTTTATTATTAAAGATCTGATTGAAATATTTTTCTAAAGCCTTCCAATTCCCCAGAGTTAATCTACTCGTCTCCCCACCACACTCACATGGCATTTGTCCATTTTTCCATTAGAGTGATAAAACATTTTATTGTCCCCAGGTTTCCTTTTTTCTTTTTCTCTTACTTGTCTGAACAGAAACTATCTTTCATACAACTCAGTGTGCCCTAAAACCTAACACAGTGTCTGGCACATAACAGGTGCCCATTATATTCTTGTTGACTGAAATACCAATTGACTCAAATTTACAAAATAAATTATAAAAGGATTCCTCTAAAAGTCAGCTCCTTTAGTACATTTAGGTGATTTAGTTTGTCAAAATCTAATGCACTTTTACATTTTCATGAATACATCTGCCACATAATTATGCCAACAATTCAGGTACAAAAAATCAAAGTGGATTCACTAAAAACTACCAAGCTCACTAGTTTTTGCTTGACAACAAAATGAAGTCCTCATTCATGCCAAATGAGACAGAAGAAATTAATTGAATTGATAATTTAGATATTGTGGCTGGAGACCATACTCACTGAAATAGTGCCACAGCTTTGTATGCAGTCTGTATGTTTAAATAGGTATTTATATTGGCTTTAGTCATGGATCATAGAGGTTACAAATTTAGAAGTCCAATCATAAATCCAAGATTTATTTATAGAAACTTTCCATATGGTAGGAGTTTAAGAAGTAAAACAGCAGCCTTTTTGCCTGCCGAAAGCAGAGGGTAGCAGAGTGCCAAAGGAATAAACCCTCTCCTGACTCTGCTCTTGGCACTGTTTAAAGCAAAGGAAGAAATGTGCAGGGCAAGCAAGAGCCTTACTGAAAATCAGTCACCCAGGGCAACGGGCATTTTGAATGTCTGTGCTATTCAAGGCTTAAATATTAATTTTATACATGCCCATGTTCATTTAAAGCACAACTTGCGGCTTGGAACTTAAAAAATGTTCTAATGTGCTAGTTGGTCCACATATTAATGGAGTCAGCCAGGTTTTAACATGCCAAGCTTAAAATACTCTCTAAATCATTATGCAAAGGTATGAACTCAATCCTTTATTCTCAGGAAAAGGCACTTAGGGAGAAAGACTAAAGCAGTAGTATTTCAAGGGAAGCCATACCAGAAAAAGTCAACTCCTACAGAGTGATGAGTTATCTTTTAAAAGTAGATGAATAGAAAGAAGATAAAAGGTAATGACAAATTACTTACAATTATTAATATCAAAATGAGATCCAGGATTTTTAGTTCAATGTTGTCAGAGAATGTATTTTGAAACTGATTTCTACACGAGACCATCTTATAAAAAGGTTTTTTTAGTCATCCACTGACTAAGCCCCTTTAGAATCCAAGTCTTATGTTACACTAAAACGAGTTATATATGTGAACAGTATTGTAAGCAAAGTTCTTCTAATCTTTTATATTACTGGCTTTAGAGAAATGCCAATAAAACCTAGAATGACTAAAACTTTATAACTAAACCTTGGAAGCTTACACATCCAATCCCTTCATTCTCAGTTGAGAAACCAGAGTAGAACACATTCAGTGACTTGATAACAGAAACACTTGTGCCAGAATCTGATTACTAGTCCAGTGTATTTATCCTACTACATACTATGGAACATACTGCTTTATTAAGACAGAAAATGTTTTGGAAATTACAACAGAAGAAAAATTTAAATACCTACACTCTTTCCCTAACTTTGGAAAAGAATTTAAAAATTAGATATGTGTGCCCTGAAGTTTTGGGAAGGCTACTCCTTAAAAATTTAGGCATTGAAAAATTCTAACAGTTATTTTCAAGGCTTATGACTCAAAACATGCTCGCAGAGATCTCTACTGGAAGCGCGGCTTTTAAAAGTTTCCCTTACATTCCAAAAGAAACGAGAATAATTTTTACAATCTAAGTAAGATGACATGGTCCTCATCTTCTAAAATATAAACTTCACACACACAAAAATAAGCAATTTCACAGAATTCAGGGTCTTCTTTCAAACAAGCAGTTCATCTGAAAGAATGCTACTGTCTCATTTGTGGAGAAAAAGATGCAAAGAGTAAAAGTAAAGTAATTTAAAAATGGTATGGAAGTGTAAAAAAGGAAAAGGAGCAAAGAGGAAAGACAATCAATACAGAGGTTTGATTCCGATATCAAAAACAGAAGAGAAAAAACAATTCCTAATTAAATGAATGAACTGCAGTTTTTAAGCAGTCAGCCTTAACAAGGTGTGGTCACATACCTCCTACCTCCTCGAACTGAACACTTACGAGAAAAACCTTAATCTCATTCTGTCTGATCCCCCTACTTACTCTTTCCTCCACTTCCAAAGAGCAATAAGTGGACTGGGCCTCCTGGAGAAAGCGGAGGAGTCAGAAAGGTCAGCCCATGTAACCCCTCAGAGTCCTGGTACTGGCTGGACTTAGGACAGAGTCAAGAGAGGCTCAGCGGGGAGCCTGCCTCTCCCTCTGCCTGCCGCTCCTCCTGCTTGTGCACGTTCTCTATCGCTCTGAGAAATAAATAAATAAAATCTTAAAAAAAAAAAAAAAAGAATGTCCTTTTTAAGGCTAAATAAATTCTATTGTATGTACATTACCACATTTCGTTATCCATCCATCAGTGGAGGGCCATTTAGGTTGTTTCCACCTTTTGGCTATTGTGAATAATGCTGCTGTGAACACTAGTGTACAAGGACCTGTTTAAGTCCCCTCTTTCAATTACTTTGGGTATTACTTAGGAGTAGAATTGCTGGATCCTATGGCAATTTTATGTTTAACTTTTTGAGGAACCACAAAATTGCTTTCCACTGGGGCTGTACAACTGCATAATCTCACCAGTGATACACAAGAGTTCCAGATTCTCCTCATAGTTTTTTTTGATAATAGCTATCCTAACAAGTGTCAAGCAGTATCAAAGGAAAGGGTCCTTATGCTTATGGCTTTAAAGCATTTTCTATCTGAAGGTGTTCCTATGGCACTGGTCCATCTCCACTCCCCAAAGATGTGTCTTATCTTCTGGTTCTCCATCATGGTTCTCCAGAGTCTACCACTCATTCACTGCACTAGTCACTTCAAATCCTGTCCACTATGACTACCACTACACTCTACTCTGCTTTCTCTGCTTTCCTTCCATATCCTTTCACCTATGCTTCTCAAAAAATGTTGATCTATTTATAACCAGACACTGCCAGTTTCATCAACACACTCCTTCAACTTCTGGAAGAACCAACTACTCCCAGCACTTTTGGCACTTCAAGTCTTCTCAGGAATTGTCAACAATGCTCAAAAATTCTTTCTTGACTATCTAAGGCACTTGCTTTTCTTTTCCTTGGTTTTGAGTTCAGCACTCTTTTGGATGCTTGAAAATGACACACAGGTCTATAGATAACCGAAGTTTTGTCTAAGTCTACCTGCATTTAAGCAGAGCTTATAGATAAATAAAATGAATAAACTCATTCTCAAGGAATAAAAAAGCGTACAGATCTTAAAATATAATGAACGTTTAGGTGAAAAAAGGTAGATCACAATAAAGGGAATCAGAAGTGTTTGAGGCAAAGGAGTTAAATGTTTACATAAGATGATTAGGGTAGGCCTCATGAGAAAGTGACCGAAGCAAGAGTTGACAGTGATGAAAGTTAGCCATTCAGGTATCTAGAGGAAGAGCACACGGAACAGCCAATACAAAGGCCCTAAGGCAGAAGCAGGACTGTCCCGTTCAAGGAACAGCAAGAATGTGGCTGCAGGGCGCCTGGGTGGCTCAGTCGTTAAGCGTCTGCCTTCGGCTCAGGTCATGATCCCAGGGTCCTGGGATCGAGTCCCACATCAGGCTCCCCGCTCAGCGGGAAGCCTGCTTCTCCCTCTCCCACTCCCCCTGCTTGTGTTCCTGCTCTCACTGTCTCTCTCTGTCAAATAAATAAATAAAATCTTTAAAAAAAAAAAAAAAAAAGAATGTGGCTGCAGCAGAGTGACAAGGGAGATTCGGTAGGTAAGGTCAGAAAGGTTAATAGAAGACCAGATAAGATAAGGCCTTACGGTTAATTCCTCAAGAGTGAAATGGAGACCCACTGCAGGGTTTCTGAACAGAGGGGTGACATGATCTCACGCAGGTATAATGAGAATGATTCAGGCTGCTGTGCTGAAAATAAAGGAAAGAGTAGAAGATGGGAAATCAGTTAGGAAATGCTACAATAATCCGGGCAAGAGAGGACAGTGGCTTAGACCACAGTGGTAGCAAGAGTAACGGTTAGAGTCCTTGATTGGGATATATTCTGAACACAGGTCCTGTAAGTTTTCCTGGCAGACTGCATATGGGGTATAAGAGAAATATAAGGTCCAAAGTTTTGACCAGAACAACTAAAAGAGTAGAGGTGCCATAAAATAAGACAGGGAAAGCTGCTGGTGGGAAAAAAGTTTAGAGGAGGAAAATGAATCTAAAATGTTTTGTGTATGTTGAGTTTGAGACAGCTTCCAACTTTCCAACAATTAAATATAGTCAGGTTGATGAAATAATGGTTTTAACATTTCTCTTTTACTATCCTGTACTAGATAATAAACCATAGGTTTACTTTAGTGTAGATTCTACAGTTTTACAACAAATTAATTTCAGCAGTTACCACATACATGAAAAAAGAAATAGTTTGGTGCTGATTAATTCCCAATGACTGACCACATCCTTTAAAGCTTGAAGATCAAGACTGAAATCCACTCCATCTCACAGTCATAGATATAGGGTCAAATCTCAGTAAATGAGGAAGAATAACAAAAGAAAATGAGCTCCTAGCATCTGTTATCAACACTGAATTCTTCATCCTGACTGCAACTGAAAGATTCCAGTGATCCTAACATATCAACTACAGTATGACATAGTCCTCTTATTCTATAGCTTTTTTTTTTTAAGATTTTATTTATTTATTTATTTGAGAGAGAGAGAGAGAGAGAATGGGAGATAGAGAGCACGAGAGGGAAGAGGGTCAGAGGGAGAAGCAGACTCCCTGCTGAGCAGGGAGCCCGATGCGGGACTCGATCCCGGGACTCCAGGATCATGACCTGAGCCGAAGGCAGTCGCTTAACCAACTGAGCCACCCAGGCGCCCCTAGTCCTCTTATTCTAAACACAAATTTTTCTCCCTCTGTTCTCTGGAAGATCCCAAAAGAAAATGGTTAAGAGTCAGAGAACAAACACCATTTAGGAAGAAAAACAATTCAGAGAGGAGCCTATATCAGAATAGCACCATTCCCATATTCTTCTGGTCCAGGCCATTGGAGAAATCACAAAATCATACCAACTCAAGGCTGGAAAGGGATCATCATGTGTCAACAAATATTTTCCAAGTTACCATGGGCTAGATGCTAAGGATACACAGATGATTATGACAAAATCCCTATTCAAGGCACTGTGTACTAAGTACTTTAATAAAGGAATTTACCTAACGATTATGGGAGTATAAAGACAGGAGTAAAGGAGTGGATTTTCAAAATAAATTGCCAAGAATTAACTTGGGATGATCACCACATCCACCATCTCCTACCAAAAGACTCACGTGGTGACTGAAGCTAAGGAGGAAGCAAGACTGCAGCCCTAACAGGGCTGGGACTCACAGCCTCTTAAAATTAGTCTTGTTCTCTTACGTGACTGGTTAAAGAAAATAAAGGTGCTTATGATCTTTTCCATCCCTGCTTCATTTCTTATCCACAAAAAACTGGGATCATGAGAAAACACTGTTCTAGTCCAACCATTCACTCAGTGCCAATCTTCAAATTTCACAAGATAGTATTTAGTCCTTTAAAATATTTGCTAAAAGAAAAGAGTGCCTCTCTTCCCTTCCCAAAGGAAATGTCTTTTAACCTAGGCTATTTACAGAGGTCTAGGCCACAATTTTAACTTCTAGAATAAAACTAACCATAACCACTTCTAATGTAACTTTTCCTCTGGCCCAAGTTCTAAACCCTCAACCTTCCAAGGCTTAGGAGTCTTTCTAGTTCTGAGTCTTCTAACACCCTTACTTTTCATTTTACTGCTAATTATGACTCTCAGGAATTCACTCACAAAGAACTACAGGAATTTACCCTATTAATCCACAAACCATATTTCATTTTCATTTTCCAGACAAAATCTCAAAGGCCTGTAATGCACAATGTCAGAAAGTATCATCTGTCTTTATACATCTCCAAAGTTATCTCTGACATAGGAGTTTTACTTACTGGTAACCTCTCTCTACCCAAATAGAAACAACCATGATAACATATTCTAACAAACTGCTGCTATCTCAGCAATTACAATGGAGTGTATGCTTTCAATAGTGAGTCAAGCCTTGGGAGTGGTTTAACACATGGAAATTCACCAGCTGGCATCTACAATTAGATTCAAGGAGACAAATGGAATTTTTGTAACAGGTTTTTCCAAGAGTTAACTAGTTCTTAAATTGATTATACCCTTCTGAAGTATTTACAGATGAAATGATATCATGTCTGGGATTTGTTTTAAAATATTGAGGGGGCACCTGGGTGGCTCAGATAGTTAAGTGTCTGACTTCGGCTCAGGTCATGATCCCAAGGGTCCTGGGATCGAGCCCCGCATTGGGCTCCCTGCTCGGCCAGAAAAGCCTGCTTCTCTCCCTCCCACTCCCCCTGCTTGTGTTCCCTCTCACGCTGTCTCTCTCTCTGTCAAATAAATAAAATCTTTAAAAATAAATAAAATAAAATAAAATATTGAGGAGGCAGGGGGAGCAAGGTTAAACAAGAATGGTCACATGTTTTTGGTTTTGTCTTTTTAAGATTTTATTTATTTGACAGAGACACAGCGAGAGAGGGAACACAAGCAGGGGGAGTGGGAGAGAGAGGAGGCTTCCTGCTGAGCAGGGAGCCCAATGTGGGGCTTTGCTTGATTCCAGGACCCTGGGATCATGACCTGAGCTGAAGGCAGACGCTTAACGACTGAGCCACCCAGGCGCCCCAAGAATGGTCATATGTTGATAACTGTTGGAGCTGGGTGATTGGCACACGGTGGTGGTTCATTTTATTATTCTCTTTATTTTTATATGTGTTTGAAATTTTCCAAAATAAAGATCTTTTAAACACTTACGTCATGATACTTAACTTGAAAAACAAAGAACAAAGTAATTCTTGGGACCAATGAGCTCCATAACCTACCAGTGTAAAAACTGTTCTTTTCTTAAGAAACACCTCAATTTTAATACTTATTTCTCACTGAACCAATATTTATTGAGCACAACTACTATGTGCCAGACACCAATCTGAGGGCTGAGGATACAATGATAAACTAAATTCTCTCTCCCTCAGGGAATCTAGTAGGGAGTCTATTGTTACAAAAGGCAAGCACATGGTGTCATAGACCAAACAACAGGGAGATCTAATCCAACCCTAGCCAATCATGAAAAGCTTCCCAGGCACCACCTAAGTTAATTCTGAACGATACAACCCAAAGAAACAAACTATTTGGGGCACCTGGCTGGCTCAGTCAGCGGAGCATGATCTTGGTGTTACGAGTTCAAGCCCTGCGTTGGGTGTAGACATTACTTAAAAAAAAAAAAAAAAAAAGAACCAAATCATTTTTTTTGCCCATGTTGACCTTTATCATTTTATAGACTGTCAGATCAACAAGTAAATGCCTGTTCCCTTATGAACTAAAGAATCTCTCTATAAAGCAGAAGTTATCAAATAAGTCATTCACTCAACAAATATTTATTAAACACCCAGCATGTGTCAGCATGTCTTAGATAAAAAGGATAAAACATGGTCTCTACCCTCGTGAGGTTTATAATCTTGGAGCATAGGAAGACAAAAACAAACAAGCAAGCAAGCCATCAAGCAGAAAACTACAGTTGGACCTTGAACAACATGGGTTTGAATTGCACAGGTCCCTTATACAGATTTTTTTAAATAAATACAGTAAACATATTTTCTCTTCCTTATGATTTTCTTAATAACATTTTCTTCTCTCTAGTTTACTTTATTGTATAAATACAGCAGTTAAAACATATATAAAATATGTGTTACCGGTAAGGCTATGTTTTCAGTAAGGTTTCTTTCTGGTCAACAGGCTATTAAGTTTGGGGAGAGTTAAAACTTACATATGGATTTTCAACTGCACAGGACTCAGTGCCACTAAGCCACCCGTTGTTCAAGGGTCAACTGTAATTATAAATTTCTCTAAGTTAAAAAGGAAACAAAGGAGGGGCTCTGTGGGCAGAAAGTATTTTTTAGATACGGTGGTAAAGAAAGCTGAAAGAACTATAGTAAAACCAGCTGATGATAATGGAACTGACTGAAGGGAAAAGGGATATCAAAGAAGTAGTGAGAGCAGTATAGATAAAGCATGCATACAATGTAGGTCATGGGAAGAAATTTGGATTTCATTCTAAATGCAACAGGAAACCATGGAGGGAAGGGTTCGAGGCAGAGAAGTGATGTAATTCAGCTTGTTTTTTGTTTTGTTTTGTTTTGTTTTGCTTTAAAGATTTGTCTGAGAGTGAGAGAAAGAGATCACGAGCAAGGGGGAGGGGTAGAGAGAGAAGCAGACGCCCCACTGAGCAGGTGGGGTCAAGGACTCGATCCCAGGACCCCTGGATCATGACCTGAGCCAAAGGCAGCCCCTTAACCAACTGAGCCACCCAGGTGCCCTCAGCTTATATTTTTAAGATCATTCCTGCCACTTTGGGGAGAAGGGATTAAAAAAGAATAATAATTTTTACCAAGAAGAACTGTAGATGAGTAAAACCAAAACACCAAAATTTTGGCCAGTGGAAATCATCTCTGCAATTCCAATTCCAACCTAAAATATTTTAAATTGCTATTCAGTCCAGGCTTCACCTACAGGTTTGGGGGGTTTTTTTGTTTTGGTTTTTTTTAATGCTTACAACTAATGGGTCATGACCTCTGAGATCTCTGGAAAACAGAAACAAGCCCAGATGCCTGGAGGTTAGCATTCTTCTCATTCTCCAATTGCCAGAGTCAGATTAATTTTCATTTACTCATCTCCTATTCCACAGTCAGCTTCTTGACTGAAAGGGAGTAGGGACTTCCTCCAGTGTTTCAGGCAAAAAATAAGCTTTACCAAATATCTGATAAGGAATGCATGTAATTGCACAACCTTTCTTCTCACTGCCAACTATGTTCCAGGTAGGATGAATTCCACTATGAAAACAATTCTAATTTTCCTATCCAAATTTGCCAGATCTTAGAAAGCCACCTGAAGCAAATCCACTTAATTCTGCTTTTAAAAAAAGTTTTCTCATTCCAAAGTCTGAACAAGAATACATTGCTAATAGCATTTGCAATTGATAAGGAAAAGAAAAATAAATTCCATTGTCAATCCCTGGGGCATGTGGCTAACAATCTCAATAAAAGCACTAACACACTAAGTCATGCACCAAGATTTTTTTTTTTTAAGATTTTATTTATTTATTTGACAGAGAGAGACACAGCGAGAGAGGGAACACAAGCAGGGGGAATGGGAGAGGGAGAAGCAGGCTTCCCATGGAGCAGGGAGCCCGATGCGGGGCTCGATCCCAGGACCCTGGGATCATGACCTGAGCCGAAGGCAGCTGCTTAATGACTGAGCCAAGATATTTTATTCAGTATTTAAACATCAGACTGGAAGAAGTGAGAGCCAGTACCAACATCTGTAGAATACCCACGAGATTTCTTCACATGATTTCACTCAATTTTGATAACATCCCTACAAGTACACCCCCATTTTGTTGATGAGGACACAGGCCCAGAGAAGTCGACACTAGCACCGCGTCACCAAATGTTAAGTGGCTTCCAATGGCCCATACTCTTTCCATTAAACAAACGTTTAAATAAAGATCTAAATTATAGAAATTCTACATGACCAATGTTCTAATAGATAAAATAAGTTTATATACGTATGTGTATGTGTTTCATTTGGAGGCCTAATCATCAACTGTAATATCTTTCAGTGGGGAAAGCATGTAGGATTCCTACTTGGAGACAGACCACTAGAAAACACCTCCGAACAAAAAGGGAGTTTGTGGCAAGCTATCACAGTTATTTGTTATTTTTTTTTAAGATTTTATTTTTAAGTAATCTCTTTTTTAAGGTATTTATTGATTTATTTATTTGACAGGGAGAGAGCGAACACAAGCAGGGGGAGGGACAGAGGGAGAAGCAGGCTCCCCGCTGAGCAGGGAGCCCAGTGCAGCTGGATCCCAGGACCCTGAGATCATGACCTGAGCCAAAGGCAGCCGCTTAACAACTGAGCCACCCAGGCACCCCAAGATTTTATTTTTAAGTAATCTCTACGCCCAATATAGGGCTCAAACTCACAACCATGAGATCAAAAGTCACATGCTCTTCCAAACAAGCCAGCCAGGCGCCCCAAGTTATTTGCTCTTAATTAAGCCAAAGGAGCTCCTCCTTAAAGGCAGCA
The DNA here is from genome assembly GCF_003265705.2 of Callorhinus ursinus. Lineage (NCBI taxonomy): Eukaryota > Metazoa > Chordata > Mammalia > Carnivora > Otariidae > Callorhinus > Callorhinus ursinus. The sequence continues at coordinate 7,819,239 of NW_027397110.1, read as the reverse complement.
TATACTTTCTTAGGGCTTCAGTGACTACAATGAGTCCCTAATAAAAGCTATAGGGAGACTCATGCACAAGGACCGTTCCCAAGTCCAGGAAAGTCTGTAAGTGATTTAGGGTTGGTGACAATGAGTAACATGCACATTCAAAAACAACCATTCGATCAACAAAATCAAAGACGGCATAAACGAAAGTACCTAAGCGTGGCTAGCAAACAGATACTTAATAAAAACTAGTTTCTTCTACTCTCTGCTCTAAGTTATTTGTATAAAAAATAATAATACTAACTGTGCTTAATGGAGCCATAACATCTTACCTAGCTGGGCAAAGTGGTAAAATGTTCTTTCTCTCAAACCCAGACAGGCTGAGTTTGCCTATCTGGTCCCACATTTGCTAAGAGCAGAGACATAACCAGCAACATCTCAGAAGTCGGAAGTCTTACCAATTATTTTATTTCCTCCATCAATCAGCAGCACAGCAAACAGACAGAAAGGTATCTTCAAAGTCTCTCCAACAAGTGAGTACAATACAACTCAGCAAAACCACCAAACTACCATTGCAATCTACATTAGAATCTGCATTTCTCCACTTCTACGCCCACTGAGTGGTCAGACACAACCTGGCATATGAAATCATTACTAAACACCTTTCACTAAAGCAACTATTCTTTCACTAAAGCAACTTATTTTTCAACTATTTCAATGATTTAATTTTTGAAATGAAATGATCTTTTCTTTAAAAAAAATTATTTTAGGGGCGCCTGGGTGGCTCAGTCGTTAAGCAGTTGCCTTAGGCTCACGTCATGATCCCAGAGTCCTGGGATTGAGCTCCACATCGGGTTCTCTGCTTGGCGGGAAGCCTGCTTCTCCCTCTCCCACTCCCCCTGCTTGTATTCCCTCTCTCGCTGTCTCTCTCTCTCTGTTGAATAAATAAAATCTTTAAAAAAAAAATAATTTTAGGGGCACCTGGGTGGCTCAGTCAGTTAAGCGTCTGACTCTTGATTTCAGCTCAGGTCATGATCACAGCAGGGTCATGAGATCAAGTCCCGCTTTGGGCTCCACACGGGGCATGGAGCCTGCTTAGGATTCTCTGTCTCTCCCTCTGTCCCTTCCCCCCCTCTAAAAAAATTTTTTTAAAAAGTTATTTTAAGTTAATTCTATCATTTAGACGCTTCTGAGATTCAGACTCTGGGTTTAACAATCTACTGTAATTAAAGCTGAGATACTATAAAGTGGTAGTGATTGCTGGAGTGAATACAGTCACAACAGTAAGGATCAAATGAAAGTTACGGGAGTGCCCTTAAGGGGTCATCTAACATAATGCTCTTATTTTACAGAGAAAAAAAACTCAGGCCAGAGAGATTAGACAACTTGTTCCAATATTATGTAACTTCGGGGCACCTGGGTGGCTCAGCTGGTTAGGCGACTGCCTTCGGCTCAGTTCAGGATCCTGGAGTCCCTGGATCGAGTCCCACATAGGGCTCCCTGCTCGGCGGGGAGTCTGCTTCTCCCTCTGGCCCTTCCCCCTCTCATGTGCTCTCTCTCTCATTCTCTCTCTCTCAAATAAATAAATAAAATCTTTTAAAAAAAATATTATGTAACTTCTTAGTGACAGAATGAGGATCTTTAAACCCCAAGCCCACTGATGCCCTGTTGGCCAGCTGACCTCTCTCTAATAATATTAGCTACAACTCATCAGATAATTACAATGTGCCAGGTGCTATACTAAGGGTTTTACAAGTGTGATCTCATTTAATCTCACCACAATCCTATGAGGAAGGCATCATCAAGCCTATTTTATACATGAGGAAATCAGAATTCAAATCCAAGTCTGTCTGATGCCAAGTCTTTGGTTTTAACCATTACGCTATGTCTACATTCCATTCATTCATTCATTCATTCATCAAATACTCACCAAGGAAGTGTAACATGTCAGATATTATCTCAGCGCAAGGGGTACTAGTGATGAAAATGGACAAGGTCCTTGCCATTATGGAGTTTATAGTAACAAGTTAAAATAATCATAATAATAAGCCCTTCAGGGATGACTGATAATTGCTGTGGGGAAAAACAGTCATATGATAATACCAACAGAGACAACACTATGCTACCCGTCATACATGAAATCACTAAACATGTACAACACTACCACCTCACACCAATTAGGATGTCTACTATCAAAGAACAACAACAACAAAAAAAAAAACACCCACACACAAAATAACCAGGATTGGTAAGGATGTGGAGAAGTTGGAACCTTTGTGCACTGCTGACAGGAATGTAAAATGAAAGTATATTTAATCTTGGGATAGTGAAAATGACTAAAGAAGATTCTGAACTCACTGAAGATAAGAGGTATTTGAAACAGGATATTCTGAATGGCAGATAAATGAATGTCCTTCTTTAGTTTGATATTAATTCTAGCTTGGGCTTAAAAAGAAACAGTTCTGTCAGAGAAATCAGAGAAATCTGTCAATGAGGACAATAGATTCTCTCGAATTAAAATAAACTACCAAGATTACACACATATGCAATTCCAATATCCACTTTTTTCCTCATTCCTACATTGTTAAATTTCTCTCAGTCCCTCTGACGTCTCAGCACAGAGACATACTCTGACTACTATACAGGTAAAGGCGTTCATTAAGCTCTCTTACTGGACTCAGATTGCTTCTGTGGGAACTGCCTCCTCTTAAGTTTCTGGGCTATTATCAGATAGAAGCAACTCTTAATTTCCCTGGCTTCCTTTTCAGGGGAATGTGCCAAGGAAAAATGAAGGAGAAAAGACCTGGGTCCACAGTTATCTAAAGTACTATACTTTCATCTATTATGGACTCTGTACTGCATGTTATTCAGCTTCATGCTAGAATTTATCAATCTTTATTTACTCAACTCACTTGGTAAACTCTTACAATAGATACATGGAGGAAAATAAAAAGTTATCCGTTAGGAGCAGCTACTATCCCTCAATGAACTATGATATTAACAGGAAGAAAAGGTCTTAAAAAAAGAAATGTGACATTGAAAAAAGAAAAATTGGAAAAGAGCACTATAGGGAGAGGAAAATCTGAAAACAGGTTTGAGGTCAGATGACTCATTATATTAATCAAGAAGAGTTGTTTTGTAAAGGAGGTAAGCCTGAGGCTAACTTTAAAAAATGGGCAAGGATGGGGGCTCCTGGCTGGCTCAGTTGAAGAGCACACAACTCTTCATCTCACGGTTGTGAGTTTGAGGCCCACAGTGGGTGCAGAGATTACTTAAATAAACTTAAAAAAAATTCCAAACACCATTAAAAAAAAAAAATGCACAAGGACACAGTTCAGAGAATTAGGAGGAAGAAAGCTGTTCAGAGAATTCAGGGTAGCCTGATCACAGTCAAGAAAGTAATAATTATCAGGACAGAATTATGACCAGTGTTTTTAAAGTTCTGATTGAAAAAACATGTAATAATTCTGCTTGGTGACCTATAAAAGTCTACATAATCAAGTCTGATGAAGACAGCATACAACTACAGACTAACTAAAGACCAAGAAACAATGTGGTTCTAGCAACCAAGTTAGGTCACTCATCCCTCACAGACTCTAAATCAGAAAGGAAGAAATCTGCCATTTCTATAGCTGTACCAGAATGATATTCTGAAATGTTTTCCTCCCTCTGAGAAGTTATAATGAACAGAGTCTATTATTAAGCTCATGCTATTTTCCACAGATAGCAGTGTAAATGTACCAAAGAAACGGTAGCTGAAACAGATTCTAAGCAAGAGCTTATCCAGCCTTTGTTTTTTAAACTGAATGTTAATTTCACATATATAATCAAGGGACATTTGTGTAATTCTTCAGAGTTAACAATTACTTTATTTAGGCAGGGTTTTACATATGGTAGATGCTCAGCAACTATTTGAATGACTGAATAACCTCATTTGTACTCAAGGTACTACTGCCAAGAGAAGCCAAATTAACTCTGTAAAATGACTGAAGCTGGGAAACCGCAGGAGGATGAAGAACGGGGTACTTTCTTACAATGGTGCTGTGATTATTCGTCCACCCACTCATTCAACAGAAATCTGAAGACCTATTACGGGCCAGGCATTTTTGCAGTGTGCACATGTGTTGGGGGGTACATAGATCAGCTGTTAGATACTGGTTGACGTCAACCAAATTTGGCATACAAACACCTTGTGTTTAGTCCACAGAATGTTGACCAACATTTTTTTTTTTAATCAACTTTGATGTATACTCTACTTACAATAAAATGCACCCATTTTAAGTGTACAGTTCAATGAGTTCAATGAGTTCTGACAAATGCACATTCTTGTGTAATCACCACTCACAATCAAGAAAAAAACATTCCCATCACTCATGTCTTGTTGTAGTCAATCTCCCCCACCCTCCACTCCAGCCATAAGCAACCACTGATCTAATTTCTATTACTATAAATTAGTTTTGCCTATTCTAGAACCTCAATGTAAATGAAACCAATATATGGGGCCCTTCGGTGGCTCAGTCGTTAAGTATCTGCCTTTGGCTCAGGTCATGATCCCAGGGTCCCAGGATCGAGGCCCGCATGGGGCTCCCTGCTCAGCGGGAAGCCTGCTTCTCCCTCTCACACTCCCCCTGCTTGTGTTCCCTCTCTGTCTCTCTCTCTGTAAAATAAATAAATAAATAAATGAAATAAATGAAACCAATATGGAGCGCCTGAGGCACAGTCAGTTGAGCATTGACTCTTGGTTTCCGCTTGGAGCATGGTCTCGGGGTCATGGGATCAAGCCCCACTTCGTTCCACACTCAGCATGGAGTCTGCTTGGGATTCTCTCTCCCTCTCCCTCTGCTCCTCCTGCTTGCGCTCTAATAGATAAATAAATCTTTAAAAAATTTATTTAAAAAATGAAACTGATATAAATGAGTGTTTCTCACTTCTCTCACTCAACATACTTTTTGAGATTCATTCACATTGCTGTATCTTTAATTCACTGTTTAATCCAGTTTGCTTACCTATTATTCACCTATTCATAGTATTTGGGTAGTTTCCAGTCTTTGGCCATTATGAATGAAACTGCTATGTACAGGGGCACCTGGGTGGCTCAGTCGTTAGGCATCTGCCTTCGGCTCAGGTCATGATCCCAGGGTCCTTGGATCGAGCCCTGCGTCAGGCTACCTGCTCAGCAGGGAGTCTGCTTCTCCCTTTCCCACTCCCCCTGCTTGTGTTCCCTCTCTCACTCTCTGTCAAATGAATAAATAAAATCTTTAAAAAAAAACTGCTATGTACAGTCACATGATCTTTCTGGGAATCTATGTTTTCCTTTCTCTTGGGTAATTAACACCAAGGTGCAGGAATGCAAGGCTGCATGGTGAGTATGTATTTAACTTTACAAAAAACTGACCAGCTGTTGTACTATTTCACACTCCCACCAACAACATACATGAATTCCAGTTGTTTCACATCCTCACCAATACTTGGAATTGTCCATATTTTTTTATTTTATCTTTTCTGGTGGGTTTATCTATTCTAGTGGGTTTATCTATTCTAGTGGGTATGAAATGGCATTTCATATAGTTTTAACTTGTATTTCCCTGACGACTAATGATGTTGAGCATCTTTTCACATGCTTTTGGACATTCAAATATACTTTCTTCTATGAAATGTCTATTCAAATCTTTTGCTCATTTTTAGTTGGGTCATTTGTCATATTTTGAGTTTTAAATTTTTTTACATATTCTAAATATAAATTCTTTGATAAATGTATCTATAGATAACTACATATATATATGAAATTACATATATGTGTGTATGTGTATGTGTATAAATATTTCCTCCCAGTCTGTGGCTTACCTTTTCATTTTCTTACAGTGTCTTCTAAAGAACAGGTTTTACCTTTGATAGGTCTGACTTACCAATTTTTCCTTCCATAGTTAGTATTTTTATTTCCTAAAAAATCTTTGCCTACCCCAAGCTCACAAGTATTTTCTCATAATTTTTTCTGTAAGTTTTATGGTTTTAGTTTGTATGTTTAGGTCTATGAGCCTTTTCAAATTAATTTGTGTGTATAGTGTGAGATAGGTACTGAGATTCATTTCTTTACATACAAATATCCAATTGTTCCAGCAACATTTGTTGAAAAGACTACCCCTTTCTCTACTGAATTACGTTTAACCTTTTGTTAAAAAATCAACTGACCATACGTGTCTATTTCAGCATTCCCTACTGTGTTCCAATGATCCACATATCCATTTTTACACTAATACCACACTGTCTTGATTACTCTAGCTTTATAATGTCTTGAAATCAGGTAATTTAATTCCTCCAAGTTTGTACTTCCACTTCTAAATTATTTTGGTTATTCCAGATCCTTTACATTTCCATGTGAATTTTAGATTCAGAGTGTCAATTTCTAAAAAAAAATTCTGCTGAGATTGATTGTGAACACACTGAATCTTTATAGATTGTTTTGGGAAGACCAGACAACTTTACATTACTGGGTCTTTCAAACCATGAATGTGATATATCTCCACATATTTAAGTCTTCTTTAACTTCTCTCAGCAATGTTTTGCGATTTTCAGTCTAAAAATCTTATATATAGTTAACTAAATTTGTTCCTAAAAAACCTTTTTTAAAGATTTATCAATTTTAGAAAAAGAGAGAGAGAACAAGTGGGAGGGGCAGAGAGGAAAGAGAATCTCAAGCAGGCTCTGTGCTAAGCACGATGCAGGGCTCTGTGGTGAGCCCTGCTGAGCATGATGCAGGGCTCTGTGCTGACGATGCAGGGCCCAATCTCATGACCCAAGATCACAACGTGAGCCAAAACCAAGAGACGTATGTTTTTGTTTTTTTTTTAAGATTTTATTTATTTATTTGACAGAGAGAGACACAGCAAGAGAGGGAACACAAGCAGGGGGAGTGGGAGAGGGAGAAGCAAGCTTTCCCCTGAGCGGGGAGCCCGATGCAGGGCTCGATCCCAGGACCCTGGGATCATGACCTGAGCCGAAGGCAGACACTTAACGGCTGAGCCACCCAGGTGCCCCCAAGAGACGTATGCTTAACCGACTATACCAACCAGGCGCCCCAAGACACTTAAATTTTAAATTGGTTGTTAATATTGTAAAATAGAGAAAATTTACCATTTTAAAAAAATCCAGATTTCTGGCTTCCCTTGGAAAAAAAATCAGAAGATCAGCAATTGTGGGCCTACACTCCCACATGTCAACAATATCCTAGAACCAAAAAGTGGCAACGTCTTTAGACAGGGCATGTCCTCTATAATTTGCCACAGTCTTACCACTCATTAAAAATCCCTGATCTACCCAATTCCATTCATTTAAGTTACCTGCTTGGAGCCTATATCCAGTGAAACACTTAGGGGAAGAGGTAGGAGTATAATATAATTATAATCTGCATTTTTAAACTCTGACTTCAGTGTGGAGAATTGATTAGTTAGGGTCAGAAAGAACAGAAACAGTAAAACTAGGTAAGAATTTATTGATGTGGTCCTGGAGAGATCATGACTTGGACTAGCTAGAGTGACTTCAGTAGAAATAGGAAGTTGGCAAATAAGATTTGTCAGTATTTCTGTAGTGATTACCAACCAAAACTGATGACGGAATGGATGTGAGCGGAGAGAGGCAGATGTCAAAGATGACCTGTCAGATTTCTGGCTTGTGTAACCAGGTGGACAGAAGTGCCATTTACAGAAATGGGGAACCCTGGAGCAGGAACAACTTCGGCAGTCGGAAAAGAAGGCTAAGAATTCAACTGGGAATATAAACTTGAGATGTCCATGAGACCTCCAAGTGGAGGTGGCAAAATTAACTCTGTTCAAAAAATATGGGAATACACATCTGGGAATCATTACCAGACGAGTAGTTTTTAAAGCTAGGGACTAGATGAGATTTCCTAGAGATAAGATAATAAGAGGGTCTGAGGCTAAGTCATGAGAAGGTCCCATACTCAGAGGCCAACAAGAAGAGCTAGCAAAAGAGACAGAAAGTATAGCAGGAGAGGTAGAAGGAATGAACAAAGTATTAGATGAAAAACTAGGAGAATAATGTCATACCAAGAATATAAAATGGCTCTAAAAAAGGTGATCAACTATGTTAAATAGCACGAGAGGTAAAATAAGAATGAAAGTGGCTGTCCCTTCATTCATTAATCTGTTCAAAAATATTTATGAAGCACCTAAAATATGCTAAGTACTGTTGGTGTTGAGGATACAGCAATAAACAAAATCCTTCCCCCTGTAGAGACTATAATCTAGTGGGAGGAGACAAACAAAAACCAAATACATGTTGGGGCGCCTGGGTGGCTCAGTTGGTTGGGCATCTGCCTTCAGCTCAGGTCATGATCTCACGGTCCTAGGATCAAGCTCCACAGCAGGCTCCGTGCTCAGCAGGGAGTCTGCTTGTCCCTCTCCCTTTCACCCTGCCCCTTCCTCCTGTTCATGATTTTTCTCTCCCAAAATCTTTGGAGAAAAAAAAAAATACACGTCAAGTCCTGTGGAGAAAGTGACACAGAATAAGGGAAATAAGGACTGCCTCAGATTAAGGAGTAAGGTGGCTTTTTTATATGTGGTGGTCTCTCTAATAAGGAGACATCTGAGCAAAGATCTGAAAAAAGTGAGGAAGTAAACCATGCGGAGATTTAGGGAAAGAGTATTTCAGGCAGAGAAAAGAGCAAGCACAAAGACCTGGTATGACCCAGGAACAGCACGGAATCCAGTGGGATTATGGCAGAGTAAGCAAGGGGGAGAGTGGCAGATCTAGAAAACAGATCCTAAGATCTATAAACTATGTGAAGAGCAGATCACAAAAAATCAGAACAGAAACAGGGAATTCAGTTCAGAGGAAGCTACTGCAGTAATCCAAGCAAGAAATAATGATGATTATGTGATGGTCAGTTGTATGCGTCACTTGATTATGCTACCGTCCCCAGTTATTCAAACACTGTTTCTGTGAAGATACTTTGTGTATGTGATTAATATTCATAATCAGTTGACTTTAAGTAAAGGACAGTGTTCTAGATAATCTAGGTGGGCCTGATTCAATGAGTTAAAAAGCCTGAGGAACAGAACTGACGTTTCCCAAAAGAAATTCTACCTGTGGATAGCAACTTCAGCTCAAGACAGCCTAGCCTATGAATATCATATCTGCTTAGCCAGGCCCTACATCATGTAAGGAATAAATCCTTACAATAATCTCTTAATATGTATCTCCTACTGCTTCTGTTTCTCCAGATGAACACCAATACAGATTTTGATATCTGGAAGTGTTCTGTTTAACAACGTAAAAATGTGGAAGTATCGGGGCGCCTGGGTGGCTCAGTCGTTAGGCGTCTGCCTTCGGCTTAGGTCATCGGGCCAAGCATGTCTCTGCTCCGCGGAGAGCCTGCTTCTCCCTCTCCTACTCCCCCTGCTTGTGTTCCCTCTTTCGCTGTGTCTCTGTCAAATAAATAAATAAAACATCTTTAAAAAAAAAATGTGGAAGTGTCTTTGAAACTGGATAATGGGTAGAGGTTGAAGAATTTTGAGAAGCGTAATAGAAAAGCCTAGGTTGCCTTCAACAGACTGTTGGTAGAAATATGGACATTAAAGGCACTCCTGATGAGAGCTCAGAAGGAAGTAAGAAGCAAAAAAAAAAAAAAAGTAAGAAGCACAGTAGGGAAAGCCTATACTGTTTTAGAGAATACGTATGTCATCATAAACAGAATGCTGGTGAAAATGTGAACATTAAAGATGCTTCTGGTAAGAACTCAGAAAGAAATGAGGAACATTATTGGAAACTGGAAGACAATCCTTTTTATATAGTGGCAATAAAACTTGGCTGAACTGTGTCCTATGGTTGTGTGAAAAGCAGAATTTATAAGTGATGAACTTGAATATTTAGCTTAGGCAATTTCCAAGCAACATGTTGAAGGTGCAGCCTAGTTTCTTCTTGCTGTATACAGTAAAATGCAAGAGGAAAGATAAATTGATCGGTGAAATGTTAAACAAAAGAAACCAGGACTTGATGATTTAGGAAATCCTCAGCTTATCCAGACCACATAAAACACTAAAGAAATGCATTATTAAAAAAGCACTGCTGTGAAAAGAAAGCCAAGGATGTGGCTGGACAACCCTTTCCTAGCGCTGAAGGTACTACAAATATAACTCGGGGATCTCCTCAACCAACCATCTAAAGAGAAGCTGGGAATAGAATGAGATATCCAGGAAATATCTATGGAGAACCCTCTTGTCTAATGATAAGAATCCCCAACACATACAAAGGAGACCCACAAGGCTTCTGAAAATGTTACATCAGCAGAAACACTGCCAACTTGGCCTAACAGAGAAAGAAAGAGAATGAAATAAAAGAAGGCCACTGAACTACCAAAATTCTACAGGCAAGAAATAGTCTAATAAAACTACTCAGTTGCAAACACATACTATCCTTCAAGAAAAGTTAGGATAGATACCAAATGCAAAGGCAACAAAAGTAAAAATAAATGAGTGAAACTACATCAAACTAAAATGCTTCTGCACACCAAAGGAACCTATCAACAAAATGAAAAGGCAACCTACTGAATGGGGGAAAATATTTGCAAATCATGTATCTGATATGGAGCTAATATCCAAAATACATTTTTAAAAAACTCCACAACTTAAGGGCAAAAAAACAATCTGATTAAAAAATGGGCAGAGGATCTCAACAGACCTTTTTCCAGAGAAGACATACAGATGGGCAACAGGTATATGAAAAGATGCTCATCATCAGGGAAACCCAAATGAAAACCACAATGAGACACCTCACATCTGTCAGAATGGCTATTATCAAAAAGACAAAAAATAACAAGTGTTGGTGAGGATAGGAAGAAAAGGGAACATTTTTGCACTACTGGTGGGAATGTAAATCTGCACAACCAGGATGGAAAACGGTATGGAGGAGGCTCCTCAAAAAATTAAAAATAGCACCACCATACGATCTACCACTTCTGGGTACTTACCCAAAGAAAATTCGAAAAGATGAATGCACCCCCATGTTCACTGCAGCATCATATACAATAGCTAGAGATGAAAACAACCTAAGTATCCACTAAGGGATGAATGGATAAAGAAAATGTGGTATATATATTATTCAGCCATAAAAAAGTGAAGGGGAGCAAGGTACAAATTTCCAGTTATAAAAATACATAAGTCATGGGGATGTAATGTACAGCATGGTGACTATAGTTCATAATATTGTATTGCATATCAGAAAGTTGCTGAGAGCAAATCTTAAAAGAAAAAAATTATACTTATATATGGAGACAAACTTATTGTGATCATTTTGCAATAAACAAATATCAAATCATTACAAAGTACACCTGAAACTAATAATGTTATATTTCAATTATAATTTAACTTAAGAAAGAAAGAAAGGAAGAGAGAAGAAAATTAGAGCTAAGCCTTGAGCCCAGAAGCCACAGTCATGGGCTCAGAGCATGGAGTCTAAAGCCACACTGGATTACTCCCAGGCTTTGAAATGTAATGAGATTTTCCCTGCTGGATCTTGAAACTGCTTGGGACCAGTGACACACTTATTCCTTGCATTTTCTCCTTTTTGGAACAGGAGTCTTTACCTGTCCCACCACTGTATTCTGGGAACATATAACTTGTTTTCTAGTTTCACAGGTCCACAGATGGAAAGGATTTTTCCCCAAGATGGATCATACCCAGAGTCTCACATATACCTAATCTGAGTAAGTTATATGATGAGATTTTGCACTTTTGAGCTAATGACATGTAGATGAGATCCTGAGCTTGAGTTGATGTTGCAATGGATTAGGATTTTGGGGAATGTTGGAATGGGATGAATGTACTTGGCATATGGGACAAATGTGAATCTTTGGGGGCCAAAGGATAGACCGTGGTTAAGACTGAAAAATGGCACCCTAGACATACCCACATTTTCCACATCCTAGACCCTGGAACTTGTGAATGTTACCTTAAATAGCCAAAAAAAAAACCCCAAGGGGGGGAAATCTTTGCAGATGTGATTAAATTAAGTATCTTGATATGGGGAGATTATCCTGGATTATCTGGGTGAGCCCTAAATGCAATCACTTATCTTTATAAAAGGGAGACAGAGAGAGATTTGACAAACACAGAGGTGAAAGAGATGTACACAGAGATCTGAAGATGCTGCTCTTGCACACTGAGGTGATACTGCCACAAACCAAGGAATGCTGGCAGCCACCAGAAACTGGAAGAGGTGAGGAACTTACTCTCCCCTAAAGCTTCCAGAAGGAATGCAGCTCTGCTGCTGACACCCTAATTTTGGCCCAGTGAAACTGATTTCAGACAACGGGGCTTCAGAACTCTAAGAGAATAAATTTGGGCTGTTTTAAGCCACCAAGTCTGTGGTGATTTGTTGTAGTAGCCAGCCATGGGAAACTAATCTGATGGCTTGAACAAGGATGATTACAATGGAGGTGGTGAGAAGTGATCAGATAAGAGATATATTTAGCAGACAGAACTAGCAGGATTCACTGATGGATTGGATATGAAATGGGAAAGGAAGAGAAGATGATGCCAAGGGTCTTGCCTGAATAATTGTAAGAGTATCCATTTTACTAAGCTTGGGACAACCCACTAGCTCACCAACACACAAGTCAGTGGTGGCCTCACTGAAAACTGTTTTGGTAGAATTTGGGGCTGGACATCAGATTACAGACAGGAAATCCAGAGTACTAGGATTTTATAGTATTATAATTTACTTTGAATATTATCACACTTTCTGGTTGTTATTCAACTGTTCATTACCTTTCCTTTTACCTAGCTCCAATCGTTAATGGACCAAATATCAAGTAAAAAGTTGATTAATTCTCAAGTGGGCCAAAGGAAGTAAGTTCAGGACACTGTCCTTTAAGGCAACGGAAGACAGGGGAACGGGAAGGGGTGGGTGACTTTCATTCATTCAACCAGTATTTATTGAGCATCTATTATATCCCATGCCAAGCACAATGTTAAATGCTGACAAAATAGCAATGAAGAGACGGACATGGTCCCTGGCCTCATGAAGTTTATAAGAAAAACATAAATAATTATACAATCATTTAGCTGTAATTGTAGCTACTGCTACAAAAGAAAAATTCTGGGTGTTATGAAAATTAACATGCACAGAATGCCTATTATGTGCTAAATGCTTTATATGTAGCTTATTTACCTCTCACAACTAAACTATGAGGAAATAGAAGTTTGGCAAGATTAATTCCCTTGCCCAAGATCACACAGCCAGTGAGCAGTAGAGCCAAATTGAAAACAGGTGCATTCAACTCCGAACTCATCACTACTACCTCCGAAGAGTAGCAAAATCTACTATGCCTTTTCAAAAGAAAACAAAGAAGTGGCCAGAAGAGGTAGAAAGTCATACAGGTAAAGTTGAGGATCCTCGCTCTAGAAAAGAGCTTTCTAAGCTCACTTGATGGAGGTGAATTTTGGAGGGTATTCAAAAATCGCTTAACACTCTCCAAATAGAACAAAAGGTTACACTATAATTAACTCGGTTTTATTTAGGCACCCAACAGGTTATTAAACATGTTGAAAATAAAATGTCATGAATACCTTGTCCAAACTGTACAGGTCATGCCCAGTTTTCATACAAATTGTTTCTGCCAGGCTCACCTTCAGAATCAGCTTCAGGTAAAAGTGAAAGGGGTTAAAAAAAAAAAAAGTCAATTATGCCTCAGAGTGACTGATTGAGGAAAATGACTAAATAATTATTTTACTCAATGTATACAAAGATTCATGACAGATATTACACAAATGAGCCACACCACCCTATGATGTTCTACTGCATAAAGGAAAGCTTCAATTTATTTAATTTCAAGTCAAATCACTAATCTATGATCTTCATTGTATTCTTGGTTTCCTATTCCCACCATTCCAGGTCTCCGCCACCCTCCCTTGCAAAAAAAAAAAATCTGAACAGAAAGGAAATGTCAACTATAATGTGAAATGATCCACTGAATCTACAAAATGGAGAATTTAAAATACCACATCTCTGCCTTCCATGCCACCTTAGGGCATTAATCTGGAATATTAGATTTAAAGAGTGAAAAGCTCCTGAATGGAAGCTTTAGTGCAACTGATTTTCCATAAAAAGTGATTATCCCAAGTAACAGAGATAAGAAAGAAAATGGTCCTTACCTTTCATTTCTAAATTGTTTTGGAAGGCAAGACAGTACAAGGCAAATTTAAAAACACTACTTTAAATACATCCCATCATATAGAGGCACCTGGCTGGCTCGGTCAGTAGAGCATATGACCCTTGATCTCTGGGTCATGAGTTCGAACCCCATGTTGGGTGTAGAGCTTACTTAATGAAATAAATAAATAAATAAATAAAAATCTTACCAAAAAAAAAAGTACATCCATCATATAACAAAATATAAAGTCAACAATAAAGCCAGTTTCACCATGAAATCCTAACACCACTCTCATACCAAAATGCAACACAGTGTGTCCTAAAATATGAGGAGAGGACAACTTTCCAAGTTCCTGTAAATTTTGTGGTAGTGAAAATATGTACAAATTAACCACGATTAGGAGACTTTGGCATCACTTATGCCATTTACAGTTACAAAGATAAGTGAAACACTGACAAAATATGTTTAAAATTTGGACACTATAGTACATCCTTATTTAGTACTTACTGAGCAATTTAGGATGTGAAATCACTACTATAGCTTTCAGGAATAGCAATAAGATACATATAAGGAATACTGCAAAGAATACTTTGAAAGCTACAACACCTTGATTACTACCATAAAGAATTCTCAGCATACTAACATTTTCACAAACTATGCAAAAGAAGTGAACAGGAACATTTACTGAAGGCAAAGTTAGGCACTTCATACACATTATTATAGGGAGTCAGTATCTTTTTTTTTCATTAATATAATGTATTATTTGTTTCAGGGGTACAGGTCTGTGATTCATCAGTCTTACACAATTCACAGCGCTCACCAGAGCACATGCCCTCCCCAATGTCCATCACCCAGCCACCCCATCCCTCCAACCCCCCTCCCCTCCAGCAACCCTCAGTTTGTTTCCTGAGATTAAGAGTCTCTTATGGTTGGGAGTCAGTATCTTTTAATTCAAAAACAGACCTGAGGGGACACCTGGCTGGCTCAGTTGGTGGAGCATGTGACTCTTGATCTCAGGGTTGAGAGTTCAAGCGCCACATGGGGTGTGGAGCCTACTTTTAAAAAAGAGAGAGAGAGAGAGAAACACTTGGTTCAAACCCTGATTGCAATCTTCCTAAATTAGTGAATCTCTCCAAGCTTCTTTCCTCATCTACAAAATGGAGCTAATACTTACTTCACAGAGCTGGTGTGAAAATTAATGAGGTAGCACCACAATGAGTTCACTGTGACTCCATGATCCTTATAACTACCTCATGTTGTAAGAATCATTAACCCCATTTTATAGATGAAAAAACTAGTCACAAGAAGGTTAAGTGGTGAGCCTATGGTTACACAGCTGATAATTGTCAATACCTAGCTCTGCTCGTGCCCTTAAACTTGACATGTTACTTCACTAGTTATTTTACTCTCATACTACGAAGTTTATAATTTTTTTCAAGTTACACCCATTATATGTTAAATCTTGATACCAGAACAAAAGTTTTTCAAAAAATAAAAATCACCCATAATTCCCACTTACACTTTTAGAGGTCAAAGACCTGTAAGTAGCCCATCTATCTTCAAATTCAGTAACAGAGTATACATTCCAGATTTCAAATTGAGCTATGCAAATTACTTGTTAGCAGGACTCATAAACAGGGAATTATTTCTAAAAGCATTTGAATAAAAGTGACTAGGGAAGCAAACAAATCAGATATGCCACAAAAGTAAAAATGTGGTATCTGAAGAAAAGACATTTTCACAATGCTCAATCTTCCAAAGATTCTGCAGATCTTCATTATTACTATGTGAGCCAGCCACAAACACAGAGTGAAGAATCTGCCCAGGCTCAGCCACTAGACTGTTGTGGAACTTCAAAGCACTTAATTTCTCAGGGCCTCTGTTCAACTAAACAGTGAGAATTGGACTGGAGTCCCTGAACCGCAGGACTGAAGGCGACTTAGGCAATTTGCTCCACCCAGTGCACCCTGGCAGAGCACCCAATTCCTGCTTTAACACCTGCAGAGACATGGAGTTCAAAGATCTTCCTCTTCACAGAAGTGACAGACTTAGTGTTAAGAATCAATCTCTGAGGATTCTTTTGTGCCTCAGTCACAAAAGTGCTCACTCTGGTATTTTTACTATGGGTCTTGGTTCCACCACTAAGCTCTCCTGAAGATGCACCTTTAACTGCTTTTGGCTAAACCCATTCTGCAGATAGAGGGCCCAGTAATTTAAAGAGATGACAGACAAGAGAACACAAGATACCCTTCACAGGCAACTGTGCCTCCTGAGGTATTGTCATAACTGTGGAGTTCAGCTAAATAAAATCACTGGTTCACTCTACTGATGAAATAAAAACTATCTAAACATAAGTACTCGAACTGGAAAAACTGATGCTGAAGGAACAAATGACTACATTTAAATGATTACATTTAAATGATTGACATTTAAAAGCCTCTGAATACTCACATCATTCACATTCATTCATCTCTGACTGTAACCTCATTCACCCATGGTCAGTTCTATGATAATGATGATGCATGTGAACCTGTTCCAAGGACTTGGCATATTTTTAACTTATTTAATCTTTATGGCAGCAATATAAAGTAGCCACCATTATTATCCCCATTTTATAGAGTTACCAAGATGTGGTTAAGAGTATCACAGTCCCACACCCAAGGTCACACAGCTAGCATGTGGTAGAAGTAGGATTCCGACCCAGGAAGTCTGGCTCTAGTATTTATGCTTTTAACTGCTTCTCTATCACTCTGACAAGTTACTGTTCTCCTCAATATCAGAAAAATTACCCCACCCTCACCTTACACACAGAGATCAAGCGTTTGTCCCTAGTACCAATGCTGGCCTAGACTACTTACAACATCTCATACGGCCCCAATTCACTTCCACATATTAGCCTACCATTTTGAGGGCACAGAGTAAGCACCCAATAAACACCTGTGAATATCTGTTAAAAGAATTAAATCTTACCCAATTCCCTCATTGTCCTAAACGTAACCTTTCCCTCCTCTGAATCCTTCCCTCCCCTCCCCCAGCACTTTGTACCTTCTTCCAACACTTTTTCTATTCGATGCTACCCACTGTGGTAGCCAGCCTCCAAGATGGCCCCCAAGGATTCTCACCTCCTAGTATTCACACCCCTATGTAATCTCTTCCCACAATACGTGACCAATAGAATACTGGAGAAATGATGGTATGTGACTTCTGAAGCTAGGTCATAAAAGACAACGCAACTTGGTCTCTTGGATTACTTGCTCTGGGGGAAGCCAGCTGCCATGCCATGAGGGCATTCAAGTAGTTCTATGAAGGGGCCCACATGGAGAATGGAGACCTCCCACCAACAGCCTACACCAACTTGTCAACAATCTGAGTAGCCACCTTAGAAGAGGATCCACCAGCCTGTCTTCAGATGACTACAACTCCATATGACATATTACTGCAATCACTTGAGAGACCCTGAGATTGAACCACTGCTCAAGCTGCTCCCAAATTTCTGAATCACAGAAACTGTGAGGGATAATAAATGTTTACTGTTATCTTAAACACTAACTTTGGGGGTAATACATTATGCAATACTAGCTAACACACCCAGTCTCTGAAACTGTAAGTTCCCCAGAGCAGACACTGTTTCCTTGATTCTCAAAACTCATGAAGGCCTTTAATAAACTGTGCCTATATTTGAATGGTGTCAGTGGGCCCTTCCCTTTGTTCAATGTTCCTTTTCTTCCAAACTATAACCATTCATAAACTACCTATATGGTAAATGCCTGTGGCACTTCATCCGTAATCTGTCAATGTCCTCCCTCTTTTCTTTCAAAGACCTTCTGAAATATAACCTCCTGACCAAAGTTTTTTTTTTCAGATGGAAATGTTCCTATGTCAATTCTAACTATCAACCCTAGCATTTACATAAACATACCACTCACTGTATACATTCACATTCATCTTTTATTCAACAAATATTTACTGAGCATCTACTATGTCCCAAAATTGCTTTTTTCTTTTTTAAAGATTTTATTTGTCAGAGAGAGTGCACAAGCAGGGGGAACGGCAGGCAGAGAGGAAGCAGGCTCCCCGCTGAGCAAGGAGCCCATGCGGGACTTGATCCCAGAACCCTGGGATCATGACCCGAGCCGAAGGCAGACGCTTAACCAACTGAGCCACCCAGGTGTCTCCCAAAAATTTCTCTTGAGGCTGAGAATAAAAGAAACAAATTGCCTTTGTGGAGCTTACAGTCCACAGTGGGCTCTCTAAATATAACAATCCCTGTTAATATGATTTCAAAATTCTAATTTCCCCTTTTGTAAAAATTATTCAAAACCATTTTACCCCTTTCATTTTCTATTTAATTGGCCATACATCTGCACATCCCTTATACACTTATTAAGCTGTCTCAATAAAAGTCCATACCTGTTTAAAAGCTTTGTTAGGTGCCCCATACAGAGTCTGTATGTATCAATGTCTTCCATTAAATGTTTCCATGAACTACACTTTTTAGCACTGTCACACTTATAAAAGAAATACCATTTGATAGCCTTTACAAGTTTTAGCAACTCTAAATCAAATATGAACATTTATTTCACAGAAAGTAATTTGTAACTGATGTAGTAAAATAACATAGCTGGAACTGTCTCATTTCATTTATATTTATTTCCACAGTGTTAAAAGGGAAAGAGCGTACATACTTTTAAGTCAGAAATTCAAGTCCTGGCTCTGTCACTAACTGTATAACTTTAGACAAATTATTTAACTATGCTGAGCCTCAGTTTTCCTGTCCTAAAGTGGAGGTAAAATCTACCTCATAGGACTAATTAAGTAGTAACATTAAAAGCCCAGCTTAATGCCTATTACATAGTGGGCATCAAGAAACGTCAGTTTCCTTCCCCTTTCCTAGGGCTTATATCTGCGGTCCGAAGATCTATTCAGGAAATCTTTCCAAGCTCAGTTACTTCTGTTTGGAATGATCTTCCTCCTTCATCTAATGAGTTAAGATTCAACTCAAAGGCCACTTTCTCTCTGAAGTGCAAAGGAAAAGCTCCCTTGACCCTCCCATACAGTTCTGGAGTTTATTTCAATGTGTTAAAATTATGTCACTTTCTGCCTCACACTAGACTCGAGCTCCTATGAGCAGGGACCACATCGCACTTATCCCGATAACCTTGGCTTTTAGAAAAAACACCTGGCAAGGCACTTGGATGGCTCAGTCCGTTAAGCATCTGCCATGGGCTCAGGTCATGATCTCAGGATCCTGGGATCGAGCCCCGAGTTGAGCTGCTCAGCGGAGAGTCTGCTTCTCCCTCTACCTCTCCCTCTGTGCCCTCTCACTCTCAAATAAAATCTTTAAAAAAAACAAAAAACACCTGGCACGTTTTGGCAAGGAACAAGTTTACTGAATGAATGAATTCATTACTTTAGTACCCAAAGCTAGTAATGAGTGACCCAAATCTTATGGTTTTGCTCTTTATAGGCTGAGATGCTGTTTCATACTTCTTTTGAATCCCTTCCTCATAGCACTCAGTAGAGGACTAAGGATGTGGAAAGTCTGCAATAAATACTTTTGGATTATGGGATACATCTTACTCTTCCATCTCACGATTTTACTCTAAATAAAAAACTTAACCAAAGAAATGTGACTTGTGAAAGCCTTTCTAAACAGGGTTCTCTTCTTAACAGTCACTGGCAAAGAAATGAAGCCAATGCTAGAACGGACTACAGTCAGTTTTCCTTTGCATCTGTTTTTGAAAAAAGCAGTAATTAAATCATTTCACTAAGAAGCTATCATAAAGCCCTTTGATTCACTATGAAAATGCAAATGACATTAGACAAAACTTAATTTAATAATTTTCAGCCAAGGGTTCCCCACCCTGCCGTCCCGGGGCTGTGTGCCAGCTGGCTGTACCATCTCCCTCCTGGGAGGTGGCCGCTTTTCAACAGTAAAACTGCTTAAGTGAAATGTGTGGTTTTGGGGGTCCTCTAACATAAAACACGTGAATTTCACTTTTTACTGAAAATAATGAGTATGTTACAGGCTTTGGCTTCAGGTAGAAAGATCTTGAAAAAAATCTCAAAAGCTGGCAACTTGGGGGCATTTCAGACTTCTTATGGACTTCAAAGTACGTAAAAACACATGAAGCTAGGTATAATTTCATTATCACATTTAAGTGACATCCTTCACATTCCCCCAAACGCATACCTCATGCCAAGTACAGCTGGTAAGTAGTCAAGTGTCCACCAAACTGCCTTTCATTTATGCTACCTAGACAATGGTCAGAAAACTGAGACCCTGACAAAGCCAAGTTGGGCTGGTGCTTAAATACAAACTGATCTACCCGTCGTTCTCAGCTCACAACGACCCCATGTAGTAGGTTTTATGCCCATTTTCCTGATAAGGAAACTGAAGCCCAAGATGACACGGCTAGCGAACGGCAGGTTGGAGAGTTTGACCTGAAAGCTCCAGCCCTAGCTACTAGAGCATCAGTGCTTTCCTGCGGTACCGGCCAGGGTGGGAGGTGTAATCAAAGTATCCTGACAGACACTTTGTTGGAGGATCAAGTTCTTGGCTGTCAAGTTCCAAATCTGCCAGAGCCCTTGCACCTGGCGGCATTCAGGATGCAAACAGCGGCATCAACAAGTCCAGGTGAGGCTCCCTTGCCTGGGTAATCCTAGGACTGCACATGGACCCTGAGGGTCTGCACAAGATAAAACCGTGCCGGGGAAAGCGCCCGAGACCGGGTCCCTGCAGTCAAAACACACCCTGGCGCAACGGGTGCGGGACCCCCCCTCCCCGCACTCCCCCACCGGCGCTGCCAGGCCAGGCGGCTCACAGGTGCATGGCCGCGCCCCGGGCCGCCCGCCCCGGCTGGGCGACCCCGGCCCGGAGGGAAGGGACGGGCGAGGCGAGCGGCGGCGGGCTGGGGGCCGGGCTGTGAGGCCCGCGCAGCACGACCCTGAGGGCGCGCCGCGGGGTCGCGAGGAGAAAGGATGCTCGGGGCGGGGCCGCGGTGGGGGAGGGGGTCCCCTGCCCGGACTCTCACTCACCGCCTCGCGCTCCTCCCAGCCCGGGCTCCGCGGCGGTCCCCCTCCGGCTCTCACCGCGCGCCTCCCCTTCCGAGGCTCAACGTCTGGCCAGGGTGCACGGAGCTGGGAAGAAGTCTGCGCAAGCGGAGGGCGTGTGGCGAGCGGAACCGAGGGGGTGGGGAAGATGGAACGGTCGCTCTCGCCGCCGCCTCGGACACCACAGACACGGCCGCCGCCGGCTCCTCTCAGCCACGGAAGCTGCGGCCCCTCCCACCACACCCGCCTCCCACCTCCCACACTGCCCCCTGGAAGAGTGACAGCGGCATTGACCAATCAGAGGCCTTGTGGAGGCTGGGACCGGAGAACTAAAGGGAGGGCGGGAAGGGAGGGGTGCGAAGGAGGCGAGGACGGCGGCGGGACTTCCTGTGACTGACGGCCGGGCGCGGCCAATGAGCAACGAGAAGATGACCTCATCGTCAAAGGAAGTCTGGAACTGGCGGAGCTGCGGCTAGGAGGTGGGAGGAGGTCGGCGACGTGCCGGAGGCGGGGCGCTGGGGGCCTTAAAGAGGCCGAAGCCCATTGGGCCGAGGGAAGGGCGGCGGCGGACCCGGCTGCCCCTCGACCAGTTGCCAAGGGGTCAATGCCGCGGGCCCGTAACTGCCTTAATCTTCCTGACCCAACCCGATCTTCCAAAGGGGCTAAAGGGTCCTCGCCTGGGCCTCGTAAATTGATTACTTCACTTTCACGCGTCCCAAAAGGAGGCACAATAAACTCCACATTGGCTCGGAGCCCTGAATTCCCGTTACAGCCCCCGCCCCACCGAGGCCCGTCTCCTCGTTTCTCTTGAGTCAGTTTCCCCTAGGGGAAAAGGGAGGATACTGACACCTACCTGCCCCTCCCTACCTGCCTAGAATGTTGAGATCATTAACAGCAAAGTGCTTGGGGCCTCGAGAAGAAAAGGGGCTGAATGAACCCAAAAGCTTCTCTCCGGAGACTCCAGGAGGAGCATTTGTAAAAGGGAGGGTTTCACTAGGTGACTCCCGACGACTCTTGCAATTATAAAATTCTAAAATGCTGATGTCCTACTCTTTCTGGCATCCACTCATGTAGCAAAGGGGTGTGTGTGTGTGTGTGTGTGTGTGTGTGTGTGTGTGTGTGTGTGTGTGTGTGTGTGTGTGTGTGTGTGTGTGTGTGTGTGTGTGTGTGTGCGCGCGCGCGCATGGTCGCGCGGATCCGGATCTCCTGCCTTAGGCGCAGAGGCCACACATGGACCTGGTGCAAGACTTCAACAAGGAGAAAGCAAACTTATAGGGAGAGAGAAACCCGTAAAGCGAGGTCTGCTGTGGGAAGTGCCTTGGTGCAGGCAGGCCATTTGCTCTCCCTCCTCCCGCAATGGGAGGGAGTCCAGAAAAGGAGAAATAACTCCAACTTGGCGGGTGGAAAAGAGGGGGAAGTGCTTTCCCGGGGATGGTGTTGCGCAGCAGGGTGGGAGGGAGGACTAACAGTAGCTAGAGGAAGAAGGGAGCTAGGACATCCTTCCAGGTTTGGGGAGGAGCAGTGCCAAGGCACAAAGACCGAGAGGGGGCAACTCACTTTATATGTTCCAGCGTAAATTCTTACTACGATCCCCTGATCTCCCCCAGAGTTCTCCCAGGACTGCCTATTGGTGTAACCGTCAGAGGAAGGGCAAGAGAGAATGCCTCCTTTTCTCTCCTCCAATAGCTGCAAAAGCCAAAGTGGGCCCTGGGTATTCCCAATTATTCATCTGTAAGTCAGCTTCAAGTTCAGTGCCCCTGTGCTCATCACAGAATCTTGGAGTTCAGCAGGATCCTTGTGGCCCCTTAGTCACACACCTTCCCCCCAAGGCGAGAATCCTTCCACAAAAGACCAGATAAAATTATTTATTCAGCAAATATTTCTGGAGTAAGACACTGAGGGGGTGCTTTCACCAAACTGGGGGGAGTTAAGGCTGATGATGAGGTGATTACAACGCCAGGCAGCATATCCCCAGTGTCATGATTAACAAGAGGACACGGAGGTGCACCTCAGAGGAGAAAGTACGCTGGTTTGAAATTGCTGGGGTGGGGCAGATTTCCCCAAGACAAGACTGGGGTGGGGCAGTCCAGATAGTGTCTACCTAGACCCAGCCTTTACGAAAAAGCCAAAGCAAGAAGGAAGCACAAGCATATTTTATTAGTCATGGTAAGAGTGATAAGCCTATTCCTGGCTTCCCAGGCATGGCAAGCTTACCACCTCTCAAACAGACCTGTTCCTTTTCTGGACAACTTAAATTGTAATTATTTTGTATCTATATGCATGCATAAGTTGTTTATTTATTTACACATATATGTTTTATGGATAATCTACATCCCTCTAATCTCTCAGCCTAGGTCCTATTTATCTCCTAAAGCTTCACAGAAACATGTCTAATACCTCTTCATCATGACAACATTCCAAATATTTGAAGATGACAAATATACCTTACATACCTTCTGCCCATCCCCAAAACAATAAGGATAAAGTTGCTTTTTTATTTTGCCAGATTATGGTTTCCATCCTGATGACTTCATGTAGACATCTTTCAGTCTGTCAAGATCTATTGGGAACGTGTGTTATTTTTGTCCTTCCAGCAAACATTCTCTTTCTTCTGGTAAGGGGAGCCTCATTTCCTCTAGGGAACCGGTCCTCCCCACTGTCGGTCCATATGGCTGCCATGGGGCTGATTCATTACTCATCTCTCCAGGGACAGCACCCTGCCAGTCCTGACCAATCAGAGCACTGCTTCCCTCCTCCCTCTGCCCCCCCACCACCATTTGCAATGATTGATTTAGGGAAATGCATGTGGCTCAAGGCAGTCCAATCAGAAGGAGTCCTGGGACCTTTGTGGGCACTACCAATATGGAGAAGTTTCCTTTACACTGAGGCTGCTAAACTATCTGGCTCATCCCCTGGAGTTGACCAGGAGGACCATGAAAAAACTTGCTCAAGGATACATAAAACCAGTATGAAAACAAACTATCAGAGCTGATGTACAGATAAAAGCTACAACAGGTGATGACTCTGAGAACCTGGACCCAGCTGTTTTCTGGCTTTTTGCTTTTGTAGGTGTCTCTCATCAGGATCTTTAGAAACAGAGCCCATAAGGGAGATCTGGGAATGGGATTTATGGGGGGGGGCGGAGATAACCCGTAAGGGAGGGAGTTGAGCAGGACAGGGAAAAAGAAAGAGCAAAGCAAGAATCAGCTTGATTTTGTCTTGGCCTGATCCACAAGGGAGAGCTCTAGCATAAAATCACACCAAGAAGTTATCACCCCATGAGACATTGGGCAGCTTTGTATACCCAAATATCAGTCAGGCGCTGGCGGTAAGCCATCAAGGAGTTAAGGTCTCCAAAGCTGCTCCCTTCAGCTGAAGGCAATTCTCTGGAATTTCGGGCATCTGGGAACCCTTAGCTGCCAACACTCACAGCAGCTGGGGGTTGGGTGCACTGGCCTGTTAAAGAGATCTACGTGGGGCACCATTTATGCCTCCTCTATAGGCCAATATGTTCTCTTCTCACTTGGGTTTCTGTTCCCTGCAACCAAAATGGGACCACCTAAAATAGTCAGGTGGGATCTGATCACCAGAGTAGAGTGAGACTTTAGCCTTCCTTAATCCGGCTCCCTACAACCATGAGCACGCTAGAATGTTGTCTCAGCAAATTTAGAGACTGCCCTGACCCTTTGCCTCAAATTGACTTTAAACCATTTCCTACTACCCTTTTTCCTTTAGAGCTTTTTCCCCACAAACTGATACTAAGCAAAATTCACCCTTTCTTGTACTTCTATAGTTAATTCTTGGCCACAAACACAGGATTTCAAGCTTAACCCTGCTAATAATGAGCAGTTAGTCGTTTTGTCCATTTTCATCCTTTGCTGCACTTTGCTGATTCAACTCTCACTCCTCAAACTAGCTACCACTTCTCATTCTGTTGCTATTGCTGAAAGGGGCAAACTCAATAACAGAAACCTTCAGCAAACTTCTAGAGATATTTTCCCCTCCTTCCTACCGGCTAATTTATACTCTTAGAAAATTTTCTCCACTTGTCTCTTCTCTCTCTTCCTGGAGAATCTCTCCAAAGGTGTTTCCCAAGACTTGACCAGCCCCATCCTCAGTACATCCTGCTCATTTTTGTTTCTTCTTAAAGTCTTTATTCAGGTTGGCCCCGCTGCCTAAATGTCTTCCCTTTTCGCTTTATCTAATCAAATCTTTGCTCACATCCCTCTTGGCTCACACCCCCCAGGAAGGCCTCCACTATTCCTCCAGCCTAAATGGATCTTTTCTTTCTCTGACAATCTATAGCTCTGCTGTGCCAAGCACAACACCAAGCATCCCATATGCATTGTCTTATTTCATCCTTGTTGTGACCCTGAGGTGAGTGCTGTTACAATCCTCATTTTTTGATGAGGAAACTGAAACTTAAGGCTAATTGGGAAAATACTACACAGGGGTGCCTGTCTGGCTCAGTCGGTAGAACGTGTGACTCTTAGTCTCTGGGTCATGAGTTCAAGCCCCACGTTGGGCGTAGAGCCTACTTTTTTTTTCTTTTAAAGATTTTATTTATTTATTTATTTTAAGATTTTATTTATTTGACAGAGAGAGACGCAGCGAGAGAGAGAACACAAGCAGGGGGACGGGAGCCCGATGCGGGGCTCGATCCCAGGACCCTGGGATCATGACCTGAGCTGAAGGCAGACGCTTAACGACTAAGCCACCCAGGCACCCCTATTTATTTATTTTGAGAGAGAGAGAATGAGAGAGAGAGAGAGAGAGAGCACATGAGAGGGGGGAGGGTCAGAGGGCGAAGCAGACTCCCTGCTGAGCAGGGAGCCCCATAGCCCGATGCGGGACTCGATCCAGGGACTCGATCCAGGGACTCCAGGATCATGACCTGAGCCGAAGGCAGTTGCTTAACCAACTGAGCCACCCAGGCGCCCAAAGAGTTTATTTATTTATTTGAGAGAGAGAGAGCAAGAGAGCACAAGCCGGGGGGAGCTCCAGAGAGAGAGAGAGAGAGAGAGAGAGAAGCAGGCTCCCCACTGAGCAGGCAGCCAGACACGGGGCTCGATCCCAGGACCCTGGGATCATGACCCAAGCCCAAGGCAGACAGTCAACCAACTGAGCCACCAGGCACCTGGGCATAGAGCCTACTTAAAAAAATACACACATATCACACAGCTACAAACTAGCAGAACCATGGTACAGATACTAAAATTAGAATATTAGAATTTGGGGCATAATACCATAAACATTTGTTGGCTACACACAAGGAACTGGAGGAAATATAAAAGAGTGAAATAGACAATCCTTGCCCACAATCAAGAACAGAGTTCAAAAATAACACCAATATGAATAATGCTCTGAAGTTAGTAAAAATAAGGGGTGCCTGGGTGGCTCAGTTGTTAGGCGTCTGCCTTCGGCTCAGGTCATGATCCCAGGGTCCTGGGATCGAGCCCCGCATCAGGCTCCCTGCTCAGTGGGAAGCCTGCTTCTCCCTCTCCCACTCCTCCTGCTTGTGTTCCCTCTCTCGCTGTGTCTCTCTCTGTCAAATAAATAAATAAAATCTTTAAAAAAACAAATAAATGAAGTTAGTAAAAATGAAGTAAGCGAGAGTTCATGTCTTGCAGAAAACCCAGTAAATTCACATGAAGGAGTGTATGTTTGACAGGAAGCAATGAGGTGGAGCATTCCAACTTAAGAAACATTGAGTAATAGAATGGAGGGAGGAAAACATGGGACATGTTTAAGCAAGGGAGTTGTCTGGTTTGTTCAAGAGATAAGGCTTGAAAGTTGGTTGAGGCCCTATTGTAAGAAAGTAAAGAATGCCAAGGCAAGGAAGGTACTGGGTTTCTGCAAAAAGGATCCAAAATATGTTTTAAGATTTACCTGGTAGGGGCGCCTGGGTGGCTCAGGTGTTAAGCGTCTGCCTTCGGCTCCCAGGGTCCTGGGATCAAGTGCCACATCGGGCTCCCTGCTCTGCGGGAAGCCTGCTTCTCCCTCTCCCACTCCCCCTGCTTGTGTTCCTGCTCTCGTTGTGTCTCTCTCTGTCAAATAAGTAAATAAAATCTTAAAAAAAAAAAAAAGATTTACCTGGTAGTCAACTGATTAGATTGGAAGGAGACTGAAATGGGGTTGGGAAAGTAAGTTAGGAGACCACTACAGTTTTCCAGCCTGGAGGAAATTAGGACCTATGAGGATAAATGCAGCAGGCTTGGATTACTTTTTCCCCTTATATTCTGTAAACACTTCTGTCTCTCTTTGTCCTCTAAAGATCATACCATCCTTGAGAAGTGTCAATCATTTTTTAAAAAATGTGCCCAGAACCACTAAACTGCTAACAATCTTTTTTTTTTTAAGATTTTATTTATTTATTTGACAGAGAGAGAGATAGCAAGAGCAGGAACACAAGCAGGGGGAGTGGGAGAGGGAGAAGCAGGCTTCCCGCCGAGCAGGGAGCCCGATGTGGGACTCAATCCCAGGACCCTGGGATCCTGACCTGAGCCGAAGGAAGACGCCCAACGACTGAGCCACCCAGGCGCCCTAACAATCTCTGAATACATAATAAGCACTCAGCAAATATTTTTGGATTTGAATCAAATGCATGAGCAGGATGATCAAAATGTTCAGACTCTGTTTAAATGGTTTTATAGGAACTCAGGCCATGCCTGCAACCATCTCCAGGATTACTTGATGACAAAACTAAGCTAGTTGTTTTTTTTTTTTAGCACCTATTATGCACATCATAAGCACCTATATGCACATAAGATCATCATCTTATTCAATTCTCCTCGTTGTACTGACATTTTTTCCATTTTACAAATCAGGAAAACTGAGGGTGACCAACCATCCCAGTTTGCAGAGATGAAAAAGTTGAGCTGCAGGACTTTTAGTACTAAAACCAGGACAGCCCCAGGCAAATCAAGAAGGTCTGTCACCCCACCAGGATACCTTGCTCCACATCACACAACCAGGGTTTAAACACAAAGCTGAACTCAAACCACCATGGGATTTTTATTTGGCTTTCTGATCTTTGCCGTCCACATAAGTATCTTATTTGGGTACTTTTGAGATAGAATTCAAGCCTATTCTTATATTGAATTTGGCTCATGTGTTTGGGGCCTACTTGGGACTGGAGCTATAGAGAGGCAGAGAATCACAAAATGGATGGGTTTTTGTCAGAGAAAAGGAATCCAGGCTGGGCAATGTCTTTTCTGGAGGACGACTTTATAAAAGAATTCGGCTTTATAAGCCATTCTTTGGCGCCCTCTAGTGCTTGAGGGCTGGAACCCCTTCTTTACTCCTTCGACTAGAGAACCCACAGGCTGGTAACCGGTTAGCGTGGAACCCAATGCCAAGTTCTTACTGCTTGCAGAGCATAAAGATTTTGTTTTAGAATAAAAACTAGCAGAGCCTTGGGGCACCTGGGTGGCTCAGTCGTTAAGCGTCTACCTTCAGCTCAGGTCATGATCCCAGGGTCCTGGGATCGAGCCCCGCATCGGGCTTCCTGCTCCACGGGAGGCCTGCTTCTCCCTCTCCCACTCCCTCTGCTTGTGTTCCCTCTCTCATTATGTCTCTGTCTGTCAAATAAATAAATAAAATCTTTAAAAAAAAGAATTTGGAGTTTGGCTTATTTTGTTCAAAACCCTCTAAGATTAGGTCATGTATTTGTGTGTGATTACAGCTTGCTCGTTCTCATTACACTGTATGAGTCTATCATGATAAATGTATCCATTCTACTGATGTGGTGGCTTTCAGTGTGGACTATTACACATAGTACTGGTATAAATAGTCTTATGCATGTCTTTTGGTTCACATACATGCATACATTTCTGTTGGGAGTACATTTGCTGGGTCATAGCAGAGGCATATTTTCAGCTTTATGGGGTACTGCCAGCTAGCTTTCTAAAGTAATTGTAGCTGTTTACAATCAGTGAAAGTTCCTGTTGCTTCACATCTTCCTCTAAACTTGATATTTTTTATCTTTTTATTTTTATCTAGCCAAGTTGGAAGGATATCATGGTGTAGTTTATTTGCATTTTTCTGGTGAGTAATGAAGTTAAAAGTCTTTCCATATGTTTATTTGGCATTTGGAGAGCTTCTTTGGTTAAGTGTCTGTTCAAGTCTCTTGCCCATTTTTCTGTTGGGTTGTCTATCTTTTATTAATTGATGTATACAAGTTCTTTTTAAATTCTGAATTTGAGACCTTTATCAAATATGTGTATTGAGGATGTCTTACCCCATTTTGTGGGTTGTCTTTTTACTCCCTTAATGGTTTCTTTTGATAAACAGAGGTTCTTAGTTTTAATATAATTCATTTAAAAAATTGTTTTCACTTATGATTTCATTTTTGCTTCCTGTTTGTATAAGATCTGCCTATTCCAAGGTCATAAAGATGTTCTTCTGTGTTTGGTTCTAAAGACTTTATTCTCTTGAAAAAGAATAATTTTTAAATTGCTTTTATGTTCTATATTTTCAGAAGTTACTATAATAAACGGTAAGACTGTTAAAATTTTTTCATTAAAGTATAGTATACTAAAGAGGAATGCCCATATGATAGCTATGCAGAGTTACTTTCATTTTTA
The DNA here is from genome assembly GCF_003265705.2 of Callorhinus ursinus. Classification (NCBI taxonomy): domain Eukaryota; kingdom Metazoa; phylum Chordata; class Mammalia; order Carnivora; family Otariidae; genus Callorhinus; species Callorhinus ursinus. The sequence goes on along the minus strand of NW_027397110.1, from coordinate 7,789,458 downwards.
TTTTTTATTTTTTTAGAGATCTATTTATGTATTTGAGAGAGAGAGAGCATGTGTGCAGTCTGGGGGAGGAGAAGAGGGAGAGAGAAACTCCAGCAGACTCCCTGACTCAGGGCTTGATCTCATGACCCCGAGACCATGACCTGAGCAGAAACCAAGGGTCAGTCACTCAACTGACTCTGCCACCCAGGGGCCCCCAGAGTTACTTTTAATGAGAAAAACAAAGCCATTATTTTAAAATTAGGTAATTTATGTATACTTTTTACCTACTCTTGTTCTAGAGGACTGTAAGCTTCTTACAAGACTCAATACAATATAATGGAAAGATACGATCAGATGACAAAAAAGAAAGATCAGGGAAAATATAGAGCCAGAGAGCTAGCCTGAGAAGGACACGCTGAAGCTGAGGGTTACAGAGTGGTGGTTGCGCCTTGGAAAGAGTTGCCCCTGTTTCTCTCACTGACACAACAGCACCAGGAGGCAGAGAGGAACCTTTCCCTGCTGCTAATCTTCATGCAACTCCCTCCTGGCCTTCTGAGTGTCGGGCCTCTCCTTTGGCTTCCCCAGGCCCCATCTCACTTCCGGCAGCCCCTGCCTTGCTAGCATGACCTGTTTTCTGCATTCTCTTCCCCTCTCCACTCAGGGCAGGCTGGATCTGGCAGAGCCTTGTGAGCCTTGATTAAGAACTTGGACTTTGTCTTGTGGGGCAATGGGGAGGCACTGAAGGATTTTTTTTTTAAAGATTTTATTTATTTGACAGAGAGAGACACAGCGAGAGAGGGAACACAAACAGGGGGAGTGGGAGAGGGAGAAGCAGGCTTCCCGCCGGGCAGAGAGCCCAACGCGGGCCTTGATCCCAGGACCCCGAGATCACAACCCGAGCCGAAGGCAGACACTTAATGACTGAGCCACCCAAGCACCCCTTAAATCTTATTTTTATAAAAACTAGCTTTATCGAGATATCATGGACATATAACACTGTGTAAGTTCATGCTGTACGATGTGATGATTTGATATATGTAAATATACTGAAATGATTACCACAATAAGGTTAGTTAACACATCCATCTATCAACTCACAGTTACCTTTTTGTGTGTGGGGGGGTGGATGGTGAGAATTTTTAAGATCTCTCTCAGCAATTTTCAAGTATACAATACCATATTGTTAACTACAGTCACCACATTACCCCCAGAATTTATTCATTTCTTTAAAAAAATTTTTTTTAGGGCGCCTGGGTGGCTCAGTTGGTTAAGCGACTGCCTTCGGCTCAGGTCATGATCCTGAAGTCCCGGGATCGAGTCCCACATTGGGCTCCCTGCTCAGCGGGGAGTCTGCTTCTCCCTCTGACCCTCTTCCCTCTTGTGCTCTCTGTCTCTCATTCTCTCTCAAATAAATAAATAAAATCTTTAAAAAAAAATAAAATAAATAAAAAAATAAAAAAAATTTTTTTAAGTAAGCTCTACACCCAACACGGGGCTTGAACTCATGACCCCAAGACCAAGAGTCACATGCTCCACTGCTCTGCCTGAGCCAGCCAGGCACCCCCCAGAATTTATTCACCTTATACCTGGAAGTTTATACCCTTTGACCACTTTCATCTGTTCTCTGCACCTTCCCCCCACCCCCGCCGCCCTCTGAAACCTCCAATGTGCTCTCTGTCTCTATGAGTTCATATCTGTTTAGGTTCCACATGGAAGTGAGAGCATATGGTATTTGTCATTCTCCATCTGACTTCTTTCCCTTAGCATAATGCCCTCACATTTCATCCATGTTGTCAAAAACAGCAGGATTCCCTTCTTTTTTATGGCTGAATAACATTCCATTGTGTACGATCCCATTTCTTTATTTCCTACATTTTCTTCATCCATTCATCTGCGGACAGACACTTTGATTGTTTCTCTGTCTCGGCTATTGTAAATAATGCTGCAATAAATATGGGGGTGCAAGGACTTCTTTGGGACAGTGATTTTATTTCCCTTGGATGTATACCCAGAGTGGGATTGCTGGAACAGGTGGTAGGTCAATTTTTTTTTTTAAGGGACTTCTATATTGTTTTTCCATTGTGCTCAGACCAATTTATATTCCCAACAGTGCACCAGGGTCCCCTTTCCTCCACATCCTCACAGACACTTACTTCCCTCTTAAGGCTGCTTTTACTGCATCCCATAAGTTGTGGTATGTTGTGCTTTCATTTTTCCTCGTCTTAACAGGTCTTTAAATTTCCCTTTTGATTTCTGTTTTGACCCATTGGTTGTTCAGGGGCGTGCTGTTTCATTTCTGCTTTATTTGTGAATTTTCCAGCTTTCCTCCTGTTATGGATTTCCTGTTTCATACAACTGTGGTCAGAAAAAGATACTTAGGGGTGCCTGGTTGGCTCAGTCAGTGGAGCATGTGACTCTTGATCTCGGGGTTGTTAAGTTCAAGCCCCACGTTGAGTGTAAAGCTTACTTTAAAAAAAAAAAGATGCTTAATAAATTTCTATCTTCTTGACTTCGTTGAGATTTGTTGTGTGACCTAATATTTGAACTATCCCAGAAAATGTTCCATATGTACTTGAGAAGAGTGTGTATTCTGCTCTTGTTGGATAGAATGATTGTGTATCTTTGTTAGGTCTGTTTGTTCAAATCCACTGTTTCCTTATTGATTCTTTCTCTGGATGGTCTATCCATTGTTGAGAGTGGGGGGATTAAAGTCCCCAACTTTTAATGTATTGCTGCTTATTTCTTCTTTTTGTTCTATTAGTCTTTGCTTTATATATTTAGGTTCTCTGATGTTGGGCGCATAAATATTTACAACTGTTATATCTTCCTGATGATTTGACCCCTTTATTATTATACTGACATTCTTTGTCTCTTGCGATCATTTTAGCTTAAAGTCTATTTTGTCTGACATAAATTTAGCAGCTACCCCTGCTTTCTTCTGGTTATCATTTGCTTGGAAATGTCTTTTCTCATCTCTTCACTCTCACTTTACTTGCATCCTTTTATTTATTTATTTATTTATTTATTTATTTATTTATTTATTTATTAAAGCAGGCTCCACACCCAGCATGGAGCCGAACACGGGGCTTGAACTCACAACCTGAGATCAAGACCTGAGATCATGAGTTGGATGCTTAACTGACTGATCTACCCAGGCGACCCTATGCATCTTTAAACCTGAGGTAAGTCTCTTGCAGCATATCATTGTGTTAACCTTAAAATAAAATAAAAACTGACACTTATTTTACCAGCAAAAAATATTTTTGGGGGGGGAATAAAAGAGAATTGCAATCAGGGAGCAAAAAGCTGTGGCAAAACTGTAGGCAAGTCTGGAGAGCAAAAGGAGAGGTTATGCTTTTTATGGGGAAAAGAGATAAATTGGGAAGACTGTTATAAACCAAAAGTCCATTGGAATAAACTGGGAGTTCAAAGTGTCGCGGCTTCTCGTTGGCTGAGCTGTTGTGTGGGGGGAGTGTTGGGAAGTGGGAACAAGGAAAGTGTTTCTTTCTCCAGCTGGGATAATAAAGTAGTAACCACATGCAAGGTCAAGTCCATGCAAGGTCCAGTCCATCTGCAATTGACTACAAAGTGGTAGTGTGTGAGAGCTCCCCCTGCCAAAACCTCCCCACTCCACCAGAGGTTTCCTGTAATTAATTTTGGATCTTGTTTTTTTTTTTTTTAATCCATTCAGCCATTCTATGTCTTTTGGAGAATTTAATCCACTTATATTTAAAAATGATATGATTTTGATAATTATAGAATTATAATTCTAGATATGTATAATATCTACATAGATATGATATATATACTATAATATATAGATACCTATATATCTATATAAATATAATAATCTATATAACTATAGAATTATATGTAGAATATAGAATTATAGAATTATAGCATTTTTATAATTATAACAATTTTTAAAAGATTTTTATTTATTCATTTGACAGAGAGAGACACAGCGAGAGAGGGAACGCAAGCAGGGGGAGTGGGAGAGGGAGAAGCAGTCCTCCGGCAGAGCACGGAGCCCGATGCGGGGCTCGATCCCAGGACCGTGGGATCACGACCCGAGCCGAAGGCAGACACTTAATGACTGAGCCACCCGGGCGCCCCTAATTATAACAATTTTTAAATTACTGGTAATTATCGATAAGTGTGTGGCCTTACGAGTGCCATTTTATTACTTATTTCTGACTGTTCCGTAGATCCTTTGTTCCTTTGCTTTCTTTCCCTTTTGCTAACTTCCTTTGTGATTTGATGACTTTGGGTGGCAATATGCTTTGACTCTTTTATAATAATCTTTTATGTGTCTACTACAGGTTTTTCTTTTGTAGTTACCATGAGGCTTACATAAATATTTTATAGTTATAACATCCTATTTTAAGCTGATAGCAATGTACTTTGATAGCATACAGAAATTTTATACTTTTACTTCTCTTCTCTTTGCATTTTAGGTTATTGATGCTTAACTCTCTTAATCTACATGTTCTCCCTCCAGGGAGGAGGGTAGAGTGGACTTCATGGTTGCCTCCCAGCCCTCAATTCCCTCCCTAAAGTGTTTGTTCTAAGCCCATCACAGTCCAGTCCCGGGTCTCCTGGCAGTTGCTGGTTTAGGAATGGGGCAGTTACCCAATCCTGGTCAATGAGACACAATAGAGCTCCGCTGGGTGGGGTGAGGTGGGATGGGATGGGGTAGGGAAAGGTTTTCTTGTGTGTAAGAGAGAGACTGACCATGTGTCCGTCTACCTGAAACAGATCGATCACCAGTGTCCCCGTTGCCAGGAGGTGGCACACATAATGTCAGGTGGGTGTATTTTGTCAGCCCAGTAAACCTTCTGGAAAATAATCCACACCTATTCCTCAGAAATCCTCAGTCCGTGTGATTTCAGTGGGTTTGAGCACTCCTCTCTCCTTCAAGGAGGCCACACAATCAAACTCCGACCAAAGTACTCATACCCCTGGGATAGAGATACTACCCAACCAGGCCAAGTGGAGGGCTTCCTGGGACTTTTGCTGTGGTCACCGGGGAAAGATGCTCTCTCTTCTCCTCTAACTTCATAAGCTCTGAAGACAATGCAGGTTTGGTGCTGCCAGGGGCATCTTGCTGTCAGGTGGCAAGAGAAAACTTGGGGAGAAAGCCCAGGAATGACAAGCAGGAGCAAAAGGTGGAGAAGAAAGACAGAAGCAGGCTCTTCAGGCCAGCATTCACACCTCTGTATGGAGCTTGAAGACCTCAGCATTTGGAGGCAAACCACAAAGTGGGGAGAGATAAGGACTGCAGCAATCAGCTGGAGTTCTATTTGTGTTCCGTGTTGGCAGAACAGGCTATACTGGTTTCTCTCCCTACCAAAGTTCCAGCTCACTATAACAGTGCTCTGAAGTAATTTTTCACATGCCTGTATGTGCTGCCGTCCTACGGACGCTTTTTTTTTTTTTTTTTTTTTTAAGTAGGCTCCATGCTGCGGGTCTTGAACTCATGCCCCTGAGATCAAGACCGGAGCTGAGATCAGGAGTCGGACACTTAACCCACCGAGCCACCCGGGCGCCCCAACCGACTCATTCTTAAGTTGGTTATTTTTTTTCTTGCTTGAATGGACAGCAGTACTCAATGCCCCACTGCCCATAAGTCTTAGAAAAGTAGAGTGTGGTAAAAACCAGCAGCGGCAAAGACACTGATCAGAGTCAGGCTAAGTGATTACCGTCCACTGACGGCAGCAGCTCCCTACGGGTGAACGTGAACCTCATGATAGCAGTAATAAAACGGGCACTTCGCAAGAAACTCACAGTAGAGAGAGGCAGGGCAACCTGGCGGAAGGACAGGCCTGGTTTCAAAGCCTGGCTCTGCCGTGCTAGCTGGGTGACCTTAGGTAATTTACTGGATGTCCCTGAGTTTTGATCTTGTCATGAGCAAATTAGGTATAACATTCCCTTTGTAACTAATCTTCGGCCCCAGCCCTGCTATGAGGCTCAGCTTTCTTGGACACCAAGAGAGAGCAGAAGTTCTCTCTCAAGTGCCCCCTCACTCCCAGCTCTGTTGGGGGCCACCCTGTGCTCTGGTGCAAGTCAGGACCTGGACTCTTGGGCCTGGTCCCCTCAACACATGTTGCCTCCTTCACAGAGGCCCCAGGCCAGAGGTGTTTCTCTTTCACCTTGTGTCTGTTTCCCCACACTACAGAGAATATGGAGAACTGGAAACTGTGGTCTAAATCTGGTGGTAATGAGCATGTGACCTTGAGCCAGTGACTTTAACAGAACTTTTGCAACCAGGGAGTGATAATGTCTTCCAGTGGTTATAAGATGCACCAAGAAAGAAAACACAGCAACTGCATTATGACAACACCTCTGACCAAAAGTCTTGGGACAAATCATTAAGCAGTCACAGCGACTCGTTGCTTTGAAATTCCTCTCATCGCTTCGGTGAGATTCACAATTTTGCCTGCCTTCAGTTGCATTGCTTGATGCAATGCAAAAGATTGAGCCAATCTTTTCACCCATATCTTAGGAACAAAATGTAACACAACGTCTGCTCCTGGTTTGCCTTCCTGTCTCAGGTTCTGCAAAGCACTTGCTGTTGCTTTGTAAGAAGAGAGCAGTCATTTCTCCAAAGAGAAAACTAGGTCTCACTGATATCAATTTCACCCCCTGTTGCTCCCATATCCCTGGCTTTTGCTGCACATAATCCCCTTTCATCTGAATGCTAAATCACAACGTGATTCTTTCTGAATACATTTGAAACAGCACTAAATTCAGTGCATGCAGTACCAACAGTACATTTAACTCAGCTGGGGTGAAAACACTACGAACAGCTGCGCTCAATATCTCAAATTCGCGAACAACGATGGCTCCATCAGAATGCTACCACTGGTTGTAAGATACACTCCTAACATCAGAGATGTTAAAATGTGTGTGGGGGGGGGGGAGCATGTCTTAGAAGTAGTTAGATATGGTAATAAATATTAGTATTGATTAGTGGCAAGTGGCAAAAAACTCAACGCAGACTGACTTGAGCAAAGGGGTATACTGATCCACAGAAGTTCAAAAGTCCATTATTCCAGCTTCAGGTATGGCTAGATCCAGGACTCCAAGAGATCATCAGGACTCAGTTTCCTCACCATTTCTCTCTCTTCTACAAGCATGGCTTCGGCCTCAGGTTTCACATGGTATCAAGCGGGAGCCAGCAGCTCTAACCCCCACATCCTCTCTGGTTTAGAGTTCAGCGAAAAGGAATGAGTATCTTCATCCCAAAATTTTTTTTCCCATTTTTTAAAAAGTAAGCTCTACATTCAACTGGGGCTTGAACTCACCACCCCCAAGATCAAGAGTCCCATGCTCTGCAACTGAATCAGCCAGTTGTCCCTCCATCCCAGACTTTTCAACCTGAGTCTCAATGCCTCTCATTGGCTCTGACAGGTCACATGCCTAGCCCTGGAACAATGGGCATGGTTACCAGGTTGGTTACTACACCCCAGCTCTGAGGTGCCTCGTTGAGAGCCGGTGGGTTACTGGGTCTCCAGAAGGGAAGGGAACAAGGAGAATGGACATGGGGCAGCCAAAACAGTAGATGTGATTTCTGGGTGGGCTGTGGGGAATTAGGTGAGATTAGCTGTGAGCATTAGCCCAATGCCTGGCCCAGGGTGAGCCTCTCCCGAGAGCAATGGGGCCTGCCCCTCTGCAGGGGCAGGAAGCAGGGGCAGGGGCAGCCTGCTGTGTGTGGCTGGAAAGGGCCCACCGGCTGCATCTGAGTCAGCCTTGCGCAGACTCCCTCCCGTGCCAGCCTGACATGCACTGACTCAGCTCCTATGTGAGCTGGATGCTGCCTGGAAAGTTAATAAGCCTTTGAGGCAAGACGTTCCTCTGGTGACATGGGCTGGTGCCACGAGTGGGTGGGAATGAATGAGAAAGAGTGGGAACACCGTGGTTCCCAGAGCATTTATGAAGTTAAGAAAGCATGAGGGAAAAGTCAAGAGCAGCGACCAGAAAAGGTCGCCCAGCGAGGCTGTAGGTGCTTTCTGCAATGGGTTTCTCTCTGCCCAGTGCCCCGGCGGGTGAGCTCAGAGCTGCCACTGGCCCTCACTGCCATCACTTCCGCCAGGGAGGGCGGTCTGGTGGCTGGCACGGCCATTTTGTTCAGGCTCCCCTCCAGCTCTGCCCGTCTCTCTGTTTCAAACCCAAGTTGCAAGAAGCAGGACAGGGGGAGTCTATCTCTTTGTCACGAGGGGGGTAGGGGAGGAATCAAGCAGGGAGACCCAGTTAGGAGGGGACCCCGGGGGTGGGGAAATGAGGAGAGAGGGAGACGCAAGAAGGCAGGCACAGTGCAGAATCTCATGGTGTGCTATTTACAACCTCTCTGAAGCTGGATGTTCAACCCTGAGCACCTGCTCTCTGCCCAGTCCCCCAGCAGGCGGTGTGGACACAAAAATAAATGGGACGTTCCCTCTGCCTTCAGGAAGTGCAGAGTCTAGTCTGGGAGACAATGAGAAACTCCTTAGTTACAGTGGAATGTGAGGGCAGGAGTTTGTGGAAGGAAAATATCCTTGAGGGAGGAGCTGCCAGGCAGGGAGTCTCAGGTCATTCCAGCCTTGGCCTGGTCCAGAGGGCTGGGGGTGGGCTCTGGACACAGCTGTGGGGTGCAGTCGTCCCCCTTCCCTTTCCTGCTTCAGGCTTTGGCTGCCGGCGTATGGGGGTCGTAACCTCCTTGTCAAGGAGGCTCCTGTCAGCCAAGAGCAATTCTCCGCCCAAGGGGACAGCTGGGGTAGCTGTGAGTCATTGGAGCCAACACTCATAGCAGCTGGGGGGTGGGTGCACCGGTCTGAAGAGCTACCTGGGAGGGCACCACCAGCATTTGCTGCAGTGTGTGCCCGGCTGGATGTTGGGTGGAGGACAGGGTAGGGAGCAGAAGGGAAGGAAGTGCCCAGAGAAACATCCAAGGGGTCAGTGTGTGCAAAGGTTGTAGGAGCAAGCAGTGCTTTCTGGAAACACTAAGATCCTTGAATAAGACACTGGGCATAGAGTGGAAATAGGAGGTGGTGGGAGATGAGTCCTGATAGGTGGGCAGAGGCCAGATCATGAAGCAAACTGTGGGCCATAAGAAAAGATTAAGGATTAAAGTTCTTTTAAAAAGAAATGGATTCTAGGGGCGCCTGGGTGGCTCAGTCAGTTGGGCGACTGCCTTTGGCTCAGGTCATGATCTCAGGGTCCTGGGGTCAGGCCCCGAGTCAGGCTCCCTCCTCAGCAGGGAACCTGCTTTTCCTTCTCCCTCTGCCTGATGCTCTGCCTACTTGTGCTCTCTCTGTCAAATAAAGAAAGAAAAGGAAAAAAAGGAAAAAGAAATGGATTCTCATTCCACCCCACCTCTGTCCTTTCTGCGAACACTTCCTCACTGTCACGGGGCACATCAGCCCAGCCCCGTTCAGTTGCGTGAAATCAGGACCGAGATGGTTGGGAGGATGGCCAGGGAGGGCCCACCTCCAAGGTGTTGAGGCCAGATGAAAGCAAAGTTGTTTTCTCAACGGCCTTCTGGAAGTAGAAAGAATGTGTCATCACCAGGGAGTGCCACGGGGGAAGGAGTGGAGAATTTGGAGTCAGAAAAGCAGAGGGCCTAGGCTTGGGGCCCAGCTCCACCGTGCCCACTGGAAGGCCTGGGAAAGTCACCCAACTCTCTGAGCCTCTGTTTCCACATCTGTTCCACTGGGGATCACATCTGTTCCACTGGATTAGCAAAGACAAGGCACGTGTGTTAAAAAAGGGGGGGGAGGGGCGCCTGTGTGGCTCAGCCGGTTAAGCATCTGCCTTCGGCTCAGGTCATGATCCCAGGGTCCTGGGGTGGAGCCCTACCTCGGGCTCCCTGCTCTGCGGGGAGCCTACTTCTGCCTCTGCCCCTCTCCCTGCTTGTGTTCCCTCTCTCGCTGTCTCTCTCTCTCTGTCAAATAAAAAAATAAAATATTTTAAAAAAAGCTGTTTAGGGCGCCTGGGTGGCTCAGTTGGTTAATCGACTGCCTTCGGCTCGGGTCATGATCCTGGAGTCCCGGGATCGAGTCCCGCATCGGGCTCCCTGCTCAGCGGGGAGTCTGCTTCTCCCTCTGACCCTCTTCCCTCTCGTGCTCTCTATCTCTCATTCTCTCTCTCTCTCTCTCTCTCAAATAAATAAATAAAATCTTTAAAAAAAAAGCTGTTTAATGTTTATTACTCTAATTTTTGCCTCAAAAAATATATCGATACAACCCCCAGCAAGGAGAATCCCGAGGCAGGCGCATTTTACCCCAGTTAGCATTTGGCACCAAGCAGGTCGGGGACTTACTGGATGACACAGCACGGCCGCCGCAGAGCCAAAATGAAAACGCACCCAAATCACCGACTCCAGTGGCGTCAGAAGAAGTGGCCGTGACCCAGCTTCACACCGCAGTTCCCATGCCAGAGGCCTGCCCAGAAAGTCCCTTTGGGTACAGAGAGCGCGCGCGCGGTTGCCAGCGGTTCCCCTCCTCTACATGGTTGGCAAGATGTCGCCGGATGAGGTTCCCGGGAAACAGGGCATGAAGGAAGCTGAGGAGTAGACACTTTTCCTGAGGACTAGGGCACTGTGTATTTCTCAGGGCTTCCTACACCCGAACCCCCACCCTTTTAAAAACAGATTTATTGAGATATAATTCACATCCCATAAAATACATCCTTTTCAAGGGTACAATTCAATATGTAGTTAGTTAGGTTTTTTAAAATTTTTTATTTTTTATTTTTTTAGTAGGCTACACGCCCAACGTGGAGCCCAACACGGGCCTGAACTCACGACCCTGGAGACCAAGACCAGAGCAGGGATCAAGAGCTGGATGCTTGGCCCCTGGGTGGCTCAGTTGGTTAAGCGGCTGCCTTCAGCTCAGGTCATGATCCTGGAGTCCTGGGATCGAGTCCCACATCGGGCTCCCTGCTCAGCAGGGACTCTGCTTCTCCCTCTGACTCTCCCCCCTCTCATGTGCTCTCTCTCATTCTCTCTCTCTCATTCTCTCTCTCAAATAAATAAATAAAATAAAATAAAAAAAAGAGTTGGATGCTTAATTGACTGAATCACCCAGGCTCCCCCTTAGTTTTTTTTTTTTTTAACACAACCGACTGAGCCACCCAGGCGCCCAGTTAGTTATTTTTTTTAAAAGATTTTATTTATTTATTTGAGAGAGAGAGAGAATGAGAGATAGCACGAGAGGGAAGAGGGTCAGAGGGAGAAGCAGACTTCCCGCTGAGCAGGGAGCCTGATGTGGGACTCGATCCCAGGACTCCAGGATCATGACCTGAGCTGAAGGCAGTCGCTTAACCGACTGAGCCACCCAGGCGCCCCCCAGTTAGTTATTTTTTAAAGTAAGCTCTACGCCCAGTGTGGGGCCTGAACTCACGACCCCTGAGATCAAGTGTCACATGCTGTACGGGCTGAGCCAGCCAGGTGCCCCCCAATAATTTTTAGAATATTCAGTGGCGCAAATATCACCACAATTAATTTTAGAATATTTTCATCACCTCACAAAAGGACTCCTACCCATTAGTGGCCACTCCTTTTCCCCCACCCCTACCTTCCTTCTCCCCTAGGCAATCACTAATCTACTTTATATCTCTATAGATTTGCCGTTTTCTGGGCGTTTCACGCACAGTCATAAGATGTGTAGTCTTTCTGATTGGCTTCTTTCATTTTGCATAACAATTTCGAAGTTTATTCATGTCGTAGCATAAATCAGTACTTCAGTCTTTTTTTTTAAGATTTTATTTATTTATTTATTTATTTATTTATTTATTTATTTATTTATTTATTGGAGAGAGAGTGTGCCAGTAGGGGGAGACAGAAGGACAAGCAGGCTCCTCACTGAGCATGGAGCCTGATGCGGGGCTCTATCTCACGGCACTGAGACTACAACCCTGAGATCACAACCTGAGCGGAAATCAAGAGTGGGACCCCTAACCAAGTGAGCCACCCAGGTGCCCCATTACTTCATTCTTTTTTATGGCTGAAAATAATTGATTGTAGGGATATACCACATTTTATTTATTCAATCAGTTTATGGACATTTCAGTTGTTTCCAATTATTGGCTATTATGAATAACGCTGTCATGAACATTTGTGTACGGCTTTTTGTATGAACATGTTTTCGTTTCTCTTGGGTATAGACCCAGGAGTGGAACTGCTGGGTCACATGGTAACTCTATGTTTAACATTTTAAAGAAAAGTTAAACTGCTTTCCAAGGTGGCTGTGCTACTTTATATTTCCACCAACAACGTGTGAGGATTTCAATTTTTCCACATCCTTGCCAACACTATTATCTCTCATTTCCTATTTATTTATTTGAGAGACAGCGTGCGCAGGGGGTAGGGGCAGAGGGAGAGAGAGTCCTAAGTGGACTCGCCACCAAGCGCCGAGCTTGATGTGAGGCTCGATCTCATGACCCTGAGATCAGGATCCGAGCCAAAACCAAGAGTCGGTCACTTTTCTTTTTTAAATATTTTTTATTTATTTTTTAACAGAGAGGGAACACAAGCAGGGAGAGTGGGAGAGGGAGAAGCAGGCTTCCTGCCGAGCGGGGAGCCCGATGTGGGACTCAATCCCAGGGCCCCGGGATCATGACCTGAGCCGAGGGCAGACGCTTAACGACTGAGCCACCCAGGCGCCCCAAGAGTTGGCCACTTAACTAACTGAGCCACCCAGGCACCCCTTATCTGTCATTTCTATTATAACTATCCTAGTGGGTGTGAAATGGTATCTCATTGCAGTTTTTTTTAATTGTGGTAATATATATATGTACATATAGATAACATAATATTTATCATTTTAACTATTTGTAAGTATACACATCAGTGGCATTAAATACATTCCTCATTGTGGTTTTAATTTGTATTTCTCTAATAGCTAATGGTGTTGAGCATCTTTTCATATGCCTATTGACTGTTTATCTGGAGAAATGTATATTCAGATTCCTGCTCATTTTTCAGTTGGATTATTTGTCTTTTTATTATTGAGTTGTAGGAGTTCTTATAATCTAAATTCAATTCTCCTATCAGATAGATGATTTGCAAAATTTTTCTCCCATTCTGTGGTTTGCCTTTTCACGTTCTTGATGATATCCTTTGAAGCACTGAAGTTTCAAATTCTGGTGAAGTCTAATTTATCTATTTTTTCTTCTGCTTTGCTTTTGGTGTCATGTCTCAGAAGACTCTGTCTAACCCAAGGTCATGAAGATTTACCCCTATATTTTCTTCTAAGAGCTTTATAGTTTTAGTTCTTTCTATAGGTCTATGATCCATTTTGAGTTAATTTTTGTATATGGTAGGCGTCCAACTTCATTTTGTGTGTGTGTGTGTGGATATCCAGTTGTCCCAGTGTCATTTATCGAAAAGACTATCTTCTCCCTCACTGAATTGTCTTGGTACCCATGTCAAATATCACACAGCCCCTTTTTAAGGAAAGTAGGCCTTAAGCAGTCCTTTGTAACGTACTTGTGCAACTCTTAAATGACTGGCAGATGAAGCCAGCTTCCTTGCCCCTGCTCACAGGCATCTCCGATCAGTGCCTGTGTTCTGAGGTGACTTGGTGTCTCACTACTTGATACGGGAAAAAAAAAATTAGATTCTCTCTTGGATAGCACAAGGGCTGGGTGCCCAGAAGAAGATCTGTTCTTCCAAAGATGTTACATGGCTGCCCCCAGGCCTCCATGTGGCCTGATGTCTTGGAATCCCTGGGGCCCAAAGTAGTGGTGTTGTTTTTAGCTTTCCCATGTTTTATTAAGAAAAAATATTTAGGAGAACCTGGGTGGCACAGTCGATTAAGTGTCTGACTCTTGATTTCGCTTCAGGTCGTGATCTCGGGGTCATGAGATCGAGCCCAGCGTCAGGCTCCCCGCTCAGCAGGGAATCTGCTTGAGATTCTCTCTCCCTCTCCCTCTGCCCCCTCCAGTTTGTGCTCATGGTCTCTCAGATACATAAATTAATCTTAAAAAAAAGAAAAAATATTTAACTGAACATGCAAAAGAGCTGCAAGTTAACAAGACTATGATTTATGGTAGGCTTTTGCAATCCTATAAAAACTCTTAAACTGATTTACTGCCTGTAACACCCTTTTTTTCTTTTAACTGTTTAACATATTTTTAAATTGTGGTAAAATATACACAATGTAAATTTTACTTTAACTGTTTTTAAACGTTCAGTGGCATTAAATACAGTTACATGGTTATGCAACCATCACCACCTCCATCTACAGAATTTTTTTCATTATCCCAAACTAAAGCTCTGTCCGCATTGAATAATAACTCCCCATTCTCCACTCTCCCAGCCCCTGGCAAATTCCATTCTACTTTCTGTCTCTATGAATTTGACTACCTTGGGTACCTCACAGAAGTGGGATTATACATTATTTGTCCTTTTGTGTCTGGTTATTTTACTTAGGATAATGTCTTCAAGGTTCATCCATGATGTAGACATGTCAGAGTTTCATGCAAGTATTTTTACTTCAGCTCCGTTCTCTTGCTCGCTTGCGATTTCCATGGATCCTTAGGATGAATCTCTCTATCCCTGAAGGTGATCTTCTTTGTCTTTCTCACAATCAGAAAGAGGCTGACTGTGGCCTCTGGGTTACCTCACAGCGGAGAGATGCCCACTGCCTGCTCACAGGCGTGACCATTGCTGCCAGGTTGGCCAGGAAGCGCTGGGGCTGAATGGAGCCTTGGGGAAGGGGAGCATGGCCAACAGTGCTTGTGCTCGCCTCCCCTCTGCCCACCTCCATTCTCGGGGATTCCCCCATATGCTCCTCTATTAGCCATTTAGTCATCCAACATTTTTTGAATACCTATTATGTGCCTGGCATTGTGCTAGGCACAGGAGATACAGGGAGGAATAAGACAGACATGGGCTCTGCCTTCATGGAATTTATAATCTAGTGAGTGGAAGACATTCAATAATTAACTATGCAAATAAATAAATGTATGGCTACAATTGTGGTGAGTGCAATGAAGGAAAAGTGGAGGGTATAATGTAAATGTCTAAACGGCGGGCATCAGCCTGGAGTGGGAGACGTGGGGTGTACTCAGAATCCGTTGACTGACATGGCCACTGTGTCTGACACTAGAGTAAGAATCACAGTCCCTGTGCTCAAGGCACACCAGTCCAAAAGGGGTCCAACCGAGAGGTCCAACCCCTTGGTTTTGTGATCCTAGGACCACTTTGCTCCCTCCCCTCTGGGGAATCACTATCCCTTTTCCAACTGTGTGTCTCTGGGGGCCCCTCTTTTATGGTAATGGATGTCAGGTAAACTGTTCTTTACTTTGAAGGGAAAATCATGACATGTTCAGAACACTGGACCCCAAAACTTTTACTGAGATGTCAGGCCTTTGTCTTTTCATGGGATTTATATCACCTGGGGCATCTGATCCTTTCTGCTCTCTAGGCCCCAGGAGCAGTGTGTCATCAACATAACGGAATAGCATAATGTCCTGTGTAATGTTTAAGTGTTCAAAGTCTGAGAATTGGACAAAAGAGACACTGAAGGGGCATCTGGCTGGCTCAATCAGTAGAGCATGTGACTCTTGGTCTCGGGGTTGTAAGTTCAAGCCCCACATTGGGTGTAGAGATTACCTAAGACTAAAATCTTAGGGGCGCCTGGGTGGCTCACTCAGTTAAGCATCTGACTTTGGCTCAGATCATGATCCCAGGGTCCTGGGATTGAGCCCCATGTCCAGTTTCCCACTCAGCGGGGAGTCGGCTTCTCCCTCTCCCTCTGCCCCTCTCCCCATTTGTGCTCTTTCTCTCAAATAAATAAAATCTTTAAACACCACCACCACCACCAACAAACAGGGGCACCTGGGTGGCTCAGTCGGTTAAGTTTCTGCCTTCTGCTCAGGTCATGATCTCAGGGTCCTGGGATCGAGACCCGCATCAGGCTCCCTGCTCCGCGGAGAGCCTGCTTCTCCTTCTCCTCCCTGCTCGTGCTCCCTCTCATCTCTCTCTCTCTTTCTCTCTCAGATAAATAAATAAAATCTTTAAAAACAAACAAACAAACAAACAAAAAAGTAAAATCTTAAAAAAAGAGACAGAGACAGAGACAGACAATGAGGTCCGAGGCAGGATGGTGAAGGTTCACTGATGAGCCTGTCAAATAAAAGCAGGATTCTGATCATTTCTGTCTTTTGGAATAGAGAAAAATGCATTTGCCAGATCAATCACTGCACACCAGGTGTCAGGACTGTCTTTATTTTCTCCAGCAATGATACCACATCTGAAATAGCAGCTGCAATCCGAGTCACCCTGTAATTAAGTTTATGGTAATCCACTGTCATTCTCCAAGGCCCATCTGCTTCTTCACTGGCCAAACTGAGAGTCAAGTGGGAGTGTGATAAAATCACCACCCCCACATCTTTTAAAGGCCTTGATGATATTATTAATCTCCCCAATTCCCCAAGTGGTGCACCTATTGCTTTTGGGGCTTATAACTTGGTAAGGAGGGATTTCCATTTGATTTTTCTCATCATCAAATCCCTTCCTCTGCCAATCCAAGAGCCAATTCTGCCAAATGGCTGGAGATATTCTATTCCAGCTATATAATTAAGGGCAGGGAGATCCACACGGCCTATTGTGAAGTCTTTCTAGTCAAACTACCAATTATTTGACCCAGCTCAACTTCCACTCTGGCCAGTAGAGCCTAATGGAGTTCCGGGTCCCCAAGAATTAATATGAGCTCAGGGCCTGATTATCACCAGAAGATCTGAGTATTAATTTTTCCATTGTGCGCAGTCTACTGACTGGTGGATGGCTTCAGATCCCTCTGGGAAGGCTGGAGGCAGACCCACAGCACATACTTGTCATGTTACTTGTCATGTTACTGCAACATCCCTTCCTGGGAGTATCCATTCCAGCTTCCACTTCTTCCAAGGGTCTGGGTCAGTGACTAACTCAGGCTAGGGAATTGGGTCAGAGACTGCGCTGTCAATCCTGGTGGCTGAAGTCAGACTTCTGTCTACTGAACCAGAAGTTTTCTTTAGACACACAAATCAAACAGAAACTTAGTGGGTAAACTGCTCATATGTTTTGGTGTTAGAGACTCCATGACTGATTTGCCATGTCAGTCTCTGCAGTTCAGACATCCTGGTAACTCCACTGGCTCCGTCCATTGCAGTAACTCCACTGGCTCCGTCCATTGCAGTAACCCTGCTCACTTTCCTCTGGAAATTAAGTGCTGCTACTTGATTTCTATAGCCCTAGGGTCTGCATCCCCACTGAAATAAGGAAGCCCACCTCAACTGCTGCTTTTCTCACCAGCAGCTGTGTAGAGGTGCTGGTACTTCTCCTTCCAAAGCATTTCTCAAGGCCTGGGTTTTCTGGCAATCAACTTCTGGGTAAGCCCCCCAAATGTCATGTCCATTACTTTCTGTTAGGGGGTTAACTTTATTTTGAAAGCCACTGGGAGCCACTAATGTGTTTTCACCAGTGGAGTATGGTGATGAAATTTACATCCTAACAAGAATACTCCTGCTGTCTGGTGGCAAGGTTAGAGGAAGAGGCAAGGCAGGAGTGAGGGGAAATGGGGTGACCCCAGTAAGCCTTCAAAACATGCGGATGGCAGCCACACCCTGGAAAGTACAGGACAGGGGATATTGGCACTGGGGGAGTCAGGGAGGTACCCCAAACCCTTGGGGTGTCCCGGGTAGGGCATGGTGAGTGGGGACACGTGGATGAGAGAAAAAAGGATTTATTCTTGTGTGTAGACTTGATCTTCTTCATGACTACGCCTGGGCAGGGCTGAGCAACAGCTCAGAGCCAGATGGCTGAGAGGAGAGTAGGTCAAAAAATCTGTTCAGCATGGCCTTGTCTGGGGGTTTTGGTGACACTGACTGGAAAGCTCTGAATCCCAGCATCTGGCTTTGGGGTAAGCTGTGGCCTTTGGAGTCAGCCTCGACTCTCTTGCTTGCACCAGGCCCAACTTAGCAGGGGGATGAGTGTGGTTCAGCTGACGGTGTTTGGCCCCTTCGGGGTCAGCCTCAGCTTTCCAGCAGGGTTCCCACTCTTCTTTGAGTGGCTCCTGGCCACTCAACTGGGCAGGGTGCTGGACAAGGGCCCTGCCGTTTCTACCCAACATGGGACTGCTGTACCTGGAGCTTCCCAAAGGGCTGTCAAGCCCTTGTCGGGCCTGCCTCACAATCTGTGTCTCCCCTTCCCAATGCACATCCCTTTCTCCCTTCCCAGGGGTCATCTCGCAGTAAACATTTGACATCCCATCTCCATCCTGGAGTCTGCTGCCTGATGACCCGACCTGTGGAACTCCACTTCTTCATCTAACCAAAGAGGAGAATTAAATACCTCCTTGTTTCAAGGATTGATAACAAAACGATGTATATTAAATACCTTGTCTCAGCTCCAATGCCTCTCCCTGGGGCAGTGGGCTTTCTATTTGCCCCTTCAAAGCTACTCTCCACCCCTATCCACCCCACCCTAGGCATCCACAGGCAGAGATCAGTGAGGTCAGGTTATTTCTTCCTCTGGCTCCTTCTTTGCCGAGTTGCTGTGGGTTGGTGGCCTCCTTAACTGAAGGCCACAGCCCTTCAGACAGCTCTCACTGACAAGTGCTCCCTGCCTCTTGGCCTCCGGGCTGAAGGGCGGTCATGCTGCTGCTGCTTCCCTGGCACACTCCTCCACCATCCCTTCTCATTTCCCTTAACCTCGGTAAACAGTCCCTTTATTAAATGCTCCTTGACTTCCCTATGTGAGTTTGTTCTGGATTTTCCCTATACCCTGATTGATCAATCAGTGAGGATACTTTAAGGGCTGCAAGTTCTAGAAATGGCTGCAAGTGCTCCAGGTGTCATGTCCATGCACAGCAAAGGTCAGAGGAGGCACAGTGGACCCTCTCTTCCTGTGTCCTCTTTGTAAGAAGAAGAAACTCTGCCAAATGCCTCTCACCTCGACACTCCTCACCCTGACCGTTGGTAGGAATGGGCCACACACCTTAGCCTTGGGTTCCCAGAAAACAGAGCCAGAGACAAAGTATGAGTTTGGGTGTTTCACTGGCAAGTGTGATTCTAGGAATCAGAAGTGAGGACAGAGGAGCACAGCAGGGGAGCAGAGAGCACCGTGTAAGGATGTCGAGTTGGCCACCACTACAAGCCACCAGTTGCCCTATCCCATGGGACTGCTGAGAAGCCATATGAAGTGTGTCTCAGGACCATACGTCCTGGCAAGAAAGGAGAAAAGCATCTTTTTATGGCTTCCAGCCCCCCACCCTCCATTGGTTAAAGGGTCACCCTAAGGAGTGTTACCTCTCCCTACACTTCAGGGTTGCTCATGCACATGCACACTTTCATGGGTCCCCACATTCTAAGTTATGCAAGCAACACAGAGGATCCAGGACAGAGGGTAAAAGGCACATAGTGCAGGCCTGATCCACAGCACCATCAAGTCACACCTGTACCTGTTACCTGTACATGAAGATGGTCAGGGACCATACAAAGTGGGTCACTGAAGCAATGGATGGAATATAAACTAAGTGTGGCCAAGAGGGTTTGAAGAGGTGCACATGGGCAACCAGTAGACATGCTCACTCCTAAAATGGTCACTGGCAAGGGGAATGAGATTGCTGTGACTGGTTTAAGTTAATCATTTGTGATGAATGGATGCTCAGGATTCCACCCAAATGCCTCCACAAAGAAATCGCCCTTACCTCTCCTCTGTAAAGGACACTAGTCACTAAAGAACCCATCACTCCCAGCACCCCATTCATTCCCTTGGTGACACCTACCACAATGAGTAATCAGCCTGTGTAGCTCCCACTGTGGATTGACCAGCTCAGTGTTCACACACACCCCCCACCCCAGCATGTGAAAGCTGGAAAGATAAAAACCTGCCCTTGCTGCTTGGTCATGGTTTAAATTCCTCCAATGAGGCATAGTCATTTTGCTAGGGCAGATGGTGGAAGGGATGGCAGATTTTGGAGCCATGCCTTTTTACAAACACTTAAATCCCTTCATGATGAAGTTACTTGGACTCATCTGGATCTCAACCATGAAAATGACATCTTGTTTACTTATTAGCTTGCTCGTTATTATCTGCCTCTCCCCACTTAAACTGAAGCTCATTGATACCAGGCACTTGTTTGTTTTTCTTTACTGTATGGACAGTACCTGCTACATAGCAGGAGCTCGAGAATGATTTGTTGGATGGAATGATTTGTTGGATGGATGGATAGATGGATGGATGGATGGGTGGATGAAGGTGGGAAGACCGTGCCATGTGGAAGAAGAGGAAATAGTGGGTCATGATGCTCATTTTCCCCACCCAGTAAGTTTTGGAATGCCCCAGGGCCAAGTCCTCACTACTCTTCTGTACTCACCTGCACTCCCTGGGTGAGCTCATCCAGAGTCATCAGTCTAACGTTATATCTCCAGGCATGACCTCTCCCTTGAATTTCTGACTCCAGTCTGACTACCACCCAAATTTTCCATTCAGATGTTAATAGGCATTTTGAATAATGGATCTAAAACAGAACTCTTAATTTCTCCTCCAAATCTTCTCACAGACTTCCTTATCTCAGTAAATGACAGCTGCATTCTTTCAGTTGTTTGGGCGTCAAAGCTGGGCATCACCCCAATGCCTCTTTCTCTCGCACATGTCTCATCCAATTCTTCAGCAAATCCTCTGGGCTCTACATCATGTATAGAAACCCACCATTTCTCCCCCACCTCCACCTTCCTGATCTAGGACACCATCCTCTTCCAACTGGATTATTGCAGAAGCCTTTTATATTGGATGCCTCTGGTGACTCACATCACATATCCCCTGGTCACCTCTGACTTCACTTCCAACTGCAGTGGACAGTCGTGTATGAGCTCAGCTGATCCGGTGCATACAGTGTCTTGCCTCCAGTGCACACCTCGTACCTGTTTGCCTTCTGCCCTGGATTTCAATGCTGTCAGAGTCCTTTTGGTTCCAGCACAAGATCTACTTGCTTCTTGCCTCGAGTGTGAGCTGCACATCTCTTTGCTCTCTGCCCCATCAACGCTTGATGCTATAGGAGCCTGCTTTATCCATGCACCCCAAAGTGCAGAGTTAACACCCCAGGGGCAACCTTCAACCAGTGGGGGACAGGGTAACTGGATAAACGTTCCTGCTTCCCATACTTCAGGCAGATAATTCTGGGAAACTGTGCACTTTTCAAGGAGCCTGGTAAACTCAAGCTCCTGCCCACAGCAGTGACATAACTAATGTACCCTTAGGTTGGCTTTTTCTCCTTTACCGTCTCATTATCCCACGCCCTCATGCCTGCTTCTTGGGTCATCTCTCAGAAAAGCTCATGCGCACATAAGTCCTTTTCTCAGTCTCTGCTTTCAAGGGAACCCAAGCTAAAACAACGTATCAATTGCTATCCAGCAGCAGACTGATCCTTTTATTATTTTTTTAATTTACTTATTTATTTTAGAGAGAGCAGGAGTGGGAGGGGCGGAGGGAGAGGGAGAGAAAATCTCAAGCAGCCTCCATACTGAGTGCAGAGCCCAATGAGGGGCTTGATCTCATGACCCTGAGATCATGACCTGAGCTGAAACCAAGAGTTGGACGCTCAACCAACCGTGCCATCCAGGTGTCCCCAGACTGATCCTTTTAAAACATGTCTGATCGTGTCTCTCCTGAGCAGAAAACTCTCTGGTGACCCCATTTCACCTAAAAGAAAAGCCGAAGTCCTTACAATGGCTGACAAGGCCTAACAGAATCTGCCCTTCCTACTGTTTCCTCTCTGAGGTCATCTGCTAATCTTCCTTTGCTCTACGATAGCCAGTATTATCATTCTTTGCTCTACTATAGTTCTTCAAAGATACTCAGCACACTCCTGCCGCAGGGCCTTTGCACTGGCTATTCTTACTGCCTGAAAAGTTCTTCTTTCAGCTATTTCCAAGCATGCTTCTTTACTTCCTTCAGGACTCTTCTTAAAACACTTCCCAGAGAGGCCTTCCTATGTAAAATAGCAACCTGCACCTCCCCTAGCATTCCTTGGCCCCCTCCCCCTGCTTCATTTCTCATAGCACTGATCACCAACCTCAGAAATTGTCTTTTTAATTTTTTGTATATTTTCTATACCCCCCCACCTCACCCCAACTTGAATGTAATCTCCATGAGAACAGGGACTTGGGGACTTTATTTTTTATTCATTTATCTATTTTTAAGTAGGTTCCATGCCCAGTGTGGGACTTGAACTCACAACCCTGAGATCAAGACCTGAGCTGAGATCAAGAGTCAGATGCTTAACCCACTGAGCCACCCAAAAAACCCTATTGGTTTTTTTCACTACAGAACCTAGAACAGTGCTTGGCAAGTGGTAAGTGCTCAATAAATATTTGTTGGATGAAACTCATTCATAAATAAGACTGAAGAAGCAAGTAGGGATCAGACTGTGGTGACCCTGAAGCCCCTGTTCTGGAGTCTGGCAGTAAGTGTGGTGGCAGTTCTTGGCTGTGAGGACACTGGAGGCTGGTGGCAGGACACCTTGGCCAAGAATTCACTTAAGGTTTTGCCCTCTAACACTGTTCCTAGTTGACAACCTTTTTTTGGGGTGGGGGCTATGCTCTGAAATTTGTCTCAAGAAGTCCCAGGTAAAACCTGGAAGACCTCAGAGCATTTAGAAAAATAAAATCTCTATAAGCTTGGACCTCAATTCTGTGCAGAATGTAGTTTGTCCCCTGCTGGTCCCTAAGACCCTGGCCATCACCAGCATAGAGTGACCTGTGCCACCTCTGAGTGCTGGTCAGCAGCTCAGTTGCCAACAAGGAGGCTTCTGGTGGTCGCTGGTGGTCTAGCCAGGGAGCTAGCTGGAATCCAGCAGGGCACTGGGAAGGAGCTGAGGGTGGCCTGGTGCTGTAGGTCTGAGCTTGCCATCTCCAAGATCTGTGAAGAGTCCCCTCTGGCCCCTGCCACTTGGCCCAGCCACCCTCATCTGGGGTTAGGGACTAGGCCAGGCTCATTCTGTCCTCCGGAGGAGAATTCTCTCATTTGTCTTCGCAGGGATCTGGGTCCTCACATGCAGCAAGCTCCTGCAAGCACAGGAGACACGGCCCCACGAGCACATGGGAAGGGAAGGAAGCCCCCTCCCTGATGGGGTTGCTTGAGCCCCGGCCCTTCCTGGCTTCCCCGAGGCTCCGCAGGCAGTCAGAAGCGGGGAGCTGCTGTTTGGGACTGAAGAGGTTAATGTGCATCTGCTTCCGAATGTTAATGTGCATAGGTGATGTCAGTGGGAGCCGGGGAAGGAGGGAGTGGGGAGAGAAGCGGGGCTTGGAGGCGGAAGACGCTGCCAGACCGCCAGGAAGACCCCCTTCCAGACTGCGGGGCTCGTGCTCTGGGACGGACGGGCGGGCGGCGCTGCCGCAGCCTGCGTGGGCGGACGGGCGAGCAGGCGACGGGCAGCGGCAGGATGGACCTGGAAGCCTCGCTGCTGCCCACTGGTCCCAATGCCAGCAACACCTCGGATGGCCCCGATAACCTCACCGCGGCCGGTGAGTAGTGCTGGAGGGGAGTCCTCCTTCCTCTGCGCTGGGGGTGGGAAATGGGAAGGTTTCACCTCTGAGCCAAACTGCTCCGGAAACTTTAGTACAGTTCTTGGGCTTGAGACCTGCGGTCGGCTTTGCCCGGAGGGGAAGGGGAGAAGGGGGCGGGGCAGGCAGGGGCAGCAGGGGCAGGGGCAGAGAAGAGGGCAAAGGCACGTTCAGAAGCGGCCCGCCAGTGAGGGAGACAGGGGAAGACTCACCCATGAGTTCCAAATGCTTTGCAGAAAAAAATTCCAGGCTGGAAAAGCAAGCAAAAGAAGCCAGAGGATGGTATGTGAGGAGACAGCTGGAAGCTCACTCATTCACCGATCCCCTTGTCTTTTTACTGAAACTGCAGTAATGGGATCTGAAACATCCTTCCCGACCCCTGGGAAAGGCCCTGGAAAGGGCTAACTCACAGAGCCATGAGGGGATTAACTTTCCTGGTGAATGAAGCTTCCTGACATTTCCAGAGCCAAAATGCCCTGAAATTCTAGCTCTGAAGGAGAGGAAGGAAAAAGAGGAAAGGCTTGTGTGCAGAAAATTCTCAGGCAGCTAGGCTGCAACACACAGCTTCAGTCTCTGCTCACTTGGGAAGCCCAGGCTCAGAAGATATAGACCAAGGAATTCCCTGATAAGAACCCAGGAGAAGGGAGGGCTGCGGGCCTGATGGGCAAAAGCCTCCCTTCACAAGACAGTAGCCCACAGATATGCCTAGGAATCCGTGCACAGCCTCCAACTAGCGATTTCTAAAATGAGATGATCAGGGCTGCAAACAGTAAACACATGAATGCGCCCATCCATACATGTGCTTGCTCACCCACATGTGTGCACATGCATGTGTGCACGCGTGTGTACTTGTGTGCACCCGCCCACACCCCCACACACACTTTCATGTCCTTCTGGCTATGTTGACTGACAAGGTTTCCTGGTGAAGCCTACGGGCCCACAGAATAATTCTCTGCAGACAGCGGTGGTTCCTGATTCTGTGCCTTCTGAGGAAATGCAGGAAGTAAAGGACTGGGTCCTTCAACTAACAGGTGGTGCGGGAGAAATCTGGTAGGATTAGCCAGGGAACTGGTGGAGGAGGGCAAGGGGAAGGATTAGCAACAGTGTGGGGAGGGAGAATGGTAGGAAAGGATTCCAGTTGAATGGTGAGCCCTGAGCTGAAATGGAAAGGAGATAAAGAGGTAGGCAAGCACGTCATCACTGGAGGCTGAGCACGCCGGGAGGATGTCAGCCCTTGGAGAGGAGTCCATGTCAAATGGTCAACATTTGCTCCTTTTGTCCCCAGGGCCACCTCCTCGCACAGGGAGTGTCTCCTACATCAACATCATCATGCCTTCTGTGTTCGGCACCATCTGCCTCCTGGGCATCATCGGGAACTCCACGGTCATCTTCGCAGTGGTGAAGAAGTCCAAACTGCACTGGTGCAGCAATGTCCCCGACATCTTCATCATCAACCTCTCGGTGGTGGACCTCCTTTTTCTCCTGGGCATGCCCTTCATGATCCACCAGCTCATGGGCAATGGTGTCTGGCACTTTGGGGAGACCATGTGCACACTTATCACGGCCATGGACGCCAACAGTCAGTTCACCAGCACCTACATCCTGACTGCCATGGCCATTGACCGCTATTTGGCCACTGTCCACCCCATCTCCTCCACCAAGTTCCGGAAGCCCTCTGTGGCCACCCTGGTGATCTGCCTCCTGTGGGCCCTCTCCTTCATCAGCATCACCCCCGTGTGGCTCTACGCTAGGCTTATCCCCTTCCCAGGGGGCACGGTGGGCTGCGGCATCCGCCTGCCCAACCCAGACACTGACCTTTACTGGTTCACCCTGTACCAGTTCTTCCTGGCCTTTGCCCTGCCCTTCGTAGTCATCACAGCCGCGTATGTGAGGATCCTGCAGCGCATGATGTCCTCGGTAGCTCCGGCCTCTCAACGCAGCATCCGGCTGCGGACAAAGAGGGTGACTCGCACGGCCATCGCCATCTGCCTGGTCTTCTTTGTGTGCTGGGCTCCCTACTATGTGCTACAGCTGACCCAGCTGTCCATCAGCCGCCCAACACTCACCTTTGTCTACCTATACAACGCAGCCATCAGCTTGGGCTACGCTAACAGCTGCCTCAACCCCTTTGTGTACATCGTGCTCTGTGAGACATTCCGCAAACGCCTGGTCCTGTCAGTGAAGCCTGCCGCCCAGCTTCGAGCCGTCAGCAATGCCCAGACAGCCGACGAGGAGAGGACAGAAAGCAAGGGCACCTGACCCTTCCCCTGCCACCCCGGGCACCTCCAAGTCAGGACAGCATAGCAGACCAATGAGGAGAGACCTGAGAAGAACAAAAGACCCCTCTGGGAGAATGCAGGGAGGCTGGGTGGTGAGGGGTTGTGGCAACTAAAAACATTCCACAGGGTCCACAAATTGCTGGGGAGGCTGGGAGCCAGATTTGGGGGCTTCAAGCATCAGAAGTCCCCTTGGGAGAGTAGGAAGAGACCTTTGGATTGAACAGAAACTGAGCAAGAAGAAAATTTTGGTTTAAATGTTCACTTGAGCCCTACATCTCTTAGCTCCCACATGTCTTTTTCTCAACTGCCGGTTTATTTGAAATCTGGGAAGGCCCTACTTCAGGGTGTGAGTGGTGGGGCCCTACTACAGGGTCCTGGGGAGATGGGAAAGCGGTATGTCCTCAACGTTCTTTCCCATCTCTCATTGGTGAGATGGAGGGCAGCCTTTCTCCCAAGCTGGAGGATGATAAGAAATGAAGCATGCCATCTCTCTGTGTTCCAGCATCCTGTCAATCTGCCTGTATCTCTAGGGGATGCATGCTTATTTTTGGGGGGGGTCAGTGCTCTGAGCCCACAGGAGTAAAAACCCAATTTGTAGGAGATTCACTTATTGAGAATGACAAGGCTACCTGAGTGGGTATGGGTAGAAGTCTTGAAATTAAGAAAAATGGGCAGGAGCAAGGGGGCTTTTGCAGCTGTGGGGACATTGTCGTCATTAGGCACATTTGTTAATCACCAGATCCAGAGTGGGTGCCCGTCAGTGCCCTGCATGTGCAAGGGTCATTGTGATGCCTAGTGTGTTGGCATCATCTTTTTGCTCCAGCCCTTCCTCTCCAAAATAAAAAATGAATAAAGGAAAATCTCTACCCACATCTCTTTGGATGCTCCTGCAGAATTGCTTGGGCTTGGGGGTGGGGGTGGGTGGCGGAAAAGGGAAAGAGGGGTCACTTGGCTGTGGAATCTAGACCTTGGTCAAGCTGCATCTTAGGAAGCAAGAAGCAGGGGATCTAAACCCACAGGAAGGATTCAGCCCCACAAACGGAATTACTTTGGATTCCTTAGATTGCAGTTCTGCTGCTGGCCTTGTGCTCAGGACTCAGCTTCCTGTCTTCTGCTCAAAAGCACTTGGTTGTCATCAGTGCTGGCCCCTCAGGCCCCAAATCCCACCCGTCACCTCCCCCGCTGAGTCACCAGTCACACTCCTGGCTTCTGGGGCAGCCTGAGCCTGCCTCCTGCTGCAGCCAAGATCTGATGTTGAGCAGGAAGATTACAGATGGGCCGCTGGGCGGCAGCCAAGGCTGCTGCTTCTCAAGCTTCTTCACGGAGAGGAGGGGCGGGGGGACCAGGAGTCCAGGGGCAAACCGCTCAGCAGACGCTGAGACAGTGGCAACAAATCGTGAGCTCCCAACTTGTTCAGATGCATCCGTAAAGTAGGTGCATCAGCTCAGCCTTTTCTTGCTGGCTATTTTTCATTGCAGAGTTGCAGCAGATAGCCCGCTTAGCAAACTTCAGGTCCCGACCAGCTTTTTTTTTCTTTAAGATTTTATTTGAGAGAGAGAGAGAGAGAGAGAGAGAGAGAGAGAGAGAGAGAGAGGTGGGAGGGGCAGAGCGAGAGGGAGAAAGAGTCTTAAGTAGATTCCACACTGAGCGCGGAGCCTGACGCGGGATTCGAGCCCATGACCCAGAGATCGTGACCTGAGCTGAAACCAAGAGTCAGTAGCCCAATGGACTGTGCCACCCAGGCACCCCTGGACAGCCCTTTATATCATAATCATTAGCTGTAGTATTTTGGGGCTTGTGTTCCCCTCCACCTCTATAGGGGCGTGGGGGAGCCAAGAAGCTGACAGTTTTCCCTAACAGTGGTGTCTCTAGCTGCCACAGGTAAGCTCCCAACCTATTTCAGATGCACATTCAACAAAAGAAAAGATTCTTAGGGAAGCCTTGAGGCAACTCCTACCCACTGGTTCCAGAAAAGGAGGTTTTCCTGCATGTGGTTTGCCTGTGAAAGGCTTCTGTCCACCCCTCTCCCCTCCAAGGAGGAGTCTGGGAGATGAAACAGGCCAGGTGGCCTCTCCCAGGAAATGCAGGTGATGGGCTAAGGAGGGCCCAGCAACACTCCCTCCTTCAGCTCTCAACCCCAGTTGAAAACTGACATTGAAGCAAAGTAGGTTGAGACAGAAAGTGAGTGGGTGGAAATGTAAACAGAAGGGAGGGGAGAGGATTGGGGGAGAGTTGAAGTCAGGAGGAACCTGGGGGGATGCAGAAGGAAGGGAGGCAGGGAGATTAGAACGGGGGTAGGGGAACTGTGCCAACACATCCTTCCCCAGCCCAACTGTGCAGGTGCCACTAGATAAGAATAAGCACAAGCATGTGCAGAGGGAAGGGGTGGGTTGCTGGCAGGACTGTCATCATGACATCACTGGTGGGAATGGTGGGCTGAGGGTAGGGCTGGTCGCAGGTCTGAGGAATGAGTGGAATTTTCCTTTCCTCCTCATTCAATCTGGAGCTATGAATAGCCCCAACCTCAGGGAACTGCGGGGGCCACTGAGAAGTACGGAGTCCAAGAAGTGGGTGAAGAGCACAAAATTGATCTCTTTGCTCCTTTTCCCATTTCCATACCTAATAAATACCGTCTCTCTCCTTGGGGCCCATCGCACCATCTCCCCAAACCCAGTGAGTGCTTCCTACATTGCTCCTTCATCTACTCCCCAGAAAATATTTCATCTCCCACTGTGAGGACTAAGTCCCTAAAGTCCTCAACAGTGGAAGGATTCCAGAGCAGGGAGACCTCACAGGTTAGGCAAACCAAAGTTGTAAGTGACTGCAGGCAAACTCTCCTGCATATTGATACTCACTAAAGAAATACCTGTAAGAACACCAAATAAAGGGACTAGCCATTTTTGTTATTTCCTGCATTATCAGTTTTGGTTTTTTTTTTAAGTAGGCTCTACTCCCAGCGTGGAGCCCAGCTTGGGGCTTGAACTCATGACCCTGAGATCAAGACTTGAGCTGAGATCAAGAGTTGGATATTTAACCCACTGAGCTACCCAGGTGCCCCATCAGTTTTTATTTTGTTTTTTATTGTGGTAAAATATAAATAACTGAATTATACACTTAGAAATAGTCAAGATAGATTTTAATTACATGTATTTTAACACAACAAAAGATATATAGATATAACCATTTTAACTGTTTTCAAGTGTATAGTTCAGTGGCATTAAGTAACTCATTGTGCATAATAATATCATTGTGCAACTATCACCACTACCCATCTCCAGAATTTCTTGGTCTTCCCATACTGAAACTCTACATCCATTAAGCCAACTCCCCATTCTCCTTCCCCACAGCTCCTGGCAACCGCCATTCTATTTTTTGTCTCTATGATTTTGACTACTCTATGTACCTCATATAAGTGGAATCATACAGTATTTGTCCTTTCATGTCTGACTTATTTCAATTATTATAATGCCTTCAAGGTTCTCCATGTGATAGCATATGTCAAAATCTCATTCCTTTTCAAAGTTGAGTAATATTCCACTGTATGTATCTACCACCTGTTGTTTATCCATTCATCTGTCCGTGGACATTTAGGCTGTTTCTACCATTTGGCTATTGTGTATAATGCTGCTAGGAACATGGGTATACAAATATCTGTTTGAGATCCTGCTTTCAGTTCTTTTGTGTTTATAGCCAAAAGTGAAATTGCTGAATCATATGGCAATTCTATGTTTAACTTTTTGAGGAATGCCATACTGTTTTCCACAGTGGCTGCACCATTTTACCTTCCCTCTGGCAATGTACAGGGGTTCTCCAATTTCTCCACATCCTTCCCAACAATAGTTCTTTTCTTTTCCTTTCCTTTCTTTTCCTTCCTTCCTTCCTTCCTTCCTTCCTTCCTTCCTTCCTTCCTTCCTTCCTTCCTCCCTCCCTCCCTCCCTCCCTCCCTCCCTCCCTCCCTCCCTCCAATAATAGCCATCCTAATGAATGTAAAGTGGTCTTATTTTGGTTTTCAATTGCATTTCCCCAATGATAAGTGATGTTGAACATCTTTTCATGTGCTTATTGGCCATTTGTATACTTTTTTTTAAAAAGATTTTATTTATTTGACAGGAAGAGATACAGCGAGGGAGGAACACAAGCAGGGGGAGTGGGAGAGGGAGAAGCAGGCTTCCCGCCGAGCAGGTAGCCTGACGCAGGGCTTGATCCCAGGACCCTGGGATCATGACCTGAGCCGAAGGCAGATGGTCAATGACTGAGCCACCCAGGCGCCCCGGCCATTTGTATATCTTCTTTGGAGAAATGTCTGTTCAAACCTTTTGCCCATTTTTAAAATTGGATTTTTTTTATTATTAGCAATAATATTTTACTCAATTCAAATTAATAATAATTGATTCTTTATGACTTATTACTGAGAAAAAAATTTTTTTAGCTAGGCTTTTTCTCCCTGCTATTCAATGAGATACTTGGCTTTTTTTTTCCCATGGAGCATTTGGATGGAAAGCCACAAATCCCCCAAAACCTCCTCCTTCTCCTAGCCGTATGATTTGCAATGAGTCAAACTGATCAGCAGCTTGAGTTGAGGAGGTCAGAAAAAGCAAGGTAGCATCCCATCTTGGAGGATGGTTAGTGAGACCAGGCTAAAACTTAATTTTACAATTAGCAATGACTTACTAATTATACCTAAATTCTGAGATGGTAGAAATGGGGGGAGTCATGGTGATGGAGGAGGGGCGGGGATTCCTCTTTGAGGTGGGGTTTCTCTTTGAACAGTGATGGGCAACCTACCCTGAGTGCCCCGACTTCATGTCTAAATCTCAGAGGATAACCAGGAGAACTTTCTAGGTCAGAGATGGGATGGAAAAGTCATTCACTTAATTATAGCAAAGCTATCTCCTTGATTAGTGATGAATAGTAGTGATCTCAGGCTACACAGAAGGGCAACATCCTTTGTTAAAAAAAAAAAAAGCTTCTATTTTTTTAAAGGTTTTTCTTTGCTAAGCATGATTTTCAGTACTATATTGGTTTAGTAACTTATTTATTTTTTTAAAGATTTATTCATTTTGAGAGAGTGAGAATGAGAGAGAGAGAGAGTACATGAGAGGGGGGAGGGTCAGAGGGAGAAGCAGGCCCCCCACCGAGCACGGAGCCCGATGCAGGACTCGATCCTGGGACTCCAGGATCATGACCCGAGCTGAAGGCAGTTGCTTAACCGACTGAACCACCCAGGCGCCCGGTTTAGTAACTTATTTAATCTCCGCACCAGCATTTTATGGTAGACAGACCTTTATGCCCATTTCAGAGATGGGTCAGTTGTGACTTAGGCTAAATGACTTGGCCAAGGTCACAGAGCTATTTCAGGTATGTTGGATTCCAAAGTCCACATAATGTATTATCTCACCTCAAATCACATGATTTTCCTTCAATTGGCCCCAGCCTTATCGCCCTCCCACCCCCAATAATTGCACCTTGAACCTCATACCTCTCTGCCTTTGTACATCCCTGGCCTGAAGAACCCCTTCTCCTCTCCCAGGTGGGATTCTTGTTTGCCCTCTGTTATAAGTTGAACTGCATCCCACAAAAGGAGGTATGTTGAAGTCTTAAACCCAATGCCTCTGAATATGACCTTATATGGAAATCTATGGAGTCTTAAGGATTTACCCAAGTCCAGATGAGGTCATCAGTGTGGGTTCTAAGCCAATATGACTGGTATCCTTATTAAAAAAGGGAATTTGGACATGAACAAACTCACACTCAGGGAAGATAATGTGAAGACACAGAGAGAACGCCATGGGGAGATGGCAGATTGGAGTGTTCCATCTACAAGCCAAGGAATGCCTGAGGCCGCCAGCAGCTGGGAGAGAGTCATGCAACAGACCCTTCCCTGGCATCTTCAGAGAGAGCATGGTCCTGCCTACCCCTTGATTTCACATCTCCAGCCTCCAGAACTGTGAGACCATAAAATTCTGTTGTTTTTAGCCACCCAGTTTGTGGTACTTTGTTATGTATAGAGACTAATATACCCACCCAAGGCTCACCTCTGCTGTGTTCTCATCTGGGAGGACATGGGCCTCCCCCTGAGGATTAATTGCTCCCTATTCTAGATTCCTAGAGCTCTGTATAAGCCCCTCACCGCTCCCTTACCACCTTGCTAAAGGGCTACCTTGCTTTTGCCTCCTCCACTGAGTGAGCTGCCCAGGCAGGGACGTCTGCATTTCTTAGTCTTTCTCACAGGACCCCCACCAATATCCAGCATAAAAGCTCAAGTAGATGCATCATCCACATCAAATGTCATAGAATCACAGGGTTGAGAGGCCAGCAGGGGTCTTCTAGTCCAGCCCAACATGAACCGACTTGTCCAGGAGGCTCTGTTGCAGGCCCAAAGTCTGCATGGACTCATGAATCGGCGAAAGCAAATCAAGTTTTCACCCCCCTGCCATTTCGACTCCCAGTGGCCTCCTTTCAGATCTCTCTCTCCGGAAATACTGTGCCTCCCTCTCTCCCTGCAAGGGCAGTGTGGGTAAATCCCTCGACTTGCTGGCTCTAGCACTTGGTAGCCCCGTGGCCTTGACAAGTCCCTTTCTCTCCTGGGCCTGTTTCTCCTCATCTGTAAAATGGGGAGAACAACACGTGGGCCATGGGCTGTCGGGATGATTAAATGAGAGATCACATATGCAACCTGAGGGATTCTCAGGGTCGCCTTGACCTGAAATATCCATATAAACCAACTTAACATCTCAGGCAGGCAGGCACCCCCTCAAACGTCCTGTGGGTGGTGGTGGGCAGGTCCTTCCTGTGTGCCCCCAGCTGTCTCTGGCTCAGATCACCTCTGCCTGGCTCTCCGCAGGTGGTTTCACCCCAGGGCAGCCAGGGCTAGCTCAAACCTGTGATAATGGGGCTCAGAGACTGCCAAAGCAGGGAAGGCCAGGAGAGAAGGGCCCGCACTGGAAAGGACTGAGTTGGCTGGCAGACCTCAGGACTCTTGCAGTCCGTCTGTCACACCATGTCATGGGGAAGCCCTTCTGCCCTCCCCTCACAGGCTTGGCCTGCTGCCCTGTTTCTGAGCCATGGACATTGGATCTGAGCCCTTTCCCCATCTCCTTCTTCGTCCTTCTCTTAGGGCCTCCAAATCTCCTCTCCCCTGGCCAGTCTAAAGAAAACCCACAATCCAATGTAAAACATAAAACTGTTCCTGCCAAAGAAGATACCCTTTTACTATATTATGCAGAGCAATGTATTTCTCTGTGTCTCAATCTATCTCATTGCAGCAAGGGGAAGAAGAGACACTTTATCTTTGCAAGCCCCACCTCCTAACCCCATTACGTGCTTCTCAAACTAAACCATGAGTAATTTTTCTAAGAAGAGTTCTCTGTCCATGATCCTTGGAGCAGAAGTCAACATCTGGCTGCTTGGGGAGCTGCATCTGACCCATGGATGTGATTTTCTGTTTTTTGTTTTGTTAAGATAAAAAAGTTTGCGAACCCGTTGCCAACTTTTAAATTCCTAGGTTTACTTAAAAATTGGAATGACCCAGCTTCTCTTGAAATATCAGAAGATCCTGCCACAGGTTCTACCTTCCCACAGGCCAACAATCTGCTGGATTCAAGCGATGATCTTCTTCCATAAGCATGCTCTCTACAGTTTGCCACAGTCCTTGCCCTTATTGTTTTCCTGACTCAGCTAGTTTCATTTATTTAAGTCGCTCGCCTGTACCCTATAGACATTTGATTTTATAACCCTGGGCTCAGCTCACGTAGGGCATTGTGAACCATACCAATGACTTTGTTTTTTAATTTTAGTTAGTTTTTTGTAGGCTCTTTGCCCAATATGGGGCTTGGATTCATGACCTCGATATCAAGAGTCACATGCTCCACTGACTGAGCCAGCCAAGTGCCCAATGACTTTGGATTTTATACCCAATCTAAGAGAAACCATCAAAAGGCTTTAAACATGTGAATGATAGGCTTACATTTGTATCTGAAAGTCATCATCCTGGGTTCTGTGTAGAGAATGGATTAGAACGGGGTAGAGAATAAAAGCAAAGGGACTGTCTACAGTAGTTATTTGGGCGAGCCATGGTAATGGCCTGCATTGGGGTGGTAGCAGTGGAGATGGAGAAAGGTAGACACATGCAAGATACATTTGTGGAGCAGAAGCCACAGGGCCTGGGATGAGCTGGCTGTGGAGGATGAAGATTGAGTTGATGGTATGTATAACTGGGGGGATGGGGGTTCCATTTATTGAACTGGGGGACCTGAAGGGGGTGCAGGTTTATGGGAGGACATCATTAAGTCCAGTATGGGCTTTGTTTATATGCGAGATGTTCAAGTATCCCATTGATTTCAGAAGAGCCAGGCTGGAAATATAAAGTTGAGGGCCACTGGCCTACAGATTGATGGGATGGCCCCAAGGGGGAGACAGTGCAGAGTCAGATGAGAAGAGCCTTGGGCCTCAGTCCTGGGAACTTCCCATGCAGAGGTTGAACAGAGGAGGAATAGACAAGCCATCAAAGGAATCTATAAAGGAATGGCCAGAGAGGTAGAAGGGAAAGCGAGAAAGTGTGGCATCATAGAAGCAAGAAAAGAGAATAGCTTAAGGAGGAGTGGTGGGCTGCCTAGGAGGTCAGGTCAGTGAGGCAGGAAACGGTCCATTGGATGTAAGATCATGGTGGTCACTGAAGACCACAGTTCACTGGGGCTGCCTGATGGCCCCTTTTAGAGGAAGTGAGTGCTCCCGAGTTTGCAACAATCCCCACTACTCCCTCCCATCCCATCTAACACTTGGCCTGAGTCACATTTTTGTCTAGTTCCTGGAAGCATTTAAACATCTGACCCTCTTCCTGGAGCATGATTTTAAAACGGTAATATTTCTTTCTCCCAACACAAAAAGCACTTAACACTCTGCCTAGCACTTAATAAATGTTAGTTGTTAATTATATCACATTTTCCTGTCCTGTTCTCCATTAACCTCCACAGGATGCTCCAGACTCGTTCTCTTCTTCTCTGGTTGATTGCAAATAAAAGCACTGCCCCTGCCCTGCCCTGTGGTTTCCTCCATCAGATTTGACCTCTCCTCCCCTGTGCCTACTTGAATCCTACCCACTCTTCTGCTCCAGCTCAGTTTCCTGCTTCTCCATGAAGCCTTTCCAGCCCTCACTAGCCTCCAATGAGTTAATCATTCTCTGGACTCTGATAAAACTTCCTAGCTATGCCACTTATTAAATGATTAATCTTGCTCTATCATGTGACTTGTTGGCTATTTACTTGAATTATCGCCTTGTCTCTCCAACTTAATTGTAAACTTGGTTAGGTAGGCATATTTCTTTACATCCCAGCAATTTTTACACAATGCCTTGCGCACAGTAGGTTGATACATAATGGTTGATTGATAACTGCTGCTTCCTTGAGGTGGACACCTATTGCTTTGTCTGCCAAGTCCATCTTCCTTTTCTGGAAAACGTCTACTGTCCCTCTACCTCCTCCCTCCATCCTCATGGTGACAATGGAAACATTATATCTTTACTGTGAACACCTGCTGCCTTGACCCCCCCCCCCGACCTGTCCATTCACTTCTCTCTGAGCCCCACACAGGAACATACAAAGATGTCTCCTCAAGTTCCTGGCAGAGAGCAGCAGTTATGACCAATATTTATCTAGCATGTATCAGAGATGCTTTCAAATGCTGTACAAACTTTTTGTTCAGTTTCATTAAATCCATACAAGATCCCTACAAGGTAGAGAATATTATCATTATCCCTATTTTACAGATGAGGAGACAGAGGCAGACCTCCCATCTGTTCCGTTTCTCCTGTGTGGAAGCTGGACTTCTCATCCTCAGAGCTCTCTGCTGTTCCCTCACCACTGAATCTCCACTTTACTCTCCCTCCCCACCCCGCCACCTCCACAGCACAATCCAGGTGTTTCCTAGCACCACAATTTAATTGTGCCAATCTCTTTGCCTGGGAACACTATCCCCCCCCCCCCCCCCCTTTTTTGCCCAAGTAACTCCTACTTCACATTTAAGACAAAGGTCAGGCGGTGCCTCTTTCAGGAAGCCCTCCTTGAACAGCCTCCTCCCTCCCAGTTGGGGGAACTAATGTCATCTCACCACCGTGCCCTGGGCTGCCCTCCAGGATTGTATTCATGACATCGCAATTCCATAGTCTCCCGACGTATCTGTGCCTCTGTAGGGCTCCCTGCCAACATGGACTCCAGGGCCCAGCACTGGGCCTGACACAAAGTAAGCACAGAGTGAAGGCAGAAATAGCAGTTCTTCCCCAGACCCCAGAGTCACAGCTAATGCCACCAGTGGATAAACCATGCCTCCTATGCCAGCCTCACCAAACTCTGGAGGAGTGAAAGCCCCAGAGAGCTTCAATTCAACAGGTTGAACATCTACCACGTACGGTCACTGGGATTAAAGTGACAGAGTAAGACTGGCAGTAACAGGTTTGGGCGAAGATGTGGAGAAATCAGAATCTCCAACACTACTCGTGGGAATGTAAAATGGCGCAGCCACAGTGGAAAAACAGTGTGGCAGTTCTTCAAAACACAGGGTGCCTGGGTGGCTCAGTTGTTACGCGTCTGCCTTCGGCTCAGGTCATGATCCCAGGGTCCTTAGATCAAACACTGTGTCGGGCTCCCTGCTCAGCGGGGAGTCTGCTTCTCCCTCTCCCACTCCCCCTGCTTGTGTTCCCTCTCTTGCTGTGTCTCTTTGTGTCAAAAAAGATAAAATCTTTAAAAAAAAAAAAAGGTTTTGGGCGCCTGGGTAGCTCAGTTGGTTAAGCGACTGCCTTCGGCTCAGGTCATGATCCTGGAGTCCCGGGATCAAGTCCCACATTGGGCTCCCTGCTCAGCAGGGAGTCTGCTTCTCCCTCTGACCCTCTTCCCTCTCGTGCTCTCTGGCTCTCACTCTCTCTCTCTCTCTCTCAAATAAATAAAATCTTTAAAAAAAATTAAAAAAAAAAAGGTTTAAACACAAAGTTACTGTGTGACCCAGCAATTCCACTCCTAGGTGTATACCCAAGAGAGATAAAAATGTATACACAAAAACCTGGCGTAGCTGTTCGTAGCTGCATTCTTCAGAATAGCCAAAGGTAAAAATAACCCAAATGTCCATTATCTATTAACTGATTATTGGATGAACAAAATGTGGTAAATCCATGCAACAGAATAATATGAAGCCACAAAAAAGAATAAAGTACTGACACATGCTACATCACAGATCAATCTTGAAAACATGACGCTAAATGAAAGAGGCCGGTCACAAAGACCACATGTTGTATGATTCCATTTACATGAAGTGTCCGAGAACTGGCAAATCCACAGAGACAGAAAGCAGATTTGTGGTTGCCATCTTTTGAAGGTGATAAAAATGTTCTGGAATGAAACAGCAGGGGCAATTGCACAGCCTCGTGAATGTACTAAAAACCACTGAATTACATACTGCAAAAGGGTACATTTTATGGTATGTGAATTATATCTCAATATTAAGAAGTGTGGCGGAGTATGCAAAGCTGAGGAAGGTGGAGACCAAGGGAGGCGATGGGGAGAACAGGATAGTAGTAGTAGTAATAATAATAATAATAATGGTTAGCAGTTATCAAGTGCTGGCTATGGGATAGACACTAGGTAAAATATTTAAGAAATAAATTATCCTATTTGATCCTCACAGCAACTCTGTGAGGCAGGTTCTGTTATTACTCCCATTTTATAGATGAGGAAATTCAAGCCCTGGAGAGGTTAGGTCACCCATCAAAGGCACACGTGAAAAGTTCTAACCTTAAGGCTGTGCCACAGTGGGATACTGCCTCATGCATATGACCATCCACAGGACAGACAGAACGAAGTCCCAGAATAAAGGTAGAAGGTGCTAGGGGAGGCTGAAGAAGTCTTCACATCTCACTGGGGGTTCGAGCATTTGAAAAAGATTTTAAAGGGCGGATAGGACTTTGACGAGCAAAGATGGAGAAGAGCAAGTTTCAGGTGGGTGGAAAAACTTGAGCAAATGTGTAGAGTTGAGAAAGTTTGGGTGTATTCAGAGGGCTTTACCTAACATTATCAGTGACTCCCCTCAATATCCATGCCCTCTTCTTCCTCAGTAACAGAATCCCCAGGTGATGAATCATGATTAGTCTAAGGCCATTGGACAACACTGTCTCCTGCTTTCCCAGCATCCCTTGCAGCTAAGGGTGCACATGTGACCCAGTTTTGGCCAACAGCACCTAAGCAGACATCTGCTGGGAAAAGTCTTGCTTTCCTGTTTAAAGTAAACAGATGAGCTTCATACCTTCTGGGCTCTTCCTCCTTTCTCCCTGCGTTGAATGCAGATGCATTGTCTGGAGCTGCAGCCACTATCTTGGGATCATACGGTGACAAGTATAAGAATGCAAACCAATGCACTGAGGTTGGTGGGACAGAAAGACAGAAAGAACAAGGGTTCCTGAGGGTATCACTGACTTGCTGAACCAACACCATCCTCCAGACTTCTTGTTGTGCAAGAAAAATAAATCCCTATTTGTTTAATAACTATTCTGTTAACCCTCCTGATAATATCCTGAACTTTTTTTTAAATTAACACATAATGTATTATTTGTTTCAGGGGTACAGGTCTGTGATTAATCAGTCTTACACAACCCCCCGCACTCACCACAACACATACCCTCCCCAATATCCTGAACTTCTAATCTTGTGGTTTAGAAAGGACTGACCCCATCCCCCAGCTCCAGGAATGGGCCCCAGCTGGCCTTACCCAACCACCATAGCCCATCTCCCTGGCCACAGTGGTTCATTCAGGGATGTGGCACTTTTATCTTAGACTTCTAGCTTCCAGAACTGCAAGAAAACCATGTCTGTTGTTTGAGCCAGTCAATGTATGGTATTTTGTTATAGCAGCTTGAGTTGACTGAGACAATTGGTAAAAATTTTTTGGTTGTAAACAATAGAGCTCTAACTCCAACTGATTTGAGCAAAAAAGGGGAATGTATTGGCCTCTCAAGTAAAAAGTTCAGGGCCAGCTAAAGCTTTAAGTCATGACAGGATCCAAGGGCTCAAGCTCTGCTATTAAGGCACACTCTCCCTTTTTTTCTTCCTCACATCCCCCTCTCTCTCCATCGCTTTGCTCATTTTTGCTTTCTGTCAACTTCATTCTCAAGGGATATCCCCCAGTGTGGTAGCAAAGATGGCCGCCAGCTGGTGTGTGGGCTTTCATTGTCTTCACAGGCATCAACTCCTGCCCATCACCCCCTCCCACCTTGACCCCCAACATCTGTTTCAAAAACTGAAAAAAGTCTCTGATGGGCCCTCTTTACGAACCTTCCTATTTCTACCCAACCAAGTGTGAGAACTAGGGAAATGGGACACTCCTATTGACTACCACAGGTCACAAGTTCACCCGAGTGGGCCCATTTCACTGGAAACCCCACTGAGTGTGTGCAGGCATGAGCCTACATTTCTTTTAAGAGAAAAAAAGAAAAAGAGCATTTATATGACCTTAAGTAGAAAGAAAGATATTGGGAAGACAAAAACAGATACCCTGCCATGTAGGGTCTCAAAAGAAAGGAGGGCATGGAAATTCAAATGGACAAAGGAAAAGTGGGCCGGGTCCCAGCCCTGGAGGAACTTCCAGCCCCAGTGGGGAAAGAAACATGAATCAGATAATCCCACAAATAAATGTAAGAATTCTCATTGGGACGCTACGACGGAGAGGTATGGGAGAGAGTAAGTGCCATGGGACAAGGACAGAGCTGAAGTGACACTTCAGCCACCAAGCTGTAAAGGCTAAGGAGGGGAGGGGGCCTTCCTGATAAAGGGAATTAGAAGGAATTCTTAAAGGATAAAGGGGTTTGGAAGGAGCTGAAGGGAAGGAGGATGGATGCCCTGATGTGATGAACCCATGGGCTATCTCAGCTGGATACATGCTGTGTTCTCAGGCCCTCCTGGGGTCTACTTTACAGTGTGTAACAAGAAACAAATCTGGGGCAAACCATTCATTGCAAAAGGGAAAAACAAGAGAATCTGGTTCATAGAGGTTCTGCTACCTTTCCATCCTGGTCTCTCCTGGATCTTACTAGGAAAAAAAAAAGGGGGGGCCGAAATCCCAAATGCTAGCTCCATTACCACCAACACTTGGCAAAGCTCTGGCTTGTCAGACAAATGGATCTTGAGCACA
Source organism: Callorhinus ursinus (assembly GCF_003265705.2). Lineage (NCBI taxonomy): Eukaryota > Metazoa > Chordata > Mammalia > Carnivora > Otariidae > Callorhinus > Callorhinus ursinus. Next base: position 7,749,505 of record NW_027397110.1, on the reverse strand, counting down.
AACCACCCTGCCACCACCCCATTGCTTGGTGCTCCCTAGGTCAGCTTCCCCGCCTGCTACTAGTCATCCAAGAGCAGCAACAGTGCTCTCCCCTGGAGCCAAGGTGAGCGGCTGCAGCTCACTGCTGGCTTCTGCCTAGCCTCACCTGGCTGCATACCAACACGAGCTTTTCTGGGGAGCTTCATTATTTCTGGTGGCCTCCCCAACTCTCCTTCCTTCCTTGGGAAATGGAGTTAAGAGGAAGAAATCAGAAATTAAGCAACTATCTTCCTGAAGGAAATGGGGGAGGGAACACCTTTTAGATAAAGCAGGTAAAGCACTCCCACAAGTCACCAGTCACGGCCTCATCTCCATCTCCTTAACCAGTTGATTACTTGCCCCTTTTTACTGATGCCCCTTAAATCCCTGTCCCCCTTCCTGACCCCCAGTCCAAGATTCCCATCTGTCCACATGCATCTCTACCATCCCAGACTCAGTATGATGGAAGCCACATTTTTATTACCCTCCTGCTACTTAACCAACACCACTAACTCACTCTCCAGAATCCCCCCCTCCATTTTTCTCCAGGGCATTATGTCCTTTGCTCTTTTTCATCCACTATATCTGTTCCATCATGAAGTCCCAGTATGCCTTGTATTAAATTATTTCACAGATTCATTCCTTCCATCTAACTTCTAGACTCAGAGACACATGGATTTATACCCCAGCATGGCCATTAACTTGCTGTGTGACCTTGAGTAAATCACTTAACCTCTCTGAGTTTTTTAATCTCTAAAACGGAGGTAAGAATATATTCCTTGCAGGGTTGTTGTGAGACTTGAAACATATATAAAGTGGCACACAGTAGATGAACACAAGTTCTCTTCTGCCTTCTCTGTCTCTCTTGGTAGCATACTAATCTAAGCCCTCCTCATTACATACTTGGATTACAGCAGAAACTTCCCAAAGGTCCCCAGTTTTCTAATCTCCTTCTCCAATCCAATACATCCGAACACCAAGACCAGGGAAATTTCAAAATGTTGTCTTCCTTTTTGCCACTCTTCTGACCCTATAATATTCCTTTCCCATTGCCATCAGGTAAAGGCAAAGATCCATTCTAGTCCTAAAATCTGCAATACCATGGACTCATACATCCCAGGATGATTCTGTTGTGTCTTGTCAAAGACCTTGGGAATGACTGTGATTGCCTGAGGGAGACTGGGAGAGGAAGAGACTTAAGGACAGGACAGAATCTTAGGGATGCTAGCCTTCCAGGGCTGGGAAGAAGAGGTGCCAGTAGAAGAGCTTGTGGAGGACCAGCCAGAAAAGTAGGATTGGCTCCAGGAAAAGATGGAAAAGAGTTTCCAAGAGAAAGTGATCACGAGTGTCAAATGTTGCAAAAAGGTTGAGAACCAAAAGGGCATGTCATGAGTTTGGATAGTGTCCTCCAAAAAGATCTGACCAAGTCTTCATCCCCAACACTTTCAAATATGACCTTATTTGGAAATTCGGTCTTTGCGGATGTAATTAAGTTAAGGGTCTCAAGATAAGATCCTTGATTCAGGGTGGGCCGTAAATCCAAAGACCTATGTCCTTGGATGTTTCGCAAAGGAGAGGGACACAGGGACACAGAGGGAAAGGTCTGTGAAGACTGAGGCAGAGGCTGGAGTAAGGTGTCCGCGAGCCCAGGAACACCAGAAGCTAGAAGAGAGACACGGATTTCTGGATTTCAGTTTTCTGGCCTTGGTGACAGAGTACATTTCTCTTAAGTTTTTTTGTTCACTGTAGCACCATGAACTGGCAAATTAGGTTTCCTTTCTCCTTCCCCGAAGTGGTGGGGATGGGGGGTTGGGGGGGCAGGGCTCCTCAGATAAATTACAGGAACCAGAAAAGCAACATTGTCCTTGCATTTTTCCTTGAATGTGTGCACCTGCTACCCAGGCCACTGGTCACCCAGGCTGTGCTTCCAAGGCTGGGAAGCACAGCACGCCCACGGCAACATTTCAGAGGCCTGCTGGAGGGGGTGGGCTTGTGGGGAAAGGGTGGCTTGCCGGCCTGGGAGGTGGAGACTGTGTGTGTGAGTGGGACAAGATTCTCCTGGGAATGGCTCCAGGGATGGTTGCTGCTGGGATAGGATGTAGAAAAATCAAATTCAAGGATACAAATCAATACTGTCATATACCCTGGAGGCTAGGGAAGCACCTTCCCATAGGGGAGACTGTGTAAGAGAAAGTAGAAACAGCTCCTAAGGGCTGGGGGCAGATGTGCGCTGTTTTGAGCTTAACAGAAGAGTCACATCACGGGATCCTTCCTTCTCGGTTCACTGAATCCTCCCCACAGCGCTAAGTGTTCTTATAAAAAACAAACAGACAAAACCCAGAGGGCGGGTTTCCCATATTTCTGTTTTGAGGCTGGGGTTCAGACAAGGTCAGGATCCACAGCTAGTATGGATTCAAACCTCCACACCCCCGTGTTTCCCCACCACACTCACTGCCTGATTAGGGAGGGAGGTGGGGACCGTCAGGTGAGGGGAGCAGGTGAAGCTGGTGCATCAAGTCCCCACAGACCTCTTTGCTGGCTTCAAATTATCTACTGGTGGGGGTGGGGAACGTGACCTTGAGGCCAAGGTAGGGCCGGGTTCATAATTTCTGCATTGAGATCTTGGGCAAATAACTTAAGCTCTGGAGCCTCAAATTTCATTCTTAGAACAATGGGGATAATAATTCCTACCTTACTGAGTTAAAGGATTAGACGAGGGCATGCTCACAGTGTGCCTAGCACAGAGCCTGATACAGGGGAAACAGGTCAAAACAGTTTAATTCTGCTCTGTTCCAATCAGTGTTTTCAAAGTTAAATGCCCTGAAAGCAGAGCAAAGTGATTTAAACCAGGGACTGGTTTAAGAGGCCTGCTCAAGCAGGCTTCCCTGACCTTGACCTTTGGCACACTCAAAAAAAAACAAAACAAAATCTAGAAAACCTTTTCTTGTGAAGGGAACATAGCAGTCTCCTTGGGAGCTCCGCCCACCTGCCACCCTGGGGAGTATCAGTAAAGACAGTGCAGGTTGGTGGGGTCCATCACTCCGGTGTTTGAGGCAAGAGACCCAGGTGCATCTGTGCACCACGAGAATGGGGCTCAGCCAGGTCCTTGCCTCCAGGGGACACCGGAGAATCACATTATGTCAGTGACAGGGTGGTCCTGTCTGCAAATGTGCACTGACCTCAATAAAAGAATGCCAAACTCTTTCTTTCTCAAAAAATCTTGAGAGGAAAGGAGCTCCTGCCAGGTGCAGAAGAAGAAAACCTGCTTTTGGCAGCAGGGGAATCAGGCTGCCACGGCAACGAGCTCCTTCCCAAGTCCACTCATGATATGGCTTTTGAATTAGACTTCCTCCTGTGTCTACCTCCAGCAGCTGAATTCCCATCTCGCCACCAGCCAAACGCCCCAGGCTTCTCCCCAGGGAAACCACCTAGGAAGGGAGCCACTGAGCCTCCTTCCAAAGCCGGCCCCTCCAGTCCCTGGGATGGGACCATAGGATTTACTTGGTTGATATTGGGAAGAAGCGAAGAGCGGCCCTCTCATCTTCTGTGGGTGGGAGGGTACCTGGTACAACTTCTTTGAGCAGCAGTTTGGCAAAATGGAAGTACATGCTCTCTGACCTCGGCGTCCCGGGACTTCACCGTGGCACCGCAGCTTTTCTGTAATAGCAGAAAACTGGAAACCACCTCCATCTCACTGAGAGGGGCCTGGTTAAATATGAGCTGCAGCTCCTGTGGAATACTGGGCGGCTGTAGGAGTAATGGGCTAGATCCCACCAGCCCACATGGGAAGACAGATTCAGTTCAAAAAGCAAGTTGTTCAAACTCAAGGAAACAAAGTAGAATAGTGGTGGTTGCCAGAGACTGGGGGAGGGGGAAATGAGGAAATTGTTTAATAGGTGTCTGGCTTCAGGGGTACCTGGCTGGCTCAGTCGGTGGAGCGAGCCACTCTTGATCTCGTTGTCATGAGTTCGAGCCTCACGTGGGGTGTAGAGATTACTTAAAAATAAAATCTAAAAGGGGTGCCTGGATGGCTCAGTCACTGAGCGTCTGCCTTCAGCTCAGGTCATGATCCCAGGGTCCTGGGATCGAGCCCCACATCAGGCTTCCTGTTCCTCGGGAGGCCTGCTTTTCCCTCTCCCACTCCCCCTGCTTGTGTTCTCTCTCTGGCTGTGTCTCTCTGTCAAATAAATTAAAAAAATCTTTAGAAAGGTATAAAAGAAAATAGATGTACAGCTTCAGTTTTGTAAGATGAAAAAGTTCTGGAGATCAGTTGTAAGCCACATACATAAACACTGCTGAACCGTAAACTTAAGAATGGTTAAGACAGGTGGGTGGCTCAGTCGGTTAAGTGTCTGCCTTGGGCTCAGGTCATGATCCCGGGGTCCTGGGATCGAGTCCCGCACTGAGCTCCTTGCTCATAGGGGAGTCTGCTTCTCCCTCTGCCCCTCACCCTGCTCATGCTTGCTCTCTCTCTCTTAAATAAATAAAATCTTTAAAAAAAAACCCAGTTAAGACAGTAAATTTCATGTTTGCATATTTTACAATATTTTTAAAAAGATTCTATTTACTTATTTATTTATTTAGAGAACACACACGAGCAGGGGGAGGGAAGGGGGAGAGGGAGAGAGCCCCAAGCCGACTCAGTGCTGAGTGGGGAGCCCAACTCAGGGTTCTATCTCATGACCCTGAAATGATGACCTGAGCCGAAATCAAGAGTTGGATGCTCCACAGACTGAGCCACCCAGGTGCCTCTGTATTTTACCACAATATAAAGAAAAGCAAGTTGCAGAATAGAATCAATACTGATATCACAATCTTGAGTGTGTGTGTGTGTGTGTGTGTGTGTGTGTGTGTGTGTGTGTAAGGGCAATGCAATTTGGGAAGGAGACAAAACAAACCGTTACCAGTGGTTACTTTTGTGGTGGGAAGGAAATCGAGGGAAAAAAGGATGTTAGTTTTCATTTTTTTCCTCCCTCCAGTTTTAAAACCTATATAATTAGCATCTATTATTTCTGTGACTTCAACAGACCTGTAAACCAGTGGTGATGATGTTAATATACCTGATCTCCAGGAAGCTACCACAAGTCAACAGCTGTTTATTGAGAGCTAACACCCTACCTACAGGCGCTGTGTGAAGTCTGAGGGAGAGCCAGCAGAGCACGGTCCCTGCCCTCCTGGGGTTCACACTCCTACTGGGAGGCTGTCCCGCCCACAGCTGGGGACAGTCATGGAGAGTACTGGCAGGCAGGAGCTGCTTACCCCATCTCCTCTCACATCTCTGAGGAGGTGACGTGGAAGCTGAGACCGGAAGCTTGAACGGGAGCCAGCCAGGGGAGGGAGAAAGGGCACCTGGGCCAGGAGCAGAGGCTGCAAAGACCTGGAGCCAGACGAGAGGGAAGGCCAGTGTGTCAGGACTGAGGGCGGCAAGGAGGGGGGCGGGGACTGGCGGTGAGGAGGCTGGGGTGTGTTCCCAGTTCCCAGGGCAATGGAAAGGCACCACGGGATTCTAAGCCAAAGAGTGACATGATCTAATTTATGTTTTAAAAAGATCACCATGGTTGCTGGGGGTGGGGGAATGGGTTGGAGAGGGGGCAGGAGTGGAAGCAGACAGACTAGATAATGAGGTCTTTATTAGCTTTCTGCTGGATGACTTTGACGAGCATTTTGGCTTTAGATGAGGTTAGAAAATTGCAGATAATTGCTGAGAGGTTAGAAAAGTGTGCTTTTTCAAAGGTTCTCATGCACACAAACCTGGTGACACTTGTTGTCTTGGCTGGGCTCAGGGCGAAGGAGGGTTGCTGCCAGCTCTTCACATTTCCAGGTGGCTTGAGTCCGTGGGATCCTGTTAAATGCAGGACCTGATTCAGCAGGTCAGGGTGGGAGTGGTCTGAGACTCTGCAGGTGAGCCAAGCTGGTAGAGCAGACTAGGGAGGACTTTCATTTTCAAAATTCCTGTAATGTTCACCTTCCTTTTTCAAAGGCATAATTTGCTCTTGTGCTGCAAAACAATAACAATTATAAGGAGATTTTTAAAGGGCCCTTGACAGAGCCTGCTTGAGACATGAGCAGACAAAGCAGAAAGCTAGATTAAAGGGACGTCTCTGACCCGGGTCTCCCTCCGGGAGGACAAGGTCACCTCCCAGGGAACTCTCAGGGGCCCAGTGCAAAACAAAGAAGAAACAATCTTTAAGTAAACCTTAAACACCTATTATCTATCAAGAACCATGTTAAGTGCTGGGATATGGGAGGGAAGAGTTGCTGGCAGAGGAGAGGGAAGACAGAGCTATAAACAGAGAATCTTAACCCAAGCTCAAGGTGCTAAGTACAAAGATGGAGTTACACCCCAGACATGCCAGAAGGGCGGCCAACCTGGGGAAGGGGTACGTGGGGCTGCCAGAGAATCACCTAGATCACCTCTGCTAGACCTCACCTCCCAGGCCAGCCAGGAAACCATTCCCCCACCATGCCAGGAACTGCCCCAGGACCTTTGCAGACAAGTCTCAGAGTCCTAGTGCGTAAAGGCACGGACTCTGGGGCCAGATTACCTCGGTTCACATCTTAGCTCCGTCAGTCACGAGCTGTGTGAACTTGGGCAAATTACTTAAGCTCTCAGAGCCTCAGTTTCCTCCCCTGATAAATGGGGATAATAATAACCAAGAGTGCTATAAGGACTAAAGGAGTTACTTGTATGTAAAGTACTTACAATGACGGGTGGTATGGTAAGAGCTATTGTGACTTATCCTCAACCACTCTGTGAGCCCAGTCATATTAAAAGCCCATTGTGTAGGTAAAGATGCAGAGGATTACAAAGATCAAACTCAGTTCTGGAAAAGGCCCAAGGAGAGAAGTGCTGGGAGAGCAGCACCCTGGATGTCTCTCTGAGTCCTGAACCCCTGAATCCCATTTCCCATAGCACTGCTCAGGTGCCCCATGCCCACCCCAGGTATTGCGAACAGACCTGTCCTCCCTCCCTTCCTCTAACTTAGAACAGCAGTCCTGTGCAGGAGCTAAAGCCACTCATGAGGACCCCAAGCGTGTTTCTCCATAGACTGCAGTGTTCCCAAGCTGGGTCACTCACCCGGCCTCTCTGAGGCCAATCAACCCCAAACCTGAAACTCAGCCTGCAGGGGACACATTAATACAAAACTACTCTAGGGGCGCCTGGGTGGCTCAGTTGGTTAAGCGACTGCCTTTGGCTCAGGTCATGATCCTGGAGTCCCGGGATCGAGTCCCGCATCAGGCTCCCTGCTCAGCAAGGAGCCTGCTTCTCCCTCTAACCCTCCCCCCTCTCATGTACTCTCTCTCTCTCTCAAATAAATAAATCTTAAAGAAAAAAACAAAAAAACAAAACTGCTCTATCTGCACGGAGGCCTCTGCAAGATGAAAGGGGTTTCTAAGATGAGAAAGCAGGCTACCTCCATCTATCTTATTTAATCCTGCTGGTTGGATGCAAATTGCTTTCTCACACTGAGGCAAAAGAACACTGGTGGGTGGGGTGATGTGGGCAGGCAGCTGAGAGACGCGTGGGGAAGAGGAACGCCTGCGTAGCAGGACCCCAGAGCAGCCCCTGATGTGGGGCAGGGTGCAAGCCACCAGGAATTCTCTCCTCCTTCCCTGCTCCAGGAAAGGGTTTATGGAGTGTGGGAGTCAGGTTTTCTCCTCAGCCTTTGCCGGAGACAATAGGGCCTGGGAGCATTTTGATGGACGAGCATAACTGCTGGAGTAGGGCTCCTGGGCCACGGGAACCGGCTGAAGCAGGACAGCTGGGGGACCCTACCTACAGAGGCTGGGGGAGGGGCGGGGAGGTCTGCAGACCACACTAGCCTGGGCAGCTGAAGGGACGTCAAGGCTTCTTCTAGGTGCTCGACTCAAATTCGTATTTTATTTATGTATGATGGATATATTTTGGTTTATGTTTATTTATACCACTTTGTTACATAAAGAACTTGAGATGGTTTGCAAAAATGTGTGCAATGTCAAGGAATAAAACAAATAGCTTTGGGAATTGAAGTGAAAGGAAAGTAAAGGGAGGGAAAATAATGGAAGTAGGAGTAGGATTAGTATCCACTAACAGGTAATGAGTAGTTCTGTACAGTTGCTAACAAGGCCCAGACACTCGGTCCCGAGAACCTTAGCGGCCAAAGTTAAGAGGTACCAATAATTCAGTACATGAACCAGAGTCTACAAGATGGAAAATACCCAGAACTCAGAAGCATCACCTTAACCCTGGTACAGAAACTTGGGAGGAATTCCTCCACTGTCCACCTAACGATGACCCCAGATGAAGAAGGCAATGGATGCTCTGAGGGGCACCTCGACCACAGAGACAGTAACAGCCATTTCTCAGAATGTTCCTCAGGATGGGCTGTGGCACTGAAATGCCATTCACGAGTAATCCTAATAATTGTTCTGTAATATCAAAAATTGGAGACAACCTCAATGTCCATCAAACACATTAAGATACAGACATCTGATGGAATACTACACAGCTATTAAAAAGAAAGAGGAGTGGGGCGCCGGGGTGGCTCAGTCGGTTAGACGTCTGCCTTCGGCTCAGGTCACGATCTCAGGGTCCTGGGATCGAGCCCCACGTCGGGCTCTCTGCTCCATGGGGAGCCTGCTTCTCCCTCTCCCTCTGCTTGCTGCTCCGCCTCCTTGTGCTCTCTCTCTTTCTCTCACACAAATAAATAAATAAAATTAAAAAAAAGAAAAAGAAAGAAGAGCAATTTAGGTACTCATACAAAATAATCACCAAGATATATTGGGAAGTGTAAAAAAGCAAGGGGTAGAATAATGGCTATAAGTGAAAAAAAAAGAAAAGAAAAAAAAGAGTGTCTATACTTAAATGCTTGTATACACCCTAGGTCATTTCTGGTGGGAGGAATCTAAAGAAGCCACTGATTCTGGGGACGGGAACCGGGTGGAGGGTGATAAAAGTAAGAGACTGACTTTTCATTATGCAGCCTTTTGTACCTTCTGAATTTTGTACCACAGGAGTGTAGTGCGTGTTCAACCTAATTAAATAATGCATTACAAACATGTAAGCAAAAATAATCCAAGAGGGGCGCCTGGGTGGTTCAGTCGTTAAGCGTCTGCCTTCGGCTCAGGTCATGGTCCCAGGGTCCTGGGATCGAGCCCCGCATCGGGCTCCCTGCTCGATGGGAAGCCTGCTTCTCCCTCTCCCACTCCCTCTGCTTGTGTTCCCTCTCCCTCTGTGTCTCTGTCAAAGAAATACATAAATAAAATTTAAAAAAAAATAAGAGTGGCTACACACGAGGGGCTCTATACAGAGACCCTCCTTTATGGTCAGGCTTAATGACAACATATAGATTACCCAGGAGAATGGAAAACCTAGGCATCCTTCAGCTCAGTTCTCCATGAAAGTCATTTACCCAGCATGTTCCTGCCGAGACGCCGGTGGGTAGAAGATTTACATGGCTGTTTAAGATCCATCACTTTCCTCTTCAACTGGAAAATTAAAAAATTTTCCCTTTCCACCAAAAAAAAAAAAATCCTGTTAGAACTAATACATTTAGTGAAGTTGCAGGATGCAAAATCAACACAAAAATTGGCTGTGTTTCTATAATGAACAACCTTAAAAAGTTAAGACAATTTACAACAGCATCAAAAGAATACAAAAGAATAAAATACTTTAACCAAGGAGGTGAAAAATTTGTATGATGAAACCTTCAAGATGGGGGCACCTGGGTGGCTCGGTCGGTGAAGTGTCTGTCCTCAGCTTAGGTCATGAGAACCTGGGATCAGACCCCCTCCTCTCAGCGGGGAGTCTGCTTCTCTCTCTGCCCCTCCCCCTGCTCATGCGCACTCTCTAATAAAAAAAAACCCCTTTAAAAAAAACCTGCAAAAAAATTTAAAAAACCCTGCAAAATGTTGCCAACAGATGTTAAAGAAGACACTAATAACTGGAAAGCCACTTCTTTTTTTTTTTTTTAAGATTATATTTATTTGAGAGAGAGAACTCATAAGCAGGGGGAGGGGCAGGGGGAGAAGCAGGCTCCCCGCAGAGGGCTCGAAATCCTAGGACCTGGGATCATGACCTGAGCGGAAGGCAGATGCTTAGCTGACTGAGCCCCCCAGGCGCCCCAGGAAAGCCACTTCTTGTTCATGGATTAAGATGTCAATACCACCCAAAGTGATCTACAGATTCAAACCAATCCCTATTAAAATCCCAACGTTTTCTGTAAAAGTTGAAAAAAATCCATTTTAAAATTCATATGGAACCTCAAGGGACCCTGAACTGCCAAAAAAAAAAAAAAAATCTTGAAAGAGAACAAAACTGGAGGACTCACACTTCCTGATTTTATTTTTTTAATTTTTTTAAACAAGATTTTATTTATTTGACAGAGAGATAGTGAGAGCAGGAACACAAGCAGGGGGAGTGGGAGGGGGAGAAGCAGGCTTCCCACTGAGCAGGGAGCCTGATGCGGGGCTCCATCCCAGGACCCTGGGATCATGACCTGAGCCAAAGGCAGAGGCTTAACGACTGAGTCACCCAGGTGCGCCACACATTTCCTGATTTCAAAACGTACTACAAGATAATGTGGTCCTGGCATAAAGACATATATATAGACCGATGGAATAGAATAGAGAGCCCCAAAATAAACCTTTGTATATATGTCAAATGATTTTCAACATGGGGGCCAAGATGATTCAATGGGGAAATGACACTCTTTTCAACATGGGGTGTTGGGAAAACTGGGTGTCCACATGCAAAAGAATGACATTGGACCCCGACCAAACGCCATATATGAAAGTTAATGCAGAGTGGACATCTTTGATTTGAGGTAGAGATTCAATAAATATGTGCCGAGAGACTGACTGAGTGTCCTCTCTTGTCCCTGCCATCCCAAGCACTGCTCCGGAAGGTAGAGATGGAGCTGTACCGGGCACCTGGGGTAGAGACAAAATTTGAATATCCTATGCCAGCCAGAGTGCCATGGAAGGTTCTTCTTTACACGTACACACACACACATCATGCACATATAAACACAACATGCATCCCACACCACACACACTGTGCATATGATACATACATCATAGACACCACACATCCCACCCGTACATCACACATACACACACAACACACATACACACACACAACACACATACATACACATACCCTGCATCACATGCCTCACACACACATACTGCACTCTCACCATCACATATACACATACCATACATATCCCACGTACACACACACACCACCACCACCACCACTACCACCACCACCACCACCAGGAGTGGTCTAATTCAGGCCCAGCCTGATGTAGACTGAGAATAGGAGAGCTCCTGTCAGATCCATTTAGAACATAAAAATTTGCTGATTCTCTGTTTATACATCCCCCCCGACAACTGCCCTGGCTCAATAAATATTGTGAAATGAATGAGTAATCGATATGTGGTTCTAGGGACTCCAGGAAAGCCTGCTCCTCCCTACTCCCACCTTCCATCTCTGCTGCTCACTGCCTGACTCTGTTCTTCCCCGGGGAGCTGCATTTATCAGCTTAGTACCCTGATGGATGTAAACAAATGACACCCCCTCCCCCCAGCCTGAGGGAGAGCGAGACTTCTACTAGCCCCGTGCACCTTAGTGTGAACAAAAGTGTGAGGAAGACAGGTGAGCATGGAGAGGGGCATGACTCCTAGTTCGGGCTGGTTACCAATCAGGTAATCAGGTGATTGGAGGTAAAGGCATGGGGTTGGGTAAGCAGGGAGAAGGCACGAAGCTCTGCAGGGTGAGCAGAGAGGGAGAGCGCAGAGGGACATCTGGAGGGATGTGTGGGCGGGTGGCACCGTGAGGCAGAGCTGTGGGACTGTACCAGCATTTCATGGTTGGCCTCTGGCCAGCCCCGTCCTTACTTCCATTCCCCGTGAAATGAGAACAGAACCTGGCTGGCTCCCCAGATCATGGAGGCAGCAGATAAAGTAGGTGAGAACTGATGAATAAGTGGGGACAAAGAGCCCCAGGCCTGCTCTGAAGGAGCGCCACAGGGGGATTCTGCACAGTCCCCAAAATCAGTCTCCCCAAGGACTGTCCTGTGCTGTGGCCAGAGCATCTCTCCTCTCCCGTTCTCCCGCTGCACCTCGTTTTGCTGGTTTCCAGTAGAGGAATGTCTTCAGCCCTCGACTTTAACCTTGATGCCAGAACCAAGGAAGGCCTTGTTTTGTTTGGTTTTATTTTTGAGGCATAAGGAGGGGAAAGGAGCAGAGCATCCCAACATTTCAGAGAGCCGAGGATGTGCTCGAAGCACCCCTGGGTCCTCGTGACTTATTAAGAAAACCTGCGCTCATTAATTCATCCAAATCTTTTTTTAAAAGGTATTTTGATTTTTAGTCAAACTTCTATTTAAATAACGAGTTCCACAGGAGGAAGAAGTCAAGGCAGTGTTGTTTTTGGAACACTGATCATTCAACAATGAGGCATTCTGCCAAAAGCATCTTTTCCTCCCACGCCCCACCCCACTCCTCCAGAAGAGATCTTAATTAACTTCTAGTCAGTTCCTTCGTCCCACCCCCACCACCTCAGCTCCTCCCGTCACTACTGAACACACACTGTACACACACACACAACACCCTCAGCCGGGGCCAGTGCGTGGAGCCAGGATTCCTTTGCGAAAACACCTCTTGCCTTGTGGGGGGAAACCACCTCTGTGGGGCAGTGATGCTCCGAGCTCCCCACAGGGTCAGGCTGAGTCTGGTCTTCTCCTGAAACCCCATCTTTCCTCAGCATCTTCTTTCTCTTGAGAGCTCTCCCTCAATAAATCCCTTAAGAGGATTTGCAAGGATCACAGTCTCGGGTTCTCCTTCTCCTGGGGCCGATGACACTATCATCTGCTTTCTTTCTTATAAAATGGTGGGCTTTCAAGAGTCTCTCCAAGCAGGATTTGGGCGCTTTCTGCTTTTTAGCTGTCAGCTCGCCTTAGAAGCAAGCCTTCCAAGCAGAGTTGATCTCCAGCGTGATGACCATCTCACACGTGCTCAGGAAGGCTCTGGAGTGGGCATGTGAGTGTGGATGCTATTGATCTGAGCACCCCAAATGGTTCCCTTGAGATCCTGTCTGCGGGGTGATGTCAATGGCAAAACCATGCTCCCAGGCGCGTTGGCTTCACAGCCTACCGCAACGAAGAACCACAGCAGGGGCTTAAAACAACAGAACTTTATTGCCTCATAGTTGTGGAGGCTAGAGTCCAAAATCAAGGTATCTGTCACCAGGGGGATACTCCCTCTGAGACCTGTAGGGAAGAATCCTTCCTTGCCACATCTAGCTTCTCCTGTCTTCCAGTAGTGCTGGTGTTCCTTGGCTGGTAGCGACATCAGTCCGATCTCTGCCTCCTGCTGTCACACCTGCCTCCTCCCTCCTATATCTCTTCTTCTCATAAGGACACCGGTCATATTTGATTTAGCGCCCACCCTCCTACAGTTATCACGTCATTTTTTAAAGAGAGTTTATTTATTTATTTGACAGAGAGACAGCGAGAGAGGAGACACAACTAGGGGGAGTGGGAGAGGGAGAAGCAGACTCCCCGCGGAGCAGGGAGCCCAACGCGGGGCTCATCCCAGGACCCTGGGATCATGACCTGAGCCGAAGGCGGCCGCTTAACTGGCTGAGCCACCCAAAAGCCCCTATCACGTCATTTTTAACTAATTACCTCTGCAATGAACCTATTTCCAAATAAGCTCACGTTCTGGAATATCAGGGGTTAGGACTTCAACGTATCTTTTTGGGGAGGGTCATAATTCAACCCATAACACCAACTCTAATACCAATACCAACCCAAATACCAACGCCATTTCTTAGCTGTGGGATGCCAGAAGTCATCTAATGTCTCTTGGCTGGGCTTCAGCTTCTCCGGCTGTAGGAATGAGAATACCATGGTGATATGGCCAGAGAGAGGAAGGACTGTGGTCATGTGTGTCCATCTGCCACCATGGTGCCTCGTGTATGGAGGTTGATCTTTTTTTTTTTTTAAGATTATTTATTTATTTATTTATTTGAGATTGAGCAAGAGAGAGAGAACATGAGCAGGGGAGGAGCAGAGGGAGGGGGAGAAGCAGACTCCCCGCTGAGCAGGGAGCCTGACATGGGGCTCCATCCCAGGATCCTGAGATCTTGACCTGAGCTGAAGGCAGACACTTAACCGACTGAGCCATCACAGCGCCCCACGGAGGTAGATTTTTAACAAATGGTGATGCTTTCTTCAGCGGGGCTCTCTTGGCTACCCAAAGGCTAATTGTTACAGCCCCTGCCCTCCCCCAGACCTCACCAAGCAGCTTCCACATAGGAAAGTTCAGATCCGCCCTGGAGATCTATTGTGTCTCAATGAAAGATTATGGGAGCCTTTCAGGAAGTGAGGCTTCAGAGCCCATTATTTAAGTGCCACTCCTGTGATTGCAGGATGAGCAGCAGGAGAGCTAAGAATATATCGGGTGGGACCACCTGGGTGAGTGGAACGCGCAAGAAAGGCTCAGCACATAGTCCTTTCTGTCTAACAATGACTCCGCACTAGGCGCAAATCAATCTTCCTAAGGTCATTTCCTGTTGCCAGGACAGGGCTGTCTGCCTTCTCCTCACCCTCCTGCAGCATTCCCCTTCACGCTGGGCTCCAACAAAGGGGTGAGTGTTCAGCATTTCTCTTAATTGATGCTATGACAAGTCCTTTTGCTGACATATCCTGGCATCTGCCTGCCTCATTCAGGGCAGCACGGCATTAACCTGACACTGTCAGCTGGTTCCAGAATAATCAGTTCTCTTCTGGATCTGAGTCTCAAAGTGTGCATTGATTTTATTCAGTCTAGGATGCGTGTAGGTCATTTTAATAGGCTGTCTCTTCCCCCGACCCCCACCCCAAGCTCACCAAATAGCAAAGGAAATGAAAAGGCCAACTTGAACTTCAGATTCTTTTGCCCTCTCCCCTTGCAGAAGCTTTTCTCAACAGTCATTAGTGCTTCTCAAATTTTAAGGTGCAAATGAAATCACCTGGGATCTTACTAAATGCAAATTAAGGGCGCCTGGGTGGCTCAGTCGTTAAGCGTCTGCCTTCAGCTCAGGTCATGATCCCAGGATCCTGGGATCGAGTCTCACATCCAGCTCCCTGCTCAGCGGGGAGCCTGCTTCTCCCTCTGCCTCTCCCCCTGCTTATGTTCCTTCTCTCGCTGTGTCTCTCTCTGTCAAATAAATAAATAAGATCTTTAAAAAAAAACTAAATGCAAATTAAGATTCTGTAGATCTGGGCGAGGCATGAGATTCTGCATTCCTAAGGAGCCCCCATGTGATGCCCAAGGTGCTAGTCCACAGACCACACTTAGAACAGTGACACCCACGTGTGTGGTCCCTCTCTGCAAAGGTCCATAGAAATGCCAGGGACATGACAGGTGATATGACCAAGGTTTGCTCTGGGTGCTAGAGGAGTAGGAAGGACAGAGCCCCTAACTGACTGGGGAGTTAATGGAGACTTCCAAGGAAATGTAATCCAGAATGAAGAGGAGCCACATGATCTCTGCTTCTAGAAAGGTTGCTCTGGGAATGACGTGCTGTGGGGAGGATGAAGAGGAGCCAGACTGAAGGCAAAGGGGCCATGAGGACGCTCTTGCAATAATCAGGACAAGCATGATGAGGTCTGAGGTAGGACAGAGGTAGCGGGGGGTGGGGGGCTGGAGAGGAAGGGAAGGGTTACAGGCATGTACCTGGCTGTGGGGGGTGATGGGGAAGGAGGATGCAAACCCCATCCCCAGACCTCTAGGTCTGACAGGTGTTGGGGAATGAGAAGTAAGCTTCCTAGCTGGCTACCAGTGGGTGGTGACCTTGGGGAGGAGCCAGGAGAGAACGGGATGTGCAGGGGAAAGATGAGGAAGGGGATGGTTCAACACTGAACAGGGCTCCAACGAGGAGCATTTGTGACATTGGCTTTCAGTTGGAGACAGGTGGGAAAAGAAGCAGGGAGCAGCACAGGAAGTCCCTGGTGGGTGGCAGCAACTGGGTCTCTTGGCCAGGAATCAGCGCAGCCTGGCCTGCTGTTTATCGCTGGGACCCCCAGGCCCCCAGGGCAGCAGCCTCTGACTGGACACACGGCGTCCAGGACCATCACAGGGTACAAAACAATGGCCTTTGGTGGATGACCCAGGCCTCTACTCAGATCCATGGCCTAGTTACTGCTTTTATTTCTACCATTACCTTCCTTCTCCTGTCCTTGAGTTTATTGGGGTGGACGTAGATCTCATGACTTTTATCCTTTCTTCTCTTTGAATAGAAGCATTTAAGGCCATCAGTTTGCCTGGAAGTATGGCTTCTATGGCATCTCCCAAGTTTTAATATGAGGCATACTCATTTTCATTCAATGCTAAATAATTTAAACATCCATTAAGACTTCCTCTTTGACCCATGAGTTATTGAGTGAGGTGTTTTTAAAGCTTCAAATATGCGTTTTTAAAATTTATCTCTCACTTCTAACCTATTTGAATGATGGACAGAGAATATGGTCTGAATAACACTGATTCACTGAAATTTGCTGAGACTTACAGTCTTGTATATAGTTAACTTTTGAGGATGTTCCCTGTGTTTTTGAAGGAATGCATATTCTCCAATTTTGGTACAGAGTTCTGCATTTTCATTCATGTGCTCAACAAATTACTGAGTGTTTGCTTCGAACCAGGCACTGTTACAGGTAAAGGGGAGAGAGCAGTGCAAAACAGATAAATATCCCTGTTCCCAAGACTTTCATTCTAGGAGGGTAAGGCAGGCAATAAACAAAGTAAGTAAAGTATAATAATAATAATTGTAAAAGCGTATATAGTCTTACTATCTGCCAGGCATCATTCTAAATGCTACATTGATATGGACTCATTACTTCTCATAACAATAAGAGATAGGGACCATTATTATTCCCATTTTAGAGTTGATGATAATATGATACAGGGAGATTAAATAATTTGACCAAGGGTATACACCTAATAAATGGCAGGGCTAGGATTCAAATCCAGGCAGTCAGATACTAGAATATGAGAATCAGAATTAAAATACCCGTACATAAAATTTTAAAAAGAGACAAAATGAAAATGAGAAAGAGACTACTGAAAAAGAAAGAAGGCAATTTTTAGAAAAAGAACTAACTAGAACTTTTTTTTTAAGTAGGCTTCATGCCCAACCTGGGGCCTGAACTCATGACCCTGAGATCAAGAGTCACATGCTCTACTGACTGAGCCAGCCAGGCTCCCCAACTAGAACTCTGTAAAATAAAAACACCTGTGGATGGGTTAAGCAGAAGATTATAGATAATTTTTTAAAAGATATATTTCTTTTTAGAGAGAAAGAGAGAGAGCACGAGTGGGACAGGCAGAGGAAGAGGGAGCATCTCAAGCAGACGCCCTGCTGAGCACAGAGCCCGATGTTGGGCTCGATTCCACGACCCTGAGATCACGACCTGGGCTGAACACTTAACCGACTATGCCACCCAGGTGCCCCTAGATAATCTGAAGAGAAAATTAGTGAGTCGGACCTGAGGCTATTACACAGTGTACAACACAGAGACAACAAGATGGAGATATCAAAGAAAGTAGTAACCTCCCAAAGTGAAAGTCTAGTATATGTCTACTTGGAGTCCAAAATGGAAAGGTGGAAAAGAATGGAGGAGAGGAAGTAGTTGGAGAGATAAAAGCTGAGAATTTACAGAAAAATGCACATAAACACATTTGTGCAAATGTTTCCATGGATACTCTCTGGATGTCCATGGAGCCTATCTAGGTTAAGGACCCCTGTGTAACAGGCACTGCTAATTGCCTATTCACATTCTTTCTCCTCTTCTCCTATTAATGACCCTAAGTTTATTTGGGGTAGCAGCTACCTTGTTCCTTGGGATGGCCAAGTGACTCAGTTCTGGACAATGAGATAAAAAGCTTAGGGAAAAGAAATAAACTTAGTTGACCTGTGTCTTTTACCTTTTGCCCTTCACCATCCTGCTTGGAACGTGAAGGCAATGCTTGGAGCCTTGGCAGCTATTTTGTGACCATGTGGAGGGAAGCTTATGCTAAGGATGGTCAAATAGAAGACAGGAAGCCCAAATGCTCTTTGTGGATCAACTACTTCCAGATTTGGTGTATAAGGACAATAACTCCATCCTTAAAGCCACCACGATTAGGTTTCTACTAAACACAATCCCCCCTGCCTTCCATCTACCCCCACAGCGCCAGACAGTTCCCAGGCCAAGGAGAGGTAGAAAGTTACAGATCAGTAAATATTTGTGTTCACTTTAGGATTCAGCCTTTTAAGAAACAGTCACTGTTTCTTGTTCCATGACACCATTTTCAGCCCAGAGAAAAGGCAAGAATAGTGAGAAAACCATTTTAAACAGGAGCTTTTTCTCTACCACCATAAACCTTTTTTTTAGAATGATATTCTTTTAGGAAAATGTTCCCTTGCCATCCTGGACTCCTTCTATTCCTCTAACAGTGCCCAAACCACAAAGTGCCGACTAAGATAGGATGCTGGGATATGGTAAAGGCCTGAGCTTCCTTCTCCCTAATGTCTGATCTGTTTTATTTTTTCCTTCTTCCTCCCACCTCGTGTTTTCATTCTCCTTTTCCCCCTTGCCTTTCCCTCTTCCGTCCCTGAACCCCACCATCTGGATGCTGCTCAGTCCAGGTGAAGGCATGGCTGGCCTCTGGCTCTGAGGCTTCTGGTGAGATTAGGGCAAGGAAACATCTCAAAGCCTCTCACTGCTGCATCTTGGAACTTACCCAGTGGTGGCCACCTGACCGGCTCAAGGAGACGAGTCAGAACTTACCCCGGGCACAGAGCCATGCAAATGCCTTTTTCAAAATGAGTAATTCACCTACCATACTGAATAAGAGCCTCCAGATGTCATAGTATCACAGTGCAAACAATGAGGTCTTCATTTTCAAATATGGCATTGAAATGATGGTACCAGTCTTTTTCTTTCCCTATCCCTCTCTTTTTTCTTTTGTCTTCTTTTCTTTTGTTTCTTTCTTTCCTTCTTGCTTTTCTTTCTCTCTTTCTATTCCTTCCTTCCTTCCTGCAACAGTAGCAATCATTTTATTCTCACTTGTTCCAAGAATTGCCCATGAAGGTATTACGTGAGGTCTCCCTCTTTTAGGAAATCTGACTTTGCATAAATCAAGGCTTCTAGCCATGCCAATGTATACCATGAAAGACTCTTGATTTTGCAAATATGGCAAAGGAATTTGCTTGGGAAGCAGATGTATCTGTTCTTCCCTTTCCCATTTATATGAAGGAAGGACAGTGAAAAGAAGAGAACATAGTCCAGTGTTAAGATGAGCAGGCCCCATAGATGAGCAGAGAGTTAGGACTTTCAGCTACTAATGGAACATGGAAGGAGCACTCTGAAGATCCAGCTGTACTAGTAAATTAAACACTTCTGGAAATTGCCAGTGTCTGGATTAGAAACAGTCATAAAGGTGCTGTGCCATTCTGAACTCAGTGATTTCTAAGCTAAGGCCTACTTTTAAATTCCTTTGAAGAAAGGAAAACAATGATTATTTTAAAAACAAAAGTTGTCTTTAAAATTTGTTAAGTAGAGGGGCACCTCGTTGGCTCACTCCGTTAAGCATCCAACCCCTGATCTCAGCTCAGGTCTTGATCTCAGGGTCATGACTTTAAGCCCTGAGTTGGGCTCCACGCTGTGTGTAGAGCCTACTTAAAATGTGGAAAGTAGCACAGTCAGTGGGGTCCTTAAATCTAGTAACCCTTCCTTCTCCCTGGATTTACCCCTACCACAAAGCAAAGAAGCATAGAAACACCTGCCAAGGGGTGCCTGGGTGGCTCAGTCAGTTAAGCGTCTGCCTTCGGCTTGGGTTGTGATCTTGGGGTCCTGGGATCTAGCTCCACGTGGGGCTCCCTGCTCAGCGGGGAGTCTGCTTTTCCCTCTCCTTCTACCTGCCCCTCTGCCTGCTTGTGCTCTCTCTCTCTGTCAAATAAATAAATAAATAAAATCTTAAAAAAAAAAGAAACACCTTCCAAAGACAGGTCAGTTATTCTGAAAATCAATTAAATTATTTATACCCTTTGAAATGCTTATTTCAAAGGGAAACCTAGAGAAAGTCAATTATAAGCCATGGTACTGAACAGCTTATTGGTTAAATCAGGCTCTTTGTCTTTCTGTTTTGCTAATGGTGTGGACTTTTGACTTTCCTAATCATTAACTTTGGCTATCGAGGGAGATTCCACTGGACTTGGTTTGTTCATACTTTTTTGAGTGACATTTCCCCCAGCTAAATGTGAATGAATCACAAGTGATAATAATTTTAAAAATCTAGTCACGAACACAACTGGACTCATTACCATGAAGAAGAAGCATTCGGACGAGGAAAGGAAATCACCCAGGAACAGGGGAGAATTCATTATGACTACCATGTACATGTACTGTTTACTACATGCCAAGCACTATTGTAAGCACTTACATGTATTCACTCATTTAGTTCTACTAAAAATATTTTACAGAGAGGTTAAGTAATTTGCTTAAAGTGACACAGCTAGGAGTGAGCAAGTTGGTATGTCACCGAGGCAGCCTGGTTTGAGGCTGGACTTGAGCCTGGACTGCTTCCTCCTTTTCAAGGAAAGGAAGTGGGAAAGTCATGGAAAGACATTAAATGTACATAAAGAAAAGGACATTAATATTTCTAAATACACACTAATCAGTGTATCAAATAAACCAGAGACTAAGTTCAAAACAATGGACATTTCTTCCCTTACGGTTTTGGAGGCCAGAGTCCAAGATCAAGGTGTCAGCAGGACCATACTCCTCCTGGTGGCGCTAAGGGAGGACACTTCCTTGCCTCTCTCCCAGCTTGTGGCGGCTCCCGGTGTGCCTTCGCCTGTGGCAGCCCAACTCCAATCTCTGTCTCCATCTCTGCAGGGCCCGTGTCTCTCCCCTGTGTGTGTCTCTTATAAGGGCACCTGTCATTGGTTTCGGGCCCACCTGGATAATCCAGGATGATCTCACCTCAAGATCTTTAACTTAACATCTGCAAAGACCCCTTTATCCAAATAAAGCCACATTCACAGGTTCTAGAGGTTAAGATGTGAACATATAGTTTTGGTGACCCACCGTTTAACCCACTACAGTCAATGAGGACTTCACGATGTTGTAAGGAAGAGAAAACTCATCTCAACCTGGCTGAAATAACAAAGCGGATCTCTTGGCTCATTTGGCTGAATGGTCCAGGGGAGGTCGAGCTTCAGGTAAGGCGGGCGGGACTGGCTCCATTCTCACGCAGGCTCTTCCCTTACCGTCTGAAAGGGCTGTCAGTGGCTTCTGGGGTCACATACTTCCTGTTTAAGTCCACACGGATGAGAGAAGCTTCTCCCTCCCAGAAACCCCAGCCCATGTTCCCGTGCCTCCCATCAGCTCTGCCTAAGTGCTGTGCCCATCAGCAGACCTATCCCTGGGACTAGGGTTGGGGGGCGGGTATGTCGGCTGTCCTGACAATCAAGGAGCCACGTCTGGAGGTACAGATGGGGTCCCCCACTCAGGATGTGTGGCTGCCAGCAGGAGAGTCCCCAACTTAAAATCAAGGTACTGTTAGGAGGTGAGCAACAAAGGTCCACTCTGGGCCCTTGGTCGACTTTCTCAGGTGGGTGTGGTTTCTTTCATTTTACGAAAGTTGAAATGGAAGTTCAGAAATAAGGGCTAACGAGGTCAAAGTCACGCACTAAGAAGAGGGCCAGAGCCAGGACTGAAAATGAAAATTAAAAAAATGTCAAGGGCAATCACAAGAACCACACAGACGTCCACACAGAGAGAAAACGAGAACCACAACACAAAAGTTAAGTCCTACCTCACCTTTTACGGAGCTTGACGGCCACTGACCGTTTCATTGCCCAAACTGTGCGAGTGTCCCGACGTTGGGCCCACGGCGTCGAAGAGCCATACGCTCAGAGAGCGCCAGGATCTTGTCTCCGGCCTCTCTGGTCCCGGCGGCGGCGGCGGCGGCGGCGGCGGCGGCAACGAGAGGACGAAGGAGGCGTCGTCGTGTGGAGAGCGTGGCAGTAAGACCCACAGGGTGTGCCGCCGCGGTGGCTCTGCCACCTTCGGGAGTCGGCCTGTGGCAGATGTGGCGACCCTGCCAAGCGGAAAAGAAAGTACAGCGGGAGCGCCGAGGCTAACGGACGAAGCACCACCGGCGCCAGTCAAAATGGGGGCCGTAAGGGCGCTGTGCCGCGCATGCCCGCGTGGCTTCTGTGAGGGAAGAGCCCCAGCTCTGCCCCGCAGCTCGCCGCAGCCAGTTCGTCTGAAGGATTTCGGGGATTAGTCGCACAATAAATGTCCTGGGTTAAAAAAAAAAAAAATTGATATGCAGTATATTCATTTCTGCCTTCCCCATTGTATCAGTGAGAAAATTCCCTTCAGGACTCCCCGAGCCCGGCTCCCGCGTCGTTTGTCCTCTCACAGAGGCAGGCCAACCATTCTGGTAGCACTGGGCAAGAGAAGCGACTGCAGGATCCAGTCCTGGGGAGGGGGGGTTTGCCAGCGCCGCGGAGTTGTGTTTTATAAGACCTATTACTACAGAAGGAGCTTGAAAGGTTTCCAGTTTGGGGGTGCCTGGGTGGCTCAGTCATTAAGCGTCTGCCTTCGGCTCCGGTCGTGATCTCAGGGTCCCCGGATGGAGCCCCGCATTGGGCTCCCTGCTCAGCGGGGAGTCTGCTTCTCCTTCTCCCTCTGCTGCTCCCCCTGCTTGTGCTCGCTCTCTCAAATAAATAAATAAAATTTAAAAAAAGAAAAAAAAAAGGTTTTCCAGTTCATCCCTTTACCTAATATAGGGATCCCCTTTACTTTAGGTCATGACACTATGAATGTACATAGGATCACTGAACTGTACACTTAAGAATGGTGAAAATGGCAAGTTGTTATGCGAATTTTACCACAATAAAAAAACCCAGAAAATATTTTTGTGTGTAAGTTTTCTTTCTGGGCCAAGCCTGGACTTGATCATTGCCTGTTGCCTGTCACACAGCAAAATGGATGTCATAGGATCTGTTAAGAGTGTTTGAACCAAAACGAGTGTCTGTCTTATTCTATTATCCTGGATTGCAGAAGACACAATTACCTAAAAAGCGAAAAATGGAGAGATGGGTGTAGCAGTGGAGATCCCACGTTGGCAGGTCCCTTTTCCAATGTCAAGTTACCCAGAGGGCTGAGTGAGCTCACAATCACATGCTTTTGGGGGGCTATAGCTCCCTGCTCCAGGCACTTAGCTTCGTGAGCTCCATTCGTCTGTATATTGCTCTGTCTCCCCACCAGAATGGAAAGGAGAGGGCAGAGCCTACCTTCAACTCCTTGGGCTTGGTCCCCAGTAAGCAATCAGTATGTGTTTGCTGAATAAATGCATGAATGAATATCCCTGCCCCAAGGCAGAATGTACTGTTATAGCGACCACAGATTGGCATCTCCCCTCCCTTGGCTTTTTGCGGTCCTTTTCCTACAGTGCAAGTAGAAAAGTTCCTTCTAGGCACACAGTCCTTCCTCAGCTCACCAGTGTCATTTATTAGACCCTAGCTTGCTTTTTTTAACATTGTTTAGTCTGACCGAGACGACACTCCTAAAGCTGTGATTAATTCCAGCAAAGTTCTGCTTTGGTTTAGAAGACACACCTTCCCTGAAGGAGCGGGTCTAATCTCATCCTATTAGGTAATGCATTCACTAGTTTAAATCCTCCCTGGGAAACTGGATCCTTCAGATCCCAGGTGCCCCCACCCCAGGAGGAAATGAATGCCCCTAAAAGGAGCTAGCAGGGGGGAAAGTGTGTGTGAGGCAAAGGATGGTTTCTCTGCCACCTTTCTCCCATCATCCCTAACTCAAACCCTGGCCAGCACAGGTGTCATGTTGCCATCTCTGTCCCCCTCAAGAAGAAGGTGTGACAAACTTATTCGTACTTCAGTGATAGATGGTGTGTTACAGCCTCTTAAAGAGAGGCATGGTCATTTTGCAAAACCGAACAAATTAATAAGTTTAGGCAATTACCATCAGTGGTTGCTAACATCACAAAGAAAGAGATAATCAAGCCGGATAGGAGACTAGCACCATCTAATCTTGACAAAAGAATCAAACCCGAATGTGATCAGGCCTCTATAGCCAAGTAACATTTTACAGCAAATAAAGGGGATAGAAGAATACATTCAAGTGCCACCACGGGGTGCAATCAGCACAATTTGTACCCTGGGAAATGCTATGGGACTGATGAGCCTGTTTCTTAAATAACAGAGAGAGAGTCAGACACGTCAACCTATCAGTGTATGGGTCTTATTGAGTCTGATTCAAATGGTTTTTTTTTTTTTAATTTAGGAGCTAACACTGATGGGAAATTGAACACTGACTAGATATTTGATAATATTAAAGCATGACTGTCCATTGAGAGGGGTGAAAATAGTATTGTGGTTATTTTTCTAAAAAGAATCCTTGGGGCGCCTGGGTGGCTCGGTCATTAAGCATCTGCCTTCGGCTCAGGTCGTGAACCCAGGTTCCTGGGATCGAGCCCCGCATGGGGCTCCCTGCTCCGCGGGAAGCCTGCTTCTCCCTCTCCCCCTCCCCTCCCCTCTCCCTCTCCCCCTCCCCTCCCCTCTCCCTCTCCCCCTCCCCTCCCCTCTCCCCCTCCCCCTCCACCCCTCCTCCACACTCCCCCTGCTCGTGTTCCCTCTCTCGCTGTGTCTTTCTCTGTCAAATAAATAAAATCTTAAAAAAAAAAGAATCCTTATCTTTTAGATACGCTGAAATATTTGCAGATGAAATGATGTGAAGATCTGAGATTTGCTTGAAAGTAACCTGGGGCAGGGGGTGCCAGGGCGGGGGTGAGGGATGCCTACATCCAGTTAGTTATTCATTAAGTCCTGTGCATTTTATCCTTCTAAATATTCCTCAGATTCATCTTTCCATTTCTCCTTGAGGCCCCTTCTAACTGGGTTGCCTGCTTCTAATCTCAAACCCCTTGATCCCTCCTCCCTTAGCAAGTAGATCCATCTATCTAAAAATGACCATTCCACTCTCCTTCTTAAAACCTTCCACGGGGGTACCTGGGTGGCTCAGTCGGTTGAGCGTGGACTCTTGGTTTTGGCTAAGGTCATGATCTCATGGGTCGTGACATGGAGCCCCCCACCTTTGCACTCTTTGGGGCTCTTTGCGCTCAGTGGGAAATATGCTTTCGCAGTCTCTCCCTCTGCCCCGCCCCCCACTCGTGAGCATGCGCACACTCTCTCCCTCTCTAAAATAAATAAATAAATAAATAAATAAATAAATAAATAAATAAATAAATAAAATAAAAAACACCTTTGGGAGGCCTGGGTGGCTTAGTTGGTTAAGCGTCTGTCTTTGGCTCAGGTTCTGATCCCCTGGTTCTCCCTCCCTCCTTGTTCAGCAGGAAGCCTGCTTCTCCCTCTGCCTGTCACACCCCCTGCTTGTGCACGCTAGCTCTCTCTCTCTCTCTCTTCTCTGACAAATAAACAAGTAAAATCTTTTTTAAAAATTTTAAAAATAATAAAAATTTTAAAATAATAACAAATAAATACATAAACAAACAAACAAAAAAACCTTCAGTGGCTCCCCACGGCCTGCTCTTATCCTCCATTCAGTCTCATCTGCTGTTCCCTGTCCTTCCTGTTACATGGGCAACCCAGAACTGCTTGTAGCTTTTCTCTACACCGTACCTCCTGCCAGCACCACCCCCTTTCACCTTGCCTGGCTAACGCCTTCTCCGGCCTCTCTTCCAGGCTCAGTGTAGGTGTTACTTTCTTCAGGGAACATTCTTTGTCTCCTTCCCTCACCTTCACCTTCCACCCCAGGCTGGCTTGGCAGCTCATCCCGTGTATATCTCCACACTTGAACTCACGACATGGTACTATAATTCTTTGTTATACACTGCGAGCTCCTTGACGTGAAGGACCATGTCTTACTCATCTATTCATCTCTTTGTTCCCAATAACTAGCATGGGGCCAGGTGCACAGTAGGTGCTCAATAAACATCTGGGACAGGATGATACTTAACACAGATGCTTCCGGTTCCGGTGGGTGACTTTCAGACAGTAACAAGAATAACTGATAGGAGATGTCTTCCTGGTATCCTTTAAAATCCACAGGCTGTCACCAGCCATGCCTAAATGTATAACCTGCCTGGCAGGCAAGTGTTAAACAGCAGAGGGGTCACTGGGATCCAGAACCTCAAGACTTTCCCCAGTTTTAGTAATTGGAGTAGGAAGGTGGTTCTCTTAGAATTAGTTGGGGAAACAAACTCACCCTCTATGGGAGTTTTAGTATTTCCTTAAGCAGGTATCACCAGGTAACAAATGGAGTTTACAATCGATTTCCTTTTATGAACCTACTTCTTTTTTTTTTTTTTTAAGATTTTTATTTGACAGAGAGAGACACAGCGAGAGAGGGAACACAAGCAGGGGGAGTGGAAGAGGGAGAAGCAGGCCTCCCGCGGAGCAGGGAGCCCAATGCGGGGCTCGATCCCAGGACCCTGGGATCATGACCCGAGCTGAAGGCAGACTCTTAGCAACTGAGCCACCCAGGCGCCCCTATGAACCTGCATCTTAACCTATATCTCAGCTCCTACAATTCCCCCACACATTCTATTTATTCTTCATATTTGAACCAGAGTGACTCTTACATGTAAGTCAGATCCTGAAAGGATATTAATTACTTACACCATCATAAAATTAAGGCACAGTGTAAAGACATTATATATTTTATCATCTCACTGATGTTCTTTTGATATATAAAAAGTGGTGTAAGTCAGAAGACCAGGTACCAGCCTCACCCATTATAATTACTTTCCTGCTGGGTACCTTCGATAGGAAACTTGACCTCTCTGAGCCTTAGTTTTCTCGATAAAATGAAGCTGCAATTTTAAAAATTTTAATTAACTAATTAATTTAGAGAGGGAGAGAGAGAGAAAGGGAGGGTAGAGGGAGGGGCAGAGGGAGAAGGAGAGAGAATCTTAAGCAGACTCCATGCCCAGCGTGGAGCCCTGCATGGGGCTCCCTCTCATGACCCTGAGATCATGACCTGAGCCGAAATCCAGAGTTGGACGCTTAATCCACTGAGCCACCCAGGCACCCCTGTAATTTTTTTAAAAAGCAAACTCTAGGCCCAACGTGGGGCTTGAACTCACGACCCCAAGATCAAGAGTCACATACTCCACTGACTGAGCCAGCCAGGAGCCCCTAACGTGAAGCTGTAATTTTAATTTTGATAACGTTTTAGAGTACTTCCAAGTCTAAAAATTTAAGATTTGATGGCTTTGACTAAAAGTCCAAAACTTTAAGAGCACTAATTCTTGTGGTCTTGTGGTACAAATCCCCATGTGGTACCAATCCAGAGAAACAGAACCAATAGCAATTGGTTCATGCAATTATGGGGGTTGGCAAGTTGGAGATCTACGGGTAGGGTCGGCAGACTGGAAATTCTGACCGGAGTTAATGTTGCATCTTGAGTCCTAAGACAGTCTGGAGGCAGAATTCCTTCATCCTCTGGGGACCTCAGTCTTTGCTCTTAAGGCTTTCAACTGACTGGATGAGGGTCATCTGCTTTATTCAAAGTCTAATGACTGAAATGCTAAGCACATTTAAGAAAAATATCTTCACAGCAACATCTCGACTGGTATCTGACCAAACAGCTGGCACCCTTGCCTAGCCATGTTGACGTAAGATTAACCACTACACCGATACAGCCTTCAGGTAGAATCTTTGTCCTCTTCTTTCCAACCTCATGAAGACCCTGTGCTTGTCTTTCAGGATCTCCCAGTCCAGCTGCGAGAAGGCTCCCACAGGCTCCTGCCACTGAACGGAGGTGTGCATTGGACCGCAGGAGCCCAGATGAGGGGCCTTGGAAATATGTAGTCTTCTCCTCTGCTCTCCCCCTTGAATCCCCCATGCTCCCAGGAAATGAGGAAAATGACTCTCTGGTTAATATATTATTGTCTTGTGAGTTTGGTTGGTGGCTCAAACGAGCCAATCCTCAAAAGGGCCAAATTAATTCTGTGTTAAGCATATTGCTAAATATATAGTATGTAGTCAAAAATATGGAACTGGGCAAGCAAAGCAACTATTTTTTTTTTAAAGATTTCATTTATTTATTTGAGAGAGAGCATAGAGGGAGAGGGAGAAGCAGACTCCCCACTGAGGCAAAGAGCCCCAAGCAGGGCTCGATCCCAGGACACCGGGATCATGACCTGAGCCAAAGGCAGATGCTTACCTAACTGAGCCACCCAGGTGTCTTGCAAACCAACAGTTTAATAGGGGGTTCTAAGGAAACAGGTTTGGGGGTGGGCAGAATATCAAGAAAGTTCTCTAGAGAAGGTGACCTTTGAACTGAATTTGGAAGGTCAGATGAGCGTTATCAAGTGGCAAAGTTTTGGAAAGGCGTCTCCTGCAGGGGGCCATCTGGTGGGAAAGAAGGGGCGTGGAGTACATGCCTGGCCAGCTAGACCCTGGCTGTATGTTCCCACAGCGTTCTAGCACATCTCTGACCAACCCTTTCTTAGTCATTTGCTCCATGTCTGTCTCCCTCACTGAATCACTAGTGCACAGACAGAGGTCATTTATTTCTGTATTCCCAGCACTTAGCTGGGAATATGACTGGCATGTAGTTAGGATACCTAATAAGTGCTGATCAAAGGACATTGGGTTCAAATTCAGATTTGGTCATAGTGTGGGTTCACTTCTAACCCCTGCCAGACTTTTGGCAAGTCCTTGCAGTCCACAAAGAGGACCGAGATTGAGAGAGAGAGAGAGAGGGAGGGAGACCATTCCCCACAGCTACTCCCTCTTAACCGTGAAAAACAAAGTGTATGTTCTTCTGTTGGTGCAAACATAATACCAGTAAGAAACAGAACCTGAAAACATTTTTTGCAAAGGTGGATGTTAAATGTGTTCACACTCAACACACTTTAAAAAAAAAAAAAAAAGCCGGGGGAGGGGGGGCTCCTGGCTGGCTCAGTCAGAACAGCATGTGACTCTTGATCTTGGGGTCGTGGGTTTGAGCCCCACGTTGGGTATAGAGATTACTAAAAAAAAGAAACTTTTTTTTTTTTAAAGTAGGCTCCACATCCAGCATGGAGCCCAATGTGGAGCTTGAACTCATGACCCTGAGATCAAGACCTGAGCTGAGACCAAGAGTCAGACGTTCAACTGACTGAGCCACCCAGGCGTCCCCAAAAAATAAACTTAAATAATTAAAACATGTGGCTCTCTCCATGCTGTCTTCTTTAGTTTTACATCTAATGCCTTAAAAGGACAAAAGACACTGTTGGGGAGCAGGGGAACCAGCTCTCAATAATCTCACCAACGTCCCAGGGGATTCGGAGCCACAGTGAAGAAGAGAGTAACCAACAGTCAGCACTGCCCCTGCCTTCTCCACGCCCCGGGCCTAGAGGAGATTTCAGTTACTATAGCTACAAGCCTGCCTCTTAGGGAGCGCAGCACACCGTGCGGTAGGCTCCCTAAAAAGGCCGTGCTGCTCATATGAGCTGTAGATCTCCACCTCAATAGAGATATTTTCTCTTGGAACTTATAATTAATGAAGTGACACTCAATAGTGTGCACGTGACAGAACAAGATACAGTAAAAATAATGGGTCTGCTTCCCTCAGATGGAAATAAACAGGCTAGTCCATTATGAGAGCCGAGGGGAAACAAAACGCTAGACCCTATAATTATTTGTTCATTGTGAAACATCTTCGGCTGTTGGACGTGGCATGCTTCTGGAAGGCACATGCAGGAGACACGTTGGGGGAATAAAAAAAAAAAAAGCCAAACCCCTTTCAGATGGGGAATCAGAGCAAGTTTATGGTACTCCATCTAATAAACAAGAATGACATACCTATACAATGCCTTTAATTTCTACAACATTTTTAAATAAGATTTTATTTATTTATTTGACAGAGAGAGAAAGCCAGAGAGCACAAACAGGGGGAGTGGCAGAGGGAGAAGGAGAAGGAGGCTCCCCACCGAGCAGGGAGCCCGATGCAGGACTCAATCCCAGGACTCTGGGATCCTGACCTGAGCCAAAGGCAGATGCTTAACCAACTGAACCACACAGGTGTCCCATACAACACTTTCTTGCGCGATTGAATTTAACGTAATCCTGTAACATTCCTCTGGGGCTGTTAAGTTCAACACCCACTCCCATTCACAGCAGATGTCCCTTTAAACCCAAGCTTCAAAGATGTTATGTAGTTTGCCCAACACCACCCAGAGGATTAGTGCAGGGATTGAGGAAACTCCTCACCCTCCATCCAGCGAGCTTGCTCCTGCATTCAGGGATGATTCAAAAAATAACTTCCTTTCCTATCTGAATCCTTGGAGAAACAACTTCGATGAAATGATTTTCTATATCATGGACGTGATCACAGAACTCACAGAGAAGGCCACATGAGAGGCTTTTACAAATTGGCGTCTCAGAGCCCTGTGGCGGATTTATCAAGAGGAATCAGTCTTCTGGCACTTTTGAAGGAAAAAATTAATCATAGCGAGGTTTGTGAAAGGATTTTCTTCCATGAATCTATTTCCTTTCCTTCTGAATTAAATTATAATATTCACACTGAAAGAACACATTTGTTCCTGAGTAAAATAAAGGACCATCTAAAGGCATAAAAACTGTTTAATCAGAGCAGAGGCATACAAAACAAAAATATCACAGTCCCCTAACTTCTCTGTAGGACCTCTGGCCATAGCTAAGAAAAATAGCCAACAATACATAACACTTAGCATATACCAGGCACTGTTCTCGGCCCTTTACATATATTAACTCATTTAATCCTCCCTAAAGCCCTAGAACGAAGGACCTGATACCATCTTGACTATGTGGATGGGAAAACTAAGGTGAAGAAGCTTGCCTGAGGTCACAGAGCCAGTCTGCGGTGGAGCTGAGATTGGAGCCTGAGCCGTCCCCAGGGCCAGTCCAGGTCTTAACCATAAGACGGAGTCTGAGATGTATTTGAGTCTTCTTCCTGAGGGGAGAAGTTTGGACAGAAAACTTCTGGGTTTTCTCCCCACCCAGTCACTGGTTCTTAATTTGTGAGATGTGGAGATCCCCAGCACCCACTGGGCTACATTAACAATGCGGTGGACCATTAAAAATTATGCTTACTGACCCATATCATAACATGGGAAACAGGAATAACCTGATGTGGAGTAGCAAACATAGGATGCAAAACTGCCCATTACACTCTGATTTAAAACTGTACTCATATACATCTCAATCTTAGTTTTACACACACACACACACACACACAGATATGAAGACAAATGAGAAATAGACTAAATATGAACATCAGTTGTTTTGTGAGGGAGGTAGAAGCCTGGGTGGTTTTTTGTTTTGTTTTGTTTTGTTTTTTTTACTCCATCCATTGATCTAATTGGCCGAAGTTTTCTTCAGTGAGGAAACCTGTATAATGAAGGTATAACATTTTAATTCATGTCACAATTGGGAGTAATATAGGTAAAACTCGCCTGGGAGTAAGGAGTGTTGACTAGAAACAGTTTCAGGGACACCTGGGTGGCTCAGTCGGTTAAGTATCTGCTTTTGGCTCAGGTCATGATCCCAGGGTCTTGGGATCAAGTCCCGCATCGGGCTCCTTGCTCAACAGGGAGCCTGCTTCTCCCTCTGCCTGCCACTCCCCCTGCTTGTGCTCTCTCTCTCTTTCTCTGACAAATAAATAAAATCTTAAAAGAAAAGAAAAGAAAAGAAAAGAAACAGTTTCAAAGTTCAGGTTGCCATGACAGGATTCGTTCTTGAACTTGGCATTAGATGGTGGGCTAGCCTGGGAAGAAAGCATAATAAGGGGATGCGGAGGTTGCACACAACCCTGCTTGTCATTCAGTGGACCACACAGGTACTACACTGGGGGGTGTTGCCAGGTGTCACCTCAACCCCACCTGAGCCAGAGAACCCAGTCTTCTTTTCTGCTGCTTGGTTACACATGCTGAGACAAGGTGGTTTTAGAGGCACCAAGAGGGCACATCTCTGACCCTCACAGCTGAATCTAAGTATTCCTTGTCACCTTCCTGCCTATTTGGCTGCAGCCAGAGGGAAGGGAAGAGGAACATACCTAGGCTCTGCAACTTGTCCCGTTCTGTTCTGTTAGTAACACCTCCTTGGTAGTGCACAAAAGTCCTCCCATCAAATCTCTGGCAACTGATGATGCTCTATCTCTTTTTCAGGCGAAAGATTTATGCGATCTGAAGAGAAACCAGAGTGTGCTCTATCTCTTTTTCAGATAAGCTCAACTGTTCATCGGAGAAACAAGCTTACACGCAGGAACGTTATCTTCCGTACAACTCAGTATCATCTTAATCCAAATGGAGAGCTTCTGTGTTGGAACATGCAACGAAACACAAGGTACAGTCTCTGTTCTCCTGGAGCTTACAATTCAGCTGCATGAAGAAATGGCAATACAGGAAGATTTGTAGATCCTAACTTTAAAGTACATGAAAGTAAACAATCTTGTGTTGCTGGTTGTCTTCCACAAT
Source organism: Callorhinus ursinus (assembly GCF_003265705.2). NCBI lineage: Eukaryota > Metazoa > Chordata > Mammalia > Carnivora > Otariidae > Callorhinus > Callorhinus ursinus. The sequence continues at coordinate 7,716,973 of NW_027397110.1, read as the reverse complement.
AGCTGTAAGCTTCTTGGGGGCTGGGATTGTTTTGTGTTGCTTCACACATTCTGTGGTGTCTCCAGAGTGCCTTGAATACAGTAAGGCTCTTTAGTTCATAAATATTTTGGACTAGAAATTACATGACACACCTGAATATATAGCCGGCAGGTGCCTCTATCCTAAGGAGGGTGAGGTGCTTCCTCTCCGAAGATGACAAAATCCAGATGACCTGGCTACTCACGGACAAGGGGAGAAAAGCAGATTTTTATCACTCTTTGGGAAACAAGGACTCAATGTCAGGTGAGTCCTGATTGAAGTTAAAAGGGCAGTGCCTTCCAGAAGTCTCTTCTAACTTAAAATGTCAGGATTTCTTTTCCTCAGAAAGGGATATTTTTTTTAAATGTGCCTTGAAATTCCTCAATAAAAAGGCTAGATGAACATTATTTGAGAAATAAGGAATCAAAACCATTGGATGACTATGGAGAAAATAAGTAGATTTAAATTCATAGAAGGGAATTGTTGGGTCATATAGTAACCTGTTGATGGGAGTTATTTTTGGGTGGAAGGCAGGTGAAAGGCATACATTTGTATTATTTGAAGCCTGTACAGCCAGAACATATTCATGTATAACTTCTGCCAATAAAGAGAAGGGAGAAGAGGAAAGAGGAGGATGGAGAAGAGGGGAGGGTGCTATCATTGGTAAGGAAGGTCAGGAAACGTGTTATTTAACTGGGTGCATGGTCATGATTCAACAATACAAGAGTTCTATTGCTAATGTTGAAAGAGGAAATGCTCTTAGTAAGCAACTGAGCAATCTGTGCTTCGGAGAGGAAAACACATGCAGAGAAATGTAGTCATGGGTAGCACGGTGTAGTTGGAGGGTTAGTTGACATAAAGAAGCAATGCTTAGAGAGGCAGGAAGGGACTAGATGATAATCAAGCCAGCAATTCCCTTGTACCTGTTGACTAGCCAACTTCAACCTAAGCCTATGAGATTCTGAATCTACTGGCCTCTGGTAAGCCTTGGGATTTGCTTTTTCTTTAAGCTTTCCAGGTGAATCTGGTTTAGATTGACTTGCTCTAGGCCAGTGGTTCCCAATTGGTTGGTTTGTACATTTCAGGGGCATTTGGCAACACATGGGTACATGTTTGATGGCCACTAAGGGTGGGTATTACTGACATGTAGCGTGTAGAAGCTAGAGGTACTGCTAAACACCCTACAATGCACTGGACAGTCTCCCCAACATGTCAACAGTACCACTTCTGAGAAACCTTGCTCCAGGCTTTAAATAGTGAAATAATACCCAGTCACTTAAATATCTATAAAGCGGTTTCTATGAGCCAGGAACTGTTTTAGGCACTATAGATATAGTGGTGAACTAAACAAAGTCTTGCCCTCAAGAGGCTAAAACTAGAGGAAATAGACCATGACCAGATAAACAAACAAATAAATAATAAAATATTAAGTGGTGATAAGTGCTATGCAGAAAAATAAAGCAAGCTAAGGGAATAAAAAGTGGTTGGTGCTATTTTATTTTTTAAAAAGATTTAGTTATTTATTTCAGAGAGAGAGAGCATATGTGTGTGTGGGGAGGGGCAGAGAGAGAGGGACAGGGGAGAGGGAAATAAGTAGACACCCTGCTGAGCGGGGAGCCCAACACAGGTCTCGATCCCAGAACCCTGAGATCACCACCTGAGCCAAAATCAAGAGTCAGAGGCTCAACCAACTGAGCCACCCAGGTGCCCCAATGGTGTGATTTTAGATAGAGTAGTCAGGAAAGCCTCTGAAGATGACCTGAACAGTACTGAGTGAAGTGACAAAGTAAGAAAGTGACAGAAGGAATGGCAAGTGCAAAGACCCCAAGTCAGTAAGTTGCTTGAGTCTGGTGAACGAATGAAGTTAGAGAGGTAGCCAGGGGTGAGATCATAAAGGGCCTTGGGGGACATGCAAAGGACTGCACTCTATTCTAAGTTTGTTGGAAGTCATTGTAGGGATGAGAGAAAGAGGAAAAACAGAGTCCATCTTACATATAAAAGGATCTTTCTGGTTCCAATATGGAGAAGAAAATGTGTGTGGGGGGTTACCGTAGAAGCAGGGGGATCAGTAAAGAAGCTATTTTATGGTCGTGGGGTGCCTGGGTGGCTCAGTCGGTTGGGAGTCAGACTCTTGGTTTTGACTCAGGTCATGCTCTCAGGCTTGTGAGATCAGGTTCCACACTCAGTGGGCAGTCTGCTTGAGATTCGATCCCTCTCCCTATGCACCCCCCGCCTTGCTCACATGCACACGCACGCTCTCTCTCTCAAATTAAAAAAAAAAAGAAGAAGAAGATGCCCCCTCCCCCAGGCTTCCTTCTTCTTCTTCTTCTTTTTTTTTAAGATTTTATTTCCTTAATTGACACACAGAGAGAGAGACAGTGAGAGAGGGAACACAAGCAGGGGGAGCAGCAGGCTCCCCGCTTAGCAGAGAGCCTGATGTGGGGCTCGATCCCAGGACTCTGGAATCATGACCCAAGCCAAAGGCAGATGCTAAACGACTGAACCACCCAGGCGCCCTCACCAACAACTGAGCCACCAGGCACCCCCACCAGGCTTCCTTCTGCAACAGGCATGGGTCATGCTCTCCCTCACTCTCTTTCTGCGGCCATCTTGGTTCCGTGCTCCCCGCACAAAATGCCTGGTGAAGCCACAGAAACCATCCCTGCTACAGAGCAGGAGTTGCCACAGCCCCAGGCTGAGACACAGGGTCTGGAACAGAATCTGACAGTGATGAATCAGTACCAGAGCTTGAGGAACAGGATTCCACACAGGCAACCACACAACAAGCCCAGCTGACCACAGCCGCTGAAATTGATGAAGAACCAGTCAGTAAAGCAAAACAGAGCTGGAGTGAAAAGAAGGCAGGGAAGGCTATGTCCAAACTGGGTCTTCAACAGGTTACAGGGGTTACAGGAGTCACTATCCGGAAATCTAAGAATATCTTCTTTGTCATCACAAAACCAGATGTCTACAAGAGCCCAGCTTCAGATACCTACATAGTTTTTGGGGGAGCCAAGATCGAGGATTTATCTCAGCAAGCACAACTAGCAGCTGCTGAGAAATTCAAAGTTCAAGGTGAAGCCGTCTCAAACATTCAAGAAAACACACAGACTCCAGCTGTGCAAGAGGAGAGTGAAGAGGAAGAGGTTGATGAAACTGATGTAGAGGTTAAGGACAAAGAATTGGTCATGTCACAAGCCAATGTGTCAAGAGCAAAGGCAGTCCAAGCCCTGAAGAACAACAGTAATGATATTGTAAATGCGATTATGGAATTAACAAAGTAACCATATGAAAATGAGGACTTTTTTTCGGTGTTTCAAAGAATAACTGCAGCTTGGTTTGAAATTTGTACTGTTTCTATCATTAATAAAGTTATGGCTTCTTGTTGGATGAAGAAAAAAGAAGAAGCTATTGTTGTGGTCCAGACGAGAGCAATAGAGACTTGGACTCAGTGGTAGAGATAAAGGGGAGAAATGGTAGGACAGCAATATATTCTGGAAGGATTTGTTATAGTGGAGCAAGGAGGAGAAAGAATGATTCCAAGATTTTTGGCCTGAACAGTTGAGTGAATGGTGATGCTGCTCGTGGAGGTAAGGAACACTGGGAGAGCAGATTTTTATGTAAGAATAGAGACCAATTTTGGACAGGTAAAGCTATAGAAGACCACTAGACATCCAAGGGGAGATCTCTGTTGCCTGTTCTGCCAGGCTCACCAATGCTTTCTATTCCAATAAATGGCACCACCATCCACCCGGATGAGGTGGTCATTCTTCAATCACCCCTGTTTGATCAAACCAGATATGTGACTCACCGGACACATGGCAGCTGTCTTTAAAAATTAGAAGGGTTGTCTCTGAAAGAGTAACATGTCTTTATGGTTCCAATGGACAGAACTAGGACCAGAAGATAAAAACCTCAGTGAGACAGATTTCAGCTCAATATGTGATAGTGAACTGTTGTGTTCTAAGTGTGCTTGAAAATGTATTTTCTAATTTGGGGGTGAATAATTATCAGATATGGCTCAGAAAGTCTTACCCTACCTAATTTTCAGAATGGAGATATGTTAAGATCTCCATGTGCTTGTGGGATCTGTCAGTTTCTTTTTGTAATTCTGACCATCTTATGCATTAGAGTCTATGTTATTAGGTGCATCTAGGTTTAGGACTTTGACCTCTTCCTGGTGATTTATCTATTTTACCACTACCTCGTGACCTTTCCTAACCTGCAAAATGCTTTTTCCTTTAACATCAACCAGCTTTCCGTTGGTTTAGTGTTTGCTTGGTGTATCTATTTTCACCTTTTCACTTTCTACCTTTCTGCCTTATTTTAGTCATGTCTTACTGCCCCTTTCTTTCTCCCTGAAGGTAACAGCTCTCTTGACTTCTAACACTGTTTTTGAGATTTATATAAATGTAATCATATATTAAGTAAAATTTTATGTCTGGTCTCTTTTATACAACATTGTGTGATTCACCCATGCTGCTGAGTATAGCTCTAATTTGTTTGCTTTCATTGCTACAAAATATTCTATTGTTCAAATTAATATGACAATTATTTATTTGACATTAGGTTGTTTTGATTTTATGGTGATTATGAATAAGGTTGCTATGAACATTCATGTACTGGAGGAGTAAGAGAAATAGGGGGAGTCCAACTCATGAAAACTGACTAGGAATGGGGATGAGGTGGGGAGAACTAGTACAAGCCTCTAAAAAAGAATTTTTTTTATGATATAGTAATACCTCGCACCCAGTAGTGATTCATTCAGAACAGAACTGAGCACCTAGGAAATGAAAGGCATTTAACCAAACAAGGAATTGGAAAGTTCATGCACTTAATTCACAGGAGAATTTAGTCCTCAGTTTATTTACCCTTATTTTACAAAATCTTCTAAATATTTGGTTCTCTGGCAGCCTGGTCCTCAGGAGATTAGAAATCGCCTATTAGAAGAGAATGTTCTCAGAGGCAGGCACATTAAGGTCAGAAAAAATGCCAATTAACAACGAGGGACAGGACAATCTGTATTGTAAAAAGCAGACAGATACTGAAAACATACAGCAGTTTGGAAGGACTCTTTGAAGGGACAAACTATCCAATAATCTCCCAAAGGCAGCCCCACCTTACTAGCTAGCATGGTAACACATCACAATTATGTCCAAGTTTTAAAGCAACAGTTGAATTATATGTATTTATTGTATAATATATGATATATTAAATGTATATAATATTTATTATAAACATATAATATGTATGTATCATATGTATTCTATTACACTTAAAGTGGCCAGGAATATTTACCACTTTAGAAAGATTTCTATACAAATGGTTAAGACAAAACAAAGCAATAAATGAAAACAGTTTAGTGCATAAAGAATTAGCATTGCAAATGATGATAGAAATACTGTATTAGCGTATTATCACATGTTGCTGAGAATGGCTAAAAGTGCTGAGTGCTCAGGCCAAGGTTAACGGACTGATTACAAGCAAAGAAACAATGGAAGGTATCTACAAAAAACCCACAGCTAACATCATTCTCAGTGGTGAAAGGCTGAATGCTTTCTGTCCAATATCAGGAATAAGACAAGGATGTCTGCTTTCACCATATCTACTTGACATTGTACTGGAAGTTCTGGCTGAGCAATTAGGCAAGAAAAATAAATAAAAGGCATTCAGATTGGAAAGGAAAAACTGAAAAGTCCTATATGTTCAGATGACACACTCTTGTATATAGGAATCCACTAAAAAACTGTTAGTAAGTTCAGCAAGGTGGCGAGGGATGAGATCAATATACAAAAAATTGTGCCCACTTTGTATGAATACTCTCTCTCTCTTACATGGATGCTGGTAACTAAAATATCTGTTAAAGTATGTTAGATGAATATGCTCCCTGCATTATGCCCTTTACAGCACTTATCTGTACCAAAAATCACCTTACTGGTTTATATGCTTGTCTGTCTCTCTCCATTGCAATTCAAGTCCCACAAGAGTAGGGACATCATCTGTCTTCTTCCCAGTGTATTCCTGCTGCTTAGCAATGTGGCTGGCACATGGCAGATGCTCAAAAATTATTTGTTGACTTCTCAATTAACAGAGTATCCTTGGTATAAGCAACAATACTTCTTAAGCACCATTATTAAGTCTCACTGTTAGGTACTGGAGACACAAGAATGAAACCTGCACTCCATGAACAGGAGCACTAGACGAACAAATAACATAATGTGATAAGGATAATGTTGGCATTCTTGCTTTAATTACCTTGAATTTTTTCTGCTCTTAAGCTTATGAATTTACTTCTCAGCTCCCTTCTGCCTAGACACATCCCATACTTTATTCAGTTCAGACTAAGGTAAGCGTGCATGTACCATATTGTATTTAATATGGTGAATTGCTAAGGTACTTAAATATTAGAGAACCTATGTCTTACTTTTTCGTCAGAATATATATTATCATAGGGATTGCAACTCTAGGTACTCTGGTTTAGAAAAACCCAAGTTCAATACTATGCCCCATCTCCCTCAATATATAAATTCATAGTCACAGAGTACTCATAAAGCCTGGGATGGTGATGAGGATTCGGAGCTCTTAATCTATTGAGGGAGGTAGGTAAGTAAAGAGAGAAATACAACTTAGTGCAGAAGGTACTGGAGAGAGCTCTACGCAGGGTATTATGCTCCAAAAACGACTAAAGAAATAAAAGGCACTTTGTGTGAGGGACAGCCCTACCCCAGCTTGATATTCAAATGATGGGCCTGTTTTTTTTTTTTAACATGGGCATTACTGCATAAACCATACCTCAGGGAAAGATGCGGGTACTCAGAGACTTGAAAGAGTTAAATTCTCAACAAATATGTCAATCAAGTAGTAAAAAAAAAAAAATCCCCCTTTTTCCCCATTGCCTGCATACTGAAACTACCCTTCCATTTTTGGAAAGAAGAGAAACAGTACTGGAAAGCTTTTGAACTTATTTTCTAAGTAGCTTATTTTACTAAACAATCAAAACCATCAAGTAGCTAAAACATATCCATTTTCAACCTTGAGTCCTTTGGCATATTATACCCCTCAAGTCCTCCCTGGAGAATAACAGGCTCACTTCTTCCAGGAAGACAGCATGGTGCTGTGGGAAAGGGTGGGATTTGGAGTCAGAAGACCTCTTTCTGTTCACATCCCACTCTGTCACTGGTTGTGTATCTGTGAGTCATCTAACCATTCTGAACCTGTCTCCACCCTTAGAAAATAGAGATATCATCTGCCTAATTCATCTCAGACAGATGAAGTGAGTACCAAGTAAGACAATCGATGCCAGATTGTTTTTACAAACTACAAAGCAATATATAAGGACGATGATCATATCTGTAGGCCATTGCTTAGCAGGTGCCTGGTACGAATGTACTCTGTAAATATTTGTGAAATAAATTAATATCACAGATCAATGAGAACTCTAGTTGGTTACACCTTAGAAAGCGGTGGAAGCTACTGGCCAAAAACTGCCCTTTGTTTCTTTGACTTCAATTTCTATTGATATTGAGAGCTACTGGCTTTATTATCTGGCCAAGAGAAGACTATAAATTATGGATGAAAAATTAAAAGCATAGGCTTATGCATGGGGGAAGGAAAAAGTAAAAGAATATAATTCCAGCAAAATACCTCCTATTCCATCCCTTGCTTTTATAGATAAAAAAAAAAAAGGTGTTTCCAGGTAGAGCTCCACCAAGTTCAAGCCACAGTTCCTATATAGATTGCTAAGCGGGTCTAAGAATGCTCTTTTTTGGTTTAATTGAGACCAAATTTCACTAAGCATCTCTGACAACAGTGATTTACAATGAGGATGATATAGGAGGTTGACTGCAAGGCCCTCTGGTGGCCTGAAGATTTTTCCGTATCTGCAATTACAAAATGAAAAGAAAGCCCAGCCATTTTCTATCAAATAGGAGGTTATTTATAAATTAAAAAGTCAACAAAGCAGAGGAGCTAGAGTGTATTATGCTAAGTGAAATAAGTCAGTCAGAGAAAGACAAATACCATATGATTTCACTCATCGGGAATTTAAGAAACAAAACAGATGAACATGGGGGGGGAAGGGAGGCAAACCATAAAACAGACCTTTTTTTTTTTTAAGATTTTATTTATTTATTTATTTGTCAGAGAGAGAGAGAAAACGAGGAGGGGTAGCCGCAGGCAGAGGGAGAAGCAGGCTCCCTGCTGAGCAGGAGCCCGATGACGGACTTGATCCCAGGACTCTGGGATCATAACCTGAGCCAAAGGCAGCTGTTTAACTGACTGAGCCATGCAGGCGCCCAAACAGACTCTTAACTATACAGAACACACTGAGGGTTGTTGGAGGGAGATGGGTGGGGGATGCGCTAAATGGGTGATGGGGATAAAGGAAGGCACTTAAGATGAGCACCGGGTGATGTTATGAGACCCCAGCCCAATGTAACCCCACGTTTTGTTTTGTTTTTTTAAAGATTTTATTTATTTATTTGACAGAGAGAGACACAGCGAGAGCAGGAACACAAGCAGGGGGAGTGGGAGAGGGAGAAGCAGGCTCCCCGTGGAGCAGGGAGCCCGATGTGGGGCTCGATCCCAGGACGCTGGGACCATGACCCGAGCCGAAGGCAGACGCTTAACGACTGAGCCACCCAGGCGCCCCATGTAACCCCATGTTTATGGTAATTCACAAAATGATGAACATCAAGTCCCTGCCCTCTGGAATTTGCCATCTAACAAAGGCACAGGGACTAGGATGCAGACGTAGAAGCAAAGGTCGAAGGGGAGAACTATAGAAAGTACTTGGGCTCGGGGCACGTGGGTGGCTCAGCCAGTTAAGCGTCTGCCTTCAGCTCAGGTCATGAACCCAGGGTCCTGGGATCGAGCCCCATGTCAGGCTCCCTGCTCAGTGGGGAATCTGCTTCTCCCTCTCCCTCTGCCCGAAAGTACATGGGCTTTGGAATCTTTGTAGGATTAAATAATATACGCAAAGCATCTACTATGGCATCTGGTATATAGTAGATGCTCAATAAATGGTAGCTTTTATTATTGTACTTTAGTATGTGATATTTAAGTGATCTCAGCCACCTGCTGGAAGAAATCTAATTTTCAGCTCTAAACTCCTCTAGAACTTTTGATACACCTCATTTAATTCTGTATTTCATAGAAGAATTAAAAGCAAAAGCATCTAAAGCCCACCCCGTGGCATACAGTACTTCTTCCCTGTCATACTCTGAATGGAATTTCTCCTGCAGCTTGGCAAAGTAGAGGTGAAGGGAGAAATAAAGTGTTTACATAGTCCAAAGTGACAATGAACATAAAGGGATAGGTGAAGTTTTAATTTAATAACATAATGTCACAGTAGGCATAACTTTTGACCCAGTAACTGGATTCCTGAACATTTTTCTTAACAAAATAATCAGAAAAGGGCAAAAAGATGCATATATTAAGGATCTTGTCACATTGTTTATAATAGCAAAAAATTGGAAACAACCTAAAAGTCCATCAATAGGAGACTAAGGATACATACACACAGTACAATTCTAGGAAGAACTAAAATTATGATGCAGATATTTGACATTAAATTATGTGAGATGAAATTTTACAGAATTTGGCTGTTCGATTTTATTTTTAAACCCCCCTACCTATAATATACCTGTGATTTCATTTAAAAAAAAAACAAAACAAAAAAACCTATCTAGGGACACATGAGTGGCTCAGTTGGTTAAGCATCTCTTTGATTTCAGCTTGGGTTGTGATATTGGGGTTGTAGGATTGAGCCCCAAACGGGCTCTGTGCTCAGCACGGAGTCTACTTATCTCTCTCCCTCTGTTCCTCCCCCTGCTCATGTATGCTCTCTTTCTCTCAAATAAATAAAATCTTAAAAAAAAATCTTAAAAAAAACCCTATCTAAACATATCTGTGTGTATATATATATATACATGTACATATTTAAACAAGTCTGAAAATAGATATACTAAAATATTAGCAGTGATTTCTAGACATTGGGAATATAGGTATGTATACACACATATATAGGAATATAACTTTATTCTCTTCATTCTTTTCTATATTCTGAAATTTTTATGATGACTATGTATTATTTTTATAAGAAAAAACAAAAGCTAAAAGAAAAAATTTAAACCAAAATAGAAAATACAGTTATCTCCAAGCAGTACAAGCCAGTGAAAGATTGTTGGATAGAGTATCAGGAGGTCTGAATTCCTATTTCTGACGTCCAATCCTTTGCTATGTGATCTAAGCCAGATACGTGTCTCAATTTCCCCATCTATACAGTAAATAAGTAATTTAAATAAATCTCACAATAGAGAATGAGAATGAATGCGTTAGGAAAAAAAATCTGTAAATGTCATACCTACTTGCAAATTAAAAAACAAAAGACTTCCTCAATTTTTAAATTCCCCTTAAGTCTTCACTGCTTTTATTTATTTATTTATTTATTTATTTATTTATTTATTTATTTATTTATTTTAGTAATCTCTACGCCCAACATGGGACTAGAACTCATGACCCCAATATCAAGAGTTGCTTGCTCTACCAACTGAGCCAGCCAGGCACCCTGCTTTTTTAATTTTTAACACACTAACAAATGCATGAGAAAGTATTCAGGATTTTAGCCTCAACTTGGCTCCAAACTGTTTACCAAGTAAACATTTCCATATTGATCAAGATAACGTGTAAGTCTATACAGTAACAGCAGTTCTCAGTAAGCCTGAACCGCTCCTGCTGGCCTATCTTCACAGAGGTGGAACTAAATGATTGTGTTATGTCTAATTTTCAAAATATGTGTAAAATTAGATTTTAAATTCATAGTTATAGGAATGTATCTTTCTTCTTTAGATCCAAGTGTAACTGTAGTCAAAACTGTCAAAAATTGAGGGTCATAAACACCTCTTTTCCCTTGTTGCAGGCTCTCAGTGACCCGAAGATGCTCCACCCCTTCCCAAGTCCAACATGTGTTCAACTCCAAGATCTAGGTTGAGAAGTGTCTAGATCTAATTCAATGTACAAGGTACAAAGCATCATCCTGTTTCTACTTTGCAAATGCTATTTATTTCTTCTGTCAAGAAGGTCCTTTACCTACTTCTTCGTATGTCGCTAATTCATAGGTTGCCTTCTGATCACATAGACGAAGACAGTCAGCCCCAGCCTCTCCACGCTCCCGAAGCAACTGTGAACACTTACATTTCTCATCAGAACTCAGTGGTAAAATTCCAAGTTGTTTTTTGTCTGTCTCCCATACTGCACAATGAGCTATATGAAGACAGAGACTGGATAATCCCAGCAATTGTGCATAGTGCTTGGATATGATAGGTAATATTTCTTGAATAAATGGATAAAATGTTATTCCTAGAATACGAATCTGCAATAAAAGTTCCTCCATAGGGAATCACCTACTTGGCTGGCCATCTACTCTGCCAATGGCGTCTATAAAAACTAAAGCAAAACAAGAATAAAGCACACATGAAAGAATTTGGTGTACCACAAGGTAGATAATTTTGATGACTCCAATTAAAGTAAAGAAATAATGAAGGATAAAGGAGTCAATTGACTTAGCAAAATAAAGTATACTCAAAAAAGTGTGAACTGGGGCGCCTGGGTGGCTCAGTCGTCAAGTGTCTGCCTTTGGCTCAGGTCATGATCCCAGGGTCCTGGGATCGAGCCCCGCATCAGGCTCCCTGCTCGGTGGGAAGCCTGCTTCTCCCTCTCCCACTCCCCCTGCTTGTGTTCGCTCTCTTGCTGTGTCTCTGTCAAATAAATAAATAAAATCTTAAAAAAAAAATTGTGAACTAATTAAGGAAATCTGAAAAACTGAAAATCAACAACCAAGAAAACACCAGAGTGCAAGAATTCTAAAAACATGTACACTCTTTTATTTTTTAAAAAATAAAAAGCTTTTATCTAGGGGAAGACAGAGATACAGACAGACTACTGCAATTCAAAATCCAAGACATGTCTTCTGCTAGATACAAGTTCTTTCAGGACAGGAAATGATCTTTCAAGTAGCAGAGTGTCTCTAGGTTCACTAGGGAGCTCCTACTCCCATTTCCATCTTCTAATTTCCTTTTCACCTTCTGTCTTTTTTTTTTTTTTTTAAGATTTGTTTATTTGAGAGAGAGAGAGCACAAGCAGGGGGAGCAGCAGAGAGAGAGGGAGAAGCAGAGTCCCCACTGAGCAGGGAGCCTGATGTAGGGCTTGATCCCGGGACTCCTGGATCATGACCTGAGCCGAAGGCAGACCCTTGACTAAGCCACCCAGGCACCCCTCATTTTGTCTTTAAATAGTAACTTTCTTTCCTTCTCTTGCCCAGTCCGTGGAAAACTTTTTTTCTTGTCCATTATGTCCCACTGAACAAGCTTTTCAGGGGCTACCAGTATAACCCAAGGCCCTTTTCACTCCGATGGTGGTAAAAACCGTACAAGTCACAGTTATATGTACTGCATATGTAAATATGCTATAATTGAGCCTTTGTATATATTTGGTATCCTGCTGACATTTAACATTGCCAGGTAAGTAATTCACCTGCCCAGAGGAAGGGCTCTCCTTAGATGTGTGGCATTGGGCTCCACAAAGGCACTCTTCCCAGTTTTTCCAGAGAGTCAAGATGAGACACTATCACAGCCAGTGACTTTCTGCTGTTGAACCAGTTTGTATTTTACTGATTAACTGATCAATATTTGGGGGGCTTAATTTGAATATTGAACAAAACATGAAATTACAGGTTTCGACTTCTCTTTTGAGGAGATACACCGATAAGGCTCCCAGAAAAGAAATGGCCACAATTCACACAAATGGAAAGAGGAAAGACTGCCCCAAAGTAAAACCTAGCTGATCTTCTTGGTTCAAACAGCATTTATCTGATGGACATTTTGGTGACAGATGTTAACTAGACTTATTGTGGTGGTTGTTTTGCAATATAAACATGTATTGAATCTTTATGTTGTATACCCAAAACTAATATAATGTTGTATATATCTCAATATAAAAACCAGCATTAAGCATATATATATATTTCATGTACTGTGCCAGACACACGTATATATCTCTCCATCTGTCCAGTAGAAAGGGTTACCTTGCAAGGCTGTTCTGAGGATTAAAGAAGATATATATATCTGTACATATATTACAGCCTTGTGAGGTAATCATTTCCATCGGACAGATGAAGACACAGATTCAGAAAGGTGAGCAAGCAACTTGTCTGTGGCCAGGATGCTATTAAGCAACAGAATGAAAATCTGAACCCAGGTCTGGCTCAAAACCCAGAGTGATTCCCACTCACTGGTGTGATCTATTCAAACAGCCAGCCCCCTCGACAGTAATAATCGTATCAGGATAAAAGTCGTTGCTTATATTTATCTAGCTCTTCTCACATGGCAAGCACTGTGCTAAGCAATTTATATATATGATCTCTTTAATCCTCACAATCACAGGTAGGTTTATCAAGACCTCCATTTCACAGCTGAGGAAACTGAGTTTTATACAAGTTCAGTAATCACTTTGTTCTCACAGCTGGTAAGGAGTGGGGCCAGAGCTGAACCTAGGTCTAATTCCAGAATCCGTTCTTTTCATCCTTACACTTGACTGCAGGAAACTCAACTCTTGTCCTGATTCCAACGAGGCAAGTCAATTGATAGTTCTGTCTCGATTTCCTTGTTCCTTAAATGGGACCCTGTTCCTTGTCCTTCACAGAGATATGGGGGTTATAAGAAAGTGCTGAAGCTTTAAGAAAAACTGCTATATAAATCTAGGCACAGTCAAAAGTTTCACTCAGATTTTCCCTCTCTGGCGATCATAAAGGGATTTAGTTGACATCATTAGCTCTTAAACATCCTCTCAAGTGGGTAGCAAGTATTATCTTCACTCATCAGAAAGCTGAAGCATAAGGAGATGACGTAATGTGCTAGTCAGTCGGTGGTTGAGCTGGGAATAAAACCCCAGATTCTAGCTCCCACTGCTTATGTTCTTACTACCAATCCTGCTTCTGCATTTCAAACTTAATTGTAAAATAGAGGAGGATAGAAATATCAGTGTCCACTTCAGAACACAGATTAAATACTTACAGAAATTAAATTTTCTACTGCAGTGACACTAATATAACCCCAAAGGCTCTTATCCTCGCATTCTAGAGAAACTGCATGAAGAATCAAAAATAAAAATTTCCATTTCTGCAGCATACACTTCAGCTCCTTAGTCTTCTCAAATAACTTATTATTAATCAAAGGTTTTACAAAACTGGGTGAGTCATTACCTAGTTTCAACTAGTGAGTCTGTAAGCTTCCTTTCATAGGGAGCATAAAACCTCAGTATTAAATTGTTCGCTCATAAAATCAGAAAAAAGAAGCATCAAATAGATTTTCACATCATAAACATTTCATTTAACTATGTAATTTGACTTGGAAATTATTCTAACATACCAACCTGAGTTCAAAATTCAGTTTCCAAAGTGAACTGCATAATTAAAACAACAAAATCACACACATTGCACCTTTATGTTCATTCTTCTCCTGCATAGAAATCAAAGTAAGTTTTGTGCTTCCCACCCAAGCCTTACCACAGACACACACAAACCTTAAAGTAAAATAAAGGGTAGAATGAGGGCAATTCTCTGTCTTCAATAGGGGACTAGTGTTCAGTCTAGTTCCCAGATTATGAGCCCCTCCTAAATCTTGCTTTCTAGAACAACACAACCATCTTCCAATTATCAGGAGCTTGATAATCACATATTTTGAAATTACCACAGGGACCAGAGAGGAAATAAGAGAAATACATTTCCACTTTCAAAACTGAACTAAATACTGGAGTCCATAGACACTTCATTGTTCCTCTCTCTGACTCCAACTGAATTAGACTTACAAATGAAAAGCCTATCATTTGGTTATAGGGACAAAAACTAAGTCACAGGAACCCAAAGGGCTATTCTCAAATGACCTCTCGGAGTTTGCTTCTCGGGTGGCCTTGAGAGGCCTAAATTCACCCCTAGCTGCATAATAAAAGTCCAACCACCTTCAAACGTGCTATGAGGTGAAAGTAAAGGATGATGTGGGGCACTCAGTTTTCTCAGGGGCTGTTTATTTAATCCCTTAATTCCAACTTTCCTTTGAGAAAAATCTTTGTCTTGGTTTCTATCATTGAAACCAATCACAGCTTCTGTTGAGTCAAGGGCTCTAAGGTCTCTCAAACTTTAATGTGAGTATGAATCACCCGGGGATCTTGTTAAACTGCAGACTATGATTCAGAAGGTCTGGGACCGCAGGCTCAACAAGCTCCCAGGTGATGTCAATGCTGCTGATTGATGCATATACTTTGAATAGTATGACTATAAGAAATGTTTCCAAATAGAAATAATCTCAATCAGATGTTTATACTCAAAAGAGATAGCCTCCACCAAGACTTTGTAAAGGGAGAGAATATTCCAGAGCCTAAACAGGGTACCTGCTCCTTCTCCCTTTTCTATGATTTTTACGAGCTAGTTGTAAACCCAATGTGGTACCTGAATAAAGGGCATCTTTTTAAAATGTCTTCTGTGTTGACAGTTTATTGGGGCTTGATTTGATGGGGCTTGTATGGATGAACATAAAAACTTCAAGCCTTCTGTAATGAAAGGGCTGATTCAAAATAAATATTTTTAATTATGTCAAATACTAATGAATAAGTGATATTCACAAATAGTTTATAAGAGAATCATTTGGGATTAATCATTTTCATTTCTCCCACAAAATAAATAGCTCATGTACTAAAGGAGACACCTTTCCTTAAGCAGGAGGAAAGAAGTTCAACAAAATAAAGTCATGCCTGTGGAACAATCATAATATTTTTAGTGAGGAAAATACCAAGATTAAAACATACAAAAGTATATGAGGAGAATTATATGGTATTAAATGTGTCCCTAGAATCAGAGGAAAAGAACAGCTGGTAAATTTAAGAAAGATTTTAACTGGAAAAGATTACACATTGTGAGCAATAGTCCATTCACCTTAAGAAAAACAATAAACACCCACAAACTTCCATCTTCAGGTTTTCAATAATGGTTTTTTTTTGTAGGACCATTAGACTAACCTCCCCCACAAAATTCAAACAACCATCATAAAATTAAAAATTAAAGTTGTGGACAGGTCCAGCTGGCTATATTCCATGTTTACCCTTAGATGCTTTTCCAGCCAATGAGGGTAAAATTCATGGTGCACACAGCAAGAATAAAAAGGGAATCACTTCCCTTCACACAGAAGGAACCCCCCATCTTGAGCATTTTTCTGCACTTTGCAGTGTGGGGTGTCTCAGTGCTTGCGGGCACTCTTCAGTCCCATAACTGTGAAGGTAGCAGCCGTCAGTTTCTCATAAACCAGGAACATGAGAGCAGCAGTGAGGACTGTCTGTAGCAGTTTGGCTTCAAGGCCTTTGTAGAGTCCCATGATTCCAAAACGCCTAAAAGAAAAGAGGTTTGAAAAAAAAATAAAAGCTTTTCTTCATAAAAGTCAACTCCTGGATCAAAGAAGCAGGCTATCGTAGCTACCACTTATCCCCGAGGGAAGATGTTCCAAGACCCTCAGTGGATGCCTGAAACTGATACATACATACCTATCATAAAGTCTAACTTATAAATTAGGTACAGTAAGAGAGTAACAACAATAGCTAATAATGAAATAGAATAACAATATACTGTAATAAAAGTTACAGGAATGTGGTCTCTCCCTCTCTCTCTAATATCTATGTATTGAGATGCAGTGAGGTGAATGATGTAGATATTGTGACTTGGCGTTAGGTCCTATTGACCTTCTGACGATAAGTGAGGAGGATCATCTGCTTCCAGACCACGGTTGACTGTGGATCCCTGAAACCATGGGAAGGGACACTGTGGATGAGGGGGGAATACTGTATTTGCATTTTCTAAATTTTATATAAGTGGAATCATATGGTATGAATTCTTTTTTGTCTGACTTCTTTCACATGGCATAATTATTTTGAAATCTACCCATGTTGTTGTATGTATTAGTAAGTCCTTTCTAATGAGCAGTATTCCACTACGTAGATAGATAGTAACTTTTGTGTCTACTCACCCAGTGATGGCACATTTGTGTTGTTTCCGGTTTTTGACTCTTACAAATAAAACTGCTATTAATATCTGTGTACAAGATTTGCACAGACATATTTCATTTCTCTTAAGTATATAACTTGAGAGGAAAGGTTAGGTCCTATGTTAGTTGTACGTTTAATTTTTGAAGAAAATACCAAACTTTCCAAAATGGTCGGACCATTTTATTTTCCCACCAGCAGCACAGGAAAGTTCTGGTTGCTCCACGTTCTTGCCAATACTTGGTATGGTGAGCATTTAGTTTTAACTTTATACCAATTCTTTATCTTTGATTTTTTTTATCCCAAGCATATTGTTTTTATAATAAATTTATTTACTTTCAAAATATCTTATATCTAGGAACAGTTATAAAATTATAGCAGCTTTTGCTTCAAAGGAGGCTCCTGACTTATTTGACATCCCTGAGATTCTCTAAATGGAATGATACAGGGAAACGACAAAAGTACCTGCCTCATAGGGCCAGTGTCAGGATTAAGCGAGATTACCCGTTTGAGGTACGGAGCTCAGTGTCTACCACAAAGCAAACACTCATCAGCACTGCTGTCATCATTACAATAATTATTGTTACTCTTCCTACTCCCCTCTCCCTTTCTCACTACGACTACGGCTCTACAATATCTGTTTATTTCTATCTCCGAGAGAGGTCACAGTCTAAGCCACTGACAGCAGCACTGCTAAGGCAGAACAGTCTCTACATTAGATGATAGCAGGCTTCCCTCTCTAAAGGAGTTCTGAGTATTTCTAAGTTACAAAGAATAAAGACCTGAAGTTTTTCCATAACTTCCCTAAATGCTGCCATATTGCACTAAGCCCCTAAAATGAGAGATGTCTGAGCACAGCATGCGAGGAGAGGTTTCTAGGCTGCCACTGCGAAGGCAGTAGTACAAATTAAGCAGATCCAGCCACTTCCTGGCAGAGATGGCTGCTGAAAGGACAGAATGTGAAGCATCTACAAAGCTCACTTTACTCGTTGGTGAAGAAGATAGAGAACATTCCGAAGACTCCCCAGTGTTCTGTTTTCTGGGTTTAGTCTGTGACGTCCAAACTGGGGAAGAAGAAAAACAGATCAATTTCTACCTGCGGAGGAAATTATGTTGGAGTAATGTCTTACGGTATACAGTAATAAAAATATCCGAGTATGTAGATTTCATGAATTTTGTCTCTTTCACTGAAATAAATGAAAATAAGAAATATTTTTCGGGGCACCTGGGTAGCTCAGTCGGTTGGGTATTCAACTCTTGGTTTCAGTTCAGGTCATGGGATCGAACCCCACATCAGGCTCTGTGCTCAGCATAGAGTCTGCTTCAGAATTTCTCTCCCTATCCCTCCCCCTCTGCCATTCTCTCTGCTCTCTTCTCAAATAAATTAAATAAATAAATAAATAACAAATATTTTTCAATGAAGCAAGCATGAATTTTTACTTCAGAGAATTATGGGGAAAATACTCCCTCAAAAGAAAACAAACATGCCCACAATGAAGATTTAGATATTGATGGTATGGCTTACCCTCTAGTCCTTTAGAAAGTTCTTATAAACTAATCAGTTAGAACCACTACAGTCTAAGCTCTTCACATTATATGTTTACATTATAAAAGTATCAAAATACATTTATTTAGATGCTGAATTCCCTTAAATTAAGTACCAATTTAAAAACAGCACATCAGTAGAAACACTTTTAACAGAAGGTAATAAATTTTTTGAACTGAAATATTTTCGGGGCGCCTAGGTGGTTCAGTGGGTTAAGTGTCTGCCTTCAGCTCAGGTCATGATCCAGGGTCCGGGTATCGAGCCCCACGTCGGACTCCCCGCTCAGCGGAGAGCCTGCTTCTCCCTCTGCCTGCCACTCCCCCTGCTTGTGCTCACTCTCTCTCTGACAAATAAATAAATAAAATCTTTAAAAAAATTTTTTTCACCATCACCGCCATTTTATCTACCAATAAATACTTCGATTTTTTTCTCCAAAGTAGATCATGAATCTGTCCAAGTCTTCTCTCTCCTCTCCACTGCTATCACCTTAGTGTAGGGCACCATCACCTCTCACCTGTACTATGGAAATGGCCTCCTACCTGACTGCCTTCCCACCCTTATCTCTTAACCCTAGGACCAACCAATTCACCACACAACAACCACAGGAATCTTCTCGAATTGTAAATCAGATCACACTGCTCCCAGTTTAAAGCCCTTCAAAGGCTTCCCACTCAGGTGAGAACAAAATCTAGAATCCTCATCTACAGCTTTCCCTGCTACTTTTCCAATCTCATCTTGAGCCACTCTCCAGCCAGAGTGGCCTCTGTTCAGTTCTCAGTCAGCACCAAGCTCTTAGCACATCATGTTCCCTCTATCTAGAATGCTCTTTGACGGCTGGGTCCTTATCTTCCTTTAAGTCTTGATTTTTATATATGCCTCCTCAGAGGAGCCCAATCCTTAATCACCCTGTCTAAGAAGATCAGCAACATGCCCCTCTCCACCAAATCACAGAATGCAGTTCACCTCCTTGATAGCTCTTTTCTCAACTTATAATTAACTATTTATTTTGCTTATTTACCATTTTATTCTTTCCTGTTACCTCCATGAGCACAGGGATTATGATTTTTACTCACCATGTGTACCCAGTCCTCACACAGAGTGGGTGCTTAATAAATACCTTGATGAATGAATAAATAACTGAATGAAAAAACCCAGAAACTTGAAAGTACTTCAGAAAAACTAAATCATTAATTCCTCCTGAATGAACTAAACAAATCAACTCCTGATTTTGTATGATTAACCTAAGCAAGTCAACTTAAATGAGAAGGAAACAAGCTTATACATTCCTAAAGTCATTAAAGAACCTCCTCCCACATTTGGGTTTTCTGAGACACTATGTTACCTAAGAAATTACAAATGTAAACTTTGTTCCAAACCAAAGAGGAAACCAACTGATAGCCAGCCTGCTTAGCAATTATCAAACAAGTGGAAAAATGGTCTAGTCTACCAACTGACAACTTTATTGCTCTATTAACATTGCTTTAAACAGAGAAACCATGTACTTCAGAATGTTGTTTGACTAAATGGAGGGAGAACCCCAGCACTCACCCTCAGAATTGACTGTACCGTCTGCAGAGGATAGGTGACGGTGGTAGCAATTGCTTTGGATATTGCGCCAATGATGAACACATCCAAAGAAGAAAGCTGGAAAGCAAAGAAAGAGCAAACCACATCAATCCAAATAAGAGAGTGTCAGAGATTATTATTTGCTGCTTTCAAAATCAGGGATTACCTTCGCTCGTTTCTTTAGAAGCTGCCTTTTTAAACCTTCATAGAACATGAACTGGATGGCAGGATTGAAGACCAACAGCAAGGAAGGAAATGTGCCATTCCATAAAGCCATGATTCCTTCATCTCGAATGATCTGGTGAAAAGCATCTAAGCAAGAAATCAAGGACTTTTGATTACAATCCCCTAACCGGAAAACACAATATGAATTTTGTTCAAATGTACCCAGAACACAAATCATACTGGTTCTATTAAAATTTCCTTCTTGCAATGATAGTCTAGGGGCAAGTTCATCAGTTAACTACTTTTTGATAATCATCAGACACTGACAGTCACCATGTTGTTGACAGACCAACTTAAATCACAGGCAACTCTTCTTGACAATCTGGTATTAGAATGTCAGGTTTTCCTAAGTAATCACCACCACCATGACTGAGAACTCTGTCTTACAGAGAATTGTGAACTTATAGCCCATGTGTTTCACAGCAAAATCCAGGACAACAGACAGTACCCTGGGATCCATTACTTGGGATTTGACTTAAAAGAAAACCACTATTTTCATTACCAAGACAGATACATGGGAAAGGAGAACCAGGTAACATAGTATTATTAAACTCAAAGTCATCGGATATTAATGATAACTTTATCCAAAGACAACACTAACAGAAACAGTGTAGGTTATTCTTCAGAAATATTGACCCCTCCCACCAACACTACAGCATACTTCTCTACCTCCTGACATTGGGTTTGGCCAAGAGGACGTTGCAAACGCGATGCAAACAGGGGCTTTTACAATTGGATGTGTCCTCTTGTGCTTCTGCCATCATCAAGAGAAGAATATGTGTAGGCTGATCTAGATGAGTCAAATCCCTGTCAACCCACAGACACATGAGCTAAACAAAGGCTTACCGTTACCTGTGGAGATTTGAGGCTGTCTGATATGAAGCATTATTGTGGCAATAAATTCCAGACACAGAGAGAAAAGAAACTCCTTAAAGAGGAACTCACTCAACAAACACTTACCAATAATACCTTTGTAGTTGGTTGGTACAATGTCTTCATTCCTAAATTTTGCCCCTTGCAGCTTCAGTCTGGTGTTTACCACCCAGAGTGGAGTTGTTAGCAACACATTCACCACTCCTTTAAAAAGAAAGAGGAGACAAGGGGAAAGCAAAATATAACCTTGCAAGCTCTGCTGTCTTATGTTAAAGCTATATACCAATGTTTCATTTATACTTCTGCCACTGACCTACTGGGAGACCTGAGGTAAGGTGTCTCTCTGTGACAGGGTACAACACAAGCCACTACTGTTAGAAGCAATTCAGAAGCCTTGCTGAGAGCAAAATGGCTGGCAGCAGTACCTTTCCACACTTATATAACAGGAAATGATCTATTTGTCAACTTATATAGCATCCAAAGTAGTAATTTTTATCTAATTCTAAGTACATTTTTAAAATGACAGTTTTAAATAAGGCTTACTGATCACATGCTAAGTCCATGACAATATCTAATAAAACACATAATTTGCAACTCTCACGTAAGTAGCTTACATGGTTTTAAGTGAGCATGGATTTTGTACAATGGGTGACAAGTGGGAGAAAGTGGTGACATTTGAAAGAGCTTCACCAGGGGCTAGAGGCTCACAGAAGAGTTCCTCATCACTTAGGGAATTAGGATAGGCAGGCAGCAAGCAATAGTTATGAACCATCACAAAACACCTGAAACAGCTTCGCAAGCATCATGATCCTTACAAGCTTAAGGATGGGGATGTTGGTCCCCCAATGTTGCCTCAGAGTGGAACAATACAATGAGCCAGGTGCTTCTGTTTTGAAAACACATGATCCCAAGTTAACACCATCTTGAGATATTAAAATATTCCTCATCAGTCCTGGAATGATTAAAAAAAAATACCAGATAGAGTTGTAACAAAGTGCCTGACACATAGTATATACTCTACAAATATTTGTTAAATAAATATTGAACAAATAAACCAATGAGCAAACTCAGCAAACAACCACACATCAAGCTATCTAGCTCTAGCCAGGCTCTGAAGAACCAAGAGGCATAATCCTAAGGAAGAGATATCTTTTACTAAAAGTCACACAACAGGAGAAAGAATGTTTTGATTTAAGGACTCTCAAAACACACCATTCAGAAAACACAAGTCCAACCAAAGACAAGCTTGATGAAACAGCCAAGAGATTAAAATCCTATTTTTTCATCTGTTGTATATAGTTGCTAAAGTTTGTTATATCTTTCTTAAGAGCATTATGAGAACACTTTTCTCAAAATAAAAGACATTATCAAAAATTTTATGAGCTGTATTTATTACATTTTTAAAGAGTCACATAACACACAAGGAGTCTTCTTTAGTTATGACTCACTATCTTCATGCATTGTCACTTAAGGCATTGATCATAATCTGAAAAAGCCTTACCTAGAGATTCTTGCTGGTCTCATTTTTAAAAAGAGTGCCAGTGCTCAAGACGTCAAGATAGAAGAATATCAATACATGCCCACTTGCCCAGACTTTATAATGTGTTCCTATTGAATGCAATGCACACATCACTTGACAGAAAAATCAACAGCAAGAAAAATGAGACTAGAAAGTACTACTGAGCAGTCTATTGCATTTGTTTTTTTTTCAGATGAAGACAGGAGAGCTCAGAAACAGAGATCACAGGCTTCTGTAGATAATGTAGATAGGCAAAGTGTAAAAACCTTTTTAAACAGATGAAACGTGTTGTCTATTAAACACACTCTTCAGAAATCAAAATTCCTTTCATGCTCTATTTAAGAGGTAATTACCCACAAAACACTTTGGAGGCAATGTGGCCTAGATTTAAGATTTAACCATCATTTAAAATTCTGCTTTGGGGGCGCCTGAGTGGCTCAGTCGTTAAGCGTCTGCCTTTGGCTCAGGTCATGATCCCAGGATCCTGGGATCGAGTCCCGCATCGGGCTCCCTGCTCGGCGGGAAGCCCGCTTCTCCCTCTCCCTCTCCCACTCCCCCTGCTTGTGTTCCTGCTCTTGCTATCTCTCTCTCTCTAATAAATAAATAAAATCTTTTAAAAAGAGAGAGAGAGAGAGAGTCCTTTAAAAATTAAAAAAAATAAAATTCTGCTTTCATATATATCTTTGTTTCGAGCTGAAAGACTGAGAGGATTCTAAGGACAATCTCAAGTACAAAAATGCACTATATCATTTAAAGAAGAGAACTTGTGAAAACATTTGTATTTTGAAGCTTTTTATCTGAGAAGTTCAAGTACTTTGTTCATCCTCTAAGCCAAAATAGATGGAGAGGTATTTTTTAATCACTATAATTTTATGAGTTTTGGGAAAAGACACTCAAAATATTTGAAGATCCAAAACTTTACTGAAGTAAAGGACAGCATTCCACGGAAGAAAAACAAGCTACAAAGAGTCATGATGAGGGATTCCAACTTCACTAACGCATGATGGATATGGCTGAAGGATAAAGTTGTCTGCTTATTTATAAGCCCATGTAGAAAGTTTTTTCAGTTCTAAGCTGTGGCTGTTACTTCACTTCTAAGATGGGAATACTACTTTACCTACTTAATAACAAGAAATTGTTTTTCTTTCAATTCTCCACTTTCATTTTTCTTTGTAAAAAATCATTTATAAGAAAACAGAAGCAAAATTAAGAGATGAACAATAACTGAACACATGCACTGAAATTATTCACTGATTCAAGTAATAATTGGAACACAGCTGCTTACTTCTGAAATCTTGAAAACAAAATAGTTTTATTAGCAGTGAGTCTGTTAAGGACAGAAAACAAAAAAGTATGCTAATTGTGTATGCACGTCTAGAAAATAGGTGCAATGACCACTGATACAAGAAAAAGGCAGATCAAGGTCATAAATCTAACCACTTGGCTCCCTATGAAGGAATGCAATTTGATACACAACAGGAACAAACCTGCCTTACCAGATTTAAGACTGGAGGGCAGGAAAGGAATATGAACTGTCAACAATAACACCACTGGCATTCAGAAACAGTTATTGGTAAAAATCCCAATTTCATAAAAATGGCAAGTATCTTCTTCACTTAAATTTTCTGTGAGATTCTGTTCCCAAATCTCTCCCCAAGGTATCAAGCTATATGAGCTTTTTTCCTATGAAAATACAGTAAGTAATAAGTTTCTAAGTTTCAAGCAGAATTTGAATAACAGTTATACTGTTCCTAGTTCTCCTTGGAGACAATGAAACTCATTTCTACAGTGATTTTAATACATGACAAGGCTCACAGCAGGAAAAGAAAAAGTGGTTCTAATTCTAAGAATGCATAGGTATTAAGATATGAAAACATGTTATGAGGAGAAATTTAAAACTCACAAAAGTAATTCCCAAAGAATTCCTTACTTTCAGAAAAAGAGAGACCCTATAATCAGAGAATCTCAGAATTATAAAGGACTATAAAATACATTTGACCAAGGCTCTCTCAACTGTTATACAATCCACATTTTGACTGTGGGCTGGATAATCCTTTGTTTGGGCAGCAGGTGGGGTTGTTACTGTCTATCAGACAGACAACAGTAGCTGTAGAAGGATGGAGTCATTAAATGGCTTGGTACATTCAAGGAATCAGTTTTCTAAGAGAGGATGGGAACAGTAGAGATCAAGCTAGAGGTAAGCAGTATCACAGCAGATCTTGTATGTTGGGCTCTTATCCTGTATACGGTGGGGGCCTTTTATGCTGTAGGTACCATGACTTCATCCTATATGCAAGTGGCAGACATCAAAGAGTTTGAAGCTGGGGATAATATTATTAGATTTGGGTTTCAGAACAGCAGTTCCCCACCATCTCTCTGATAAGACGTATAACAGATGAGGCTCATAACTGACACAGACCCACTGCACCTTTCTTTTACATACTCCAG
Source organism: Callorhinus ursinus (assembly GCF_003265705.2). Classification (NCBI taxonomy): domain Eukaryota; kingdom Metazoa; phylum Chordata; class Mammalia; order Carnivora; family Otariidae; genus Callorhinus; species Callorhinus ursinus. Next base: position 7,691,699 of record NW_027397110.1, on the reverse strand, counting down.
AAAACACTCCAGAGTGTGAGTGAATGAGAATGATATGTCTTTTCTCAAACCTGCTTATGTCAGTTGAATCTGTTATGGCAGGCAAAAGTTTATAGGTATGGCGTATGTACAAGAAAAGGCACAAAACTCCTATCAGTGAACCAATAAGCCTTCACCATGTATTAAAGAAAATGAAAAAGTATATATTTATACATCTTAAGTTAAAATAAAATACAAGGTAAGTAGGCTATTTATGATACTCCCTATGTCAACTGACTTTTAAAAACTAACTGCCCTACCATTCCAGTCTAGCTGTGTTAGGTATGGGGGAATCTACTGTGATTATAGATGTGTAAGAGTTAGAAAGGAAAAAAGCAGAGCACAGTGAGAGAAAGAACAACAAGGGTGTTGTGTACCTGGTGGAGAATGGGATGTCAGCATGTCAGCAAATAAACAGCTTTGGACAATTAAAAAAGATTTCGTACTGAGGGTTGCTGGAGGGGAGGTGGGTGGAGGGATGGGGTGGCTGGGGGATGGACATTGGGGAGGGTATGTGTTATGGTGAGTGCTGTGTGTTGTGGAAGACTGATGAGTCACAGACCTGTACCCCTGAAACAAATAATACATTTTTGTTAATAAAAATAAATAAATAAATAAAATTTAAAAAGATTTCATCATATATTTCATGAATTAGTAGTTTCATGTTAAGTTATTGAGTTAGTCCTTGACAGTGAGTCATAAACTTTTAAATGTCAATACATAAAACTACAGTAATCTAAAATGTATTAAAATTAAAATTTTACAAATACTTGGTCTCAGGTATTAAAGATAATACTAGATTGCCATTTGTTGCAATTATGTAAAAAAGAAGGTTTGTTCTGTACAGGATATCCTTGAATCTATTCTGGTTTTTTCCCCAAGTGAACAAATCTCAAACTTGAATTCTTTGAGTTATGACACTGTTAGAAAACTATTCTTCCAGAAAGGTTAGCTGGTCAGGATTATGCAAAGTAGGTAAGTAAGGAAGACTTCAGGGGCGCCTGGGTGGCTCAGTCGTTAAGCGTCTGCCTTCCGCTCAGGTCATGATCCCCGGGTCCTGGGATACAGGCCCGCATCAGGCTCCCTGCTCCGTGGGGAGCCTGCTTCTCCCTCTCCCACTCCCCCTGCTTGTGTTCCCTCTCTCACTGTGTCTCTCTCTGTCAAAATAAATAAATAAAATCTTAAAAAAAAAAAAAAAAGGAAGACTTCAGAGGCAACAACAGAAATGGTTATGGATATGGAAAAGGAATGGATTCTAGAGATACTTAGGAGACAGACTGATGGTGGTTCTTTTTTTTTTTTAAGTAATCTCTACGCCCAACATAGGACTCAAACCCTCAACCCTGAGACCAAATGTCACATGCTCTACTGACTGAGTTAGTCAGGCATCCCTGAGACTGATGGTTCTTGATGACCGAACGATTGTGGAGGGTGAGAGAGCACTTGCTATGATGACTCCTGGATTTCTATCCTGAGTTACTTAAAATCTTTATTCATTTCCTCAGAGAATAAAATCCTGTGTGTTATACTCTGTGTAAAAGTTGGCCTGGTGGGTGGTCAAAAGGTACACACTTTCACTTATAAAATACATTAAGTCACGGGGATGTAATGAACAGCATGGTGACTATAGTTAATAATATGGTACTGCGTATTTGAAAGTTGCTAAGAGAGGGTGCCTGGGTGGCTCAGATGGTTAAGCGTCTGCCTTCGGCTCAGGTCATGATCCCGGAGTCCTGGGATCGAGTCCCGCATCGGGCTCCCTGCTCCTTGGGAGGCTGCTTCTCCCTCTGACCCTCTCTCTCCCTCTCTCTCTCATGAATAAATAAAAAATAAAATCTTTAAAAAAAAAATAAAGTTGCTAAGAGAGTAGATCTTAAAAGTTCTCATCACAGGGGTGCCTGGTTGGTTCAGTTGGCGAAGCATGTGACTCTTGATCTCCAGGGTTGTGGGTTCGAGCCCCACACTGGGGGTAGAGATTACTTAAAAATAAAATCTTAAAAAAAAAAGTTCTCACCACAAGGAAAAAAAATTTAACTGTGTGGTGATGGGTGTTAACTATCATTTTGCAATATATACAAATATCAAATCATTATGTTGTACACCTGAAACTAATATAATGTTGTATGTCAATTATAATTCAATTAAAAAAATGGTTGGAGGGGGCGCCTATGTGGCTCAGTCGTTAAGCGTCTGCCTTCAGCTCAAGTCATGATCCAAGGGTCCCGGGATCGAGCCCCGAATCAGGCTCCCTGCTCCGCGGGAAGCCTGCTTCTCCCTCTCCACTCCCCCTGCTTGTGTTCTCTCTTTTGCTGTGTCTCTCTCTGTCAAATAAATAAATAAAAATCTTTTTTAAAAAATAAAATAAAAAGGTTGGTACAGGTGAAAGTTAATTAGATCTAAATCAACCTACTACCAAAACGAGAGTATTAAGCAGAAGAAAAGCTCAGAGACCAAGCCAAAACACATCAGTGGCCTCATACTGGTAAAGAGGAAAACTTGTGGGGCAAGAATGCTCTTGGACTGGTAACTACTTTTCAATTAAATCATTTAAATTTAAAATGGACATTTACATTATTCAACTGTGTGCCTCCCAAAGTACTAATTTTTCAAATATACCAAAAAGTGATTCCACAAAATAGAACACTAAAAGTACAACAGTTAAATCAATTAATTTGGGGGTGCCTGCGTGGCTCAGTCAGTTAAGCATCTGCCTTTGGCTCAGGTCATGATCCTGGGGGCCTGGGATCACGCTCCGAGTTGGGCTCCCTGCTTAGCTTCTTCCTCTCCCCCTGCCATTCCCCCAGCTTGTGCTCTCTGGCTCTGGCTCTCTCTGTCAAATAGATAGAAAAAATCTTTAAAAATAAATTAATTAATTAATTAATTTAGTTACAGACTAAAATGGATAAATACACAAAAAAACATAGGAAATATATCTACTTTCTTTCCATCTCTTTAGTAAAAGTCTGACTAATTGAACAAATATTTTGTTCATCCAGCAAATATTTATTGAGCACATGCTAGGAATTGTTCTTACTGGGAATATAGTCATAGTAGGAGGAGGAAACATGTATATATACTCCCTAAGAAGAGGTATGATATATATATATACATATATATATAACACACATATGTATATATGTAATCTTACATAATTATATATAAGATACATTACATATAAAAATATATTTAATTGTAACATATATATATATCTGTTCTGTATCTTTGTGTATGTGTGTGTGTGTGTGTGTGTATATATATATATATATATACAGCCATATATATAAAATACCCATATATATTTTCTACCTATATATTATCTATATATCTATATATTGTTATCTTAAATATACATATAAATATATATATATTAAACATACATATATTTAAGATACTTGCTCTTATGGAGCTCACATTCCACTAAGGAGACACAGACAGTAACTAAATATTCCTGTCAGGTTAATGGCTCTCTAGAGCTTTTTATTTTTTATTTTTTTTAAAGTTTTTATTTATTTATTTGACAGAATGAGAGAACACAAGCAGGGGGCACAGTAGAGGGAGAGGGAGAAGCAGGCTCCCCGCTGAGCAGGGAGCCCGATGTGGGGCTCGATCCCAGGACCCTGAGATCATGACCTGAGCCGAAGGCAGACGCTTAACGATCTGAGCCACTCAGGCGCCCCTCCCTAGAGCTTTTAAAATCTCAGATGACAAGGATCCAAAGTCTTCTAAAATCTGGCTCCTGCTTACTTCTCCAACCTTATTGCTCATGTTCCTGTACTCACTTCACTCACTAAATTAGAGAGCTCACTGTTCTAAACATGGTCCTGTATTTCCTCAATTCCCTACCATTCTCTCCATCAGAAAACCGTCACCACTCATCTACAAAAGTTACTAATCCTGCCCAGTTCAAGAGCTACTGCTTTCTATAAGCAGATCCCTTCCAGCTAAAAGTGATCTCTCTTCTTCCTATGAACCTCTAACACATTAACAACCATTATGATACTAACTACACTGGGCTGTGTGCTAAAATATCTTTGTTATATTTGACTAAATGTTTTCACACTCATGGTGGGCTTCATGGGTGTGCAACCCAACTTGTGCCTGGTTTAATCTCATTGTCAACCGTCTTGAAATGCTAATAAATCATGAACAAGGAGTCCTGCATTTTCATTTTGTACTAGACCTTGCAAATTATGTAGTCAGTCCCGTTCATGTTAAACATCTTGTGTAGACCTCAGTCAAAAAATAAATCATGGGGGGCATCTGACTGGTTCAGTTGGTAGAGCATGTGACTCTTGATCTTGGGGTCATGAGTTTGAGCCCCACGTTGGGGGTAGAGTTTACTTAATTAAAAAAAAAAACAGTAAAATAAATATCATGGAAAGCAAGCAGGGAAGGTATTGTAATCTTTTTCCTTTTAAAAAGACTTGGGGCACCTGGGTGGCTCAGTTGGTTAAGTGTCTGACTCTTGATTTTGGCTCAGGTCATGATCTCAGGGTCGTGAGATCGAGCCCTGTGTCAGGCTCCCTGCTCAGCATGGAGTCGGCTTGGGATTCTCTCTCTCCCTCTGCCCCTCCCCACCCCCTGATTGCATGCTCTCTCTCTCTTTGTAAGTAAATAAATAAAATCTTTTTTTTAAAAAAGAGAGAGGCTTTAATTTCCATAAATTCTGGAACACTGCTAAACAGGGATAAAACTATCTTCTCTGGATTAAAAAGACAAAATAAGCCAAGTCAGCTCAGAAATAAACCTTTTTGTGTATATGGTCAATGATCTTCCACAAAGGTATCAGGACTACTCAAGGGGGAAAGGACAATCTCATCAAATGGTATTAGGAAAACTGGATATCCACACACAAAAAAGAATGAAGTTGGAACTGTATCTTACACCACATACAAAAATTTATTCTAAATTAAAGATTAAAAAAATTATTCTAAATGGATTAAAGACCCAAATGTAAGACCTAAAAGTATAAAACTCCTAGAAGAAAACAAAGCAGAAAATGTTTTCATGACATTAGACATAGCAATGACTTCTTGGACATGACACCAAAAGCACAGGCAGAAAAGCAAAAACAGACAAATGGGACAAACATCAAACTTAAAATTTTTGAGCACCAAAGAACATAATCAACAGAGTAAAAGGCAACAGAGAATGGGAGAACATACTTGCAAATCATATATCTCATAAGGGGCTAATAATATCCAGAATATATAAAAAATACCTACAGCTCAACAATAAAATATCAAATAACTCTATTAAAAAATGGGAAAAGGACTTGAACAGACGTTTCTCCAAAGATGATATACAAACGGCCAATAAAGCATATGAAAAGATGCTCAACATCACTACTCATCAGAAGAATGCAAATCAAACCACAGTGAAATATCACCTCACACTATGATTGGGATGGCTATTATCAAAGCAAAAACACCCAGAAAGGAACCCTCCTACAATGCAAGCTGGTGCAGCCACTCTGGAAAACAGTATGGCCGTTCCTCAAAAAGTTGAAAATAGAGCTACCCTACGACCCAGCAATTGCACTACTGGGTATTTACCCCAAAGATACAAATGTAGTGTTCCCAAGGGGGATGTGCACCCCAATGTTTATAGGAGCAATGTCCACAATAGTCAAACTGTGGAAAGAGCCTAGATGTCCATCAACAGATGAATGGATAAAGAAGATGTAGTATATACACACAATGGAATATTATGCGGCCATCAAAAAATGAAATCTTGCCATTGCAACAATGTGGATGGGACTATAGGGTATTATGCTAAGTGAAATAAGTCAATCAGAGAAAGACAATTATCATATGATCTCACTGATACGCAGAATTTGAGAAACAAGGCAGAGGATCATAGGGGAAGGGAGGGAAAAATGAAACAAGATGAAACCAAAGAGGGAAACAAACCATAAGAGACTCTTAATCTCAGGAAACAAACTGAGGGTTGCTGGAGTGGAGGGGGGTGGGAGGGATGAGGTGGCTGGGCAATGGACACTGGGGAGGGCACGTGCTATGGTGAGCACTGTGATTTGTGTAAGACTGATGAATCACAGACCTGTACCTCTGAAACAAATAATACATTATGTTAATAAATAGAATTCCTTTTCAAAAAACAAACAAACAAACAAACAAAAAACACCCAGAAAGTAACAAGAGCTGGTAAGGAGGTGGGAGAATTTAAAACCCTGCTGGTGGGATTATAAAATGGCATAACTGCTATGGAAAACAGTATGGTGGTTCCTCATGAAATAAAAAAACAGACAAAAAACAAAACACACACACACACACACACACACACACACACACACACACACACACA